>NC_084460.1:208661191-209286191 GCF_027409185.1 Cynocephalus volans | reverse complement strand
TGTTCTCCGAATAACTAAAATCAGCTTTATTTATGAATATCTGAGGGCTGTTAGCATCTGAGGAAAAATCACATATGTCCATGTCATCTCTATAATTTCTGAACTCTTTCTGTACATATGTTGTCAAGATTCTAAACAAGCTTAAAATCTGATGAGAGGTATAGAACAAAATCTCCTACTATGCATAACTTTCCATCTTAAAGAGCCAGATAGATGTGCTTTGGGCTTGGAAAGGATTTAGTAAACCTGATAGTAGTGACTGGAGAGAGAGCTACATAGACATTGAAGGGGCACTCAATCTAAGCCATATGATTAGGATGTGGATCAGCCAACCAGCTGTATTTTCCTGCTCTCAACACACACAGATTTAATCAAAGCTAGTAGAAGTCAGTGTCAGTGCAGTTGAAACCCTCACTGCTTACTAGCTATGTGATCTTGGGGAAATGACTTATACTGTAAGTTTATTGACTCACCTTTAAAAATGTTGATAACTTTCTAACACAAGAATGTTGTGAGGACTGAATGACAGTGTATGTTAGTGCAATTATCACAACTGGCATACATACAGGCACATATTGGCTACAGGAGAAAATAGTTCTCAGTCACCCCTCACCACTATAATTGATCAATTAGTACTTAAAGTAAATATTAGCTCTTCTAAATTTAAGGAAATTTACTCTTTAGAGGGTCAAGAGTATTTGCCTTTCATTGAGGCTATTCACAATCAGCTGCAAGAGCCTATCATTTTCACCCTAACAAAACACTTAAGTTAAAACAAAACAAAACAAAACAAAACAACCCCCCCCCCCAATAAAACAACTCCTGAAAGTGATTAGCTCTTCATAAGGGAGAAGAGACCTATGGCTGTTCTCACCTCTGGTGAAGCATCAGGATAAAGAAGAATCTACTATAGATGTAGCATGAAACTAGTCAAAACTTTAAAAGGCAAGTCTTTGTGTGGACTGGTGTAATGAATTAGAATTCTGAAGGCACACTCACAGAGCAAGTCTGGCACGAACCTGCCAAATCCTCCCAATGGGACTTTATAATGTACTAAAAACAGTATGCCAAATCTGAGGGCAGGGCAGACAAGACACACCTTGGCATGCAGAGCTTCTCTCAACTGTAAAGCAGTCACTGACTAAATTGGATGGGCAGAGCAGAAGAAACAAAGGAAATCAATTTTAGTTACTTTGGACTTTTACCTACCAAGAGTTGGGTGTCAGAGCTGAAGAACCAAGAGAATGCTTCTACCCATCTATACCTAGGCACTCCAGGCTTTCAGCTTCAAAGGGATGGCAATGAAGTAAGAGATACCTCCCCAACCCATTCTAAGTGAAAAGAAATCTTCCAAGGAATAGAAAGCCCAGAACAAGGTTGAAGACCAAATGAAATGTTTTGGCTAGGAGCTTGGCTATAAAATACAAAATATATCTGGAATATTTCCAGTGGTCAGAAGGAAAAATCTTGATCTTGTGTCAGAGTGTGAAGTCAGTGGTGCAACGCATTACGCCAAAGCTGCAACAAAATCCAGAACAGAATCACTGAAGATCACATAGACTCAGCCCACTTCAGAAGATGACATGAGAAAGAGCGTACAGTTTTTGGAAGAAAATATTATTTAGTTTCTATTGCTTTTTTATTTTTATGTTTTTAATTTATGTGTGGCATAAAATTAAACATTACAAGAAAATTAAGAAGAAAATGTAACCTATGGTTAAGAAAGAAAACAATCAATAAAAGCAGACCTAGCTGTGAGCTAGAAATTAAGATTATCAGACAGACTTGAAGTATAATAAAAATGCTGAAGGATATAGCGGAAAGATGAACAATATGCCTGAAGAGAATAAGAAATTTCAGTAAAGACACTGAAACATTGAAAAAATCAAATGGAAATTCTGGAAATGAAAACTACATCATTAGGTGAGATTAACAGCAGACTGGACTCCATTTAGGAAAGAATCTGTAAACTTGAAAGCAGGCCAATAAATAGAACCCAAACTGAAAAAAACAAATGGGATAAAGAGTAAAAAAAAAAAAAAACACCTAAATGAAACAGAACATCTGAGATATGTAAGGCAATATCAAATGATCTAGCATATATATAATTGGAGTCACAGGAGAGGAGATAGAGAACAGGGAAGGAAAAATATTTGAAGAAATAATGACTGAGAATTTTTCAAAATTGATGGAATATATTAACCTATACTTCCAGGAAGCCCAAGAAACTCCAAAGAGGATCAATTAAGAGAATAACATACCTACAGTCAAACTGTTAAAAGCCAAAGACAAAGAACAAATTTTAAAAGCAACCAAAAGAAAAAATATATAAGACATATTACATACAGGGGAACAATACAAACCACCAAAGCAATAGAGGCCAGGACACAATGCAATAACATCTATCAAAACAAAGTACCAACTAACATTCTATATACAGTGAAAAGGTCATTTAAAAATGAAGGAAAAATAAAACCATTTTCAGACTGACAAAAAGCTGAAAGAATTTATCTCTACCATAACTGCACTAGAAGAAATGCTAATAGAAGTTTTTCAGGTCAAAGGAAATTATACTAGATGAAAATAGAGATCCAAGAGGAGAGCACTAGAAAATGTAAATACCTACCTAAATGTAAATGACTTTTATGTAAAAAAATCTCCGTACATACACTATATGTAATATTTTATTTAGTTAAAGATTTCAATTGGCTTTATTGTGATTCTAGAAATGAGCAACACGTTATTCCATAAAATAGAACAAGTGATCTGACATATATGTAATATTTTAAATGTTCTTAAGATTATTGCCTGTTTACAATTAAAAAATAACAATGTATTGTAGGATTTATAGCATGTGTACAAGTAAAATATAGGCAGACAAAAGCACAAAAGGTGAGATGGAATTACACTGTGGCATGTGAATTATAGTCATTAGTTGAAAATAGACCTGATAAAGATGCATATTGTAGTCTTTAGAGCAACCACTCAAAAACAGATTAAAGGAATTATAGCAAAAATTCCAATACAAAACATAAAATTAAATATTAAAAAACATGTGATTCACTCAAAATAAGGCGGGAAAAGAGAAATGGGGATGATGCAGAGTATATTCTCTGACCTCCATAGATTTGAATCTCCCGCAACAGCCCCTGCCAAAAAAATTAAAAAATAAAAGTAAACCCATGGACCACCGAGTAAATCACAAAGATATTAGAAAATATTCTGAACTGGTGACAATGAACATAAAACAAATAAAAAATTGTGGGATATAATTAAAGCAGTGGTTAGAGAAAAATCAATAGCTCTTCATGCTTATAAAAGAAGAAATACATAAAAATCAATGGTGTAAACCTTCACCTTAAAAAGTTCGAAAACAAAAAGTAAGTAATAAAGCTAAATCGGGACATCAATGAAATAGAAAATGGACTATCAACAGAGAAAATCAAAAAAGTAAAAATTTGTTTTTGATAATACGTAGCAAGATTCATCATTATCAATTAATGACTGTTCTTCTACTTGTCTGTCAGGAAGGTGCATGAGAGTAAGGGACATGTCTTTGTTTCTATTTGTTTGCTTTGGTTTGGTTTCATTTTGCTTTCTTTTGTTTTGGTGTCACTGTATCCACAGCATCTTGTACAAAATAAGATCTCAATTGTATAACTGTAAGAGGAAACACTCCTCCATTCAGCCTAAAACCTTAAACCCCAAGAAGCCGGGATCAGATCGACTCTAATGTGCTAAGTTCTTATATCCTTGAGTGTTATCATTTCTGACAAAACAAAAAAAAACATACAAAAAAGCCCCAACATTTAACTATCATTTATTTTATGGAAAATACAAAAACAAAAACAAAAAAAACCCTTTATTTTATGGAAAATGACTTTTTTAAATAAAAAAGTTTAAATGATTCTAGCAGTTGCATGCCACTTTACTTCCAAATAATTATACACATCTCATCAGTAATGATGACTGGCATCAGAGTTATATAAAAACTGGCAAATCATTACCACATGACCATGTTGTAATATTACCTTCCCCAAGTAGCATGGTCATTGGTTTTCCTAATCACTGTTCTTGATTTTACCACCTTCACCATTCTGGTTAGCTTCCAAAAAATAAATTTATTGACTTTCCCAAAGTGTGTATTTGTAAAATATTTTACCTTTTTTCTTATTAATAATGAAATACACACTTATTTTATAGAAAGTTTGGAAAATGCAGTACATTGGAACAAATGATCACCAGTACGTAATTTGAAGACAAATACTATTATCACTATGCTCTTTTCTTATATCTCCCTCAAGCATATTTTTATTAAATATTGGTACATAATGGTATTGCTTATTTTTCTATTTTATGAAGTATTCAATTTTCTCCCTGTCTTTCAGTATAATATTGTAGGATATATTTCCCCTCATAGAGTTCATGCTAAAAATCACACCTAGGCCTTTTCCTTTTTATTTGCTGTCACTGTGATTGGGATCTATTTTCCCATAAATAGTTTCTGCTGGTACATATATCTTGTAGATTTTCCTAACCATTTTACCAAACTAATATTAAATTCTAAATTTAATTTGGGTCTTCTACAAAGACAATTATATGTAATTTTCAGATATAGACCTCCTTTCCCACACTTTTGTTGTTTCACGTATATTTCATAGATTATGACTTCCAGAATAACTTTTAATAATAAACATATTAGCAAGCTCCCTGTGTGTTTTGGTTCTGATTTTAATAGGAATGCCTCTAGAATGTCATTATTATGATGTTTTTAGCTACAGGTATGAGAGTGATACCCTCTGTGGTGTACAAAGAATTCTCTCCCATACTTAGTTCATAAAGATTTCTTGTTGAAAATGGATGTGGAATCTTGTAGAATTCAGTTAGATAGTCATGGCTTTTAGTTTACCTTTTGGTATGTTGTAAAACAAGTATCTTAATACTGAACCATCTTCAGAGTCATAGGTTAACCTTAGGAGGCTTGGTTTTTCTATTTATTACTGAATTCTAGCTATTAGCATTTTATTTAGAATTCTAACACTCACATTTACAATAGAGATGGATCTGTGAGTCTCACTTTTGGGTATTCTCTTAGTAAAAGAGGGAAGGAGCTAAAAACTAGTATTTACTGGATTACCACTATCTCTAGGACACTGAATTAGTGTCTTACATATACGATTTCATTTTTTTCCCCTCAATTTTCTAAGATTATGCGATTTAAACTCATACTAGTTTGATTTAAAGTACTGGTTGAAATTTATTTTTCAGTATTTATTTCAATTCATATACCATGAAAATTATCAGTGGCTAGGGCATTTGAAATAATTCCCATATAAAACTTTTCTACTTCCAGACCTCTTGTGGAAGTAATTATTTGATAATTGTTTTAATTTCTTCCTTGTTTTAGTCAATTTGGGCAATTCATTATTTTTTTTAATTGAAAGATAATTTCTTATACATAATTGGGGATACAAAGTTTATTATCAATAGTTGTGTACAATGTGTGATGGCCAAATCAGGATAGTTAGCTTATCTATCATTACAGTACATAATCGTTCTTTGTGTCCACTGACCAATTTCTCATTAACCCCCCCTCCATCTCTCTCCCCTCCCCCTTCCACCTTTAGTAACCATAGTTGTTTTCTCCTGCTAAAAGTCCAATGTGTTATCATGATTGCTATTTCTCTCTCTCTTTACTGTTTGTTTATGCATTCAGCTCCCTCTTATGAGTGAGGACATGCGTATTTCTCTTTCTGCACCTGCATTGTTTCGCTCAGCATAATTTTCTCAAGGCTTATCCATGTTGCTGCAAATGGCAGAATTTCATTATTTTTTATGGCTGAGTAGTATTCCACTATGTGTGTATGTATGTATGTATGTATATATATATATATATGTATATATATGTGTGTATATATATGTATATATATGTGCATGTATATATGTGTATATATGTATATATATGTATGTATGTGTGTGTGTGTGTGTGTGTGTGTGTGTGTATCACATTTTCTTTATCCAGTCATCCACTGATGGACATTTAGGTTGGATCCATAGCCTGGCTGTTGTAAATAGAGCTGCAATAAACATGAGAATGCCGGTATCCCTTCAACATGATGATTTTCATTCCTTTGGATATATACCTAGTACTGGGATTGCTGGATCATATCATAGGTTCTACTGTAGTTAAGGAACCTCCATACTGTTCTCCATAATGGCTGTCCTAATTTACAGTACCCACCCACAGTGCAGAAAGGTTCCCCTTTCTCTGAATTCTTGCCAGCATTTGTTATTCTCTGTCTTTCTGAAAATAGTCTAACTGGGGTGAGATGATATCTCAAAGTGGTTTTGATTTGCATTTCCATGATGATTAGTGATGTTGAGCATTTTTTCATATACCTGTTGGCCATCTGGATTTCCTCCTTTGAGAAATGTCTATTCAGCTCCTTTGCCCATGTTTTTACTGTTTTTTTTTTTTTTAACTGTAAAGTTGTTTCAGCTCCTTGTATATTCTGGATATTAATCCCTTTTCAGATGCATAGCTTGCAGTTAGGTATAGAAGGAAGGTATCTCAGTACAATAAAAGCCATATACAACAAACTCGCTGCCAATATCATCCTGAATGGGGAAAAGCTGAAGGCTTTTCCTATAAGAACAGGAACAAGACAAGGTTTCCTACTCTCATGATTCCTCTTTAAAATAGTATTGGAAGTCCTTGCCAGAGCAATTAGACAAGAGAAAGAAATTTTCCAATCTGGACATCCAGATTGGAAAAGACAAAGTCAAACTGTCCCTGTTTCCAGATGACATGATTCTATATATAGAAATTTGAGAGACTTTACCAAAAACTCTTAGGAATGATAAACAAATTCAGTAAGGTTGCAGGATACAAAATCAATATACGAAAATCAGTAGTGTTTTTATACCAACAAACTAGCAGAAAAAGAAATCAAGAAAGCAAGCTCATTTACAATAGTCATCAAAAAAATAAAAAACCTAGGAATCAACTTAACCAAGGAGGTGAAAGATCTCTACAATGAGAACTACAAATCACTGCCAAAAGAAATTAAACACAACACCAAAAGACTGAAAGACAATCTTTTCTTGTTCATGGATTGGAAGAATAAACTTAGTGAAAATGTCCATACTACACAAAGCCATCTATAGATTCAATGCAATCCCCATCAAAATACGAATGACATTCTTCAAAGAAATAGAAAAAATGATCCTAACATTAATATGAAACAACAAAAGATCCCAAATAGCCAAAGCAATCCTGAGCAAAAATATAAATAAAATAAAGCCGGAGGCATTACACTTCCTGACTTCAAACTATATTACAAAGCTATAGTAACCAAAATAGCATAGTACTGGCATAAAAACAGAATGTGGACTAATGGAACAGAATAGAGAACCCAGAAATCAACCCACATATTTACAACCAGCTGATTTTCAACAAGGGCACCAAGAACAAACAATGGGGAAAGGACAGCCTCTTCAATAAATCGTGCTGGGAAAACTGGATATCCATACCTATAAGAATGAAACTAGATCTGTACACCTTGCCAATACCAAAATCAACTCAAAATGGATTAAAGACTTAAATATAAAACCTGAAACTTTAAAACTCCTTGGAAAAAACGTAGGAGAAACACTCCAGCAAGTAGGACTGGGCAAAGACTTTATGAGTAAGACCTTGAAAACATAGACAACAACAAAAATAAACAAATGGGATTGTATCAAACCAAAACGCAAGAACAAAAGGCACAGCAAAGGAAACAATTAACAGAGTGAAAAGACAACCTACAGAATTTGGGTAATCTAGAGTTTAACAGGGATTTCCTGACCTCATCCTACCTACTTATTTATTCAGAGTTCTCTCACTTGAAGTCCTACCTCTATCAAAAAAGATCACATTAGGGGAGATCTAGAGGTACCTAGCTCTTGCCTATGACACAAAGAAAATCCAAAACAACAGATAGATAATTACACGTGGAATAGAGTATCTAAAATTCAGCAAAATAGTGAAGACAACTTCCAGAGACTCAGAAACATGAGATGGCTGTATAGAAAGACAAGTGAAGTGTCTGAGATTGTCTCAGAGCCAGGAGACGCTCCTTGCTGTGAGAAAAAGGTATGTAAAAAAAATCCCTGATAGTCTGTGTTCCAACCGTAGATGCCCACAATCCAAGCTACACAAAAGCCATGCAGAACTTGCAGGCCGTGTACCCAGTATAGGTAGCAACTTAGAACTTACATGACTGTATTGTTCCAGAGAGGGAATTTACATTAAGCCCCACAAACAACCAAGTGCCAGACTGCGGTAACATATCACCATTTGGGGATCATAGCCAACACCAGAGTGCGTTTTTCCTGGGGCCCAATAACTAGGCATCTCCACATCGCTAAGTATCCCTCATCCCACTGTGAGTATAGCACCTGAACCCACAGAGTGCCCTGTACCCCTGAGAAGTGGTTCAGCATAGCATGGAGTACACCCCCAAGGCAGAAGAAGCCACTGCTCACACTTTCTGGAGCGTGAGAGCCTACCAACTGTGGCCTCTGTCACATGCAGTGGCCCTGCTCCCTTCAGTAGAGTGCCCATGAAACACTTCTAGGGGCACAGAGTCTTGCTGCAGCTCTGACGAGCCATCCCAGAGTCACCCACTCCAGCTAAGAAGCTGCATAGCACCACTTACCAATCCTGGAGCACAGAGTCACATCTACAGCTCCAGGGAACTCAACCAGAGCAACCTACCCTAGCTGAGGAGCTGCAGAGTTCCCCAGAGTCTCTCTTGGGGATGCAGGGCCCCACCCGTTACCCAAGAAACTTCACCCAATGGCCCACTTCAGCTGAGAAGCTGCAGAGCACCCCAGCATCTGTCTTGGGGGTTCTGCCCACAACTACAGCAACCCAGAGAGACCCACACCAGCTGAGGAGCTGCAGAGCACCTCAATGCTTCCTTCAGGGGCCCAAGATTTAACTCAAAACCCCAGCAACTCTGCCCAGTGCTTCTTACTCCAGCTAAGGAGCTACAAAATACCTCAGTGCCTCTCCTAGGAGTCCGAGGTCCTAGGAGTCCGAGGTCCTAGGACTGGGTGCAGCCACAGCACCCCTTCCCCCACGCTTCATGGATGGCAACTCCAGCTGAGTAGCTGCAGAGTGCCCCAGTGCTTCTTCCAGGGATCCAGGTCACACCAATTACCCCTGCAATCCCTACCACTGTAGCAGAGGAACAGCCAATTGCCATAGTTCCTCTCCCAGAACCCAAAGTCCCAAGAGTGACACCAGCAACCTGGTCCAGGATTTCCAATTTCAGCTGACAAAGCACTGAGCAAACTAGTGCCTTTCCTGAGATCTTGTCGTCCCCCTGCAGCCCCAGCAACTTCACCTAGTGTCACCCACTCCAGCAAGGAGCTGCCAAGTGCACTAGTGCCTAGGCCACAAAGGAACTCACAGACAACCTCAACATTGAATAAACTCAAAGAAAACACATGGAAACTACACTACTGTGCTCACCAGGAAAGAAACCTAAACAACCTGCCCAAATGACACTATAGAATACATCTACAGAATAGACAGAAAAGAGTCTCTTCCTTCAAAAGCTACTCCAGAAAATTAAAAGAAGTAACTGCTCCACCAGATGCTCAGATATCAATGTAGGGATAGGAGAAACATGAAAAAACAAGGAAACATAATACTCCCAAAGGAATACAAAAATTCTCCAATACCATGCCACAAAAAAAAAAAGAAAGAAAGAAAGAAATGAAATTCCTGAAAAATGAATTCCAAATAATCTTAAGGTAACTCAGTGAGAAGCAACAGAATACAGATAGATAATACAACAAAATCAGAAAAACAATACATGATCTGAAGGAGAAATTAAAAAAAGAGATAGATACCATAAAAAAGAACCAAGCAGAGAAATCTTGTAACAGAAAGATTCATTAAATGAAATAGAAAATACTACTGAGAGTTTAAGTAACAGGCTAGATCAACCAAAAGAAAGACTTTCTGAACTTGAAGACAGGTCTTTGGAAATAACAGTCAGACAAAAAAAGAAAAGAAGAAAAAGAACAGATAAAATGAAGAAAGCCTATGAGACCTATGATACAAACTTTAAGCATACGAACATTATGGGTGTTCTAGAAAGGGAAGAGCAGGGAAAAGGACATTGAAAACAAATTTAACAAAATAATAGCTGAAAACTTCACAAGTTTGGTGAGAGATACAGACTTCCAGATCTAAGAGGCTCAAAGATCCCCAAACAGATTTAACCTAAATACATCTTCTATGAGACACAATGTAGTCAAATTGTCAAAAGAGAGAATTCTGAAAACAGCAAGAGAAAGCATCACCCTTAAGTCACCCTTAAGGGAATTCACATTAGAGTAACAGCAGATTTCTCAGCAGAAACCTGAGAGGCCAGGAGAGAGTGGGATGATACATTAAAAGTGCTAAAAGAAACAAACTGCCAGCCAAGAATACCATATCCAACAAAACTATCTTTCGGAAATGAAGGAGAAATAATATCCTTCCCTGACAAACAAAAACTGTAAGAATTCATCACAAGAAATCTTTAAGGGAGTCCTACATCTGGAAGCAAAAGGACAGGAAGTACCATCATGATAATACATGAAAGAATAAAACTCCCTGGTAGAGCAGATACACAAATGACAAGAGAAAGAAATGATATAATGTATCTTAGCACCAAAAAAAAAAAAAAAAAAAAAGGAAACAAAACAAAAACACCAAATAACAAAGACAATAACAAAGAAAGCAACAAAGGATATATAAAATAATCATAAAAGAATTAACAAAATGTTCATAGTAGGGCAATACCTTTCAATAACAACCCTGAATGTAAATGGATTAAATTCCCAATTTAAAAGATATATTCAGGCTAAATGGATTAAAAAAGAAGAACCAACTATATGCTGCCTACAAGAAACTCACTTCACCTGTAAAGATACACATAGATTAAAAGTGAAGAGATGGAAAAAGGCATTCTTTGCAAATGAAAATGAGCAAGAGTAGCTATACTTATATAAGATAAAACAGACTTTAAACTGAAAACTATAAAATAGACAAAGAAGGACATTATATAATGATAATCAATTCAGCAAGAGGATAAAAAAATTGTAAATATATATGCACCCGACAACATCAGAGCATTCAGATATGTAAAGCAAATATTATTGGATCTAAAGTGAGAGATAGACCCCACCACGATAATAGTCCAAAACTTCAACAGATCTCTTTCAGCACTGGACAAATCATCTAAACACAAAATCAACAAAGAACATCAGATTTAAACTGCACTATAGACCAAATGGACTTGATAGACATTTGCAG
Organism: Cynocephalus volans; assembly: GCF_027409185.1. Classification (NCBI taxonomy): domain Eukaryota; kingdom Metazoa; phylum Chordata; class Mammalia; order Dermoptera; family Cynocephalidae; genus Cynocephalus; species Cynocephalus volans. Next base: position 209,274,835 of record NC_084460.1, on the reverse strand, counting down.
AACATTTCATCCAACAACTGAAGAATACACATTCTTCTCATCAGCACATAGATCATTCCCTAGGATAGACCACATGTTAAGCAACAGATAAGTTTCAAGAAATATAAAAATATGGAAATCACATCAAGTATCTTTTCAGACAACAATGCAATAAAACTAGAAATCAATAACAGCAAGACTTTGGAAAGTGTGTAATACACACATGGATATTAAACAACATGCTCCTGAATAACCAAAGGGTCAAAGAAGAAATTAAGCAGAAAACCAAAATATTTCTTGAAACAAATAAAAGTAGAAGAACAGCATATCAAAACCTATGGAATACTGCAAAAGCAGTACTATGAGGGAAGTTTATTTCAATAACTGCTTACATCAAAAAAGTAGAGAGATTTCAAGTAAAAAACCTAAAATTGCACCTCAGAGAATGAAGAACAATCTAATTTCAAAATTCATACATGAAAAGAAACAACAAAGACCTTGAGCAGAACTAAATGAAATAGGGACCAAAAAATGATACAGAAGAGAGACAAAAATAAAAGTTGGTTTTTCTGAAAAGATAAACAAAATTGACAAACCATTATCTAGACAGTGAAAGAAAGAGAGACCTAAATAAAGAAAAAAGAAAGAGACATTCCAACTGAAACCACAGAAATACAAGGAATCATTAGAGACTATTATGAATAACTATACATCAAAAATTGGAAAATCTAGAGAAAATGGACAAATTTCTAGACACATACAACTTACTAAGACTGAACCAAGAAGAAATAGAAAACATAAACAGATCAATAATGACTAAAGAGATTCAACAGTAATCAGCAACTTAATGGCAAAGACGAGTCCAGGACTGAATGGCTTCACTGCTGAATTCTACCAAAGTTTTCAAGAATTAATACCAATTCTTCCTCACTACTCCAAAACAGTCAAAGCAAAGGGCATTCTTCCAAACTCATTCTATGAGGCCAGCATCACCCTAATATCAAAATCAGACAAAGACACAACAAAAAAAGAAAACCACAGGCCAATATCCCTAATGAATACAGATGCAAAAATTCTCAACAAAATGCTAGCAAACAAATTACAATAGTACCTGAAAAAGTTTATATATCATGATCAAGTGAGATTTATCCCAGGGATATAAGGATGGTTCAACATATGCAAATCAATAAATGTGATACACCACATTAACAAAACAAGGGACAAAAAACATAGGATCATCTCAATAGACGTGGAAAAAGCTTTTGATACAATTGGACATGCTTTCAAGATAAAAACTCTCAACATATAGGTATAGAAAGAAAGTATCTCAGTACAGTAAATGCTATATATGAGAAACCCACAGCTAACATCATCCTGAATGAGGGAAAGTTGAAAGTTTTTCCTATAAAAACAGAAACAAGACAAGGATGCCCACTCTCACCATTCCTATTAAACACAATACTGGAAGTCCTAGCCAGAGCAATTAGGCAAGAGAAGGAAATAAAGGGCATCCAAATTGGAAAGCAGGAAGTCAGATTGTCCCTGTTTGCAGATGACAAGATATTGTGTATAGAAAAACCTAAAGACTTCACCAAAAAATTCTTACAACTGATAAATTCCATGAAGTTGCAGCATATAAAATCAACATAGAAAAATCAGTAGCATTTCTACACACCAACAATGAACTGGCTGAAAAAGGAATCAAGAAAGCAATCCCATTTACAACAGCTACCAAAAATTAACAGAAATCTAGGAATAAATTTAACCAAGGAGGTGAAAGGACTCTACAATGAAAACTACAAAATGCTGATGAAAGAAATTAAAGAGGACACAAAAAAATGGGGAAAAAAACCCCACTTCACATTCATGGATTGGAAGAATAGTGTCAAAATGACTATACTACCCAAAGTGATCTATAGATTCAATGTAATCCCTATCAAAATACCAATAACATTGTTCACAGAAATAGAAAAATAAAAAATCCTAAAATCCATACAGAACCACAAAAGACCCTGAACAGCCAAAGTAATCCTGAGCAAAAAGAACAAAGCTAGAGGCATTGCACTACCTGATTTCAAAACATACTACAAAGCTATAGTAACCGAACAACATAATACTGGCATTAAAACAGGCATATGGAGCAATGGAAAAGAACAGGGTACCCAGAAATAAGTCCACATATTTACAACCAACTTATTTTTAACAAAGGTGCAAAGAACATACATAGGGGAAAGAACCTCCTCTTCAATAGTGCTGAGAAAACTAGATATCCACATGTAGAAGAATAAAACTGGACCCCTATTGCTCACCATATACCAAAATCAACTCAACATGAGTTAAAGACTTAAGTGCAAGACCTGAAACTATAAAATTACTGGAAGAAAACATAGGGGAAACACTCCAAGACAGTGGTCTGGGCAAAAATTTTATGAAGAAGAAAGTACAGGCAACAAAATCAAAAACAGACAAATGGAATTACATCAAACTAAAAAGTTTCTTCATAACAAAAAAAAACAATCAAGAGTATATAAACAGCCATTGGAATGGGAGAAAATGTGTGCAAATTATTCATCCAACAAGGGATTAAGATACAGAATATACAAGGAACTTAAACAACTCAACACCAATAAAACAAATAATCTGATTAAAATATGAGCAAATGACCTGAATAGACATTTCTCAAAAGAAGACATAAAAATGGCCAACAGGTATATGAAAAATTGCTCAACATTACTAATCATCAAGGAAATGCAAATCAAAACCACAATGAGATACCATCTTACTCCAGTTAGAATGGCTGTTATCAAAAAGAAAATAAATAAATAAATAAATAAATGCTGGCAAGGATATAGAGAAAGGGAACTCTTACACACTATTGTAGGGAATGTAAATTAGTACAGCCATTATGGAAAACTGTATGGAGGTTTCTCAAAAAACTAAAAGTAGAGATACCATATGATCCAGCAATTCCACTGCTGGGTATTTAACCAAAGGAAAGAAAATTAGCATACTGAAGAGATACCTGAACCCCCATGTTTATTGCAGCACTATTCACAATAGCCAAGATATGGAATCAACATAGGTGTCCGTCAACAGATGAATGGATAAAGAAAATGTGGTGTATATACACAATATTACTCAGCCATGAAAAAGAATGAAATGCTATCAACTGCGGCAACATGGATAAATCTGGAAGACATTATGTAAAGTGAAAGAAGTCAGGCACAGAAAAATAAATACCACATGTTTTTATTCATGTGAATGCTGACAAAAAAATTTTGAACTTTTAGGAGATTAAGATTTTGGTTACTAGATGTTGGGAAGTGGAGGATAGGGAGAGGTTGGTTAACAGACACAAAATTACAGCTACTTAGGAAAAATAAGTTCTAGTGGGGCTAGGCATCTATAATGAACAATAATTTCTTGTATATTCTCAAATGACTAGATGACAAATGTTCCCACCACAAAGAAACAGTGAAGTTTTGTGATGATGAATATGCTAATTACCCCGATTTGATCATCACACATGGTATACATGTATTGAAATATAACTCTGTACCCCATAAATATATACAACCAGTATGTGTCAATTAAAAAATTCCTTTGAAAATAAAGTCACACACACACACACACACACACACACACACACACACACACACACACACACACCCCACATCAACAAAAAAGCACTGCCTTTCAGCCATACTGAATTTCAGTCAATATCGTTTCTCACTGCTGAGCTTTCACATATGTTCCCTTAAAAACACTTTTTCTCCTCCATGCCTGGCAAGCAAGTAGGTACTGTTGAGATGTTCTACACAACACGAACTTACTGGTTCACAAGGCTTATGTTTTATTGTTATTTATTTTAATAAATTTCATAAGAACAGGTCACATCACTCTATTACATACCCAGCTAGCATAATTTGCTAAATGAGATCATTCCTGAATAAGTACTTCTTATAGTAGGTGCATTTAACCTATGGCATTTGCTGTACTAGTTCTGTTAGATCTTTCTAATGTTATCTTGTATATTCTCAAATGACTATGTTTGTCTTTCAAATGTTATCTTTGTCTTCTTTTTTAATGGCTTTTTTTGTTTTCTCCCTCTCTCTACCACACATACAATGTTTCAGTTTGTGCTTTGGAGGATATATATAGTCTATTTTAAATTCTACCAGTGGATAGTTAAAGCACCTTAATTATTTTTTAAAATCCTTAAATATTTATAACTCAACATTTAGAAATCAGTATGAAAGCATTTTTAATTTCCTCTTATGGAAGAATTCTGCACTTTTATTCCCTTACCCCAGTTCCCACTTCTTCTCGCCTAGTCTCCTTTTTATTTACGAGATCATTCCTTTGTCTTTCACATTTATATCTGTAAACAATATTACAACAAGACTTCCCTCTAACAATTTAATACTCACTGCCCAACCTTTTAAGCTTGGAATAATTTTGATCAATTTTTATTTAGCATTCCCTATTCTTCAGGTACTTTGTCAATACTACTTCTATATAAATGTTAACTTTAGAAATGAATCACTAAGTAGTAAAAGTTCTTGGCTCAATTTTTTTTTTTTTTCATTTAAAATGTTACCAGAAAAATAAGAATTTAAAATTTATCCCTGGGATGCTATTTTACTTATGTTTCCAATTTAAAAGTCACTCAGTATGTCTAGGTTTGAATATTTGTTCATGGATTCCACCTGCTGCGCTATGAATATTCTCATTTCTAACATTCATTTCTTTAAATGATTTCCTAGTATCTTTAATTGCTGCTTCTATTTCAACTACTTCTGTGGAAACATCGGTTGTGCAAACACTGGATCTCAACACATCCTCTGTAAACTCATGCCCTCCAATCCCAGCTAGGCCATCCATGTTTTTTCCTCCACATCAGTTATTTCAAAGCTCCTTTTCTCTCCTCAAACCATTCACCTTGGCAAACTATGACACGAGGATCAAATCCAGCTTGCTGCCTGCTTTTGTAAATAGTTCTAATGGAACATGACCACACTTATTTGTTTACATAATTGCTATAGCTGCTTTCATGCTACAATGGCATTGTTAAGTAGGTGGGACAGAGACCCAATGGCTAACAAAGTATAAAATATTTCCTACCTAGTCTTTTATAAAGTAAGTTTGCTGACCCCTGCTTTAAATCTATCATCTACTCCCTTTACTCTGAATAGATGACTTCATAATACAAGACATAAAATGAGTACAATATCAAATTTCAGGCAAAAAATAATTTACAAATCTGATTCTGCATCCTTTCATTGCTCCCGTGTTATGGGGCAATTTGCCTAGCAAATGATTCTCTTCTTCTTCTTTTCTAAGACCTCAGTAATCCCCTGCCTGTACTCTATTTTCTGACTCCTTATCCTCACCTTAATATACTGATGCTTCTCCCACCAAAAAAGGTAAACAAATCAAAATAAGAAACCCAACTTAAAATCCTTCCTATAGCGACAGTTTCCACCTTGCCATCTTCATCAAACGTCCCATGTTCTATACTTGGAGCATTCATTTCCTCATTCACCCCAGTTCTACTTCTTTCCCCATCCTAAAGACTTTCATTTCCTCTTTGAAAATATAATTTATACTTTAGCTTTATATTAGGTCACTCAACAGCATGTGCCACTGTTAGCCATTTCTTCTCTAGAAACATTGAATTCTCCAACTTCTGAAAGGAACACTTTTCTGGTTATATCTTCTCAATTATTTAAGCTTTTGCTGGCTCTTTTCTTTCCTTGTCCCTATTTCTGTCCTGAGCTGCTTTCTCCTCAGCCTACATACCCCAGTTATTGTCTGTACAAGGGGGCTTCTAAAAGCTCATGGAAAGATTTGTATTATCTTTTAATGCCATTTCCCATGAACTTTCTGAAGTAACCTCCTATATTGATGATTCTTGACTTTATAACTGAGATAAGGCTCACATTTAAGGTTCACATATTCTAACTAGAATGCCCAGAGGAACCATAAGCTCAGCAGGCTCCAAATCAAGTTTTTTTCTTCCAAAACTGCTTTTGATGATTTTATCAGTGAATGGTACTACCTTCCACTTGGCTACCCAAATGCAATACCTAGGAGTCACTCTTGACTCCTCTCTCCTTTCTACCATATGGAATTTATTTTCAAGGCTTTTCAATATTTCCTCTCAAATCTCCCACTTTTTCTCCATCCCAATATTCCTCGTCTAGCACAGAGCATTAGCATTCCCTCACCTCTTAAGAGGGTCTCTCTTTCCTCTCCTCTAGCCCCCTCCACAATCTTTGTGAAAACTGATAGGCTGTTGATCATATCGCCATTTAAAATCTTTCAATGCTCATTGGTTAAGTCCAACTCCTTTAATAAGGCCTATTAAAAAACCACGGCCAAGACTTACTAGTTTAGTCTTTTTGTCCATTTACACACTAAAATAGCTCTATGTTCATTTTCATTTACATAAATGTTCCATATAAACCTTGGTCAACCTCTGGGACTTCTTGGAATGAGCTGGATGACACCACCACTAAGCTTCCTAACTCCTGCTCAATCTCAATTTAGACATCCCATCCTCAGAAATGCTATCTGGGTCTTCCATCCCCAACCCAGACTAGATGCTCTTCTTGTATTCCTATCACAATTATCACATGCCATGTTATATAATGTGCTTTCTTCAAGAAGATAGATTTCATGAGGACATGGGCTATTTCTACTTTATCACTGTAAACAGAGTTCAGCACATGCCAGACACTCCATTTAATTAATGTTGATAGGAATTAAACTGAATCATCTTTATTTTCACCTCTATTCATGTCCCTGTGATCTGGGAGCTTTTCTTGACCTTGTCTTTTACTGATTGAAATGTCTGCTTTATCATTTATGGTATTTATCAAATTTAATGCACCCAATTTTACTATTCTTTTTCAATTGCTTGACATTTTCAGTTTTCATCTTTGCCTGTTCGATTTTCATAATGACCTTCACATTTTTTTAAGCACTTTATAAAAGTATACATTCTAAAAACCTGCTTATGGCAGTAAATCTGTTTTAGAGCAAAGTGAATATCAGGGTCTTCAGGGCACTGGTTGTTTTTTTTTTTTGTGCTGCACTTGTTATTCATAAATCCCACAATTTTTCTTTGCTTCTGTCTGTTAAGGCCTGGTTTGAATTTGAGCAAAAGGATTAAGATTAGTTACTATAGGGATTGTTTGGTGGTTATGTCACAAGCTGGCATAGGACTACATCTGAATCTTTTACAAAAGGGAACAAGGGCAGGGGAACAAGAAAGGGAGATGTGGAAAAGAAGCACAACAGGAATGACAAACTTGTTTTTTGTTACTATCCACTACAGATGCATGCAAACCTCTCTGGTAAAGCAAATGCCACTCTTGGCCTTCTCTTAGGAACGAATTATTCTGGGTGACAGGTAGAAGAGACACAACACTCCCAATGTTCTCAAAGGATTGAGGGGACTGGCTGCTGAAAAGTGGGAGGGAAAAGGTATAGCTCATTGGTAACATTTAGAATACAACCAACCACTTGTCCTAGTTTACTATACTTGCATAGACAATGTTCTTGTTCTAAGTTTTTCCACCCTTCTTTTATTCTTTTAAGGTGAATTCAGTGTATATGTACATGTGTTAGTTAGGTATACAGAAGGTTTTTCACTGTGTCTTTCTACTGACACTTTGGTCATAATTTTTAAGCACTAATTGCGTCACTGTTACTAAGCTAATTCAGGAATATCCTGCCCCAACTCTGCTTTCTGATAGCAGCAAATGATTAAGTTGCCTGAAATAACTAAACTTAAGAAAGGATAGAGCACCAAGGAAAAGGTGATCTCTAAGTGTTACATTAAGGGTATGTGGCATTAGAATAAGTCATTCAATACACATGGTGGTATACACATGTTAAAATAAATATGTGTAATATTTCTCAGTTAGGAAATAAGTCTTTAGCAGGTTCCAGAAAATACTAGCGTCCCTATGTAGAAAGACAACTACTGTGCATAACTTGTATCAACTTCATGTTTCTTTTGCAAAGCATCATACAATTCTTAAAAAAAAAAGGAGTTTATATTTTTCAAATAAACACAAAATAAGCCAATTAATTCTGAATAAGTAATAACAACTTTATTTTAACTCAATGTGTTGAAATGTGAAAAATATTTTTGGCAACAAGATACAAGTAGTATGTATCTCACCCTTAACATAAGCTGATTAAAAACGAGGCTGAAAAGTTCAATATAAATTTTTATACATTTGAGTCTTGAAGATCAATTTCCCCCAGAACTAATTTTTAAATAATTTTAGCAAAAGTTTAAAAAGTGGGACTCACTTAATTTATATCTTCATTTTTAAAAACTGAATGCAAAATTAACTGGGTTACAGTATACAATAAACTAATAACAGAAAAGATTTAAATATAAGAATTCCTTTGCAAACACAACGTTCACATACTGCAAACAGAAGACACAGTGTGATTTTGTTTCTAGTGAAGAGGAAGTCTTGCATATGGTAGGCACTCAATATTTGTTCAACTGGACCTAAAATTCTATGAACACTTAAAGTAGAGCCCATAATCTGTATTAAAAAGGTTTGCAAAATACTCTTATGTGTGCTAAAAGTGCTGTCTTTATTATAATCTGAGAACACGAAAACAAACCCCTCACCCACCCACTTTCTTTTGCAAGAATACATTGAATATTTTATCTGTCAAAGAGCGTGCATGTCCAAGTCAGAATAACTCACCTCTTCAAGTATACAAAGCTTGGTGAGTTGGAATTTCACAAATTTAATTTACCAAAGTCCCTGTTCTATCTTAGTAACACTGGGTAGTATCTATGATCCATAACAGTATGAAGAATTCTGCTTAGATTTAAATTTTATACATAAACTTAAATCGATAAAAAAATTAGTAATTAGACCTTTGACAATTTAAGCTTTCACTCAGATCTAGTTTAAGAATAAACCATAAATGTTCATGACAATTTTTAGAGATCTTTGTTAATATTTAAAAATTTTTATTATCATTGATGTCCTAAAAAGGCACTGTTTTCACATTTCATTATGCAGTAAATTGGTCACATTTTTGAGAATTATAATTTCCTCTGTCAATCAATTGTCCCCCCAAATAAAGCACATTTAAATGAAATATTTCAACTAACCGGAACTTTCAACATTTAACTGAGCCCTATTTACACACACGCGCACGCACACACACACACACACACACCCGCATAATTCATGCAAGGTTCTCCAATTACTAGACCAAGACAACGACATGAGTATTCAAGGAGGTAACATTGGCAAGCCAAATTATGGCACCTTCATATTTGTGCTCCAAATACCAATACATGTTAAAATTAAAAAATGAAAAAGGCACAAATACTAGGGTACTTCAAAAGGTTCATGGAAAGATTCACTTTATCTTTTAATTCTATTTTTTCCACGAAATTTCTGAAGCACCCTCGTATAGTGTTTCTAAATCTTGGTCTAAAGAAGTTATCCAATGGTTACTTCTAGAATATGTAATTCACTCACTACTTTCTAAGAAAAAGACTTGTTTAGGTGAAAAGGGAAACAGAAGCAGGCTGATAGTTCAAAAGACAAGACTGCTCTGGACAGAATCTATGCTTATTTTGAAAACGCATGTAGTTTATAAATGGGGGGCAGGGAAGGCTATTTAGAGCACTCACATCAGAATACATTAACAGTTTTTCATCATTGCCTTAAGAATGTACAATACCAAAAATATACATAATAAATAAAAAAATAAATCAACCACCATACGATTCTGTTAGTATAACCAAAGGCATTATATTATCTGAAAAGTGGACATTTCTAAAAACATGGATACAAGGTACTTCAAAAAGTTCACGGAAAGGTCTGTATTATCTTCCAATTCTATTTTTCCATAAACTTTCTGAAGTACTCTTGTATTCTTACAGCACAGTGTTTGACATTTTTGGTACAAAATGTGCCACCAAACTTAAAAAAAAAAAAATCTTTATAATAAAATCCTTAAGATTTGTAATAAACACTAAAGTAAGTGAGGGCAAGCTGAAATGTTCATTATACGATATTATTACTGAAGTCACTGTGGCTAGAAATGCAGATTCAAGCAGTGCCGGCATGATGTGCATTTGAAACTAATGGATACACCAGTAGTTTTTTAGGTATATGACAATATAATTCTATTGCCTGAAGGAATTTATCTTACAAGACCCTGGCAAAATCTTAAATTAAAAGTGTATATGTATATATGTGTGTGTGGATGTGTATTTTTTAAATTGCACACTGTAAATTTAAAAAGCTAATTATTAAGGTGGAGTTAAATGAGTCTACTCCCCATAACACTCTTACATAGGATAAAGTCCATAACCTGGTAAGAATCTTCTATCTCAAGTGATTCTTCCAATTTCAAATTTAAGTTACCACAACGAAGACTCAATTAAATTAACTATACAGAAAGAAATTAAGATGTCTGAAAATATAATCTTTTCAAATTCCAGTTTGTTGTGGATAACAAATGCTTATTTAACAGTGTTTGCTCAATGTAAATATGAACCACTCTTGATATACTAGGATTGCTTCAATTAACACCTAACAAAGAGATAGCAAAAATAAAATCTATTTTAAAACCTCAGGCTTCATTTTTTTTTCCTTTTTGTCCTGAATTCAAAAATTAAATAAACAAATTATACAAATTTTAGTCTGGGGAATAAAGTTCTATATGCAAATACATGGGTATGCACATTTTTCCCCCCAGTGACACACTTTTTCCCTTGTGGTCAAATATAAATCTTGCCTAAGCAGCACACTGTCACTGTTACAGTAAGTCAGATGCCATGACCTGACACTGGTCACTCCTGCTTTTTCAGGACAATGAACCAGAACAAATCTCCACTAGGAACACAACTATCAAACACTGACCATGTGTATGTGTTTAAAGCTAAAATTCGTTTATAGTAAAGAACTGGCCCATAGAAAGCAGATTATAAATAGTTTATCCTGTTCACATTATGTAGATTTTCAATATCATCAACAATGTTAGTACAGTAACTGAAACAAAAAGGAGAAAAATAACAAGGGGGGGGCACAAGAAAGTTCATAGTGTGGCCTGATATAGTATATGGGTTCTCTCCTTTAATATGCATCTCCCACAGGCAAATAATTAATATCAGTTCATTGTTTGAAGGAGAGTAGACTGTCCAGGATTAATTTATTGTTCAGGTGTCATTTCCAAAGTGTAATAAAACAGGAGTAAAGTCAATAATGAATATCTGAAATCCAAACCAATTTAACTATAATCAAGGATATCTTTCTTATCTATTATCACAAGCATCCCAGTTGCCTCCATGTCTTAAAAAATGCTTTCAAAAGTTAAGACACAATTAATTATACCTTATTAATTCCCTCAAAAGCAAAAAAATATATGTACCATTCAGCATACAAAAATTACACATTAAAAGTGCATATATATCTTTCCTCAATTGGCCCACTCATTAAATTTACATTTGGTCATCCTTACTTTTAATATGTACTTCTGTAAATCTTCATGTATATGCAGGTAACTATAAATTTAAAAAAAATTACTTCAGCACAAAACATGCTTTCTTCTTGTCGAAAACTGATTAAAATTAAGATTTCAATCATTGTAAACTTGGATAAACCTAGTTTGTTGGACAGTTAACATACAGACAAACATCATGAATTTTACTAAAAATCTGGGCCAACTCATTGCATATTTGCCCCCTGAAATGAAAAATAAATAAGAATTGAAGCAGTGTATTGCCATAACTTACCTTGAAGGTAAGCAGGTTCTCCTATATTTATAGAACTTAGACAGGAGATATTACTGGTAACCTCCAATACGAGTGCTTTTAAAAAGAACCTAGTTTTAAACTTTGAGATAGCATAGGACAAACCCTATAAAATTCATTTTTCTTTCCTCAAAATAATGGAAGATCCTTTCGAAACTTAATATCTTCAGTTATCAATATTACTGCATTATGGAGCTAGTGCAATCCTGCATAGCCTTGGTCAAAATGACAAGGCACAATAAAAAAATTAAAGTATTCTATGAACAAGAGAAGTTATTGAAGATAATTTAAGGCCTTGAAGTGAATTAATCAGTCTAATTTAAAGCTGAAGAATAAACCATAAATTATCCACCTGAAATGCAAGCAATATGCTTTTTCAGATTCTGTTCTGTGGACGAGATAACAGAAACAACTCTTGCTTATGGTTTGTGTATTAGAATCCTTCTGGACCTGGAGGAGTAAAAGTCAATTCCATTTTTCTACTGTTCACGGAAGATTTCAGGACTGTTTTAGCCGTTTGCGAGGAATGCCAAATTGTGGACACTGTGCAGATGCTAGTGCTCGGAAGGCTTCTGCTACTAAGTGAGGGTGAGACTGAATCATGGATTTCCACCCTGATGTTTCCATTATGTCGGTTGCTTGGCTGAAAAGTAAAATTAAGAGAGATGTTTACTAAAGAGTACTTTTCAAAATGCATTGTTGTCTTGTCAATTTTTTTAAAATCTGTGATTCCAAAATGCTTGAACACTATCTGAATTTATTAAAATATTTTTATCTTACTGGTATTTTCTATTGCAACTAAAACTATTAAATTTTTCTACTTATTGTACCCTATGCACAACATGATCTCTCTGTAAAGAGTAAATAATTGCTCAGGCAAAATATCATTACCCTCTCGTCTCCTCTCTTCTGTTATACCACCCACCATCCAATTAATATTCAAATATTATAGATTCTCCCTTCAAAATATTTCTTATATACTTTTATTTCTCTCCAGTCTCACTGTCACCAATCTAATCTAATCTCACCCTTCATTTCTTACCTGAACTACTCCAATAACTTTCCAACTGGTCTATCTGTATTTAACTCTGCTCATCAACTACCACCACCACCCCAATCTTCCCACAATCCATTCTCTCCAACCTGCATACACAGAGAATGTTTAAAATATAAACATGATCATACCCTGCCCTAGATGAAAACCCCTTACTGGATGCCCATTACTCTCTGAATAATGCTTTAAAGTCTTAATGTTATTTTACATGGTCTTCCAGTATCTGACTGCTGCCTGCCTTCTCCCGCTTTTTCTCATTACCTATCTCCCCGGCTCCACACAAACACACCACTGCTCTATCTCATAACCAAAATTTTGCACATCTTATTCTCTTTTTCCAGCACACACTTTCCTTCCTCTCTTCCCTCTTCTTCACCAGAGTGATTCCTACCAATACTTCAGGTCTTTATTTTTACAACAATCCCTTGAAAAGGCCTTCTCTGGCCTCTAGATTAGGTTAGACCACTTTGTTACGTATACATAATGCTCCTAAATAAGTATGCTATACATTTGTTATCATCAGTTTATTGCAATTAACTATTTAATTACCTGTTTAATTAGTTTGCTGCTAAATCATAAACTCCATGAAGGCAGAGAAAACATCTGTCATGCTCACCACTATATTTGTACTGAGCACAGTGCCTTGGTAACTTACTAGATAATAAAATATAAGTATCTGTCAAATGATCAGCTACTGCTTGATGTTTCCATACTTTGGTTCATGCTAACCTTTCTGTCTGCAATGCCTGCTCCTTCCAAGTTCTAACTCCTATTCATGTTTTAAGATTTAACTCAGGCATTTCCACTAAGCCACCCCTAAATCTCCGGGCTTAATCAAGTGCCTGTACATATCCTCCTCTATATTACTTACCATATTATAATGAAATAGTATGTTCTTGTATCCATCTCCATTAGATAAATTTCTCAAGAACAAGCATTTCCCCTCAATATTCTTTTTATATATAGCACCCCAGCATGGTGTTTGACAAACAGCAGATGCTGGGTAAATGGTTGTTAAACTAAATAGCAGCTGGTATCAACAAAACAATTTTTTTTATTTGCCAAACATCAAATTACTAGTGTGTCATTACGTTTAAAATTTCAACTAGTTGTTTAGAATGACATAGATAACTCTTAATGTACCTGATCGTTATTAATTCAATAAATACCTACTGAAGGTCTGTACACATCACACAGCTTCTCCAGTGGAGAATAAAATAAGCTAATACTCTTTGACAATGAAAAAGTTATATAAAATGTTAAGTATTTTCTTAACAGAGTTGCTGTGGATTGAATGTCCTCCCAAAACTCACTGAAGCTTGATCCCCATTGTAACAGTATTAAGAGGGTGGGAAATCCAATTATGGTATTTGAAAGGTGGGGCCTTTAAGAGGTGATTGGATCATGAGGACCATGCTCCCAGAAATGGATTGATACATTCATGGAATAATGGGTTAATAGTTTAGTAGCTTGTCACAGGAAAGGCACTGGCGGCTTTATAAGGAGAGCACCTTAAAGAGCTCTTGCCATTCTTGCCATGTGATATCTTTTGTTGCCATGAGACTGGCAAGAAGAAGGCCCTCATCAAATGCAACCCCTGGACCATGGACTTCCCAGCCTCTCAAACTGTAAGAAATAAGTTTCATTTTCTTATAAATTATCCAGTTCCAGTTATTCTATTATAAGCAACAGAAAATAGAATAATACAAGAATAAAATAGAGCTTGGAAGTGGCTAAGTTTAAAGGATCACAGAATTGTCATTTACTGCAAATACAGTATATTTTAAATTCAAAATGATTTTTTTTCTAGGATCACAAACCATAACGATACCATATTATTACACATTGACCAATATAAAGTACAACCAATAATTGAAGAGTAATCACTAGTTTTTACTTTCAGAAAACAGAGTTCACAAACTAATAGGAATTCAGTTAACCAACTTCACATATATGAGAACTAATGACAGCAATGTGAAAAAAGTCAACAAACTAGTTTATTTTATTGTTTTTAACACTGTCCTCTTTTTTTTTTTACTTTCATCAACTTGATAATTTGAGAAAATGGAATTAAGGGTTTACAGGCAAAATTAATTAAAAGAAAATGTGAAATCTTCAACCTATCAACTCTTTTCCCTTTTTGATTTCAAATAATTTCAAAGAATAGAAAAGTCGCTCTAAAAATGAGAGAAGAAAAAATGTAGGGAATAATAAGTTCGAATAGTTCACATTCAGAAGATCCAGGCTTAAAAAGATAAAGCAGCTATCCAATCAGTGATAAATATACCAGGGAAAAAGAAAGATCAAATCGCTACCATTTTTGGAATACAAGCAGCTAGCCTAATATGAGAATACTTCAAATATCTTTTAATTCTATTTTTCCATGAACTTTCTGAAGTACCCTTGTATATCATATGATCTAAGGTACTTGGCTAACCTAAGAAGCAGTGAGTTACCATTAAATATAAAGACTTTTAAAGCAAACCTGGAGGGTACATTCCTCATAAAACTAAATAAATATTTCCCACATTTTAGGAATGCTTTCTGAAGGAGCAGGGGCTGGATCTCCAGCAGCCCTGATAATACCTGGATTCAGCTATACACCATGTGACATATGTGCTTAAGAAATTAGAGCGTCCATCCCAGTTTGCATTAGAAGCTGATCCACAAGGGAGCATAGCCTCAGGAATCCAATGAGTAGTCAAATTATTTTTTTTAAATAACTGGCAGTTTGTTTAAAGTAACTAACATCTGGATTCGTACTTATTGTAGATGAACAAAAGGCTATGCAAACAATTTCATTTATGCAGATCAACTTTAAGTCAGAAACTGATGTCATCTTACTTGCTGTTCCAGTTTTTCCCATCTTTACACCCAAGTTGTCGAAGTACACTGCACCTGCATTGAAGATTTAAACACACTTAAAAAAAAGGCCAAAGAAAAAATGTTGAAGGTGTCATGCCCGCTAAAATACAAGCATAGCTTACCTATTAATAAAGTCTATGGCTTGTGCTTTCAACTGTTCTGCACTGTGCAAATCTGCAAGGACAAGGGTATCAGCAACATTTTCTACTGAGAGGTTACTACACAAAGCTTCTTCGCACATGACCTTCAGCCGTTCCAGTGCATACTATCCAAAAGGAAAACATGTAACCATAAAACATTTATTCCAACTACTGAAGTTTTCAAATACATAATATCTGAAACTTAGAACATAAAGTTAAAGCACATTATTCTTTGAAATTAGGTTATTTTAAAAGTCTTCAAATCATTGTTTTAACCTAATATGAAGAAAATATGAATAAATGCATTTAGGAGAAAGACTAGTTTCTTCAGAAAATTTCAATTTGCACTAAGTACAAAATGCAGTATATTCTTAAAATAGAGTTTCTTTTAAAAAGCTACCTTATTACTCAATATTCTTAATGTGTATATTTCTCTTCTCTACTATTTCAAACACTAGACTGTACCACCCAGTACACTGCATGTTGCCACCACTGAATCTTGCCAATCTTGTACACTGCATGTTGCCTCCACTAACTTGAAGAATGAATGAATTATAAAGCTAAACAAATCATATTCATAACCATGACAAATTCTTGCAGTTATTAGTGTATATGTTATGTAATACAACATTTTTAGCAGCTTTGAGGTATAACTGACATACAATAAAGTGCACATAAAACCATCAACTCAAGATAGTGAATGTACCCATCATCCCCAAAAGTTTCCTCTTATGCCTTCGTAATCTTTCCCTTTTGTCCCATCCTAGGCAAAACCTCAGATATGCTTTCTATTACTGTAGGCTTTTTCTATAAATGAAATCATACACTATGCATTCATTTAGCTCTTTCATTATTATTATTTTGATATCCATGCATGTCGTTGCCTGTGTATCAATAGTTTAATCCTTTTTATTGCTGAGTAATATTCTATTATGTATAGGTACATCACAATTTGTTTATCCATTTACTTGTTGATGAACATCTGGCTTGTTTCCAGTTCTTAGCTATTACAAATAAAGCTGCTATAAATATTCATATACAGGTCTTTGTATGCAAACATGCTTTCTTCTCTCTTGGGTACAAACTTAAAAGTAAATATGTTGGATCCTACGGTAAATTTAACTTTTCAAGAAACTGCCAAACAGCTTTCCAAAGCAGTCGTACCATTTTACATTCCATTCAGTAGGGGATTAGAGTCCTAATTCTATCACATCCTTGACAACATTTAGTATGGTCTTTGTAATTTTAACCATTATAATAGGCGTGTAGAAGTATCTCATGATGATTTTAATTCACACTTCCCTAATGACTAATCATGTTCAGCATCTTTTATTGTACTTTATTGACATTATTTCAGAAAGTGTCTGTTCAAACATTTTGTCCATTTTTAGAAATAATACTGTTTTCTTTTAATGCAGTTTTGAGAGTTCTTTATATAGTCTGAATACAAAAGTTAGATATATTCTGGATGAAAGCTGTTCATTAGATACATGCTGTACAAGTATTTTCTCTCAGTCAGTGGCTAATCTTTTTATTCTCCTGTCTTTTGAAGAAAATAAATTTAAAATTTTATTGAAGTCCACTTTATCATGTTTTACTTTTATGAATTACATTCTGGTGTCACAGCTAAGAAACCTTTGCCAAAACCAAGATCACAAAGACTCTCTTCTTTGTCTTCTTTTAGAAATTTTAGATTTTTAGGTTTATAACTGCATTGCTTTTTGTATATGGTGTGAGGTATGAAAAAAAAAGTTCATTTTTTGGGCATAAGGTATTCGATTGTTCCACCATCATTTATTGAAAACAACTATCCGTTCTCTACTGAATTGTAATTGCACTTTTGTTTAAAATTAGATATCCATATATGTCAGGGTCCATTATGATACTCTCTATTCTGTTCCACAGAGTTGTCTATCTCAACACCAAAACAACACTGTCTTAATTATTAAGCTTTAAAATAAGTCCTCATATCCAGGCAGTAACCTTTTTTAAAGTTATTTGATCATTCTAGATCTTGCACTTTATACATAAATTTTTTAATCAGCTTGTCAATTCCTTTAAAAAAATCTGCTAGGATTTTGACAGAACCATGTTGATTCTACTAACCAATTTTAAAGAGAACTGTCCTTTTAACAACATTGTGACTTTCAATCCATGGACAAGATTTATCTCTCCATTTATTTTGACCTTCCTGAATTTCTCTTGGCATTATTTTATAACTTTGAAAGTACAGGACTTGAACATCTCTTGTTAGATTTATATATATGTATTTAATATTTTTGAATGTTATTGTAAATGGTATTTTGTAATTTAAATTTTTATTGATAGATTCTATATACATTTGGCCCAGGTTCCCCTAATGGTAACATTTTTCAAATGTTATATACACACAGATACACACATGCATATACCATCCTTCTATCTATACACATATATACATAAATATATATATACACATACATATGCGGGTCCTTCAAAAGGGTCACAAAAAAAAAGAATTGAAACATAATGCGAATCTATGAACTTTTTGAAGTACCTCTGTATACATACATACAAACATATACACACATATGTGTGCTTTATATACTAGATGTGCTTTTAGGATTGTGAACCACTGGCTTTGAGATTTTCTGATATTTTTCAGCTTCCCCATCTTCAAGAAATCACTATTACAAAAGAGCATTATAAAATTAACACTGTTTTTCCTCTTTCTATGATGCCTTATTAAAACATATATCTATAAATACAGATAATTAAATTACACAAAATACCTGATATTTTATCCTTTAAAAAAAAAAAGTCATGTGCTATATCTTCAGCCTAAGAATATTCAAAAATTACAATAAGTTACATATGCTATTGTGTGTGTCCTCATAAAAGGGAGTAAACATGCTCAAAACTATTAAGCTTATAAGTTTAATCTCCGATGAAAAAAATTGCTCAAGGTATTTTTACATATTGTAAATTTTTTTTAAAAATCTCATTTCCATATTATCCCACTATATGCTATTTCATAAAACTCTCAAGAGCCATCTACAAATAGCATAAATTAATCCAGTATTTCAAGTTACGTAGTTTTCATTTGATGATAGCTTTCTAATATACATCAAGCTTGAAGGTATTTTCCAGCTCTTTAAGGCTTAATTACTTACTTTGTCTGCAGCTGCCAACAAGTTGTCAGCCATTTTGTCAAGGTTTGGTGCTTTCCCTGTGTAAATGAATCTCATCATTTCTTTAAAAACCTCAGGGTCTAAATCATTTATTTCCACTCGATTCTAATATTGAAAACAACACAAAAAATTTAAACATAAAGAACATGCATACACAAATGAACCAAAGTGAATCTTCAACAGTAATTTAAAAGCCCCAAATATGCAGTAAAGTACTTTATAACTCAAATACACATTTACAGATATTTCTAAACTGTATTTTAAAACTGAAGTGAGTAAATCTTCAGTAAGCTAATCAGGAAAAGTGAAGAGGGCAAGTATAAGAAGAAAAACATATATTGTATGAAAGGTGGGTTGAACCATGACTAGCTGGAGAACCCACACCTGATACTCCAACCAAGCCAAGCACTACTATATGGGAATATAAGCCCCAATTTCTAAATTAAAAAGAGTTAGAAAAACGAAAAGCAAGCAAGCAAACAAACAAACAAAAATTGTAGGTCAAACAAAATAACATTTGTTTTCAGTTTCTAACCTCTATCTTAGAGGATGATGGCTATTAACTTTTCTTCGTTGTATTCCTAAGTCCAAGTACAATGCTTAAGACCCTACAACCAACCGTTCTATTCCCAGCATTATACAAACATAGAGCTAGATAATAACAGAGCTCACTACTTCGGAACTCTCCTTTTACAAAAATGGCATGTGATATTATCTACTGGCACCTCCTTACTTAAGACACAGAAGTCCAAAGAGGACTAGTTGTTTTTTACTTCTACATTGTTGTATTTCATTTCTCTCCTGGGATTAATGGAGCTAAATATCTAACACTAAACAACACCAAACTTTCTGACCCTTTGCTGCAAATAACATCTTAACATCACTGATGTCTCCCCACTTGGAAATGATCAGAAGGCTGATCACAGCACCTCCGTAGACCAAAAGTCAAAGGAAAGCAGCTATTTTATTGCAGCCTCTAGTTCTGCAGAAAGGATAAGGCTGAGCCACATGAATAAAACTCCGTAGATGTCCTGCTGAAGCCCTAAGGCTCACTTGTTTTGCAACTAGCAAAGAATCAACCTCTGAGCTCTATAACTACATTTCAAGATGACCGGCATAAAAGAAACATCTGAGGGAGCTAAATAGGTAATATCTTGACTATAGTTAGTATACAGTACTGATGTAATCTACGTCCTTTTTCTTAAATTTAATAAATACCCTCTCATTTTACTGCTGAAAAGAATGCAGACATTATTTTTGTTATGCTAGAAAACAAATCCCAAAATCAACCCATAAAGTCTAGAAAGGGAGCATATACATCTTAATCAGAAACCTCTAAAATACCTATGCACCAGAACAGTACTTTTGCATAACTATCCTTTTAGATAACAAATACTGATTTATTTACACACCAGATGGGCATCAAAATAGCTGTTACTTGGAATATTCACTAAGAATCCACATTATTTTATTAGAAAACGGATTTTTTCTCCCATTTTTCTATTTGTTCTTAAATTTTTCCCTACTTATTATAGTATGACAATAAGAACATGCACTGTTATTTTTAAAATATAAATTCCACTATTTTACATTTGTACAAATTAAATATTAAACCATGTTTACCTTTTTGCTTTCTTCCATTTCATGTTCAAACATTGCATTAAAAACTGGAGATCGAGCTGTAACAAGAGTAAGCATCATTATTTAATGCACAAATTTGTTTAAAAAATGTACTATGGAACACGAAAATAGAAAGTACCTGCAAGCACAGATTTATGAGCTTTAAATTCTTGTCCTCTCACAAAAAAACTGCAATCTGTAAATCTTGTGTTTTCCCAGAGATTACCTAAATCTTCCGCTAGTCGACATTCAGGCACCTTCAACGTGTTTGTATTAGTATGTCCTGATATGTTTACTGAATCTTGGACCACACTCACCTAATAAAAAAGTGATGGCAAGAAAAACACTTTCACAAGTTAATATCACTAATTAGTTACTAAGTTTAAAACTTTAATTTTTTTATCTTTAAAATCATTTGGAAAATTCAATGTATTCCTTATCAAAAATCCTAATACCCAGGAATTAAATTTAAGGATACAATTTAAAGGAGAAAAATAATATAGAAAGAAAGAGAAATAATATAGAAAAGATTACTAATCTTTTCCAATAGAGATATTTTATGTAAATAAATGGGGCTTATGGATTGTTTGGAATGCTTGATTATTAAAGTAATTACCAAACTATTTCTTAACAGAAAAAACACAATCTGATGTTAAGTCAAATAAGTTTTTTTTTTGAGGTGGAGGAAGAAATTTCTTTTTTATTTCCTCACTTAAACTTCAGACCTATCAACATTTAAATTTTACTACACATACAAAAGTAGTATAAGGCTCATAATGACTTTTTGATATAGGAAAAAAGGTTATATAAAACTACAGTATATGATACACAAATTGGGATTTTTTAAAAAAGTATAATTCCTACATGTTTCAACTCTAGTAAAATTGATTTAAATATCCAGTAAAATTGATTTAAATTTTAATGTACAAGAATTCCCACAAAAGCAATCATAATTATTAAAGTTCATGAGAATATTTTATAAAAAATCAATGGCAAGAGCAATACAAATATAATTTATTTCGATATGCAGACCTTTTATTTACCTATGAAATGAAAAATAAAAGTTGGTATGATTACAGCACTGCTTTTATGTAGATTCCAATATGATAAAAATGAAATTATCTCCTAAAACATTACTAAGTCTTGCAGACCACTTTTAAGAAAAGGCATTCTACTATATTACTAGAAATTTCACATTACATTTAATAAATTTAAAAAAAAAAAACTACCTCAACTAGTAAAGCAAATGTTTTAGAGTAAATGAAACTTTAAAAAAATGAAAAAAGTGCTATATTAGTTATCTAATGTTGTTGTTGTTATTAGTTACCTATCTATTGTTGTTTTAAGCTGCTAAGTTTTGGGATCATTTGTTATGCAGCAATACATAGGTATAATCATTTAAAGACATTTCATAAGTCCTTTAATAAATATAATAAACTACACAGAAAATGTACATTAGAAATGGATAAATTGGACCAAACTACAAACATGCAAACACACAAAGTAAAATAATGGTCCAGAGTAAAATGTTTGGAGAATAGTAAGTCAGAGAAGTCCTGATTCACACAGATGTACAATTGTATCTCATGTGACTGAATGGATGCTTCTAAAGAAAAACAACGAAACCTTTAATTTTCCAAAGATATTTTTATTAACTACTTTTTTCACCCCAACTTCCAAATTAACCTTTATAAAGCCTGTGTGTCATAGAAACCATCTAGTCCATTCACCTTATTTTATACAGAGATTTCAAACTGAGACCAAGCCAAATTAGTGTTCTAAATCACATTCCTAGTTAATATCAGAGGAAGACTGGAACCGAATCTTCAGATTCCTTTTTCTTATGGATTTTTGTACTAATCAATATTTGTTTTCAATATTATTTAAAATTAGTAATATTACTTCAACACAATTACAATAGAAAAGCATTTTTCACAACAATCTTGTAAGATGTTTTTCTAAATATGGGAGCCAAGGTATTGTGTACATAAATAAATCCACCAATAAAGGTTCTCCTATCCTATCAAGTTTTAAATCACTCAAATTGTTTCTAAAATTTTAATAACCACAAAACAGAAAAGCTTCACTAATCCTTTACCTGACTGCCCTGTTCCACTACATATTATAACCTAAAAATATATAAACCAAAAATGTTGATGTTAATATTCAGGGTTTAGTTAGAGATCAGCTTTTTTTTTTTTTAGCACACAGACCTTATTTACTTGTTCATAATGAGCACTGCTCTTGAAACTTCTATACAGAAGGAACTGGATCTGTTCAATTACCTGCATAAAAATATGCAGTCAAGTAATAAAAATGTGATATATTTAATTTAAAAAAAGATTTCTTGAATTCTATTTATTGTCTCTCAACCTAAATCAAAATAATATATTTAATATAAAACTTTGGCAAAAATCAGGTGACAGAATAAAAAGATTAAAAGAATAAAGACATTATCGGACATATATTGATAATGTTATATTTGTATTCTGTATAAGCGATATTAATTCAGAAGAATTTGTATTATTGACATACTTATCTACACATTATTATCACAGCAATCACAAATTTTAACTAAGATACAGAATTAACATTTCATACTCTAAAGAATATTCAAGGGACTATTTATAAAGTAGAAATTAGTGATCTACTTAAAAATTGATATGCAATGAATTCTGACGATTCTTTTCTTGATACCTATAATTTAAAAAATGATAAAAATTTAGTTTTCTCTAATACGTATTCAAATACAGGTAATGAACACTCTTATTGAATGGAACCTAGAATAAAAAATTCAGGAAAAAGGCTGAGATTCTTTCCTAAGGTCAAATTTGTTCTTCTTTCAAGTAAAAAAAAAAAAAAAAGGCAAATGCATAATTCTCAAAACTGTCAAACGTTGCAAAGCAAAACCTCAAACTCATTTGACAGCCCTTTTTCAAATTTAATTTTGACTCTACCCTGAGAATATCATTTAGACTGAAAATGAACATGTGAAGGATCTAATCAACTCTGTTACTACACTGAAAATCTGGATCTCATTTAATGTGGAACTAAAGTGACTACTGATTCCATTTTTTAAAAATCTGAATTCTAATTCTAAAAGCTAGGAATCTCCAAAGCTGCATGATACTACAATTTCATCAATCTAATAAACTACTTAACCACTCCCCACACTGGCTCTAAAGTGAGAAACTTTTAATAGTCCAATTTCACATTGTCTTCTAGAATAGCGGGTCTTAGATTTTTTGACTTTCATAGATAGTTATCATTTTAAAAAATCTGGTGACAGAAATAGGGTAGTCAACTTTTCATTTTGCCAAGAAAGGGCTTTTTAGAAAATAAAACTCTACTTCCACCCATTATCACAAGTATTTTGAAACAGAAAGGCTATTTCTGCAAAAGAAAAATAGAATTGGAAAAAAAGATATGTACTTAATTAAAAAAAGAATCTACTTAACTTCGTGAAAAACTCATTGTATATATTTTATCTGTACATAGATATTTTTCTGTATATCATGAAATGGCATGGGTCTGTAGATAAATTAATCAGGTTTCTATTTTTGTTATGTATTCCTCAACTCCTGTTTTCTGCATCACTTGGGGTGAGAGAGGACAGAGCTATTTACATTCCTAGAAATCTCCATCTACCTCTGTCCACTTGAACCACTATATGAATTTGCAAGATTAAGCTATATCTTGTGCAAAAAGAGTAGCACCAAACTGCCTTACCTGTCTACAGCACCACTTGCAGGGGAGGGGGAGGAGGCAGTTCTTTAGGTAGGGCAGTGCAATGCTTCCTCCTCTTCTGCAAGCAGTGCTGGAGATGCTGTAGAAGGAAGGGCATCCATGAGAGGGGTGGAACAAACAATGGAGGGCATGAAGAATGTTGGTCAAAAGTACTTTTTGCCCACCTATGCTAAGTACGGTGCCCAAGGTAGAAACATCTACATCAGTAAAAAGATGCATATTTCAGGAACCAAAAGTGAATCTGATCAATGCCAACTTAAAAATGTATGTCATGGTGGGTTCTATTTTTAGTGGGTCACTAACATGTATAATCTAGCATATGGATACCAAGCACACTTCAAAAATACTTATCAAAAAAAAAAAAAAAAAATCCTAAACAATTTCAGCCTTAATTCTGAATTTCTTGGTTGTCTAGGTTCCAGTACAATATAGTTAGGAAAATATCTATAAACAGTATTTCAACTCTAAAAAAGGAAGTATTTTCTAAAAAGGTTCATTAACAAAATGACTTTAGCTGTAGTTGTTTTGTTTTGTTTTTTAAAAATCGGATTAAATAGCCTTTATGTTTCTTTAAATTCTAAGATAACATTTTCAAAATTTAAGAGAAATGCTAAAATTCTGGAAGAATCTACATTAAGTGTGCTAAAAATTTTAAATAGCATAACATTTATTTAGAATACTACTTAGAATATCTATTGGCAACAAATTCGTTAGTATGTTTTTTCCCTAAATTATTTAATTATAAGCCCTGCTCAAGAGACTTGTGGTATACGCTTTATCAACCAAAAAATTGTATTCATAACAAATTCATACAGTCCATTTAACTTGTCTAAGTGAAAATAAGTAAAGTAGATAGTCTCTGGGGTCATATTTCAATTAT
This sequence comes from Cynocephalus volans, assembly GCF_027409185.1. Taxonomy (NCBI): domain Eukaryota; kingdom Metazoa; phylum Chordata; class Mammalia; order Dermoptera; family Cynocephalidae; genus Cynocephalus; species Cynocephalus volans. The sequence continues at coordinate 209,249,565 of NC_084460.1, read as the reverse complement.
TCTTCTGACACAACATAATGACATACAATTAATTTGTAATCTTGCCAAAAAATTTTACACATTTACTATAAAAAGATCAAGTTAACTTAGTAGCAGTTAAGAAAGTTATTGTGCTTTCTACAACATTCATCTGTTCACAATGTGTTGAAATATATTTAATGTTTAGTTTACTTAATCATAACCTTTTCACTGCCTTTTTAATGAAAATTACCAACTGCCTTAAACATTTCAATAAAACTGTTATTGATCTCTTGTAAATTGTGCTGATAATATAATCCTTTAATTTACCCTTAAGACATATCTCAAAAATTCGCACAGATAAAACTACTTAACGACAACAATGACATTAACAAATTCAAACCTCAAATTAAGACAAATCACAAGTGTAAACTATGACAGAGGTAATGCTGGTAACTTTCAAAATAGAACGTTTTATGCATATAAATACACCTCATAAGTTTGTCAATAGACATAGGAGTATCTTAAAAATCTGATATCTATTTCTTAGAATGCTAATACCTATTTGATTAAATTAATCCACATGCTTGATTAATCAGAAAGCTTCTCACTTTTCCAGGAACTTCTGTATTCAAACTGATAAACTGAGTAATAATGTTTAATATGATCAATCTGAAAATAAAAAATATTGACCACCTACGAGTTAGTCACAGTAAAGAAGTTATTTAGAAATGTTCATATAAAGATGTACATATCCACAGTTTTTTCAAGAAGGAATTAGTATATGGTAGTATAACTGCAAATTCAATTTATAGTTTGAGATATGACAAAATTTTTTCACAATGGGCTATCACACTGATTTGTAAGACGACAATCTAATCAGCTTTTTCTGGTCAAGCATTTAGAAATAAAACTTTATCAGTTATACTAATTAATTTTTAAACTATACTCAATATTAATTCAGTTTATACTTTGCCGTATCACTGAATATAACTATAAAGTTCCTTGCAGTTAAAAATGTACCTACCTCACAAAACAATGTAAGCTTGTCATCTGGTAAAAGACCATTAGCTTCATCAAGCAAAAAATCCCTTCTAATGAATTTTTTAAAACCCCAGTCCTTCCCTTGCACAAATCGATATGCTCTTTGGCTTTCTGGTGGAAAAAAGAATAGAAGGTTAAATAAAACAAGTACCCAAGAGACATTTTTCTTAATAACACAGTTAAATAAAACATGCAGAAATAGAACTCGGCCAATACATCTATCATAAAAATTACAGATATGTGTGTTCATACATAAAATGTCGTAAGTTAAGTCAGGTAGAACGAGATCACTTTGCATTGCTACTCAAATTTTGGCATCAATGAGCTCAACTTCAAACTTCTGGATCTTTAAGTAGAAAAGCCAGATCAAATCTCATGGAGAAAGAAGAAATCTTTTAAACAATCTAGGCCCTATAAGACACTGAAACAGGATCAGAATATGTTGGCATAAGCATACTATTCATTATCTAATATCAGAACCCGGTTAGAAACATACTTCTTATTTCCTGTTTTTCCTTCTAAAAATTAATGCTCTAAGTCATCAGGCATCTTTTAAGCTTTCCTGACACACCCATCAAACTGATTTAAGTTTTACTGAACTACAGAAAAAGTCATTAACTGGTGAAAAGGCTAAACAAAGTCCCTCATCATTCCTAAGTCTCTAGACATAATCTCCTTATCCCTTAAAAAAAAAAAAAAAAAAAAAAAAAACTTTCATAAAAGCCAAAAAGCTGTTTTTAGTATAATTTGTAAAAGATTTAATAAATAAATATCTGAAGTAAATGTTTCAAATGTCTAAGGTACTACACAACTGTATACAACTGTATATTATGAAATAAACAAGATCCTCTACAGAAAGTATTCATAACCTACTACAGAAAAAATAAAAAGGTAGAAAATCAGTAATAAATGTAATTGAAATTCTCCACTATCTTAAATGTGAGACTATGTGAAAATACATATTATTTTGGCAATAAAAGATATTATTTTAAAACACATGTGGGAGGAGATTTTTTGTAATGAAGTTACTTGATTCTGTGACTCACTTCTACAAAATATTTAAAATTTAATGTGGCACTTCATGAGATATTTTCCTACTATGCACACTGTATATTTCCTACAATATTCTATTATGAAGATCCAGGATACAGTGTTTCAGCTGGCTATATATGTGAATCTTGGACAAAATTTAATAGGCCCTGAGACTAAGACAAACTGATTTCCTTTCAGTCAGTGTTCAGTCCACTGCTCAAAAAGTTCTAGTGACAACACATTGCACCTCCCTCACATTGTTCTTCAGTTTTTATTACCTGGTAAAAAAGGTAAGGGAAAAGAGAAATATGTCTTGAACACCTATTGTATATGCCATGCACTGAACCAGGCACCTTGCCCTAACAGCCACTACTTTTCCAAGTGACAAGTAAATGTCATTTTAGAACATGAAGAAGTTAACATTATTTTAAAGTACTTTTACATATCTTATGAAGCCTAAGATTTAGTAAGAGAACAATATAGTAGAATTTAAAATTAAATAATAGCCAAATTAAATATTTTAGGTTAAGCAATTTTTAGTGGAAAAAAAATCTGAAACTTTTCTAGGTAAAGGTGCAGAAGTCACTGTATGTAGTTACAGAGACTTCATTCAGTGTGCAAATCACTTACCCATTGCTTTTGTTTCTTCCCTTTTAGCATTCAGAAGGGAAAATTTGAATTTTGCTCGAACTTCACTTTTGGGGCAGCTGACTAAAAGCAAATATAAGGACAAGTAGTCTTTACTTTCATCATCTAATCCCTTTGGGTTTACCCTCAGGCACCTAAAATAAAACAATAGGCTCACATGGAGGAATATAATACTTGAAGCATTTAAAAGAGAGAAGCAATACTGAAATCATTTGTTAGTTAATATCATAAACAGCACTCCTGTCATTACCCCCACAGTTCTTTACAATTCTCCATACTATTAGGAACTTATTACCAATCTAATATAAAATTAGACTAATACTCATTCAGGAACAACAATAATAACAAAACCAAGGGCCACTGATGATTACATCAAAAACAAAAAACAAGAACGACAACAAACAAAAATCTTACCATTTCATTTTGTCATTTGGGCCAGATGAAAATGTTGAACTTTTTAACACCTCACCCATTTCCTCTCGACAAAAACTGAAATTATTAATCGTCCACATGTAGGAAAATTTTACAACTTTAACCTAAGAGATTCAGAAAACCACTTTTATAATGATGACTCTTATGCTTTTAAATTGTTACATGTTAAACATCCTATGATCTACTCTTCTAACATTTTTTTTTTCTGAGCAGCTGGCCAGTATGGGGATCTGAACCCTTGACTTGGTGTTTCAACATCATATTCTAACCAACTGAGCTAACCAGTCAGCCCCCTAAAACTTCTAATAACTATGCCAACGTGTTTCACAATAATACAGGGGGTTTTCAAAAAGTTCATAGAAAGATTTGTATTATCTTTCATTCCATTTTCCCATGAACTTTTTGAAGTACCCTCATATTCTCAAAATACTGTAATATTTCTAAATGACATAAAGGAAGGCATTTTAAACAGCATGTACCTGTGTATAACACCAGCTTTCTGCTATAGGGCCAATAGACATATCTCCAGGTAGAGGTGGCGTGGGTTCCAGAGACATTGCCACTTTATTACAGTCTTTTAGTGTCTATGCACTATCCTACAAAGTTGAGTACTTTACCTACAAAGAAAAGAAGTTTGACTTACTGATCGAACAGTTTAACTGACAGAATCAAGAGGGAAGACGTATTTAAATAGTCAGGAAACAATTACTATCCCAAATTAGAACATGTAGAGACTCTAAATAATTTTAATAATTTTAAGAAATAAAATGTTTTTGTAACATACAACATTTACATATAAATCTGAACAAACAATATTTATAGATAAGACTATTTCGTGAAGGCATATTTTCCAAAATATCACAAATCAAAAAATAACATCACTTAATAGTAACATCTTAATATAAACATAAAATCACAAAATTTCACGACATAATTAATACCTGATTTACTTTCCTGCACCTTTTTATTGACATACTCATGAAAACCAAAAAGGTTGCCAAGTTAGAACTATAAATACTGGTTATTCATCTGTCAGACCCCAGTTGTTTTCTCCAGGTAAAACACAGAATAGGATATGTCAATGCTCTGTAAGAAGAATTATATAGATTTCTACAAAAGTATATGTCTATCTCAAACAGTTTGTCTGGCAAGACTTTGTCCCTATCAGAGTGCTGCCTACTAAGATGTACTATATCATAAAATTTCCTCCCAGTTAGCTATTCTCTTACTACCTCCCTTTGGATGCATAATTTACTCCTCATAAATTGGCCAGGATATTAGTGACTCAATAACGACGTTTTGCAACTTAAGAGGCAAAATCAGAAAGAGCTACGCAGGAGTCTATTTTGCAGAGGCAAGGGAATTTCAACATTACATTTCAACACAGGAATTCAAGTCTGGAGAACCCTCTTCTCATTTAAAAATAATTAACAAGGAAAGAAAACCACATGGGTCCTATGGAAAAAAAAAACTACTAGGGGGTTATTTAAAAAAAAAAATTAAAAACAACAACAACAAAAACTACAAAGGAAATGCAAAGGAAAATATTTGCTCTATCTTTATATTCCATAAAACAAGAGTACAAGAAAACAAAGAAATAAGAACTACAAAACATGAAAATATTTAGAACTACAAATGAAGAAACATATTACAAATCTGCACTAGAAATAAAGAATATACTCAACACCGAGGAAAAAAATTCATATTAGTGTAAAGCTCTTCCAGAATCATAGAAAAATGATAAAGAAAACAAAGGAGGTGACAAATATTGAAGATAAAGAACAAAATCAGAACTAGTCAAGATGATTGTTCTAGAAGGGACTATAACAAATGGAACAGTAGTAAATAAAGACAACAGAGGCAGACTCTCCTGAGCTGAATGAAGAACTTGGTCTCTAAGAATGAATTCCATAATAACCAAACAAAGTAAGCAACCACCACTGAAATGTTTCTGTGAAATTCAAAATGAGATAAAAACATGTCACAACTATACATGTTCTTTCAAAGGAACAAAAGTCAAGATGGCCCTGTTTTTCTCCTCACTGCTAAAAATCTAAGTAAAACAGGATAATTACTAGAGTTCTAAGGGGAAAGGGGCTGTAGGGCAAGAATTATAAACTATATAATGTTTTGTTTATGTTTAAAAAGCAAAAATTCATTTTCAGAGATGTAAAATATGTATGCCATCCTTAGATCTGTTTGGTGCAGGGGATAAATTTGCTCAAGTTATTTTCCAGCCAAAGGCAGATGAAACAAAAAGAAAAACAAAAACAAAACTCCATAATGGAAAGTTCTAATTTTTACACCAATGAACATACACAACACATCCACAATGTTTTAAAACTGAACAGACATGTCAAAAATAATTCTTAAAAGACTGTGACGAAATAAGTCAACTGATTAAAACATTAAGTATAATTACAAAATAACACTTATTCTTTTTTAAAAATTTTATTTTATTCTGTCAATATACAATGTGGTTGATTATTGTGGCCCATTACCGAAACCTCCCTCCTTTCCTCCCTTATTCTTAAGGCACAAAATCAGTGGGCCCACGACTTAGTTTTGAAATATATAAATGAAGGGAAGACATTCATCTAATTCTTAGTATCAAGAAAACAGCTGATTCAAATCAAAAGCAAAGTTTGGTGAAAAACTCCTCCATCTTATACCATTTAAGATTTAAAGAAAGAAAATTTGCCCAACTAATTACAATTCATTCATCTACAGGTATTTATTAAGTAACTACTATTTACAATATGCTCTTCAAGCTCAGGAAACGTGTCAGTGAAAAAAACATACAACAGGTAAAAACAATGAAGCAGGGTAAGAAACTGTAGTAAATGAAATTAAAAGTAAATAAAAGAGAAACAGGACAGAGTAACTGCTATACAATGGTGGAAAATTCTTCAATGAGACAGTAAAAAGGCTGATAGACAGGATAATAAGTTAAGGCTTCCCTGAAGAGTTAATATGTTCTTGAGTAGAGAACTAAAAGATAAAAAAAAAATAGCAGACAAGTCAAGGGAAGGTGTCTGTAAGGGAGAGAAAAAATAGCAGGTGCAAATGTCCTAGGGTAGGGAAGAATTTGAGAATACTTAAGGAAGAGAAAGGAGTCCAATGTGGTTGATGTCACTAAAGGATTTTAAGTAGGGTAAAAACAGTGTAATTTATGATCAGTATTATCAGAATGACATCTTTCAGGGAATACACTGTCAATAAAGGATGGGGAAAAATAAAAGTGGAAAAACAAGTTAGGTTGAGTACAGTCTGACAAGAGATGATGGTAACAGACTAATATGGTATGCCAGTGGAAATAGGGAAAGTAGGCCTATTGACTGAAGAAAATATTCTGGAATCAACAGAATTTGTGATGGATTAAAATTAAGGAAAGGAGAAATCAAGGATAGGTCCTAGTTTGGGACTTGAGCAACTGGGAAGATGGCAATACCATATACTAATACGGGGAAAATAGGGTAGAGACAAGAATAGTAATTTTGGGGCCTGAGGGATTCAATAAAGTGATATATGCAACATCAGAAAACACTTCAAATGGAACAGTTTTTAAATAAATCCTTTTACAAAGTATTCACAATTCATATATGAAAGAATTCCTATCAGGTGATGTGCTTGCAGCACAACACATGAGTTGGGGAACGAGCAGGATGATATTCTTAGAAGCACTTAAAAGTCAACGGTCACCATTAAAAGAAAAGTGAAGATGAGTGGATATGCTTAATTTAATAAGCAAGAAGAGAGGGAATGAATGATGGAAGAAAATAAAAGTTCCTTAAAGAAAAGTGAATACACAATTCATTCTAAGGACATTACACATTGCCACTTTTAACAAGAATTATTCATTTCTACATAAACAGTAGGCACTACTGTCAAGTACCACCAATTGCTATATATAATTACTTTAATAGACCACAAATGGTTATTTATTTACTTTTATGTGAGAACAGAATGGTATGCAGGTAGTCATAACAGTTGAGATCACTAATAGCATATGTCATTTTAAAAATGTTGGTTCCCCACCTCCAATTTTAACAGCTTTAATGAGCTATAATTTACATCTAACAAAATTCATCTATTTTAAAAGTACAGATCAATGATTTCTAGTGAATTTATACATTGTGCACCCACCAACACAATACAATTTTAAAACACTTCCATCATTCAATAAGTTTTTGTATCTCCAATCCCAGGCAACCACTAATCTGCTTTCTACAGTTATACTTTATCTAGAAATGTCATGGGAAAAGAATTGTATGATAGGTTGTCTTATGTCTAGTTTCTGCTTTTTTTCTTGAATATATTAGTTTCCTGTTTCTTTGCATGCCTCAATTTTTGGTTGAAAGCTGGACATCTTAGTTAATATACCATAACAACTCTGGATTTGGATTTTTCTATGGGTAGTTTTCTTTGAAGTAAATTGCTTGGACTTTGCAATATCTGTCTCACCCATATTGTGTGGCTGCTGAAATATGTCTAGCCTTTATTCCTTTTTTTTTTTAAACCCTGGCTAACAAAGATATAGGATACTCCCTTTCCTTCAAACTGAGTTTGCTACTTTTAGCTGATAAAGCCAAAGGTTTATCCTACCTTCCCTCAGCCTCAAATCAAGTCTACCCCATCTGGCAGCAAAGCTGCTGATTTTCCCAGCTAGCTGCTGGTTTTCCTAGATAGTTCCTAAAACTACCATGTCTACTGATCTGGGAGTAGAGGAAAAGAAATACAGTTGGATATTTCTTTTAGGCAAATTCATGTACTGAAAGAGTATTAATTATCAGCCTTACCTGTTAGGAAAATCTCTAGTAATATAGGAGAGGGCCCTGTCCTGGTCAATACTTTTGCCAGTGGCTCTGAAGAAAGCTGATAAACTATCATGACCAATTTCAAAAGCAACAACCAAGAAAAATATTTGCAATGCATATAGCACATAAAGCTAATTTCCTTAATATATAAAAAATTTCTACAAATCAGAACAAGTAAATAATACAGACAACTCACAGGAAAGAAACTTAGTAAAGTACAAATTAATACTAAAAAGTCACTTATTAACTATCAAATGAGCAAAAATCCAAAAGATTAGTGAGAGTATATAAGTTTTTAAAATAATCTCCTTTCTCATATTTTACGGTGAAATTTCTGACAAAAAGGGAAGAAAATGATGCTAATCTAAGTAAGAAAATAAAGATGGCGTTATTTGATGTCCATTAGAACCATTTACATGGTTTCTGGTCACTAAGAGTGATTCCATAAATATTCAGAGAAAGGTGTAGAGATTAACAAGCATTCTAAGGAGAATAACTACAAAGTAAAAATAATAATAATAAAAAAGTTTAAACTCATTTGTAATCAATGAAATACATAAAGAACCCATACCATTTTTCATCTTTAATACAGTCAGACATCATTTTAAACTATTAAGCCCTACAGCAAGCAAAATTGCACAGAAGCAGACATCACTATATTGGGTAAAGCTTTCATACAGGACAATTTTACAATTAGTAGCAAAAGCAATTCTTCGTCAGATTCATTCTATGAATTCACCCTAGGAAAACTATTACAACTGTGGAAAAAGATAATTATAAACACAGAATGTTTCTGCAATATATTTCTATATGGAAAACTATGTGACCATTAAGAGTATATTAAATTTTCTTAATGACAGGAAAGTGTTCAAGGTATGTTGTATATTAAGAAACAAAATCAGACAAAGAGTACACCTAAAAGGACCTCACTCTTAGAAATATAAATAGCACATAGGGTTAATACCGGTGCATTAAGAAAAACAGACTGGCAGGTAGATGCCGAGTTGCACTTTGGCTTTGCAGTGATAATGCTGATAGGATATACAGCTAAATACTAAGAGGTTACCTATGGGTGATGAGATTTTCTTTCTTATTCTTATTTATTTATATTTTCTAAATGTGTTGTTTTAATTAACATGGAAACATAAGTAATTATTTTTAACAGAAGTGGAAAATATGGTTATTTTCATGCTCATATATACCCATAGAAAATACATATCATGTGTTTTACCCACTTGTTACCCACATTAACATACATCACGTGTTACTGTCTGAGTAGCAGAGGCTGACATAGTAGGTAAAAGGAGGTAAGTGGAAAATAACTAGCTTTGGAAAGGACGTAGAGAAACTAGAATCGTTGTACATTTCTGGTGGAAATGTGAAATGGTTTAATCACTCTGGAAAACAATTTAGTCGTTCCTCAAAAAATTAAATACAGAATTACCATATGATCCAGCAATTCCACTTCTAGGTATATACCCAAAAGAATTGAAAACAGGTGTTCAAACAACAACTTGGACACAAATGTTCATTGTAGCTCTATTCACAACAGCCAAAGGTTACTGGCTAGTAATCCATCCATTGGTGCACAATCCAACTGCCCACCAATGGGTGAATGAATAAAAAAAATATGGTATATCCACACAATGAAATATTACATAGCCATAATAAGAAATGAAGTACTGATACATGCTACAACATGGATGAACCTTGAAAATATTATGATAAGTGAAAAAAGATAGACACAAGAGGCCACACAATGTATTTCATTTATATGAAATATCCAGAATAGGCAGATCCATACATACATAAAGCAGATTAGTGGTTGCCAGCGTCTGGAGAGAGGGGAAATTGGGGAGTAACTGAGCATGGGGTTTCCTTTCGGAGTGATAAAAGCATTCTAGAACTAGACAGCAGTGTTGGCTGCACAACACTAAATGTACTAAACACTACTGAAGTGTACTTTTAAAAATGGTTACAATGGTGAATTTTATGTGCTATAAATTTTACCTCAGTTAAATATGTATACACACATACATATCTACATCTCATACATATGCATTTCTTTTGTGATTAAAAGGTAAAGGAAGAAAATATAAAGTTTCTTCCATAACTGCTGAGTCTAAATTAGCCACTTACAAGGGCATAAAGTACTAATCAGATTGTTTTTAATGACTCAAAAGAAAAAATACTAAGATACTTAAACAAATGTCTTCAATTGCTAAGTTTTTCTAGTGTTAGCTAAGCTTCCAGTCCAACGGAATACATAAATGACACAGCAAAGTACGGTTAAAAAAAAATCACACTGTCTAAAGAATATTATCAAAATTTTATACAGTTATAAAATGTGACTAGCATGTTTATGAACCACTTCTCTTGTACTGTCATCTGTAATTAGTTCAAGTCTTCTAAGAGGTAGCTTAATCAACTGCAATGTTAATCATATAGAATTTTTGTTTAATTCTACAACTAACAAATTGTAAATCACTCTACAACTGTGAAATACTACCATATTTATGTTCAAAGTCCTCTAAACTACTTCAGGAAGTTATAACTGAACAAAATACTATCTGAGGTCAAAAAAATTGTAGACACACACATACATATATGATGATCGTGATTACACAATGAAAATTACTTAATATATAATGTTCAACAGTTTTGCTAAGACTGTATCAGGAAGAATAATTAGATTCTAGCATGATTATAAAAGTGATAAAAACAATAATACATGTATCATAAATTTTAAAAATCATTTTGAATTAAGCATATGATGACTTCAGGGGTGTACAGTAAACATTTATTATATGTTTAGATATATTATGCACTTCAATGAACCTTAGAGGACAAAGGTGAATAAAGTACATTCCCCACTTTGAAGAAGACTATAACAGGAGAGACAGACACACACTAGGATATTTTTAATATGATAATATGAGAGAAAAATGTACAAAGTGGTAGTGAAGAACTTCCAGGAGAAAATGTCCCAAAGATATTCCCTGAGCTGGATTCTACAGAAAGCAAACAAGATTATATAAGAACACCACAAACTACAGCACAGATTTTAATATACTGAGACCAATGTGAATCATTGCTTTGCCATGAATTCTGTGATCTTACAGATACTGGGCCTTCCCTTTGTCTACTGAATGACTATAGTACCTCATTCCCTTATGGTTGGTGAGTAGATAATATAAAATTTTATACACACACTCAGCACAAAGTGAGTATTGGAACAGACATAGCAGGTAAAATTTCACTGGTGACATTAGAGGATAAATAATTTCAGGAAGTGTGGTAAGGGTAGCAATAACCAAAACAAATGAATAACATATACAAAAAGTACTTAAAGACTATCATAGGGTGTTTTGCTTCTGAGTATGATGAAATCGCTGACAGGTAAAGTAAGTTCGACGGACAAGTAGAAAAACTTGGATAAAAATTAAATAAATATGTTTTCAAAGGAATCTAGAGCTGCTCAAGCAAGCAGGACAAGGGGCCCCAAGATTCCAGAGAAGAGAGAACAATCTAAAGGTGAGCTGACAGACTATAGCCACTTCTTTCCCTAAGAATACTTGCTGATTCTAGCCACGATGCAAGAGTGAGAAGTCATGCTTTGCCCAGACTGAAAGCCACTGCCAAGGAGTAAAAATATCAGCAAATGTTTTGTTGGCCTAATTGGGCTGCAGATAAAATAGGATACTTGAGCAGCTAAGATCCTGGTGAAAAGTGCGCTTTATAAAAGCATTTGATAAAATTCACTATCCATTCAAGATAAAAATTCTCTATAAACCGGGAATAAACTTCCTTTTTTTATGAACAGTGTCTTAAAACACACATATACACCCCCTAGAGTGAAATTTCTCTGTGAGACACGAATGAGACAAGAAGGACCACTATCACCACCTCTACTCAATATGTATTAGAGACCCTATCCAGTACCTTAAGGCAAGAAAAATGAAAAGAAGAAAGAAAATGGTCACCATTCACAGATAACATAATTTAGTCCAGGCAAACTACCAGGAACAACAGGTAATTTTGTCATGGTTGCTGTATACAACGTCAACATACAAAAATCCATTGTATTTCTGTATGTTAGCGATAATCAGAAAATACAATTTTTAAGACACCATTTATACTATAATTTAAAAATCCATTTTCTAGAAATAAATCTAATGAAAGATGCAACTCTACACTAAAAACTACAAATGGTATTGAGAGGTAGTAAAGATAAGCTACTTATCCTTATTACTGGAGGAATATACCATGTTTATGAATGAGAAATTTCAATATTATAAAGACATAAATTCTCCCCAGATTGACATATAAATTCAATGCAATCACAATAAAAATCCCAATGCTGCTTTTGGTAGAAATTGACAAGCTGATTCTAAAATTTATGTGGAAAGGCAAAGGGTCAAGAACACCCAAAACAATCACGAAGAATAATAAAGCAGAAGGACTCAGAGTATAACACATTGACTTAAAACATAGCAACTGAAATTAAGACAACATGGTACTAGTACAAAAATAAAGAAACTGGCTAATGAAAAAAAAAAAATACAGTCCAGAATAGACACACACATATATAGTCAGTTCATTTACGACAAAAGTAACCATTAAGTACAGTAGAGAAAGAACGGTCAATTAATAAATGGTGCTGAATCAAATAGATAGCCATATAGAAAAAAAATCTTGACTCCTACTCCATATCATATACAACAATCAATCCCGGATATCTCCAGATATAATTATCAAAGTAAAGCAATGAAGATTTGGGAGAAAAAAATGGGAGAACAGCTTTATAACTCTGGGGTAGGAAAATATTCCTTAAACAGCACACAAGATAGAAAAAGATATCTGCAATACAGGTATCTGATATAGGACTTATATCCAGAATACATAAAAAAAAAAGTCCTACAAATTATTATTAAAAATGCAGGTAATCCAAGAGAAAAAAAAAAAAGGCTAAAGACACAAATACTGTATAAATAAGGTATAAAAAGATAACCAAAAGTCAATAAACATGAAAAGGTGTTCTACTTTGTTAGTTATCAAACACATTAAAGCAACAATGTGATACCACTACTCACACAACAGAATAGCTAAAATGAAAAAGACAACACTAAGTGTTGACAGATACGGAAAACTGAATCTCTAAAATTACACAAATAATGAACATATAACCACTTTGAAAAACTATTTGCAATATCTATTAAAGTTGAGCAAATGAGTACCGTACAAGAGATCAATTCCACTCCTGGGAACAAATCCAATAGCATACATTCATATGTTCATCAAAGGTACGTACAAGAATGTTTATAGACAGATTTGAGAAATAACAATGAAAGTAAAGCAGTAAAGCACTTTAGATAAATTACACTAATAGACTCTGATGTTAATCCAGTCTGATAATTGGAGAATTTAGCCTGTTTACATATAATGTAATTATTTACATATTTGTATTTTTATGTATCAACTTTTCTATTTTTTATCTACTATATTTTTAGTTAAGCTGTCTTTCTTATTTTTAGTGGTTACCCTAGAGATTACAGTGTGCTTCATTGACTTACTATATTTACTACCAATAATTATTCTTACCATTTTGCCATGAATGCTAGTAAAAAGTGTTCTTAATGGGGAAAAAAGTGTGCTTTAAGTGTGCTTAGGACACTTTTTTCCCCACTAAGAATACTTGTACTCCATTTATCCCTCATGTCTCCTACATTATTTTATCATGCATTTTAATTTCACATATATTTAAGCCCCAAGACATCACAATTACTGTTTTGTTGACCAGTTTTGGAAAATTGTCAGTGATTTATCTCTTCAAATACTGCTTCTCTCTTTTTCTTCTGTGACTCCACTTACATATATGTTAGACTCTGTCACTGTGTCTCACATTTGTCTCACATTTGTCCTAGTCTCTTTGTATTTTTCATAATTTTTTTCTCTGCTTCAATGAGGATATTTTTAATATATTATAAATATATATTTTATGGAATTCTGAAAACAGTACATGGTTCTATGCAGTGAAGTGAGCACATTTATCTGTTTTTTATTTCCCAACATATCAGTGAGATGACAACAAAGTTTTACAAAAAGTTAAAGACATAACAGGGCTGAAAAATAAGAAAGAGTGATGGTGGTGGATCAGAAATTTTAAGAAATTCAAAGCAAATGAACAGGAACAAATTAGCAGAGAAATAAAGGGGAGAAAATCACAATCCAAAATACTAGAGGTACCCACAGTTCTTTTAAGGATGCCCAAAGGAAAACCAACCTTCCTTCAAATACAAAGAGCAGGAAAAAGCCAAGTGGCAATCACCCAGATAACGATTTTAGAAACAGTATTTAGGCTAGCTGATACAGCTGGGGCTCTCCCCTTTCCCAAGACTGGCAGTTGTGGCTTTTACGATCATGCCAAAGCCCAGGAATTGCCCTGTAAAGGAAGTGGGCCACCTGTCTGGGTCTGTTTCTTATGAGAGTGTCAGTTCCTAAGAAACGAACAGGATACAGATTGGACTAACTCTGAGTATCATAACAAACATTAGGAATGAGATGAGGAGAAGAGGAGAAAAGATAACTACTAACAAAAAAAGTATTAAAGCACTCTCTCACATGAAATAAAGCCCTCCTTACTTTGACATATGTGGGGGTTCCCAACCTATTCATGCAACCTGCAGGGAAGTCATCATGTTGATAATGGCTAATTCAGAACTACACATGAAAATAAAGGCCATCTTGTAGTTCTCATCACTTAAAAGTAGTTTGCCTAAAGTTGACTAAAACATTCCTCTTTGAAACACAAACAGCTGTTGACTCTCAGCAGACTGATTAGACTAAGTGGCAGCATATCCAGACACCACTGCTCCTGGGAAGAATCTTAGAGGCGCAGGAACGGGGTGTGTTGAAAGATACAGAAATGGCAATAACTGAACACTCGAGGAAAAAAAAACGGCTAAGGTTGGGGAAAATGTTCCTCCTTCCTGGCTATATACATTTCTGCATAATGGAAAATCCAAAAGAGCTGGGGTAGAGGTGGAAGTGGGGATGTTAGGGAAGTGGGTGGGATTAGGGGGTGGGGGAATGGGCACACAGAAGTCATGGGTGGTTGGTGATGAAGTTACACAGGGCCTCAGTTTAAAAAAAAATGCATAGCGATTGAGCAAATACCTTCATTTACCTTACAGTCCACTTACCTGAGTCCTTAAGGCATAAGTGAAATTAGCTGTTCTATAGTTTGAGCTCTCTGCCCCAAGTAAAAGGTGACTTCCTTTCAAAGTTTGACAAATTTTTTCAATTTTATCAGGTTGAACTATATGAAAATGTCATTTATGTAGGTCAAAAGCAGGAGAATATTGGCAATTTCACAAGGTTTAATTCAACAGTCCCAACCCTCTAAGTGATTACACTGTTAGACTTACGGCTTTATATATCTCTAGGGCAGCAATTCTCAAAGTTAAGGTGTGCCTTACAATCAGCTGGAGGGCTTGTTAAAACAGGCCTCAACCCCGAGTTAAGGATTCAGTGGGTCTGAGTCAAGTCCCCAAATTTCATTTCTAACAAGGTTTCAGTTGGTTCTAATGCTACTGATCCACACCCCACACTGAGAACCACTGTTCTAGTATGGTTAGATATTGATATCACTAATATAAAAATATCATTATTGCCCCAGCTGTCCTTCATCTGTCCTTCACCTCTAAGGCTTCCATTTTACCTGGGTACTATACTGAGGGGGTTGGGCTACCTTCAACTTCTTCATTACAGGGTCTTATTTCAATGTTATGAAATAACAGTAACCTAATAATAAATGGTAATTGTCTCAAATGACTGGTATATTGAATGGGAATGCACAGAAGATACCTAATACAGTGTGTAATACATAGAAAGCACTCAATAACTTGGTGTTATGTGTATGAGTTATCAATATGAAACTCATCGATAGAACTTATAGTTCTAAATAGTTCTCATAATTCTTATAGTACAAAACAGTAATAATCTCAGAAACTGTAAAGGAAAGCAGAGTTAAATTTGCCCAAATTTGGTTTTTGAGGTTTTATTCTTGCTTTTTCAACTTTTATCACCTGGCTCTCCATTAGCTATTACATCTGTTATTAATTCTGCTGCTCTCACACTTGCTTATCTCTAACAGCTTCCATCTGTCTTTTAATGCAAGTAATGTGGAGGTGTAGTTGGAAAAAGATGTCCAAAATGCCTCTTAGGAATTGTGTAACCTTTAAGAGAACTTTCTGGAGTAATGGAAATAATCTATATCTTGATTGGGCTGTTGTTACACAGGTGAATATCTCTATCAAAACTCATTGAAATATCTGTAAGATCTGTGTATAAAACTTTTTAAATTAAAAAAACCAAAAAAGGTTTTATAACCCTGGAACAAGTTACTTTCCTTTTCTGGTCCTTAGCTCTCTCATCTTCAGAAAGGGAATTCCTCAATCACAGAAAGTACTAAAAGAGATAAGGTCTATAAAGTACTTAGGGTAGTTCCTGTACAGTGAATTGTCATTCTAGACCCACCAATATTAACTCTACGCATTTTTCAAATTTATCTGAATCCTAAAACATTCATCCAAAATAAAAGTTACGTTTTCTTCCCCTCCCTCTCCCACTCTTCCCCAATCTCTTCTGTTTTAGAAACTTTTGGCTAAACATTTGATTAAAGCTCCACTCCCACAATTTCTACAAAATCATTTGCCTTCACATTTCTCCTCCTGCTTCATTTAGTGATTTTTATCTTGCATTACTGAAGACTTTACTTCTTGACCTGAAGTTAATCTGCTACAATTCATTCCTCAAAAGCCTAATGCTCCAATGAAAGTAAACAAAAGTAACCAGTTGTCAGAGATCAGAGTTGAAATTAGAGTTGAAACTGTTCAAAGACCTGAAAGATATGCATCAATTTTACAACACCCTCCTGACAACCTCTAAAAAAGTGCCCCGAACATTCCCTGACAACCTATCAAGAAACTGCCATCCACCAATTTATGTAAAAATTTACGTAATTTATTTCCTGTATTACCCCTCTGAACACAAAATGTCTCATTATAGTTAGGGTAATTAATTCTACACTCTGAACATATAATTGTATTAAAGTAACAGTTCCTTTTACTAGTTTTCAAATCACTTTTAAAGTTTCTAAGCAATGTTCTTTGTTCTAGAATTCCAGGATGCTGGAACAATTTCACATTTGTCTAGCATTTACTGAACAAACATTTATTAAGTACCTAAAAAGGTCAGGCATTGGTGAAATAAAGATGACAAAGATAAGGCCAGAGAGGCAAATACCTAACTAAAGCAGATAAAGTTGAATTCCTAAAATAATCTTTTTCTTCCCTCTGTGAAGGATCTAGAAAAAGGACTTGGAAGCAACCCTGCAATAAACCTCAGCATATCTTTTTATAACAGAATTTATTCCCATTTTGTCATCAATTTAAATCCCCGATACCTCTTATTACTATTACATCCTTGACCCCTTCCCATTTTTTTGAGTCATTATCCCCATTACAGCTCTACTTCCTTCCTTATCAAACCCAAAACCCACAATGCATCACTTTGAATACTCTCTAGCAAGCATTCTTAAGATCTCACTCCTCTGTTCTTTTTTACCACAACCATCCTGTAAACTCTCCACTCAGTATCAGTATAACCACCCACTGTCTGCTCCTTTGAGTTAATGAGTAAAATCTTAAAAAGAATAGCAGCTCCATAAGTGTATACTTTCTCTAAATATGTACTACTTTTTAAACTAATTGGTGTCAAAAGGGTTTGCTCCAAAATAGTCTTACCAAATAATGAAATAATTAGTTGTAAATTTATACCTAAAAACTCTGTAGCAAGCAGCTATCAGACTACTTTTTACAAGTGCGCTTTCCATGTGGTAGTCACTCGCCACATGTGCCTATTTAAATTTAAATTAATTTAAATTCAATTAGAAATTCAGTTCCTCAGCTGTACTAGACTCCTTTTATTAGCATCACACTCTAATCAACTACTAAACTCATTTTAAATATTCAATAAACACAAGTGGTTAGTGGCTACCACAATGGAAAGTGGAGATTATAGAATATTTCCATCATGACACAAAGTTTTATTAAACAGTACTTCTCCACATGTTCTACAGCAAGACTGCTTAGCCATTATTTCAGTTCATACAACCTATAATTTCCCACCTAATGCCATCCTGGTGGTTTCAGGAATCTTGCAAGCTGCAGCACTGAACATGTTCTATGTTCATGTACCAAAAGCAGCCAATAAGGGCAGCAGCATCAAATATATCTCTTACCATCACCCAAGACAGAAATCTGCCCCTAACCATTTGTATTCCAGCCCTCTTCTAATCATGGAGCTCTTCTCTCCCCACACCCTGTCATTAAAGGAATATACTTAAGAAAAATGTACTTAGTGATTATCTTTCAGATTTTACCACCTGTGGAAGACAGAACTCTTATCATGGCACATGTAACTCACATATCACCACACTATACCATGGCAGAGGCTGGAAGTAAAAAAGTGTACGAAACCAACTCAGGCTTATTTTAATGCAACTATCAATAATAATAGCAGTTAATTAAAAATTAAATATCTAGTACAAATGCTAAATCAGACAGGATGCTGGGGCAAAAGACATAAACTAGTACTGTCCTAGGCAAAAGCAAGACACACCATCATCCTTGAAAAAGATAAGAGGGACTGGCGCTTTCTGAACCTCTAAGTTATAAAAGTTCTAGAAAAAAAACTTGACAAAATAGCATGCCTTACTGTAAAAGTCAGTAGAGAACATTACATTTTGCATGACCATAACCATTATAATGGCTTAATTCTCCTTAAAGAAAAACATGTTTACTACATAGCTGCTTAGTTTACAGGGGGAAAAAAAAGAAAAGAAAAGAAACTGAAAGGAAGGGAAGGAGGAAGGAAAAGAAATGATACAATATGATACAGAGAGCAATGTGTTAGGATACCCCTGGATTTACACCCAGTTTCTTCTGAAATGATGTAACACATGGCCAAACTAAACTCAATAAAAGGAGGTTATTGCCATCACCTATCAGCCGTATCTCCCTCAAAAGGAAATGTTTTGCAGAATAAATTTCACAGGAGCACTGTAAGAACATGGATGCCATCTCAGTTCTGATGATGATGAGCGATTTCCAAGATTCCTATACTAGCAACAACTGGTAACTACTTATGAATATGAAGAGCACAAGTATTTATCAAATGGCTGCTCTACCTTGGAACAGTACTTTGCAGCAGTAAGAAATAAAGTTGATATAAAAATATTAGCTATAAAGTTAGGCATATGAAAATGTTAGAAAAGGAAAACTCTGGGCTTATCAAGAGTTAAGAGTCTATATGTATGTTTTGATGGAAGAAATCAACAACTAATTATTTTTCCCAAAAGGTATAGGAATGGCACCTCCCTATACATGATACTAACATAACCTACATTCATTAAGGAACGAGAAGAGATTAACCACAATCCTAACACTGAAAAGGATACCTGGGCAGAAATATTTTTTGCATCCTTGGTTTTCACTACATAATTCAATAATGAAAAGTAGAAATTAGCAACTCTTCCCTCTCTGAAATTTACAAGAAAAACTCCAAAAAAAAAAAAAAAACCCACAATAAATTAAGTATAAAACACCACAAAGCATACTGTGGTCACATGGTAAAGATTATTTTCTCAACCTTATTTTCAAGTTCTGAAAACTGAGTAAGCTTTGCTATGTAAACGGTGTTTCCCTTCTTTTGGTACCAAACCTCACAGAATAATGAACAAACATAATCCATAATCTGCGTAGACAGTCAAGTAAGAGCAAGTACATTCCAGTATTGTGTAATTAGAGCTTTGGGCCAATGTTGTAGACTCACTCAATAAAATAAAGGAGCCTACAAAACTTTTCACCAGCTTGCAAAATAAAACTTTCCCATGTTTAGCAAGATAGAAATGCACCGTTTGTCAGAAAGTCAGTACATTATGAAGCTATAATTTTCATGACAATCTCATTTTCCTTAAATTATACTTAAACTTGTCTTATTTTCTGCATTTTACCAACTGGCAAGACAACCAGAATCATATGTTAGGCTTTATGAAAATAAACAGGTCTCTTTTCCACTTTCCCTTGGTGTACACATGAGAAGGATACGTGGGTAGGAGTGGGGAAAGGAATCATGTTTATTTTGAGAAAACAGCCTACCCACAATGTAATACCACTTTACACCCACCAGAATGGCTAAATAAATGAGATAATATCAAACAAATGTTGCAGAGTATTTGAGACAACTAGAATTCTCATTCTCTACTGATGAGACTATAAATTGGTACAACAACTTTGGAAATCATTGGGTAATACATACTAAAACTGAACAAAAAACACACTAATGACCCAACAATTATTCTACAAGGTATATTCCTTAGAGAAATGTATGTATGTGCACCAAAAGACATGTACAGGAATACAAGAATATTGCATAGGGGCCCTATCCAATATGGCCCCAAACTGGAAACAACCTAGATGTCCATCAAGAGTAAAGCAGGTAAATTACGATATATATATAGTTGCACAATGGACTACTATAAGGCAGTGAGAATGAATAGCTACAGTTATGCACAACACGGTTGGATCACATAAACACATACACTTAGGGTAAGAAGCCAGCACAAGATTGTACATGCTGTATAACAATATATGCATGTCTTTGAATGTATGTTATACTTCAAAAGTTCACTTAAAATTTTAAAAAAGGAAAGAAATATTTAATAAATAAATAAGCACCCTGATCCCTTGAAGTTCATAATAAAATCCTGCTCTTTGTGCCATATTTCCTCCATCCTAAAATTGGAACAGGACAGTCTTTTGAACCTTCCCTCATGCTAATTTAAAACACTTTAATATTAAAACAAAGGCTATATTAAGGTAATAGGATGCAAAAGTCAAATCCTTTTCAAGAGAAAACACTGACTTAAAAAGAATTTAAATACCAAAGTTCTCCCCTCTCCACCACCTTGACCACACTCAGATCTTCACCTCCCTTCCATCCCTCAAGAATTCACTCTTCTCTGCCAATTATTCAGCAGAAACATTTCAGAAGCACTGACCTACCCTAGCAGGGTACTTATGATGATTAAAACAAATAGAGTATGGGTATAAAGTCCTCAGCACCATGCCTAAGTACTCAATGACTAAAGACTATTAATAAATCTCAAATAGTGAGTTCTTCCAGGTCAAGGGCTATTTCCAATTCATCACTGTAAACACAGAACCTGGCATTTAATAGTTATCCAGGAACTATTTATGAAGTAAATGAATGATGTGAACCCTAAATAGAAAAAACAATAAAAATAAAGCAAAAGTGTGAATGAGGGAAAAATCAAGTTCAAAGGAAAGTCTGAATCTATTTTTATCATCAGAATATATGACGAGATCTTAAATCTCAAGATGAACAAAGTTATGTGCATAAAAACCATTAAAATAAAAATTGCCTTCTTATTACCTTTCCTCTATGTGCTACACAATGCAGAAGTATGTTTTAAATAAAAATAAAACATGAGTCTGTAATATTGAAACCCTTTAAAAATATTTCTGAATGAGTTCCTTATGAGATTTACAGAAATAATAAGTATATATCACAGGCTATTTTCAAGATATCCATCACAGCACATCAATATTCTGACTAAATACATTATAACAAAGATGGGGGAAAAGGGCAGATTATATCTGTACCTTTATAGGGTATTATTTGTACGGAAACAAAAATGTAATTTAGATGTCAAAATTGTCAAGACTGCAATCTTACATTAGTTTTTTAAAAATCAAATCAATAAAATATTTTAATCTTTAATGTATGCACAAAGTATCAATGAACCATTTGATAAGGTCCTTTTTAGCAATCTACTTAAATATATTAGATCAGAAATAGCATCACTGTTTTTAATTAACCAAAATATACAGAAGCACTTAACTACATATAGAGCACCATTCTTTATTATTATTATTTTTTTTTTTTTTTTTTGTCGTTTTATTGTGACCGGCACTCAGCCAGTGAGTGCACTGGTCATTCCTATATAGGATCCGAACCCGCAGCGGGAGCGTCGCCGCGCTCCCAGCGCAGCACTCTACCGAGTGCGCCACGGGCTCGGCCCTAGAGCACCATTCTAAATGTAAATATAACTCATTTAGTTCTCACTGTCATGAGAGGTAGAATTGTTATGAGAATTAGAATTGTTACTCTAAGAAGTGGTACCATTATCATTTCCATTTCATGGAGGAAAAAAACTGAGCCTTTAAGTAATTTGCCTAAAATACAAAGCTATTA
This sequence comes from Cynocephalus volans, assembly GCF_027409185.1. NCBI lineage: Eukaryota > Metazoa > Chordata > Mammalia > Dermoptera > Cynocephalidae > Cynocephalus > Cynocephalus volans. The sequence goes on along the minus strand of NC_084460.1, from coordinate 209,227,294 downwards.
AATGGCAGGATGACTGTATGCTCTTAACCTCTATGCTATGCTGCCTGGAGAGCTCTAGCGTAAAGCGGAATTAAATTTGTACTGACTTCACTTCATGTTAGGAGACTGTTTCACCCTGAATGATAACCATAAATCGGGAAGGCACTAATTCCACCTCTCACTAATTCTAAGATACACAGATTTTTAACATTTCTGAAATGGATAGTATCTTACACCTGTAATCCAGTGTTCTCATGCTCCCCTTCTCTCTCTTTCTCTCTCTGGGGTACATAATAATGATGCATCCGGTAACTTTTTGCAGATTTTTAACATTTCTGAAATGGATAGCCTCTTACAATTGTAATTCACAGTGTGTGCTCTATCTCTAACATAAATAATGATGCATCTACAATTCAAGAAATTATAGTATTATCTATACCTTATGGGTTAGTGATAAGAAGCAAATGAAATAAAATATCTAAGGTACTTCTTCCCTTTTAACTAAAATGATCTGTGAGGAAATTTGATGTAAACGTATCTTTACACTATAGTAAATTGTCAGTTTCTCAGGCCTATGTTCAAATAAACATGGTTATACCCTGCTAAACATGGTTACATTCTGCTAAGAAAGAAAACTGGTTTCATTATACAAGGGGTTTTCAAAAAGTTCATGGAAACACTCATCTTTTAATTCTATTTTTCCATGAACCTATTGAAGTACCCTCATACAACTTGAAGAAGAAATTTTTGTTGATAGGAGATGGGGGTGGGGGAGGCAGATAGACAATCAACAGCAAAAATAAATCAGACACCTGAGAAAATTAAATTATCAGTAATATTAAAATATAAACCAAGATACTCCCACAATTCTACTTGATTCAAGTCAGTTCTCAAATGCCACCGATAAAATGCTCATATGAAAAAGTATTTTCACCATTTTAAATGATGTATTTTGAATGTGATCAGAAATGACCAAATATGCTTTGTGTGTATGTGCCCATGCCCCACCTGAGCTTTTCTACCAAAACTGAATATATTAAGCTTAATTGCTATGTTAAATAACTGGTTAGTAAAGGTTTAAACTGAGCCTAAGAATTGCCACACAAAAATTTAATTATATGAAATTCAATTCATTTAGGTATGTGGTAACTTCATGTATTTGTGCTTGCCTTGGCAGTTTCTGAACAAATTTATATTCAATGTTATTTTATTGTCATATAGAATGAAAACTATTTACCTTTCAGGGGAATTCCCCACTAAAACATAAAAAACTGTATACAAATAATGACTGAAAAACACCTTGAGACTATTGCAATCTTTACCTTAAAAATCAGTTAATTAGTTCCGAGACAGGAAAGTTATCAAAGGTAAAGAGGAACATTACATAATGATAAGTGGGTCAATTCTCCAAGAAGATATAACAATTCTTAACATATGCGTGCCTAATAAGGAAGCTTCAAAATATGTAAGGCAAAAACTGATAGAACTGCAAGGAGAAACAGATGAATCCACTATTAGAGCTGGATACTTCAACAATGCTCTAACAGAAATGGGCAGATGCCAGTAAGATACCAGTAATGACATAGTTGAACCCAACAATACCATCAACCAACTGGATACAGTGTACATCTACACACTATTCCATCTACCAAGAGTAGAATATAAAAATGCTGACGAGGATGTGGAACAGGAACTCCCATTCACTGCCAGTGGGAATGCAAAACGGTATGGCCACTTTGGAGGTTTGCTGGTTTCTTACAAAACTACACATACTCTTACTGTACCAATCCAGCAGTCTAACTCCTTGGTACTTACCCAAGGGAGTTGAAAATTTATGTCCACAAAAAAACCTTCACAAGGTTGTTTACAGCAGCTTTATTCATAATTGTCAAAACTTAGAACCAACCAAGATGCCTGTCAGTAGGTCAGTGGATAAACTATGATACATACAGACAATGGAATATTATTTAGCATTAAAGAGAGCTATATTAAGCTATTAAAAAGAAAAGAGCTATAAATGAAAAGACATGGACTCTGAGACTTAAAATGCATACTACCAACTGAAAGAGGCTAATCTGAAAAGGCTACATCCTATATAATTGCATCTATATCACATTTTGGAAAAGGCAAAACAATAAAAAGATCAGTGATTGCCAGGGGTTGGGGAGAGGAAGGATGAATAGGCGGAACACGGAGGATTTTTAGAGGATTTTGAGCGTTGAAATTACCCTGTATGACACTATAACAGTGGATATATATTATACGTTTGTCCAAACCCATATAATATACTGTACAACAAGAGTGAACCCTAATGAAAACTATGGACTTTGTGTGATAATGATGTGTCAACGTAGATTCATCAATTGTAACAAATGTACCACTCTGATGGGGGATGATTATAATGGAGGAGGCTATGTATGTGTGGGAGCAGGGTATATAGAAAATCTTTGTACCTGCCACTCAACTTTGCTGTGAACCTAAAAGAGGTCTAAAAAATAAAGTCTACTAAAAAAAAAATTTTTTTGAAATCACTCATTATTTGGGGGTAGGAAGAGAGGGGAGGAGAGGTACAAACATATTTTACACAAGAAAAAAAATCATTAAATTTGCTTCTTAAAACATATCCAGACAAGTATCTTCTTCATTAGCAAATCTCATATAATAGTCTTAAAGCATGATACTACTTTTTAGGTACACTATAAGCTTTCAGATCTATATTAGTTATTAAGAGAATGAAACCCCTCTTTTTGTTTTTAAATGTTATCCCTAATCATTTTTATTCCTATATCTAATAGAGGATGAAAGCAAATACAACCACTTGGGGATGTGGGGAAAACAGGTACTTTCTAAACGTATTCATATTGCACAGATGAATATTTCCATCATATTTTCACTTTGGGTGTATATACAACCTATCCCGATCATGTTTGAGGTAATGCAATTTTATATCTGAAGATAAAAAAATTTTAAATCTACTAGCTTTTACCTATATAAAGTTCAGTCTCACATAGTTATATTACTTGATTCAGAATATAATGCTAATAATTATTCTGTCTTTTCTTACAACATACAGACAGGTCTAAAGAATATGAGACAGGAGCTATGCTCATGTTCGTTATAAGATAAAAGGCCTATAAAACTGTGCCTTTAAGAAGAATAATAGTAAGGCTGGGCAGTTAGCTCAGTTGGTTAGAGTGTGGTGCTGATAACAACAAGGTCCAGGGTTCAATCACTGTCCAGCCAGCCACCAAAAAATAAATAAATAAATAAAAATAAAAGTAAAAACGATAACAGTATATGAACAGCATACAGTTGTCATGTAAGTATTCAGATAAGACCTACAAAACTAAAAACCACAGTAAAGACCAAGAGCAAAAGATATTAAAGCTAGTAAGAACTAGTAAAAAGAAATGTTAAAAGTTACAATTTTCTTAATATAAAATTTAAGGAAGGCAACCTTGGCAATGAGAATAACACAGCAATGTTTCCACAATAACTCAAGATGGTATTTCAGAAGCAAGTTTTGATAGAGCTGACCTCCTTTTTATTTTAAAAAACATGCTTTCTAGAATTTTCATTTACTGTGTTTTTAAAATCCATTTTAACATCATTTTCCCTTCTATTCCACTATTTTCTATGAGACTTTGACCTTGCCAATTAAGGTTTTGCCAACTACAGTATATTTCAGAAAGTAATCCCTATAGATGAATTGTGTTCCACTCATAGTCCAAGGACTATTAGATTCTATGATGCAATACAACTACCTAAAATAACATGTAAGATATCAGAGGGCTGTTTTCATTCTACTGAGCCCAAAAGCATTATCACTGACCATATCCTCCAAGTTTAGTAGTAAACCCTTGGCAATCCTTAGCAAGGCCTTCATTTTCAACTCCCTAAATTTGAGAAAAAGTAATATGTATTTAACACATATTTCTCTCATAATAAATTACTAAAGTATAACTGAAATATTTAAGTTATCAGTTAATGATTCTATAAGTATAAATTTAATATATAAAATATAAAGCTAAGCTGCAAAAATAAAACATCACCTTAGATAAATCCTAAAGCAAAGATAATCTTTAATTTTTGAAGATATTCAAAGATACCTCCACATTTGGTGACTATATGGGTGGTGATGATATTAATCAAAACAGCAAACACAAGAAAGGTACAAGTTCAAGTGGGAAACCTTTGAATGGCATGGCTACCTCTCCATCCTACCACCCATATGCTTTGGCCTCAATTCCTGCCTTTGCATGCTTTCAAAATACCTAAAATACCGTCTCTTTAAACTTCCTTACCACTGCCTTGCTCTCTCCCCCTCAGTTTAATTTGCCTTTCAGAAACACTCTGTCCAAGTGTCACTTTCTTTAGAAAGCCTTCCTTGATGCCCTTTCTCTGTGTTTCCAAGGCAACCTGAATAAACAGCTATGACAGCACTAATCACACTGAAATAACAAATATTTAATTTTCCACTGTCCCTAGTCACTGAGTTCTAATAACATACCTAAAAGTCTAGTATACAGTGCATGATAACTTGGATTTTTTAAATGTACTCTGAATGAATGAGTTGTGGAATAAACATTTGAGATACTTATAGAACATCCAGATGGTGATAAATAGAAACATGGGTCTCAGCTCAGGAAGGAAGGTATGATTCATGTTATAGATATAATTTTATTCTGAATTTAGGATTGTAGCTTTGGCAGATTAAAACAAAATTCATCATCAAATGGATGGACTGACTACTGAGAAATGTAGAATTTTCTTCACGTTGCTAAATCTAATATGTACTTTTTAGTTCTAAATTGATTTTTCAGCTGCATTCAAAATAGTTGACTGGCCAGTCCCTTTTTTCCAGCCTACTGCCTTACCTTCAGTGATACCAATGAAACTTTCCTCCAACCTCTATCTAGCTACTCCTTCTCAGTCTCCTTTGTTCCATTTCTTTTTCCCAATGTTTAAATGCTGAAGATGCACAGGGTTTAGTCCTAAACCCGCTTATCTTCTCTCTATATATTCTCTCCTTAGGGAATCTCATCCCCTACCCCAAGACATCAATGATAAGCTATACGCTGACTATTCCCAAAGTTATATCCAGTCCCAACCTGTTTGCTGAGCTCCAAATCTATTTATCCAGTTGCTACTACGAAACATATCCACTTGTATGTCTCACTTTCAAGTTTAATTAACTCTCAAACTGAGTTATGATCGATACCTCCCCTTCTCTGAAACTACCAAACAGAAAACTGCTCCTCCTCTACAACTCCCCACCTTCAGCATAAGAACTACTAGACCTGGAAATCAGCCTTTTCCTCTTCCCAGGCCCACAAATCTAATCCATCACCAAACCCTATCAATTTTACCCCCCAAATATTTACCAGATCAGGCTACTTTATCACTGCCATCCTGAATAAGATTCCATCATCTCTTGCCTAAATTACTATAACAGCTGAACTCTATGCTATTCAAAATGTGGTCTGTGAATTAATACCGGTCCACAAACTTTTGTATCGGTCTGAGATGAAGTAAACACACAAATGGAGAAGAAGCACTTAGAAATTTTTATAGCAATTTGACACTGCCACAGCATCTAGTTTATTGTGTTAGTAAAGTACAAGTATGAATTGGAAATTAAAACAAAACTGGTCCTTCACCACAGATAAGTTTGGGAAGCACTGACCTAATTGGTCTCCCTGCGATTGCACTTGCCTCTCTCGAACATGTCCAGAGCACCCAAGTGATGTTTAAAAAAAAAATTGAGTAACTTATTCAGCTGTTTAACATTCTCTGTTGGCTTTCTATTGCTTTTAGGATTAAGTACAAAATGCTTAGCACGGATTTTCACCATTGTGATCTGCTCCAGTCTCACTTCCCATCCACCAACCTCATGTACTAGGGTCCAGTACCCACCGGATCTTTCAGTTCTGGAAAGCTGCAATCGCCAACATCACTTGTGTAACTACAGTTCATCCTTTAGATTTCAGCCTAAGAATCCTTCTTCAGAGAAGCATTCCCTGATGGATTTGGGCTTTCATTGTTTACAATAATTTTCCTTTGTAGCACTTATCATAACTATTTTTTATAATTTTTTAGTTTCTTTATTCCCCAACAGACTTTTGCCTTCATGAATATGGGTATGCTCTTTCCATTAACATGTGTCCCCAGACCCTAGCACTGTGCCTGGCAAAGATAAGTTGTTCAATAAACTTTTGCTAAGTGAGCAAATCCAAATCAGGATACAAAACAGTAAGAAGGACCACCAAATGCAAACACCTTCCATATACAGTCATATATAGGCTTGGGATAAGACATTGTACCAGGTGCTTTACAAAAGTTAAATTTCCTTTTCTTCCCTAAACAACCTAAAAAGACAGGGAAACCCCACTGTTAAGTTATAAAAAATAAACAAAAAGGATTTTCAGAAAGTGAAGGATTTTTCTTAAGTATTCAACAAGGAAGTGGAAGGTCTGAGAAGCAACAACAGTAACAGACTACAGAACTATACTGCTTGGCTGCAAAGCTTACTGAACTGTGTGATTTTGTAGAAGATAAGTAATCTGCTTCTCAGGTTCCTCATTTCTAAAATGGGGATCATAATAAAGCCTTCTTTAAATAATCATTATGAAGTTTAAATAATATATAAAAATTCTTTGAACCACTGCTTGGCAAAGGGTTTTATAAATGTTAGCGATTATTCTCTTTAATATTATTACCAGTCCTCACTTTAATTTTATCTACTTACTTGTTTATTGTCTGTCAGTGTCACATTAGAATATAAATTACAAAAGAGCAGAGACATGATTATTATCATTTCCTGACAGAGCTTTTCTCAAAGGCTCTGCAGTAATTAAGACCTACAAAAACAGATTTGAGTGACTATTTTCTCAGTTCTCTCAGGAATGGGACATAGCTAGCACCATCCTAGTTAACAGGAGATGAGGTAATTCATTACATACTTTGAATGTCTTCGAGCATTAGGGCTTGATTTTCACTGGAACCATAGTTGAGAGGACCTCTCTTATGTATCCCCAATGCCTAGCACAAGGTAAGTGCTCATTAAATATTTTTGGAAAGAATGAATACTTACAAAACCAAAGAAACAGTGCTAAGCATACAGCAGATACTAAATATCAATTCTATTCTATTCCTTCAAAGTTCCTATAAGTCTTAAAAGTCTGACTCTAAGGGAGTCATTTTTCTTCAGCTTGTGCTGCCTATACTATTCAAGGCCCAAAATTCAGAATATAGACACCAGGAAAGCCAAGAAACAAAAAAAAAACAATGTTGGCAGGAACTATGTGGAAGTAGTAAGAGATGAAAGATAGGCAGAATTTGGATATGCAGGAGAAAGAGCAAAGGTTACTCTAGGTCAGAGAACAGCATTAGCAAAGACAGTATCACCCAGAGTATGGAGCAAGTTCTCCTGGCAGTACAAAAATGGTTGTAGGCTACAGACAGAAGAATATTTTTATTTTATTTTATTTTATTTTTTTAAAAGATGACCGGTAAGAGGATCTCAACCCTCGCCTTGGTGTTGTCAGCACCACGCTCAGCCAGTGAAGCCAACCAGCCCTCCCTATATAGGATCTGAATCCGTGGCCTTGGTGTTACCAGCACCACACTCTACCAAGTGAGCCACAGGCCGGCCCCAGAACATTTTTATTTTGATATGTTCATATTTTTACATGTAATTAGGATGGTAAATAGTGATTTCAAATTTTTACTATTTATAACAACACTAAAGAAATATCTATTTAGATTTTTTAAACTGAGTCAGTTAAAAACGTATTAAGTAAACAATAGTGCCCAAGAGGTAAGCAAATATGGCAAACTGTCAGGGTTTTAAAAGTAAGTAAAATTTGGTAAACACCAAGCAAAGGCATGTGAATATGAATGAACATAACAGATGAAAAGAAAAAAGCCACCAATCTTCTAAATGAGGCCCAAGCTCTATCTTGAGTAGTGATTCAAGGTAAAGGTCAAATGGGTATGAAGAATACCACCAGTTTGGAGTATTTAATTTGCAGCACTGAAATTCTTATCTGTAAAACCCTCATTTTCCATTCCAGTGAACCTGCTACACACTTCAACATCATTTATTTTCAAAACAAAGATAAAATTGTAGAAGTTCCAAACAGATATCTGAAATAGACTGGCCTATCTGTAGCTTGGTAATTTACTTGAAAATAGGGAACTAAAACCCTATATTTATAATTAACTTACACAATAACAAAATACAAACCAAAAAGTGTGGTAAAGGAAAAAGTAAGAAGGCAGCTTTCCATTCCCTTTCTTTCTCAGAATTAACCTACCAATTGCCAAAACAAGTCAAGCTAAGAAGGGAGGATAAATGTAATATTTATCAAATGTTTATGTGCCTGACACTGTTCTAAGTACTTTACCTGCATTAACCCGTGCAATCACCACCACCATCCTATGAAGTATATCTTTATCCCCATTTTATAGCTGTTTAAGAATACTGAGGCCTGGAAGGGTTAAATAACCTGCCCAAAAGCCAGAGCTGGAAGGTGGCAGGGCAGGGGGTTAGACCTTGGCAGTTCCACTACAGATGCTGAGCTCTTCACCACTATGCAACATTTCTCTCAGGAATGATGGGATAATAATTTGAAATATTCCACAAGTCCTAGCATAGAGGGGGAAATGTAATTTTCGAAGCTATGAACCCCTTACTACTTGAATTTCCAATCCAAGAACAATGGAACCAATTGTAAAGAAATGAAAAGATGAGTTTTATAATAGCGCAAATTCTAGTTCCAGGATTAGTCAAATATAAAGAAGCATCAGAAACCTCCAAAGGATGACTTAATGATAGTGTTCACAGTCATGAAGAGAAATAAGCGGAAAGTTAGGATAAGCAGAAAGTGAATCTATTCCTACCCAACTCCGTGACTGCTTTGAGGGAGAAAATAATACCATCTCTTTTCCTTTTTGTGAGTCAGTACACAAATTCATAAGCTCAAGAAGAGGTAGAATTAGGAAAAAGGGTAGCAGCAGGGAATTAAAAGAGGGAAACTCATGATTTGTATCCTTCAAGACTTAGACCCTGAAATGCAGGGTTAGCTCGATGTACCCTGGTAAACGTGCGCGAGATTACGAAAAGGCAAGTGTGTGCTCGAAGGTAGGGAGGGTTGAAGGCATGACTACTGGGGGGGAGGTACTGAGTGGTCTGGAGACCTGAGAACTCACCCTAAAGTGTACTAACAGGGATGACAGTTTCGAGTGTCCGTACTAGGGATGAGGAGGTACCGGATGTGAACGCTGGTGGTGGTGGACGAAGGGGGCAGTTTCTTGCTTTGGGCAGTACTCAGAGTGGGTGGGAAAAGAAGGAATAAAAAGGCAGGCGTGGAGCTATACAGGTATAAAGGAAGAGAGAGACCGACCAGAGGAAAAGAAGGGCGAGGCCCGTTGAGAAAACTAAGGGGATCCCGGTAGGCGGAGGCTGGGAAATCGAAAAGGGGACATCCCCTGGGGAAGTAGAGACGTCGTAGGGGAGGGAGGTCCGGGAGGCGGAGGACGGGCTGGAGCACGGGGGAGGACAGGCAGCCCCCGAGAAGGCCGAAGGCGCGCCGCGAGGGGGAAGGAGGCCGCCCGCCCTGCCACCTGAAGGGGGGTGTGGGGGAGGAGCGAGGGACCACGGCCGCGGCGGGGACCCGAAGGGGGAGGGACACTTACCCGGACGTGAGGGGCGGCGGCGGGCAGTCCCGGAGGCGGCTCCTCTTGAGCTGAGGTGGCTGCCCGGGAGCCCGAGGCTGCGACGGCGGGGGTGATGGCGGCGAGTCCCTGTGGCGGCCGCCTCCGCCGAACCGCATCCCTCCTCCCCGGCCCGCCCTCCTTCCCTATCTCCCGCTCCTAAACTTCTTCCCCGGGATAAACAAACCCGCCGCCAGGGGCGGCCGCCTCCGCCGCTCCCGCCCCCGTGCAGCCCCCCCTTCCCGCCCCGTGCCGGTCTGGGCTCCGGCTTCCGAGTTAAGGCTCCAGCCCCAGCCCCAGCCCCAGCCCACGAGTGCGCTTGCGCGCGGCGGCCGCGCCGGCTGGCGAGGCTCTTTCTCCCTCCCGCCCGCGCCGGGCACTTCCGGGCGGGCCCGGATCCGTCGTCGGGGTGTTGGAGCTGCCGCCGCCGCCTGGTTTTGGGCGCCCGGCTGTGTGGGCTCCGCAACCAGGGCTGCTGTGGCGGGGGGTGTGGAGGGCCCTCGCTCTACCAGCACCCTTCTTCGGCCAAGCATAAAAAAACTTCCCTGCCTTGAAACCACTGATACGCCTCCTAACTGGTCTAATCCACCCAAGGTACGAAAAGTGGCGACCGTACTTGAGCCCGATTTTCTGGGGCTGCACCGGTCTAGAAAGCCAAGGTGCAACTTTTGCTGAGCTCCTCTTGCGAGCCCAGAACCCTCTGAACTACAGAAACCCAAATAGCAGTGTACAGAATCCGAAGAGAAATGGAGAACAGTCCAGGTAGACAGAGGTAGTGCCACAGTGGAATGGTTTTCAATTGGAGAAGCTGAGTCTCAGCTGAAAGGCTCAGCCTAGGAGTGGAGGGATGCGGGATGCTTGGGAAGTGTAGAAGAGCAGGCGGCAGCCCGGGACTGGACGTTGGTAAGGCAAACTGTATCTAAGCAAAGATCTGAAGAGGTGAAGAGATTGCCTCGTCTCTTCAGATATTTAGAATTTAGAGAAAAGAGTGACAACAGAACTTTTTATTAAGCACGCCCATGAGAGAAAGATACTTGATCTACATGCCCAGAGTAAACGTCATTGAAGGTTTGAGGGACCAACAATTCAGGCTTTGCCCAGAGTAGGGATGATCCCAACTCTTTATACTTTAACTGGCTGTGCATTGATTAACTTCTGATTGATTACTTGCTTCCCAAGAAAAGGGAGGGGCAAAGAAAAATCTTAAGTATTTTACTGTGTGCTGAGCACTGTACTAAACATAGACTTGTATCATCTCTTTCTAATCCTCTCAACAACTTCTCTACAACTTCGTGGTAAGAATTATTACCACCTTACAGAAAAAGCAATGAGGACCGGAAATGACAGGTAACTCTTCCAAGGGTTACTTGAGTTTGAACACTGGACAAGCAACCCCCCTCCAACTTCATATTAATACATTAGCAATTTTATTTAAAGCACAAAACGTGCTTGGGATACAATATTTACCAAGAGTTTTCAGAAATTTCAGAAAAGATAAGATCATTGTAACTGTAGAATTCAAAGTTGCCTTGGGTTGAGTTGGTAAATGTTTATGCAGATCAAGGAACTCCAAAGTTAAAAAACAAAAGTGGAATTGAGCATTGGTGTGTGGGGGCTGGTGGAGAGAAGAAATATTAGTACAAACATTTCTCCATCTCCAAACGCCAACAAGGGACAGTTAAAACTATTTGCTATACTCATTGTGGCTCTGTGTTAGCTTTATGATGTGACAGAAACAATGGAAATTAATTGCATGTCATTTTTACCAAGACTTTTAGCTATTTCAACCCCTTAATATTATATCACCCCCTCTCCTCCACTAGTCAAAAATTATTAGGCACCTAATAAACATAATATACTCAAGGAATCAAATTATAAGTCCTTCAAGTAGATTTCCAATTGAGTTAAGATGAGTGATTCTTGCTGACCCTTCACACTTTTTTTTTTTTTTTTTAAAGATGACCGGTAAGGGGATCTTAACCCTTGACTTGGTGTTGTCAGCACCATGCTCAGCCAGTGAGCAAACCGGCCATCCCTATATAGGATCCGAACCCGTGGCCTTGGTGATATCAGCACCTCACTCTCCTGAGTGAGCCACAGGCTGGCCTGACCCTTCATACTTAACTGAGTTCAAGTTGGGAAGTAATTCAATAAATTTCCACCACAAGGATATCAAATTGCTCCTCAGGTTATTCTCATAGACTCTTTGCCCTAGGCTTGATCTCCTTGCCCTAAGTGTTAGGATATTGCTATGGGTGGAATGTGTCCCCCAAAGATTCATGTGTTGGAAACATAATCTCCACTGTAACAGTGTTAAGAGGGTAGTTGAAAGGTGGGGCCTTAAATAGGTGATTAGATTATGAAGACTGTACCCTCATGGATTGATCCATTCATGGAGTAATAAGTTGATGGTTTAATGGGTGATAATGCGCATGGTTCTGATGGCTTTAAAAGGAGAGCAAGTGAGGAAATTAGCCTCTTTTGCCCAGCCATTCTAGCCCTTCCTTACTGCAGAAGAAGGCCCCCAACAGATGTGTTCCCTGGGCTTTGGACTTCCCAGCCTCCGAAACTGTAAGAAATAAATTTTGTTTCTTTGTTAATTTCCCAGTTTCAGGTGTTTTGTTGTAAGCAACAAAAACAAACTATTACAGATATACTGTTTCTCTCTTCAGTGACGTCAGCCACTAATAAAGTGATAGTAAATAGTAATAGTGAACATGGCTTGGGATGCTAATAAAACTGTGATGGTTTAGCAAAGTAGAATATGAGTTTATGGTCAATAAACTTGGATTAAAGATTGGTAATATAGTGCCAATCTGCTGAAGAACTACGTTTCTTGATTTAATTTTCTACTTACTGGATACCTTCTGGAAAACTAGACTATTATGATAGGCTTTTGTTTATTGTTGCCATAAGTAAATTTTAAAAGTAGAGAAATAAGTAATACCTTTATCACTGTGTACCCCATAGTGTGCCTTCACCAGTCTGATATCAGGCTTGCAACACTAAGGCATTAGCCATTAGGATCAAACACCAAACTTTCAGATATTCATTTTGCTGCTCATTGTCAATTTTCTATAGGAAACTGTTCAAACTCCTCAATGTATGTGGCTGACGTGGTGGTACTGACTAATAGGTTGGCAGTTAGTGAGGATGAATTGGACAGCCATTCTCTGGGCTTAATGAGCACAGATGAGCCCCAAATTTTGGATTTCCTTGACCCAACTCTAGGAGTCTCTGCCGAAAGAGCCAACCAGTCTTCCCACTTTGATATTTTAATGACTGCAGCATCTTATTCCTCTTTCCTAAATTAAACACCACAGATGCCCCCATTTCATTGCTGGGTATGTGCAATGGACTCACCACTGCCTTCCATGCCACCGCCTCTTTTGTACTATCATTTTCCAATTCTAGTTGTCAAAAACAGCCATAAAAAACAGCTCACAAATCCATTATCTTCTGTGTAGAGTTTGAAAAAAAAAAAAGTATCAATATGCTTGTTAGCAAATCTGTTATACATTATGAATCTTAAGTGATGTATTCTTTGGGCTTGCTGCCCTTGGACATTTACCTATTACCCCTAACCTTTTAAATGTGGTCCACCTAGCTCCTCTCTGCTAGAAAACTGGTTTCCACATATTATTCTACCCGTTATTACTTCCTATCTTAAATTTTCTTCAAGGGAAACAAACTCAGCCCTTACTTCTATAAGCTAACACTTGTGATCAGACATTTAAAATAACATTTGGCTTTTGGAATTAAAGTGGAAAGAAAAGGACAACTCATTTGCTGATTATTTTCCACTGTTGTAAATATTAGGCCTTTTATCTGGAAGGAAACACTAAAACCCTTGTTGAATCACTTGTAAGTTATCATACATATAATTCTCTTTCCATGTCTCCATTTTTTTAATCACTGTATTTTCACCTTGCTCGTGAATTCCTAGTTTTGTAGTACTTTTATATTGTATGATACTGACTTAAAGGGTACAAAGAACTTCAGAACTCAAACATTATACTACAGCCCTTGTGTAGTGATACCTATAGCAAAAAAGGGCCTCTAAGCGTGATGTTCTTATCACTCACAATTTATTCCCAGAGAACTGAGAACGCTCCCCACGTAGAATTCTGAGAACAGGATTATTTTTAAGTTCTTTAAGTCTTCTTTGATACCATTACTTTCATGTCCCTAGCCACATTATGTGAAATATCCCAGAAAGCTCCCTTATTTCAAATTAACTACTTTGGTCCTTTATAATCTTGTCAGGTCTACTATAGGAGAGATGATTTTTGTTGTTTTTCTTCTATCACAATTTAAAGAGTAAGGGTTGAGTTGCAGTTGAGTAGTTGGCATATTGCTACATTTTATAGTCATTCAATTAAATATTAATTTTAATCAGGTTTGAAACATTTTTGAGACTTTTAAAATGCTAGTAATCCCTGGATTCTGGATCACTAAGTGCCTAAAAAATTAGAAATAGCAATACCTCTGCTGAGGAATATATCATCTTGGAAAAATCTTGGTCATACTTCTTGCAGATCCAATATTCACAATGTAATAGAAGAAAAATAAAAATGATTGCTTCTACAAGATTATTCAAAGCCCCTACAGCATCCCTCCAGCTATCCCCTGAGGACTCTCACTCAAGGTCACTTACAGTTGCTGGAAGTCTTTTACTGTGCCAGCATCCAGGCTGCTGCCATGAGCTAATCCCTGATGACCTCTTTCTTCGGCTTAGCCAGCTAAGCTTTCTCTCCTCTCTGGTGCCCTGACCCTGCCCCTACTCTGCTGTCAGGTAACCTGAGAAGTTGCAGTTAACTCTGGACCCTGGAGATAGTCCCAGGGGAAGCCTGATGCTCTCCAGTCTGCTCTCCAGCCTGCTCTCCAGCCAGAGGTAACCAGCCTCTGTGGCGGCCCTAAATGGCAGTAGAGGTGCAGCTGCTCAGTCTCCTCTTTTATCTTTGTTCAGTCATCACAATGTCTCCAGGTCAGGGTCTGTCATCCCTTTCCGGAGAGACACACGCTTCTTCCTATCAGAGCAGTACCAGGCTAGAAAAGTCTATTCAAACATCTGTCCCCGCAATGCCCACTGGGTGGTTCCCTGTCTCTGTATCCTTCTCCTCCCCGCAAATTGGGGCCACTTCACCCAAGTCGCCTCTGAACCTGTCTCAAGAAATGGCAGCTCCATAGTCTATTTCACTGGACACACAAAGGGGCCCTGCCTCCGGGATAATCTTGGATAGGATCATCTCCTTTTTCTCTTAGACTCAGGACCCACTCGCCCCAAGAGGGAGGCATATAGAATTAGGCCCTGTGCCCAGACCAACAGTCTAGAAGTTCTGTCTCATTGGTTGAGCTTCTGCAGGGTTCCTGGGATTGCCTTGCAGCCAGTCAGACACTAGGTAAACCCCGGAGCCTTGGTATCTCTGGGCCTCAGTATTCCTTGACTTGCTGATTTTTCACTGCTCTGCTGCCTCAGAAGGACCAAGTTCTGCTCAGTCCTGACTTCCCTTCTGCCATCTCCCTGCTTTAGAAACTAAGCCCTGCTTTCTCTCTTTTGTCAATTCTGCTTTCATACCCCTACACAATACTGAGTGGCCACCTGCCTCCAGATGGTTCTCTCTGCTATTCAGAGTCCTTTGCTGCCAGCCCGCCTACTGGATTAGAAACCCCTGTATGGCCATTTCCAAAATTAGAAACCAGACTGCACCATCTCCACAGGCACTGTGCCTGTACGTCCCAGCACTCAGTCAAGCCAACGTTCACAACTGTCCCGGACACCATCCCCAGCCTCCTCCCTTCCCCCACGTTTCTGGCATGCCCAGACTCGCCGAAGTTTTAACACAACTTGACCTTCCCTGCCTTAACTATGCCAGGCAGAAGAAGGGCCAATTCAAGGGTTATATAAACCCTTGATGTTCTTTCAGAGGACTCATTCCGCGTCCTATCAAACACTGGAAAATATAGCCATATCTCACATGAGGAATACAGTGCTCTATTATGAAAAATTAAAGGGATATATATACTTTTCCTCTTGAAATATTTATTGATTTTATTTTGCAGTTTTCCTTGTAGTTTAGAGCCAAGACATTTTCTTTTCCAGCTCAAACAATTTGATAAAACTTGGAAACACTTATGGGCCCAGGATGCTATGCCTATAGTGAGAATCTGAGCCTTAAAGGTTTAAAAAATAGCTCTGAGAGAAAGGGAGAAAGAGGAATAAGAACTTCTACATGTCTCTGTGACTCTGTTTTAAGCCCCTCCCCCATCATCACTTAAATCTCTGTCTTGCCCAGTTTTTAATAACCAGACGGCCTTTGCCTGACCCCTGCCTCAGCCACTCACCTTTTGCCAGCAGTGCTAACACAGACACTCCCCTTATTCCCAGCGCTGGCTGGCCCGCCAAGATTACAGAGCATCATCAGCCCCTGCATTTCCTTCACAGCTCTCCTTCAGTCTCTGAGGACCCTGTCCATAGGAGACTCCTGCTTTGGATTATGGCATTTGTTTGCTTGACACTGTAGAAATGATGATGTTCTCAGACTGGACTTTCTTAAGCCTGGAGCTGCATCTGGCTCTCTGGTGGCCCCCTCCAACTCTGAAAGACAGGTCCAGTACTGAATTTTGGATGCTTCCGTCTTGCCCTGCCTGCTGGGACTGACCAGTAAAGCCCGCTTGTGTCCAAGCAGAATAGCTACCAGAAACCACACTTTAGATTTTACTTAAGTTCCTTCTCACATTTGTCTGTGCTTTGAGGGTCCCCTTCTCTAAAGGAGATCTTTTATGCCTCAGTTACATACAGCATCACTGCTACACTTCTCTGAGGGCTTTCCTGATCATTCGTTATGCAGATTGAGAACATATACAAGAAATCAAAAAGTGTCCCCAGCAATTACCCTAGATTATATCTCTTCTGAATATTAACCATTACTTAGTTGAAATAGCCATTAGCAGTTTGGCTTTTTACATTCCAGGATTTCTGCGGTCTTTATACTAGTGATTCTGCAATTTCAATATACTTCTTGTGTTCTGCTGCAGTCCGCAATTTTGAGAGGAAAAGTGATGAATGTTTTTATTTTCATATTGTCAAGAGCTCAGCAAGAATTTGCCTCTGTTTTGACTGTGGAACCTACTGTGTGCAAAACACGTGTGACAAAATCCCAGCTACCTTTCTAAGCACCTATTCAAACTGTTTTGTTTTTTTTTTTTTTTTCCCTATTTTTTTTAATTTGTCTCAGTTGTAATCACTTAACCCTAAAAGGCCTGGGTACTTATACAAAATGTTAACCGTACTTCATTTGTCAAATTCCCTCTCTCTACTGAGTTTGATTTTTATTTTACTTATTTGTTTGTTCCAGAAGAGACTTAAGACATATCAACCTTGAAGGAAAACATGATTAAGGTCCTGGAATATTTCCTTGTTGTTCTTCCACTGGCCTGTTGTCTGCAGGACATGTGATGACTCTGAACCTGTTTGCTTTCAGATTTTTCCCTTGCTCTTCTCTGCTCCTTATCTCAGCTAGCTCCTGCGGGCTGTTTCCCAGACTCCTATATCAGCTGGCTTCCTGCTGAGTTAGGCCAACAGCATACTACCCAGGTGACTGGAGGGTGGGAAAAACCAGTGATTCTCCCTTTCTCTTTTTGCCTTAGGTATTATCCCCGGCAGCAACTGTGTTTCCTCCAGGCTCCATCTCCTGCAGGACAGGCCCACCATGAAATCAACCCTGGGCTCTGGCAATACTGCTTCTTCCCTCCCACCTGTTCAAAAGTGTAATGGCTTCCTATGGTTGCAAATCCCTGGACTCTTCTCAGTTTTTCCATCACTTGTGCAATGATTTCCTTGTATCACATTCTTTGTTTGAAGTAATGCGTGTGACTTCTGTTTTTCTGGTTGGACTCATCACATTTATCCATTTTATATTTTCATAAGGGCCTTATTCTTATAGGAGAAGAAATGATTTTCACAGGAAAGCAGTCACATTAAATTTATGAATCTATCTGTGCTCCACCAGATGCCTTGACTAATGTCATTGTTTTTTTCACTCTTTATTCCCCATACTAGCTCTCCATCTCCTATACCCAACCCGTGCCCTGTCCTCTCCCAGACTTTCCATCCTTAGAGCATATGACATCTATTTTCTGGGGGCACATCCCCAAAGGTGCACAATAATTTGTTTTTGTTTATTTTTAAATCCGTTTTTACAGAGTGTTCTTAAAAAGAATTTCACAGCTGTAGAATAGCAAAAAGGGCACTGGATTTTTTTACTTAGAATTTGAATCAGTGTGACTTTGTTTGAATCCCTTGGCCTCTTCCTACACAACAGTGCCCTCCTTGGTAGTAAAACAGGGAAAAAGATAACTGCACCACAGATCTATGAGGAGAAAATGAGACAGAACATATGAAAGGATTTTGTAAATAATAAAGTGCTAAACAAATGTAAGAAGTTATTTTAAAAGAATGAATAAGACTAAATCAGTTATTTTTCTTGGAACAAATGTACTTTTAAAAGTTAGCAGCAAAGTAATTTCTGAAATGGAATTTATCCAGAAGTTTAATAGCATCACACAGCTTTGATCTAACATATGATTTCTCAGTCTCAGTTCTATTGACATTTGGGGTTGGATAATTCTTTGTTGTTGGGGGCTGTCCTGTGCCTTGTAAGATGTTTGACAGCATCCCTGCCAGTAGCACCCACCTAACCGATTGTGACAATCAAAACATCTCTAGACATTGCCAAATATCCCATGGGAGAAAGGTGACAAAACCAGCCCAGGTTGAAAACCACTGATTTAACAAAACCTACTTGGAAAAATGTCACCTCTTTTTAATTTAAGTTGTTAACAAAAACTAAAAGGAGTCTGGCTTTCCAAAGATGATTTTGGAAAAGCACTTAAAAATTCAGTTCAGTCATGAAAGATAACCTGTGTTAGAGATCCATAACCCTGCAGTGAAAGTCAGTGGTTATTGTCACAGTAGTGGTGTGTTTTACTAAATATTTATGTTGGAGAGGCTTATCTTCCTATTAAGTATTGTGGTTGGACTGCCTAACCAGGATGGATTTTCTTCTTCATGCAATGAATACCTTTTGTTATTTTTACTAGGTATTTAAAAAATACACTAATACTTTATATCTAACTATTATATGTTGAAGTCTTTTGATGTCCTTAAAAAGACAAGGAAACTCAGATTGAACATTAGTAGGGACATATGTTTCAATCATAACATGACTCAGATATTCTGAGTCTGTACATGTATAGACTACCCTGAATAGCTGTGGGAGTTAGAATTTTATGAGCATCAAAGCTAGGTCATAATCTGTAAAATCCTTCATATTATTACCATTCTTAATATGAATTTCTAGGAAATTGGAAACCAAACCATAACTTTTTAAAGTCTAGAAATTATTATATATAAAATATTGATCCCAAGTCTCCAAACGTGTGTCCTCTAGCTTATATCAGTGAGTTTCTGAGACCCGTTCCCAATCTCCAACTGTTTCAGTTAGCTTTCTTCCTTGCTTAAGAAAATATTGACCAAAGCAAGTTGTAAAACAGGTGAAACAAGTTGTAGCAAAAGGGTTACTTTTGCTGGGAAGACAGAAAAGATATAGTATCCTTGACATGAGTATATTATTAAGTTTAGTGGACACACAATATCTCCAAAAAGGGTAAAAAGAATACTTATTGCTTCAGGAGAATTACACTCATTTTCTCATCTATGATTTTGCATTCACCTTGTTAATCTTCTTTTGGGGGACTATGATGCCCCTTTGAAGGATATATCAGCATTAATAACAATACCATTATAATTAGTAATATTATATATTGCTCCTCTTTTAAAGATATTTTTGTCATAGGGTATTTCAGTAAAAACGATCTTATGATTGAGGCAGGTGGTGGGAGTTTAGGATGAACGTGGTGGGATTAAGTTGGGCCAGAAGGTTAGAGCGCTTTTATTTGACGTAGTGCTATTGAATGTGAATGACTTTGGACCAGGCCTACCTCTCCAGTTCACTGCCGCTTTCTCATTTCATCACATTTTACATCTGGCCTACACTTCCCACCTGTCAGACTTCTGTGTAGACATTTGGATGTGTAAATTCTTCCAGTACAGAGCTTGGGCTAGCATCCCATACTATATATGACTGTTCCCCGGTGGAATTCTTTTGTTTCTGAAAGAGAAATCCGTTTGAGTTATCATGCTTGCCCTGTCTGTTTTTTTAAGATCTGAGAATCAAGAAACTATGTAAATATACATAGAAATAATCTGAGCCAAATCTCTCATTGTCATCGTAAATAAGGAGGAAAAGGCATTGATAATGGGCCATTTCAGAGTATTTCCCATTACCTCTGCTTAAGAAAAGAATATGTGGCCAAGATGGAGTAACAGGGACTGGATTTACCCTCCCACCTGTAACAACCAAAACAGAAAACGAAAACAAAACAAACAGAACAGACAAAATATACGGAATAATGGTTTTTAATACACTGTATATCAGGCAGTGAAGGACAGTGATTCTTAAAAGATAGGAAATGAAAGAGATGAGGTGGGGTTTTTTTGTTTTTGTTTTTTAATAATTGGTCTATTTTCCCTTTATAAAAAAAAAAATATATATATGTATATATATTTTATTTTTGGCCACAAAACAAGTCTTAAGGCATGTAAAAAGATTAAGATCATAGAAAATATGTGATCTGACCACAATAACAGAAGGAAATTTAGAAAATCCACAAATGTGTGGAAATTAAACAACAGTCTCCTAAATAAACAATGGGTAAAAAGAAATATCACAGGGAAATTAGAGAGTACTTTGATTTAAAAATCAAAGAGCAGCATATCAAAATTTATAGGATACAGGGCTCATGCAGTGCTTAGAGTAAAATTTATACTTGTAAACCCCTATATTAAAAATAAGCAAAATCTCAAATCAGTAATGTAAACTGCTACCTTAAGAAAATAAAAAAAAAAGAGCAAACTAAACCAAAAGAACACATAAGTAGGAAATAAAAAAGATTACAACAGAAACACATGAAATAGAGAATTACAAAACGATAGAGAAAATCAACAAAACCAAAAGTTGATTCTTTAAAAAGCTCAACAAAATTTGCAAATTTTTATCCAAACTGACCAAATAAAAAGAAAGAAGACCTAAATTACTAAAATCAGAAATAAAGCTGGGGCATTATTACATCGTCATTATGGTTTTTTGTGATGGTAAGATTTATTTTGTATCTCTTTCTCATTTGCATTTTTGTTCTTCCCATGGGTTTTGGTTTTTGTTGTGTATTCATGGTAGTGATTATCATTCTTCAGATTCCAGATGCAGGCTGTCCTTGAGGATTTCTTGTAGGGCTGGTCATGTGGTGAACTCCCACAGCTTTTGTTTGTCTGTAAAATACACTATTTCTCCCTCATTTCTGAAGAGTAGCATTGCTGGGTATAGTATTCTTGGCTGGCGTTTTTTTTTGTTTTTTTTTTTTCTTTTCTTTTAGTATTTTGAATATATCATCCCATTTTCTTCAGACCTGTAGAGTTTCTGCTGAGAAATCTACTCTTGGTCTGATAGGAGATTCCTTATAGGTGACTTGACACTTTTCTCTTGCTTCTTTTAAGATTCCCTCTTTGTCTTTGAGCTTTGCCTATTTAACTATATTGTGTCTTGGAGAGGATCTTTTTGGGTTGAATCTGTTTGGGGATCTTTGAGCCTCCTGGATCCAACACTCTGTACCTCTCCCTATACTATATCTGGGAAGTTTTACGTTATTATGTCATTGAGTAGATTTTCCATGCCTTTTCCTTTCTCCTTCCCTTCTGGAACACCCATCGTTCAAATGTTTGTATGCTTAAGGTTGTCTGCTAGCTCTCATAGATTTTCTTCAGTTTTTTAAAATTGTTTTTTCCTTTTTCTTTGTCTGCATGATTTATTTCAAAAAAACTATCTTCAAGATGAGAAATTCTTTCTTCTGTTTGGTCTAATTTGCTGCTTAAGCTATGAGTTGTGTTTCTTTATTTTGTTGAGTGAATCTTTTAGTTTCATGAGTTTTGATACCTTTTTTTAAAAAGGTATTAATCTCTTTGTAAATTTCCTCCCTCATGTCCTGGATTTTTTTTCTCATTTCATTGTGTTGTCTAACTGAGTCTTCTCATATCTCTGTGAATTTCCTTAAATTTTTGCTTGGAATTCCTTCTGTCATTTCAAGGGTTTTCTGCTCTTATAGGTCTGGTATTTTAGAATTAGCGTATTCTTTTGGTGGTGTCATATTTTCTTGGGGTTTCGTATTTCTAGTATCTCTTGTTAATGTATGGTCATCTGATAGAACAATTGCTTCTTCTGTTACTCTGGAGTGGGCTTTGAGGACAGTGACATACTCTTACTTTTCCGGACTCCCCTGGTAACTCTCCTTGTGTCAATGTATTCAAGTGTCTGGCAGACTGCCTGCATGGTAGCTGTGGCTGCTACTGTGGTGTCCAGCCGCTTTTGCGGCAGCCATGGCTGCGGTGGGCCACCTGAGTGGAAATGGTGTGTTCTGCCTGCTCTCTTGCCTGATCCCAGGTGGGGGGGCCATCCTCAGCTCCTGCCTTAGGACCCCAGGCATGCTCTTTTGTCTGCTTCCAGGCAGAGGGGCGAGATGAGATCTATTATTCCTAGTTTACTAACTTGAGGGAGTTTTCAGGCCATGATATATGGTAGGGGAATTGAGGTGGAGCCAAGTTAGGATCTTGAATTGAGACAGAGTTGTGAGGACAGATAAATGAAGGCAGTAAGATTTCATAGAACAAAGTGATAAAGAGGAAAGAGAACTGGACACAGAGAACCCTGGGGGTCTGCAGATGGCCCTTTGTCTATTCAGCAGAGTTCTGATAAGTGCTTGACTATGAAGAAACTACATGAGACCCAGGAAAGAACCACCTGGAGAAAATAAAGTGAACCTGTGCCTGGAGCACACACAGGGTCAGAAGTAGGGCCTGTTCCCACTACAAGCTCATAATTCATAAGCATTGGATAGAGTACTCAAGAAAGTATTGCCTCGGTGGTGGGGAATAACTAGCCCTAGCCTGAGAACTGCTTCTAACCTAACAAATCATAAAAGCAAGACCTGAAAGGATCAAATTGTTTTTAAGTAACTTAATATCATCCCTGAACAAAGCTCAAGAAGATTTATGAGAATTCAAAAGTATCCAATATCCAACAAAATGAAATTTATAAAGTATGCGTACAATCAAAGATTACTAGGCATGCAAAGAGACAGGAAAACACAACCCAGAGAAAATAATCAATCAATCAAAACAAACCCAAAATTGACACAGATGATATATGTGTTATTAGCAGAGACACTAGAACAATTATTGTGACTATGTTCCATATGTTCAAAAAGCTAAGTAGTGATGAAATATATTCTTAAAAGGCTGAAATCACATTTCTAGGGATGAAAACTACAGTGTCTCAAATAAAATATACACTGGATGGTATTAACAGAAAATTAGATATAGCAGAAGATAAGACTAGTGAATTTGAAAGTATAGCAATAAAAACTATCCAAAATGAGATATAAAGGAAAAAAATCCAAAAAAATGAGAAAATCATCAGTGGGTTTGTGGGACAACTTTAAGGCGACTAATATATGGGTAATTAAAGTCCCTGAAAGAAGTGGGAGAGGGTATGGCAAGCAAATATTTGGAGAAATAACATCCAAAAACTTTCCAAACTTGATGTAACTTATCAACTCAGATCAAAGAAGCTTGACAAAACCCAAGTACAAGAAATTAAAGAAAATTATAACAAGACACATCATCATTAAATTGTTCAAAACCATTGATAAAGAGGAAAACATAAAACTATCCAGAAATAAAAGACATGTCACATATGTACAGAGTGACAAAGATAAGAATGACATCAGATTTGTTGAAACAATGTAGGTGAGAACACAGGGAAGCAACATCTCTAAAGTAATGAAAGGAAGAAATTTATCAGCCTAGAATTACATGTTCTTTTAAAGTATATTTCAAGAACAAAGGTGAAATAGACATATAAAAGCTGAAAGAATCCATTACCAGCAGATGCATACAACAAGAAATGCTATTCTTCAGGCAAAAAGAGAAAGATACCAGGTACAGGTATGGATATATACAAAGAAATGAAGAGCTCCGGAACTGGTAAGTACATGGATAAATAAAACATTTGCTATGATTTGAATGTCCCCTCAAGTTCATGTTGGAGCTTAATCCCCAATATGGTATTTGAAAGATGGGGCTTTTAAGAGGTGATTGGACCATAAGGGCTCTGTTCTTATGAATAGATTAATTCATTTATGGATTAATGGGTTAATGGATGAATGGGTTATTATGTGAATAGCACTATCAGCTTTATTAGGAGAAGAAGAAACACATTAGAAAGATCTTTCTCAGCTCTTTTCATGTTATATCCTGCACCAACTCAAAACTCTCTGGAAAATCACCACCAAGAAGAAGACCCTCGCCAAATGTTCTCCCTCAGCCTTGGACTTCCTCACCTCCAGAATTGTAAGAAATAAATTATATTTTCTTATAAATTACCCAATTTCAGGTATTCTGCTATAAGTGGAAGAACATGGACTAATACACTTTTTCTTATTTTTTTGAATCTCTTTAACAGATAATTTACTTTTAAATAGAAATAATAACAATGTACTATGGGTTTTATAACATATGTATAAGTTAAATGCATGACAGCAATAGCTTAAAGCCCAAGAGGGAGAACTGGAAGTATACTATTGTAAATTTATTATACTAGAGCATATGTGGTATAATGTTACAATAGAACAAATAGGATAAATAGAATACAAAAAAAGTATGTAGACTAAATCCCAACCACATCAATAATCACATTAAATGTAAATTGTCTAAAAATTCCTATTAAAACAGTAAAACTACCAGATTGGATTAAAAATCAAGAACAAACTATATATTGCTTACAAGAAATGCACATCATATATATATATACACACAAATATGTTAAAAGGACAGGAAAAATTATGCCAAGCTAACACTTATCAAAAGAAAGCTGGAGTAGCCATATTAATTAGATTAGGCTGAATAGATTTTAGAGCAAAGAATATTATCAGGCATAATGAGGACCATTTCACAAAGTTTAAAGGGTCAATTCATCAAGAGGACATCATAATGCTAAACATTTGTGCAGCTAATAATAGTGCTTCAAAATACGTTAAACAAAAATTGATAGAACTACAAGGAGAAATAGACAAGTCCATACTTGCAGTCAGAGATTTCAACACTCCATTGTCAATAATAAAGCAAGTAGTCAGAAAATCAACAATAAAATAGGAGACTTGAACAACATTTATGACCACCTGGATCTGATTGACCTTTATATAACTGTACTCAAAAAAAATGGAATACACATTCTTCTCAAGTGCATGCAAAATAATTTACCAAGACAGGTAATATTCTGGGCTGTAAAACAAGTCTCAGAAAATTAAAAAGGATTTTAGTCATGCAGAGTGTTCTCTGATCACAGTGAAATTAAATTGGAAATCAATAATCTGAAGACCCTTGGGCAATCCTCAAGTATTTCAACACTAAATAATGTGCTTTTAAATAACCCATTAATCAAAGAAGTCAAAAGGGGAATTAGGAATTATTTTTAACTGAATGAAAGTGAAATAACATATAACAATCTGTGAGATGCCTCTTAAGCAGTATTTAGAAGGAAATTTTATCATTAAACACTTACATTAGAGAAAAAAGAAAGGTCTCAAATCAATAACTTTACTTTGCCAACATAAGAAACTAAGTAAAGGAAGTTAAACCTAAAGTAAACAAAAGGAAGGAAATGATGCAGATCAAAGCAAAAATCATGAAATAGAAAACAAACAATAGAGAAAATGACACCGAAAGGTGGCTCTTTGAGAAGATTAATAAAATTAATAAATCTCTAGTCAGACTGATCAGGAAAAAAAAGGAGGAAAAAACTCCACATAATACCAATATTAGAAATGAGAGAGGAACATCACTATGGGTTCTACAGACAGTAAAAGAATAATAAAAGATATTATAAACACTTTTATGCCAATACATTTGAAAACTTAGATAAAATAGATGTATTCCTTGAAAGACACACTCAAGAAGAAAGAAAGAACTTGAAAAGATCAATGTCTATTAAAGACATTGGAAACTGTAGTTTAATGACTTTCCATAAAGAAAATTCCAGATCTGTATGGCGTCACATGGGAATTCTCTCAACCCTTTAAAGAAAAAATAATATCAGTTCTATCCAAACTTTTCCAAAAACTTTGAAGAGAGAATTTTTGCCAATATTCTGTGAGGCCATCATTTCCTTAACATCAAAACTAGAGAAAGACATTACACAAATAATTCTGAAAAAGAAAAAGGTGGTGAGCTAATAGTACCTGATTTCAATAATTATTATAAAGATACAACAATCAAAATATCATGGTGAAAAAATTAACCAAAGTTGCAGGATACAAAATCAATATAAAAAAATCAGCTGTAGGGCTGGCCCCGTGGTTCACTTAGGAGAGTGCAGCGCTGGGAGCGCCGAGGCCACAGGTTCAAATCCTATATAGGAATGGCCAGTGCGCTCACTGGCTGAGCGTGGTGCAGACAACACCGTGCTAGGGGTTGCGATCCCCTTACCAATCAAAAAAAAAAAAAAAATCAGCTGTATTTCTATATACTAGCGGTGAATAGTCTGAAAATGAAATTTAAAATTCTATTTAGAGTAGTATCAAAATGATACTACCACACAACATTTACAACTCTAACTCAAAATAGATCAAAAATATAAATGTAAGAGCTACAACTATGAAGCTCTTGGAAGAAAATGTAGGAGGAGGGGGATGGGGTAAGGGAGGAATTGGTAAAGGACCATGAAAAACGATTACACTGTGTAATGTTGGATATACTAATTATCCTGATTTTGAGCATCACATATTGCACACAGGTAATGATATTCAACTCTGTACCCTACAGATATATACAATCAACTATGTCACAGTAAAAAAAAAATTAAAATAAATAAATGAATGATTAAAAAAGAAAATGTAGGTGTAAATCTTTATGACCTTGAATTAGGCAATGATTTCTTAGATATGACTGCAGAAGTACAAGCAACCAGGTGGCCAACCCGCACATGAAAAATGCTTAATGTTTTTAGCCATTTGGGAAATGCAAGTCAAAAACACAATGAGATATCAATTCATACCCACAGGATAAGTATAATCAGAGAAAGAGATGATATAAAGTATTGGTGAGGATGTGAAGAGATTGGAACTTTCATTCATTTCTGGTGGAAATGTAAAGTGCTACAGCCACCTCAGAAAACAGTGTTGCAGTTTCCCAGATTATTAGGTACTTACTATATGGCACAGAAATTTCACTCCTAGGTATACCCAAGAAAAATGAGATCTTATGTCCACACAAAAACATACATGCATGTTCATAGAAGCAGCATTCTTAATAACCAAAGGGTGGAAACAACCCAAATGTTCATCAACTGGTGAATAGATAAACAATATGTGGTATATCCATACTATGTAACATTATTCAGCCATAAAAAGGAATGAAGTACTGATTCATGCTACAACATGGATAAATCTTAACATTTCCAGTATAGACATATCTATAGAGATAGATTTGTGATTGCCTAGAGCTGGGAGACATGGAAGAATTGGGAAGTTATAACTAAAGGGTACAGAGTTCCTTTCCGAATTGGTGAAAATATTCTAAAATTGATTGCGGTGATGGTTGCACAACTCTGTGACTATACTACAAACAATTGAATTATACTCTTTAAATAGGGAATTGCATGTTATGTGAATTATATCTCAATGAAGCTGTTAAAAAATTAATGAAATGGAAGACTTGTATGTTGAAGACCACAAAACACTGTTATAATAACATAAAGGAGATCTAAATAATGGAAAGACGTAATATTGTTAACATAGTAGTACTCCTCAATTGATCTGTTGTTTCAATGAAATCCCCGTGAAAATTCCAGCTGGTTTTTGGGGAAAATTGAAAAGTTGATCTTAAAATTCATGTGGAAGCATAAAGGACTCAAAATAGCCAAAACAATCTTGAAAAAAAGAACAAAGTTGGAGGACTCACATTTTTGGTAATCAAGACAGTGTGGTACTGGCATAAGGATAGATATGTAACTCAATGGGATAGCATTGGGTTCCAAAAATAAATTCATATTTGTCTATCATAATCAATCGAGTTTTGACAAGGTTGCCAAAAAAAAAAAATTAATGGGGAAAGAATAGTGTTTTCAACAAATGGTGCTACAATTGGATATCCACAAACCAAAAACTGAGTTGCACCCCAGCATCACATCATACACAAAAGTTAGCTCAGAGTAGATCATAGACCTAAATATAAACACTTAAACTATAAAACTCTTAGGAAAAGAACATTGGAACAAATCTTGATGACCTTACATTATTCAATGGTTTCTTAGGTATGACACTAAGTTCATAATTGACAAAAGAAAAAATAGATAAGCTGGAGTAGATTAAGATTGAAACTTTTGAGCTGCAAATGATATCATCAAGAAAGTGTAAAGTAACTCACATAAAAGGAGACAGTATTTGCAAATTGTGTATCTGATAAGGAACTTGTATACAGAATATATAAAGAACACTTATGACTTAATAAAAAGAAATAACCCAATTTAAAAATTGTCAAAGGATTTGAATAGACATTTCTCCAAAGACTATGTACAAATGGCAATAAAAGATTAAAAGATGCTCAACATGACTAGCCATCAGTGAAATATAAATTAAAACCACAATGAGATATGCCCACTCTATACCCACCAAGATGTTTATAGTCAAAGGAAACAGTCAATAGCGAATGTTGGTGAGGGTGTGGAGAAATTAGAACATTTATTCTCATGGGAATTTCTGGTGAGAATGTAAAATGGTATAGCCACTTTGGAAAAGAGTCTCGCAGTTCCCCAAATTGCTAAACATATAGTTACCATATGACATAGCAATTCCACTCCTAGCTATGTAACCAAAAGAAATGAAAACATATTCACACAAAAACTCGTACAGGAATGCTCATAGCAGCATTACCCATAGTAGCCAAAAGTTGGAAACAACTCAAATGTCCATCATCTAATGAATGGATAAGCAAAATATGGCATATCCATGTAACAATCAAATACAATTCAGCCATAAGAAGAAATGAAGTATGAACACATGGTACAACATGGATGAACTTTGAAAACATGCTAAGTGAAAAAAAAAAAACAAACCCACACACAAAAGGCCATGGGGTTGTATTCTTCCATTTGCATGAAATGTCCAGAATAGGTAAATCCATAGAGATAGAAAGTAGGTTAGTTATTGGCAGGGGTTGGGAGGGTGGAAAATGACTGCTAATGGATATGGGTCTCTTTGGGAGGTCTAGTGGATTGAATTATGTCCTGCCAAAACTCATTGAAGCTTGAACTGTGTCCCACAAGTTTTATGTATTAGAAACTTGGTCCCCACTCTGTTAAGAGGGTGGGAAATCCTATTATGGTCATTGAAGGTGGAGCCTGGAAGAGGTGATTGGATTGTAGGACCATGCCATTGTGAATAGATTAAAAATGGTGGTCAGGGGCGTGGTTCTGAGGGCTTTAAAAGAAATGAGAAGAGAGTCTGTCTCTCACTGCTTCCACCATCTTTCAATGTGAAACCTTGGGGTCACTGTTGCCACCACCACATGGACTTTGGACTTCCCAGCCTCAGAAACTGCAAGCAATAAATTTTGTTTTCTTTAGAAAATACCCACTTCTTTGTATTTTGTTATAAGCAACAGAAAGGGACTAGTACAAGAGGTATTGAAAATGTTTTGAAACTAGAAGTTGGTGATGGTTGTACAACCTTGTGAATATACTAAATACCCCTGAATTGCATACTTTAAATGGGTAAATTTTTGGTATGTTAATTATATCAGAATAAAAATAGTTTAAAAAGTAGATGCAATCAGAAAAGAACCAACATATCTTCCCTCCCCCAAATAAGTTGTATAAATTCTCCTGCATTTAACTCCTCTCATTTTCTTCTTAACCCATTTCACCACTCCACTGATAGAATTTTTCTGAGATCACCAATGACCTGAATTTGTCTAAGTCAACCTCTGTCCTAATTTTACTCAATCTCTGCAACATGAAAATAGTTTCTCACTGTGTCCTTTTTGAAACACCATCTTCTATAGATTTGTGTGAAATCACAGTCACCTATTTCTCTCCTACTAAACTAGTATAACCAGCTGCCTACTCATTGTCTTCACTTAGATGTGCAATAGGTGCCTAAAACCCAAATACACCTTACAGAATTCTTATCTACTCCTTATAAGCATATCCCCCAAATACTCGTCAGGTAGGACCATACCTACTGTTTCTGTCTTTCTCATGAAAGTTAACACACCCAGGTGCTCAGGCCAAAAACCAAAGAGTCATTTACCATGTGTGACTGCTCTCTTTCCCTAATCCTACCACATCTAATCCATTGGCAGATCTTAATAGTTCTACCTCCAAAATATACACCAAATCTGTCTTCACTGTCCAGTTGTTAATTCAAAGAGGTCAAAGACAGGACACGTGGAGAGGTGCCTGAGGGATTAGATTGGATGTGATCATATGGGTCATTTTAACGACTTTCACCTTTAGTCCAAATGAGATACAGGGTTTTGATCAAAGTAGTAACATGGTCTGACTTAAGTCTCTAAAGAACCACTCTGACTTCTGTGGTGAAATTAGACTTTGTGGGGTGGTGGTGATGGTGGGGGAAATGAAAATAGGTAACCCAGTTAGGAGTACTTCAGCTAAAAAAAAAAGATGATGGTTGGGACTGGGATATTGACAATGCAGGTGTAAGTGGTTGTTGAGTTCTGTTTACACTTTTAATGTAGAGCCAAAAGGATTTGCTAATAAAGTAGATGTGAGAAAAAAAGAGATCAAATGATGCTGGGAGTTTGTCTGTGCGAATGGAACTATGGGTATGCTTTTTCTGAGCAGAGGAAGACCACTGAAGGACGTTTGGGTAAGAGGAGGGAAGAAGTTTGCCAGGTGAATATATTGTCATTTTAAGATGGGCAAAACTGCAGCATATTTGAATGCTGAAAGTATGACCTAGGGGAGAGGGAAAAACTGGTAATACAGGAAGAGCAAGATAAATTGCTGGAGTTATATCCTTGAATGGGCAAGAAAGTATGGGATCAGAACACTGAAAGACATGTTAGTTTAAATAGGCACGGGGCAGTTTATTCCTAATAACAGAAAGGAAGGCAGTGTGTGGGCACAAATGCAAAGAGATAGAGAGGTGTTTGGTGAGAGATTCTGGAGATTCCCTTCTGAAGTACAGACAATGTCCTTGAAGAAGAGAAAAGAGGTCAAGGAACTGAGAGGGCCTGGTGCCAAAAGTATTATACATATGAATATTAAAACCACCAAAAGTATCACCCACAAGAATATTAAAACCACTTAGACTTATGATAGGAATAGTGTTTGACAATCAGTTAGAATCTAAATCTGCAAGGAATAAGGAGGAGTGGTCAAGGGGTACACCAACAATGAAGCATAGCAGTATTATAATGGGAAACTATGATTTTCAAAGCTGGAGTTTAGGGGGAAGTGGAAGGAAAATGATCTAGAAGCATTAAAGTGGAGTAAGGAGCCCACCACATGGCCCAGTGGTATGTGGCACCTGAGAGAAGAAATTGATACTAATTGAGGGGGCTATAGGAGAAATTGTGTTCCACGAGGGAGACAGAGACATGTGGAAGTGTGGAAATGCATAGATAAAGTTTTTGATTGTCACAGTGACTAGTGGAATTTAGCGTCCAAGGAAAAGAGATGCTAGAAGTCCGCAAATGTAGGGGCAGGCCTGTAGGACATAGACTTATCCTGCCCAAATGCCGATAGCTCCCCCATTAGGAATGTAAAAGTTAGGTTTCTCAAGAAACTAATATTGATGGTAAGTAGTCTATTTAGATGTGCTGGGAACACCAGTGAAGGAGGAGGGAAGTGATCAGGGAGAGAAGGCAGTCAACCAAGGGTGCACTGTTAAGCCAGGTACCTCAGTGGGCAACTGGAGTTTCACCTTTTGGGAAGTTAAAATGAGGAAATCTAAGAGCAAACACTCCTCACAATCGTTCAACCTCAAGGGTGAGAGAGATGAGGTAAATACACACCAACTTTGGATCATTGATCAAGGGCTGCCGATCTGAGGAATATGGGCAGAGCACTGACAGCATCTGTTACAAGGATGTAGAGTAGAGGTTTATCTGTAGGATAAATTACAGTAAACAGAATTTCTCAGTCTAAAGAGAAGTACATTTGTAATTTTGATAATCTCCAAATCATCCCTTACAGAGGGTGTATTAATTTACATTTACCACCAAAATGTGTGAGTGTCTGTTTCTTCATACCCTCCCCTAGTGTATATTCTATTAAACTCTTTGCTTTTTGCCAGTCATCTAATAAACATATTTCAGTTTGATTTTAATTTAATTTAATTTTAATTTATTAGAAGTGAGATTGAGCAGCATAACATATATTTAGGAGCCTTTTTTATTTCCTTTTTGCACATGGGAATGTGTTTTCTCCTTTCTCAGTATTAAACTGTCCATTAATATTCTTTGTCCATTTTTCTTTCAGTTATCAATCTTTTTAAAATTGATCTGTAGAAAAGCAGCCTTTTGTTATATGAGGTGCAAATATTTTCCCAGTCTACCATGTGTCTTGGAATTTCATTGTTGAATTATGTCCATTTCTCCGCATGCCCTCTTCTGATTCGTGTCTCTAGAGCTCCAGACTCCTACTAAATTTTTGCCTCCACTTCTGCTTCCTATTATTCCCTCTGCATTCTGCTTTGTACGTAGAGGGCCTTGATGGCCCCCAGGCTGGCAAGACCACTAATAGGGTTCCCATGGACCCACATAGGAGCAAGGAGCCACAACAACTGAAAAAAAGGAGCCACTCAGAGGCTAGTGAGTCATCGCATGGGACTGGCACATGGCATGTTCCATGGGAAGTGTTTGGAGCACAGGTGATAGGGGAGACAGGCCCACTGGGAGAACTCTGGGGCACAGCAAAGACAGCTGATCTGCCCCGCAATCAGTGTAGGACCACTCAGTGAAGACTGGTCAGGAATATAGAATTTCGGGGGGTGCAGTTTACTGAAAAGATTCAGGTCCAGAGCAGAGTTTCAACACAACCCAGGTGTACTGGATCTCATGAGACCCAGAAGTACCTATAAAGTCAACCATTAAAACTTGAGCTGCACAAAAAGCCTTCTCCAGGAAATCAGCAGCAAAGCAGCAATTTAGGTTAACCACACAACTCAAGTACTGGTCCCCACAGGAAGTTTCTCCATATTAAAAGTAAGCAAAGGACAACAAATTAGTTCCAGTGCAGAGTTTAAGTGGTAGGAACAGCAAATAATCCAACACAGAACTGAAAGAAAAAACAAAATACTCATAGACCAGAGACAAAGTTTGATATTAACAAGTAAAGGTCTCATGTCACCAAAGAACACCTATAAAACCTAGAAGGACCAGAAGTCCCTTGGGCTGCCAAGTCAGGGAGAAGAAGGGCTGGGAGCCTCAGCCATGCCCCCAGACACTCACAACCAGACCCAAGGTGGGGGGCTGAGAGCCTCAGCCACACCCCACCAATATCCACAACCAGCCAGAAACAACCACCAAGCTACTGCAGAAAGTGCCCCAGGCTCTCGTGAGCTGGAGCAGTTGGGGGGCAAGGGCTTTGGCCACACATCCCCCAATACCCACAACCAGCCCAGTGACAACCACTGAGCCACCAAAGGAAGCGCTCTGGATTATCCCAAGCTGGGGCAGTGGGGGTCCAAGGCCTTCAGCCATGTCCCCCCAACACCTGCAACCAGCCCAGTGACCATCATGCTGTCACAGGAAGCATGCCCAGCTCCTGAGCTGGGGTGGTGGGGGGCTGAGGTCTTCAGCCACACCCCTCTGATATCTGAACCCAGCCCAACAATGACCAAGCCATTGCTGGAAGTCCCCTGGTCTCCCATGCAGGAATGAGGGGGGTGCTACTGGCTTCAACCCACCCTTCCTCCTTCCTCCTCCCACCCTATTTTTTCCCCTTTTCCCTTTCCTCCTCCCCCCAACTGCTCCACAACAACATCATAGAATGTAAGAAAAAAAAAAAATAAACAATAAAAAAATACTTAGCATAATGCCTAGCACATAACAGACCCTTAATATTTTACCCAAAATTATGTAACAGAATAAAATTTAAATATTTCATATTTTAGGGCATTTTTTGAAATTACTTTGAGCAAATATTGTTTGGGAAATGCAAACTGATATGTCTAAAAAATAAAAATAAAAAAAATAAATGGAGGCACAATAACATAATCAGATTTAGTATTTCCTGGGGGGAGGGGGTATTACCTTACAATTTCCAGAATATTATGTAAACAAGCCTTTCAACTGTCACTTAAAAAGCAATGTAGCAAGTATAAATATTGTGAAGATTGGATGAATGAAAAGTAACTTAACCTGCAAAATATAGAATGGGAGAAAATATTTGCAGACCATATAGCTGATAAAGGGTTAATATTCAAAGTATATAAGGAATTCTTACAACTCAATAACCAAAACACGAATAACCTGGTTAATAAATGGGCAGAGAACCTCACTAGACATTTCACTAAGGAAGATGTACAAATGGCCAACAGGTATACAAAAAATGCTCAATATCATTAATCACTGGGAAAATACAAATCAAAACTCCAATGAGATATCACCTCATACCTGTTAGGATGGCTATTATTAAAAAACAAAAGATAACAAGTGTTGGCCAGGATGTGGAGAAAAGGGAACCTGTACACTGTCGGTGTGAATGTAAATTGGTGCAGCCACTATGGAAAACAGTATAGAGGTTCACCAAAAAATAACAGATAAAAATACCATATGATCCAGCAATCCCACCCCTGGATACAAGGAAATTGTAGTTAAGATCTTGAAGAGATAACTGCACTCGCATGTTCATTGCAGCATTATTCACAATAGCCAAGACATGGAAGCAAACTAAATGCCCATTGACAGATGAATAGATAAAGAAACGTGGTACATGCATACAGTGGAATATTACTGAGCCTTAAAAAGAAGGAAATCCTGTCATTTGTGACAACACAGATGAACCTGGAGGACTTTATGCTAAGTGAACTAAGTCAGACACAGAAAGACAAATACTGCATGATCTCAGCTGTAATTATGAATCTAAAATAGTCAAACTCATAGAAGTAGAGATTGGAATGATGATTGCCAGGGGCTGGGGGGATGCTAATGGGAAAATATTAGTTAGGGGGTACAAATTTTCAGTTATACAAAATGAGGCAGTCTGAGAGATCTACAGTACAGTACAGTGCCTATAGTTAACAATAGTGTATTGTATACTTAAAAATTTGCTAAGAGGGTAGATCTTATGTTAAGTGTTCTTATCACACACACAATAATAATAATAATAAAGAGGGCAGGAGAAAACTTTTGGATAGGTTTATAGCATGGATTGTGATAATTTCATGGGTGTATGCTCACCCCCAAACTCATCAAGTTATGTATTTTAAATATGTGCAGCTTTTTGTATGCCAGTCATACCTCAAAAAAGTGGTTTACAAAAAGCATAGACACACAAATTTTTGTAAGCACCTATGAGAACTCATTTGTCAACCTAGCAAATATTTCATTATGCAAATATATATGAGCATCATCTTCTAAAAACAAAAAAGCAAAACACAACAACAACAAAAACCTATTTTAACATTATATGAGTAGATGCTTTGGTTTAAAACAAAAATTATAATTGATAGCATCACATACACATTTAAACAATACTCTAACTCAAAAAATTTTGACAAAAGTAAGAAAAAGATATGCTCTGAAAACTGTCAGAAAATGGTAAACGCAGCTTCAATATCTTAAGTCTCCATGTGAAGTGCATTTGCCTGAAGAGTCACCTTGACCCACAAAAGGCTTATAGTAAGCAAGAAAAAAATTTGTTTATTAAGCTGCTAAGATTTGTTTTCACTTTTTAACCAAAGTATAATCAGCATGTGCAGAATGGTAAGAAATTATACTGACAAATATAACTGTCTACAATATATCCTTGAATTAACCTAACCATCTAAAGAGATTCATATGTATTTTTGTAATCTCCATTACTTTCTTTTAGAGATGAGGCAATGTATATAATGACACTTACATAATAAAATCTGGACATGCTGTCCAGAAATATTCTTACCTACAATATAAAATTTAAAAATTATTACTTTTAAAAACTAAAAATAATTTTTTAATATCATCAATCACATAGAGTTTATGCTGATTTGTTTTAAATACTATTGCCATAGTATTTGAAAAATCAATTTATAGATCTTGTTTTTAAGATATCTGCATTTTTACAAGAAATATAAAAACCAAAATATTTTATTCTAAAAAGAAGAAAAAAATACATATGGTCACATGCATTTGGAGTTGGGAGTGTTAATTTACTAGATAGGTGTCTTTGTCTATACTGTTAATGTAAAGATTCAAATCTCTAGTTTCATAAAGTACTCATATGTTAAAGCCCTGTCATATAAATATCTGCTTCAATTACTTTAATAACATTTTATAAAAAAATGTATTTTTAATAGTAAACTGTATTTTCTATATCCCCAGTTTCCACTGTAAATAAGGATTTCTAGAAGCCTGACTTGAGACTCCACCCAAGCTTCTTTAGACTATTTGTGGAAACACCACTTTGTTGTTCTTGGTGCATACTGTGTGTAATAGGCTCCCTTAGAAAACCAGGGTTTTGGCTGAGCTATGCTTGGTGGAGAGTGACGAGGCTTTCTCTGGAGCAAAGGTAACATAGTGTACAGCCCATCATCCTAATCTAGAAATCTCCAGTCCTAGGTACCCCATATCCTTCTTTATTCACCCCTTTCATTCTAATCCACCAAGGGGAACAGGAAACACAAGCAAATTTCCTAACATCCTGCACCAGCATGTGCTACCACATCTTTCTGTATGGAAATTTTTTGTTTGTTTCTCTGATTATAATTCTTGACTCAAATTTTATCCCAGACTGGAATATATTTACTATATGTAGAAATTGTATAATTATATGCATTGGTATGAGATTCTAAATAATTACCAGTAATGCCTCCTATTATTGTTTACTGCTTTATTAAGAAAGAAAAAGATGTGAACTATTGCCCACACTTACTCTACAAAACCTCTTTTTCCAAAAAACCAAAAAAAACACACACAAAAAAAACCTTTTTGTTTTAATTATGAAGTTGTTATTGTGAAGGCACTCTTTAATCATCTTCATCTAGCTTAGAAATTTCACAGAACTCAATAACTTATTTAACGTCTATGGCTTGGTTTATAATAACATGGCTCAAATAGCTATTATTCCAGAAGAGAAGCAGCATGGCATGGTAGATCAAGGCCCTTTACAAAAAGTGGCTGTCCTGGATTCTCATGGCCTCTTATTTGCCATGAAACTTCAACATAACATTGAACTTCACTCCATAAAATGAAGAGTTGGGCATAATTACATCTTATTGGTTAGAACATAGAGGATAAGGCAAGATAATTGCTTCAGGCCTCCTCTAGCCCTACAATCATTAAATGGCTTAGAATTAGAGTCATATTAAAAGTTGTAGAAATTACTTGACTCTTTTGGGTGGAGATCTATTTATCCAGAAATGATGTATCTATCTATCCCAAACCCAAAACTAGATAGAAAAAATTACCTATCCTATTAAAAAGAAAAATAAAATCCCAACTACTAAAAGATCTTTTTAATTTGTTGTTGAATAATATAACTTTGGGAAATAAAATAAAGCCACGAATGACTGCTCTGTGAATCAGGACAGCATTTATAAGGAGTGACTTCCTATTTTTCCATTGCAAGTGTAACAGAGGGATGGATGAAGATTTATTCCAAGTTTTCCAAGTAAAGGCTGCTGCATTTGTGAACGAAGAGGAAAGGAGTTGGACTAGATTGCTGAAAAAAGCTCTTTTGGTATTCTACGGCATGCTTTCATCCATTTTAAATCTTCTCTTGCCAAAGAAAGTAGCATGACAACACATTTTTTTCTTTTAATCGTCAGGTAGTAGTATGACAGTACATTTTGATTTGGAAAAGTGCTGATTGATAGAACACCCTGCAACCAACACTCTGGGATCAGTTGGGATGGAATGGAATAGGGGAAAAAAAAAAAAGAAAAAAACCCCAAAACCCACCTTCAGCCAGTTATTAAAAACATATCTGTTTGAAATCTTTTTGATTTGTGGTTTATCCTGATGACTTCTCCAGACATCAGCTTTTATTTTCCTACAAGTTTTTTCAAAAGATAATGAAAAGAGGGTTATAAAGATTTTTTCAGGCTCTACAGGAAAAAGAAAGTGTAGATTTTTTTGTGTCCTTGCTTTCCATGACTCTCCAGTAGTCTTCATAAACTATTACTGAGATCAAAACAACAATTCCTGTTATCATGCTGAAAGAATTACCCGCCTGAGTAAATGTGCAGAAGTTTCTTTTCATTGGCCTGTTCAGGAGCAGAGTTCTTAGAAATGTATAGAATAGAACTCCCATAACCCTATTCATTAAAAACTCTGATTTCTCACTGACAGGGGTTCCTTGGAATCTCAGCATATATAACAGCTTTGAAATAGAACTCGTTGTCACTTCTTTTTATGTAGCTACGGACATGTACCTGTTGTACTTAATGTATCATCTTTATTACTTTTGTCTTCTCCATGTCCTCCCAACTGGAGTCAATAATGCCCTTCCCATGCTCAGTGTGGCTGACCCCTGCCCTAGCAGAACCCGACAGAGTCAGATTAGAGCAGTTTTGTTAGTTCCACTTACAGAATCTAGAACTATTCTTCCTGGTTTGTAGTTGGCAAAGCCTCTTGGATCATATGAGCTTTTTATTGCAGGGGTTTTGTTCTCCCCTGTTATTCACCATTATTAGTCCAGATCATAAATTTTCTATGCTTTCCTTGCTGGGCTTAAGATACTCCCTAAGCTGCAACTCACTTGGCCATAACTCCAACTTTCTATCTGGCTTGTACCTCCTTCCTGTGGACCCTAGCAAGAAGCTTGCTGTGAAGAGAGCTGATTGTATCAGATGGACTCCTGATGCTGTTCTCTGCCTGACTGAAGGGACTCTCAGTTACTCAGCCTGTCATACCCTTTGAATTTTGGGCATTGGATTTACAGACTACTCCCCCAGAAGCTAGTTGCCCAAGACTGGCTGGTATCCTCATGCCCTGTTCTCCACAGTCTCCTCCTTTCTTGTTGATATGGGTTGCTAAGAATGCCTCATGTCTCAGTTTGCCTAATTTATGATACTATGGTATTTATCCCGATATGCACATGTAAACGCGTTTCCATTACTTTAAGACAAACACACTAAAGAATAAGGTATTATTTCTCCAACTGTCCTCAGAATCCTCAAATGATAATATGGAAGAATAATTGAATTTTTGAAGCCCTTGAAGCCACTACTCAATTGATTCTAGAGAACTGTACTTACTATTTGTAACCTGTCCATCCACTTCTGGATCTATGACTTGCCTAAATAAAATGTCATATACCTACCTGAGGTCTAATAGAACTCACTGCTCATGTTTCTTGCTTAATTCCATTACTTAATGGTTTTTGGACTCCCCAGAACTTCAGAAATCATTCCTTTCCCTAACAGTCCAATTCACACTTGAAGTTGCTTTAAATTTAGTCTTTGACCTAGTAGCGCAATGAACGTGATATTGATATCTAAATATGTGATTTTATTTGATAGACTCTGATAGCTGACAGATATCAAAGTTGTCACTCTGGGACTGGAGGTTTATTCCTCACAGCACAATTTTAGCAGAACTGAGTTTCTTCCCACCTACTAAAAGCATTTTTCTATCAACACAAGTTATAATTCTCCTTTGCCTCCTAGAAATCTTTTCCTTTCTAACATCTTTCCGAGATTATTTCTTCAATCTTGTTCAGAAAGCTTTGTTTTCTCTCATACACCGTACCATGGAGAAGTACTCATTGCCCAGACTTTCCTTACCTTGTCCTTTGTAATGGAGATTAGATTCTTCTTCAGAACACAAAATTGATAATCATCTCAGGAAAAAGCATAATTATGGCATGTGCCAGGCCCTGGAACAGTTTCATTACTGTCCCTGCTTCCTGGGCTCACAGTGAACTATAGACAGACTTCTGTGACTCCACCAATAAACTGCCAGGCAACTTGTGTATTTTGTCTTAGTCACTAAGAACTTCTGTCAGTATTGTTTTTCAATCTGTCTGGTTTTTGTCTTCCTTTAGCTACTATCTCCTCTAATCTGATACATGTTAGTAATTTTCACCTTACAAGTATCCAATCCTGTTACCCTTGTGGATGACAGACATCCTATTGAATGTGGTCCACAGCTGTATCAGATATCTAGTCAGTTACCATCATCATGGGATTCCCTTTATCTCTATTTTAAGTTGAATATCCTATTTACTTGGCCCCAGTCTTCCTTTTTCTTTATTTACTCTTTCTTTTTGATGAAGTATTTTCTCAGATGCCTGAGAAAAGTTGTGTGGGAGTATATCAGTCAGAGTTCAACCAGAAACACAGAACCAATAGGCAATGTATACTAAGGATTATTTTAAGGAATTGGCTAACTTGATTGTGGGAGCTGGGTAGGCAAGTCCAAAATTTGTAGGGAAGACTGGAACTCTCAGACACAGGCTGCAGTGCACAGGTAAACTTTTTTTCTTCCAGGAAATCTCATTTCTGCTATAAAGCCTTTCAACTGATTGAATCAGTTCCACTCAGATTATTTAGCATTGTCTTTTGTACTTAAAGTCAACTGATTTTAGATGTTTATTTTCTGTATTCTTTCTTTCTTGAGATCCTGGAGATTGTCTAGAAACTATGAAAAAGCTTGGTTAGCTGTCTTTATTCATTGATAGAACTTACTCCAGGTGATCTAAATATCATATCTTTTCTTCTTGGATAGTATTGAATACATTTTTACAAATCTGTATTTTCAGTGCCCTTTTCTCTAGCCTCAGTGTGACTTACTGGACATCCTATTCTTTCTACAGATAGTAAATGGATTTAATTGATCAAGTTACACTTTTCTTATTTACATTTGATTCCTTGACTGGATTTAGATCCCTTCAGGAAAAGGAAAAGACCTCTTGAATATGGACCTTCCATAGCTGGCTACTTTTATCTACTGTATTTTAATTCTCATTAGTTTCAGTCTTATATTTTAGTTTTTTTCTGATCTTACCTTAAGCTTCTTAAAGTTTCTCATTTTAGTCATCTAGGTAATATAAGCCTTACAAATTTGAACCTCTAGTATGAAAATTCTAAGAATCTGGACATTCTGTTCTTTAATTATTAGAAATCAACTTATAAAGTTTGGCATCCAATTTCCTACTAGTATGACAAATTCTACCCTAAACAGCATGGGAAAAATGCATTCCAGCTTCATCTACATTAGAAATGAATTTCAATTCATAACCTTATATGCTTGGCTTTAGAAGTACTAACATTCCCTTCCCACATCCTTCTCAATACCTGCAGCTCCAATCCAGACCCTGAGACATATGGTTCTATATTTCTTCGAAGGTTTTCAGCAATTTATTACTACATTCAAAATCTCTTGAGTCCAGCTACAATGCTGGATAATTACTCCAATGTGGAGAAGAGTCAAATTGCATGTTGATGTGTTTCTCCGGTAATTCTAACCAACATCTTCCAAGTAATGACAAGCATGTTTGCTTAGCTTTTAGAATCCTAGGGTGGAAACTCAGTTAAATATTTTGCATAGTGCTACTTTGGACAGTCAGCATTAGGAGTACAGAGGCTTTATTCAGCATGGAACCCTTGGTAAGCATTTAAAAA
Source organism: Cynocephalus volans (assembly GCF_027409185.1). Classification (NCBI taxonomy): domain Eukaryota; kingdom Metazoa; phylum Chordata; class Mammalia; order Dermoptera; family Cynocephalidae; genus Cynocephalus; species Cynocephalus volans. Next base: position 209,185,639 of record NC_084460.1, on the reverse strand, counting down.
TATTTCCACACCAGAGAAAAGGACTTGTCATTATCACTGCTACTACTTATTAGTAGCTTTGTCAACAAGTAAGTAGAACCACAAAAGTGAAATAATCACTGTCAATCAGTAGTTGGGTCAACATTACTTATTATCAAACTATTGTTTTGCTATGAAATCCATTTTACAGACAACCTTGTGTGAAATCCCGTTACATAAAACAGATAAGGAAAGAGTTGCTCAGGTTGAGGGGTATCTTTTCAAAAATACTTTGATTACTAATAAGTTAAAAACATATTGGTTAGTTTTGTTATGTAGAACTATCAAGAAACAACATTACAACAAATTTAGTTAGGTCTGTGTGGTTTTATTCATGATTTATGAATTGGAGCTGCATCCATTCTTCAAAACAGAATGAGAGCTCCCACTGGCCAATAGCAGAACAATGGGTTTTGAAAGGTGAGAACAATAGAAAACAGTTTCTTGTAAGAAAACAGAACAATATAAAAATAAGTGATAGGTTAACATCAGGTTACTTCAGGTTATTTTTTTTTAAGGGTTAAGGCAGAAAGGACTTCCTTCTTACATGGATTCAGGTAGACTGAAATCTCCCATTGTCAGGAAAAACTGGTCTGTTTGGGATCTATTTGCTTTCTTAAAGCTTCGGTTTGACTATGTGGCATGTAGCATGAGTGACTCCATCTTGGTTTAGCCCGGTCTGTTGAGGCCTAGAGCAGGAGCTCAGTCCAAAACAGTGGCCTCCCATAATTTCTTCATTTAATAAAATGGAGCCAAGTAAGTACCGGTTAGTGGGTGGTTTTTAGAGAACTCATTGTGCATAACCTTAACGTAAATATTGAGGGGAAAAAATTACCATAGAAAATAAAATCCTGGGGCCTAAGACAATCAAAAATAAAAACACAAGAAGGAGAGTGTTATGGGAAAAAAAAAAACTTGAAGCATGAATTAATGTAATCACAGGCCAATATTTAAAAATACACTAAATAGAGCACACCTGATCTTGTTTGCTCTGGGAAACTAAGTAGAGCTAATCTTGGTAAGTATGTCAATAGAAAATGCCTAGGGTTACCAAGAGCTATCTACATACCAAATAGTTTTGGGGTAAAAGATGTTTTGTGTTTACCAGGAATTTATTAAACTCAATGTTCTACTCACCTGCACTGTGGCACAGTTTTTTTGGTTCTGTGAGGACCAGCAAAATGGAGACACATCATGCTCCTAAAGTATTTTATGAGTCACCAGATTACACTACATTCAGCAGAGGTATAGTTATATGATTATAATGTAATATAATGTAATATAACGATATATTATTATTGTTGGAAATCTGATGGAAACCTTGTATGGTATGTCAGAAGCAAAACTTTCCAGTAACCAAAATATTATAGGGCCTGAATGTGCATTCCCTGACTGTATCACATAAGAGGAGTTCCTGGGTACAAGTGCTAAAGAGCAGCTTACGTCATTGAAAGAACCAGAATCAAGGACATGAAACACATTTTGAGGACTTTAACAGCTGAAGGAAAAATTTTCAGAGCATTAGAAGAGGGCATTTCTGTTAAAGAATCTCCTCTTGCTTACATAACCTTAAAATCACTTCACTTTTTTTCAGTTGGACTATCTATAAGGCACTTGTCTTCCAAAAGTAGGTTTGTGTTTCAATGACAATGGTAATAATGCTTCCTTTGTAGAACCTATCTGTGTAACCTTAGCCAAATCAGACTGGCATAACATAGAATACACATTGCTGCTTCTTCTGAATGGTGCTTTGTCTCAGTGGCCATACCATGTGGATAGCATTCAGAAATAACAGTTGTGTCTCTATACAATGGTGATCCAGTCTCCACTGATTTTAAAGGCTGAATTATCTGGTTCTGTAACCAAATGAATATAATTACAGAGATTTAGCAGACTCCAACTAGGCTTTCATCCTTTCATTAATTAACACAAGTATTTAGATCTTTCTGGACACTTACTTAGGCAATGTCTAATGGTTATAGAGCATATAAAGTTTAATCCAATATGGCTTTCCCCCCTTCAGATCTTTTTATGGTTATTCTTTTATCTTCTCTTCTGCCTGTCTCTGAAAATTTCTCACTTCCCTTCTTGGAACACCATACTATGATTAGATCTGCTTCCAGGAACTGGCCATGGCTTAGAAAAATGACTCTCTTGCTTGCCAGGATACAGACTCTGCTTAGTCAAATTTAGTGCCAAAGAGAATGCGTGCTTTATTTGATCAGCACTGATTTCTGAGCTGGGCCCTAAAAACAGAAAACATGGATTTTGTCAGTATCTATGGAGCCAGAGAAGAGTTATCCTGATTGCAATCTGTCCTGATTACAGCTGTGCTGGTACCAAGTGTGACACTAGAACATCTACCCTGCTCTCATGGCAACTGAACTCAATTTCCTTATGCAGCAAATGCCAGGGGCTGATAAATTGATGAGCTGCACAACTTGTAAAATATCCAGTTCTAAAGTGGGAAGTGACTTTGCCTTTGAATAGCTCTACCTTTCTGAAGAAAATCCTCTTACCACCCATTCTGAATGAATGTCAGTTTCCTCCCAGTTCCCATGATGATCCATAAATATCTACCCAGAACTCATGACGATGATTGGATTCAACATTGTAATTGCATACGCCTGACTTTTCCACTCTGTCAACAGCCTCTTCCCTGGAGTATTTCCCAGTGTTCATGTCTTATCTTGTTAGGTAAATTGTGAGCCTATAGGACTTCATCTCAGTTTTATCAGCAAAAATCACATTCAATTCTGTCTCTTACAGCACTTACCACGTCACTAATGTTTAAATGGATGAAACATTTGTAGGGCATTTATAAACTTTAGAAGTGCTTTAATGTCCGTTATCTTTATGCAATCCCCACAATTACCCTATGAAAGATGGCAAATTCCTATTTGACTAATGAGGAAACTGAGGTGTAAAGGTTAAGTGGCTTCTCTGAAGTCACACAGTGATGGAACCAAATTTAGGATCCAGTTCCCCTGACTCCTAGACTCAGACTCTTTTTGTTAAAAAATGTCTAGTCATATTACTACTCTCTGAAACCTATTCCCACTAGAAGTCTCATTTTAATTAGATATTTCATCCCTTTAAACTCTGTAGGATAGCTAGAATTTACAAAATCATGCTGAGTGGAGGCAGTGAACACTGCTTGGGGTGCCCAAAGTAGCGAAAAGATATAAAGATGAAACCGTCAGACAGATTTTATTTATGACTCTTTGAGAGCGGATAGTGCAACCTCAGATCTACCTTGACACCATGTTATGTTGAAACTCAGCCTTTGCCTTTCACATAGCCACACCAGCTTGGTTTTACAACAGTCTTCAAATAGTGAGATTCTGCCCCAGAGCTTCACAAGGCTTCCTTCCATATCTGTGAATCTATGATCATGACTTTGATTTCACAGCATGGAAGATATCTTAATAAGGATCATGAATCACTTTTTACAAATAAGGATACAGAGGATATAAGGTTAAGTGACCTGTTCTAGCAGGGTCACGAAGCCAGTTAGGCTTCTTTATTCATTAATTAATTCACTTGAAAATTATTTCTTTGAAAACCTATTTTGTTCTAGAAACTGTTCTGGGTACTGGAAATACAACAATGGAAAAAAAAGGGCAAAAAATCATTGTTTTATGGAGTTTATATTCCAGCGGAGGAAGCAGATAATAAATAAAAATGAAAAAGTGAATTATAGAGTATATTAAAAGGTGACAACACATGAGAGAAAAATAAAACAGGAAAGAAGGCACATTTGTCTCATTTCTGTTGCTTGTAGCATAATAACTGAAACTGGGTAATTTATAAGGAAACAGAATTTACTTCTTACCATTTTGGAGGGTGGCAAGTCCATAATCAAGGGAGCACATCTGGTGAGGGCCTTCTTCTTGCCTGTCTCTTGTAGACAGAGAAAAGAAAAGATCCAAGGATTAAGCCCTGGGATATATAGAGTATTTTAGTCTTGGTGGGGACTTTCTACAGCATCCTGTGGTGACACAGCATATCACATGGAAAGTGAGTAGCAAGAGCATCTCAACGTGCTCACTTGCTCTCCTTATAAAGCCTCCCATCTACTTCCTGATAACCCATTAAACCATTAACACATTAACCCACGAATGGATTAGACCATTCATGAGGGCATAGTGCTCATGATCCAATCACCTCTTCAAGGCCCCACCTTTCAAATACTGTAGTTAGATTTCCCACTCTCTTAACACTGTTACAATGAGGGTCAAGCTCCAACATAAGCTTAGGGGAACATTCAAACTACAGCAGAAGGGTTAGAAGTTCTGGAGGCACTGGATAAATTTTAAGTAGGATGATGATGTCATGGAGAAGGTGACATTTTTAAGCAATAATTTAAAGGAGGGAAAGGAGTAAGTAGTGTGACTATCTGGGGAAAGCCTGTGCAAAGCTCCTAAGGCACGAGCATAATAACATCTTTGGGAGGCCAGAGCCAGGATGGCTGGAACAGAAAGAACCAGGTATGAGATAGTGGGATATAAGGTCTCGGAGGTCATGAGGAATTAGATTTATGTAGGGCTTTGTAGGCCATGGCAAGGACTTCGGTTTTTTACTTGAGCGAGTGAGATGAGGAGACATTGGAAAATTTTGAGCAGTGGAGTGATATCTTTGGCCTTAGTTTTAAATGGATTACTCTGGGTTTTGGGGTTGAGAATGGATTTGAGTGAGGCCAGGGTAGAACCAGGGAAATCAGTTAGGAGGCTACTACAATTAGCCAGACAAGAGAAGATGGTGGCTCAGATCAGGTGGTATTGGTAGAAACGGTGAAAAGAGGTCAAATTCTGGATTTATTTTGAATATGAAGCCTAGAGAACTTGCTGAAGGATTGGATTTGGGATGAGAAAGAGAAATTAAAGGCTACTCCAAAGTTTTTAGCCTGAATAGTTGAAAAGATAGATTTGCAGTTAACTAAGATGGCAAAGGCTACAAGAGGAGCAGGTTTGGAGAGAGATGAACAGTTTAGTTTTAGAAATATTTAGTTTGAGATATCTATTAAATATTCAAGTAGTGATGTCAAATAGGCAGTTGAATATGAATCTAGAGTTTAGGTAAAATAATTGAACTAGAGAATTTAGCTGTCTGTCATCATAGTATAGGTGATAAACCAATGGAGTGAATGTAGATAGAGAAAAGAAGAGAGATTTATGGGTTAATCCCTGGAATACATTCAGTATTTTACTTTAGAACTGAAGTCTTCTGTTTTTACTGAAGTGTGTACTGGAATATTGGTTTAAAACTCATAAAATTAGTTTAACTCTATTTTGGACTACTGAAGCCAAAGTTTTAAAAAGCATCTCAAGAATCCAAGGTTTATTATGAAAAAAGCTTGTCTTAAATGGCAGGTGTATTGGAGTGATGTTCATATTTATGAAGTAAGATGAGGACATATTTTTCAGGGTTGCCCTCATACCCGACTAGCCAGATCTGATGCTAGCTAGTCCTTCATAGTTTCTGTGCACTCTCTTCATGAAGACTACAACCCTTTGAATTATTAGCCCCCAACAGGTTGACTAAATACTAGCCAAGTACCGGCTTCTACACCTATGAAAAGTGTAGTGCTTTGTGGGATGTTAGAGCTTTCAGATAATTATGTTGTTGTTGTTTTTTCCTTGTAGAATGGGAAGATTTTCTGGGGGTGAGTTTTAACGTGGTTGAATCCTTACCAGCTTTTTTATCCCTATCCCTTAGGCACTGGTTCAAGGATTTAGGTATATGTAAGAATTAGGTGCTTATTTAAAATGTAGTTTCTCCAGTCTTATCTTTAGAGATTTCAATTCATTCGGTCTGGAGTGGAGCCTATGGATTTGCACGAGAAGTGATTCTGCTGGTGATTCAGAATCAGAAGAGACTTACTTTTGACAATGGATGGGAAATTCTGTTAAACAATGTCTTTGATACAGGAAGAAAAATTGCTAGGGTTGGTGGGAAATTTATAGACAGATTATGATCTTGAAAGAAGTCCTAAAAGTGGACTGTATTAAGTCAGACAGAGTGTACATTCTAGGAGAGAAGATGTGAGTCGATGTAAGGGAGGCTTTTCTAATAGCTTTATAAAGTCATGGGGAAAATTCATCAAGATGGTAGAATAGACAGTCCCCAGTGTCATTCTCTCCCAAAACTGATCAATTTACAACTATTAAAAAGCAAAGACTGCCAACCTGGGACTGTTGGAGTTTGGAGGAAAAAAAGGAGAGACCTGCAGAGTTTGTGAAAGCAGGAGAAGCCACAGCAAGAGAAAGAAGGGACTGCTCTAAACATTTTGAGCCCCAGCCACTTTAGGGCCAGCTCTGGTGAGCACACAGAAGAGAAGCTGGCAAAAGATGTAGCTGTGCCCTTTGCATGAAGTTGCTTGGAGTCTGCAGGGGAAAAGAGGGACTTAGCACACACTATACAAGCCCCCAGGCCAGGCAGATCACTGACAGGGTTCCCATGGACCTACATAGGAGCCAGGAGCCATAGCCAACCAAAAACGGGATCCACCCAAAGGTTGGTGAGTCACTGCAAGGGACTGGCCTGCCTCATGGAAAGTGTTTGGAGTGTGGGAGGAGGCTGGCCCATTGGGAAAACATTGAGGCATACTGTGGGCAGCGGATCTGCTTTCCAATCAGCACAGGCCCACTCGGTGGAGACTAGTCAGGGAGATAAAACTGCAGGGAGTGTAGTTTGCTGGAAAGACTCTGACCAGAAATTCTGCACAGGACAGGTGTATCTGACCTCACAAGACCTGGAAGTGATTAAAAGGCCAACAATTAAAACCTGAGCTGCACAAAAAGGCTTCCCCAGAGAATCAACAGCAAAGCAGCAATTTAGCTCAACAACAGAGCTCAAGTGCTGGTTCTCACAGGAACTTCTTCCATTTTAGAATTAACCAAAGGACAACAAATTAGTTCCACTGCAGAGTTTAATTGGTGGAAGTAGCTAATAATCCAACACAAAATTGAACCACCCCTCAACAACAACAACAAAAAAACAAACCACAGGCCAGAGACAAAGCTCTGATATGAACCAGTAAAGGTCTAACATCACCAAAAAAATACCTGTAAAACCTAGAAGAGGTAACAGTCTCCTCAAATGCCCAGGCATCAATGTAAAAACACAAAGATCAGGAAAGAGAAGTATGACACCATCAAAGGAAATAAACCAAGCGCCAGCAATGAAGCAGTGGATTTATGAAATGTCTGACAGAAAATTCAGAATAACCCTCTTAAGGATGTTCAGGGAGACACAAGAAAGTACAGATAGAAAATTAAATGACATCTGGAAAACAAGGAGCAGAATGAGAAACTTGACAAAGGAATTGAATCATTTAAAAATAAAAACAAATAGAAATTCTAGACATAAAGAATACATCATCTGAACTGAAAAACTTGATAGAAAGCTCCAACAGCAGACTTAATCAAACTGAAGAAAGAATCAGTATGCTTGAAGATAAAGCATATGAAATTGTTAAATCAGATGAACAAATATAAAAAATAAGAAACAATGAAAAAAGAAATACAGAAAATATGGGATTCCCTAAAGTGAAATAACCTCTGTATAATTGGCATACCCAAAAGAGAAGAAAAAGGAAGAGACGCTGTATTAGTCCATTTTTGTGGTGCTATAACAGAATACCTGAGACTGGGTTATTTATAAGGAAAAGAGGTTTATTTGGCTTATGATTCTGGGACAGCTGCATCTGACATGGGCCTCAGGCTGCTTCTACTCATAGTGGAAAAGTGGCAGGCAGCTGGCAGATACAAGCAGATCACATGGTGAGAGGAAGCAAGAGAGAGGGACAGAGGAGGTGACAGGGTCTCTTAAATAACAAGTTCTCATGGGAACTAATAGAGTGAGAACTCACTCATTTATCCCTTCTCCCCCAGGGAGAGCATTAATCCATTCATGAGGGATCTGCCCCCATGACTCAATCACTTTCCAACACTGCCACATTGGGGATCAAAATTCCACATGAGTTTTGGAGGGGACAACACACCCAAACTCCATCACCAATCAAATTCAATCCAAGGAGAAACACCCCAAGGCACATCATAGTCAGATTATCAAAAGCCAAGGACGAAGAAAGGATACCAAAAGCAGCAAGTGAGAAGAAATACATAACAACCAATGGAGCCCTAATACATCTCTCAGTGGATTTCTCAGTGGAAACCCTGCAGGCCAGAAGGGAATTGGATGATATATTCAGAGTGCTGAAGGAAAAAGACTGTCAGACAAGAATTCTCTCTCCAGCAAAACTAACCTTCAAATATGAAGGGGAAATAAAGTCCTTCCCAGATGAACAAAAGCTAAAGAATTCACCAACTCTAAACCTGCCTTACAGGGAATACTAAAGGGAGTTCTTCAGTCTGAAAGAAGCTGATGCTAAGGAGCAGCAAGAAAAAATTTGAAGGTGCATAACTCATTAGTAAAGTAAGTTCACAGACAGCCTCAGAATATTCTGATGTTGTAAGGGGGCTGAACAAACCACTTACATCCTTAGTTTGAAGACTAGAGGACAAATGTAACAAGACAACAATACAAACAACAATGGCAGAAGATATAGGTAATATTGAAAGAAGTAACTTGAAACAATAAAAGATCCAAAAGTAGGGGGGAATGACACCAAAGTGTAGAGTTGGCTTTGGTTCTTTCTTTTATCTCATATATCAAACTCAAGTTGTTATTAGTCTAAAATAATCTGTTGTAACTATAATAGATTTTTGTAAGCCTCATGGAAACCATAACACAAAAACTTACAAGAGACATATTAAAAATAAATAGCAAGAAATCTAAATACTTTGATAGAGAAAACCACTCAATCAGAAAGGAAGACAGTAAGATCAGAAAAGAGAAAAAAAGGATTAACAAAACCAGAAAAAAGGTAACAAAATGGCAGTAACAAGTCCATATATATAACTAATAACTCTAAATGTAAATGGATTAAATGCTCCAGTTGAAAGACACAGAGTGGCTCAATGGATTATGACATAAGAGACAACAATATGCTGTCTAAAAGAAAATCACTTCACCTATTAAGACACACATTGTATGAAAGTGAAAGGATAAAAAAAGTTATTTTATGCAAATAGAAACCAAAAATGATCACGAGTAGCTAACTTATAAGAGATAAAATAGACTTCAAGCCAAGGAAAGTAAAAAAAGATAAGGAAGGTCATTATATATTGATAAAGGGATCAATTCAACAAGAGGTTATAACAATTCTAAATATATATGCACCCAACTCTGGAGCACACAGTTAAATTAAGCAATTACTGTTAGACCTAATGGGAGAAATGGACTCCAAACAATAATCGTTGAGGATAATACCCCACTTTCAGCCAAGGGCAGATTATCCAAACACATTCTTCTCAGCAGCACACAGAATATTTTCTAGAATAGACCATATATTAGGTCACAAAACAATCCTTAACAAATTTAAAAATATTGAAATCATATCAACTACCTTGTCTGACCACAGTGGAATTAAACTAGAAATCAGCAACTAAAGGGACACTAGAAACTGTAGAAATAAATGGAAGTTAAATAACATGCTCCTAAACAACAAATGGGCCAAAGAAGAAATCAAAAAGGAAATTAAAACATTCCTGGAGACAAATGAAAATGAAAACACAGCATACAAGAATCTATGGGATACAGCAAAAGCAGTTCTAAAAGGGAAGTTGATAGCAATAAATGCCTAGATTTAAAAAGTAGATTTTGAAAGAAACAATTAAAAGAGTTAAAAGACAACCAACAGAGTGGGAGAAAATATTTGCAAAATATACATCTGACAAAGGATTAATATCCAGAATATATAAGGAACTCAAACAACTTTACAAGAAGAAAACAAGCAACCCAATTAAAAAATGGGCAAAAGAGCTAAGTAGGCATTTCTCTAAGGAAGATATACAAATGGCCAACAGACATATGAAAAAATGCTCAACATCACTCAGCATCCGGGAAATGCAAATCAAAACCACATTGAGATACCATCTAACCCCAGTTAGGATGGCTAAAATCCAAAAGACTATGAACGTTAAATGCTGGCGAGGCTGCGGAGAAAAAGGAACTCTCATACATTGTTGGTGGGACTGCAAAATGGTGCAGCCTCTATGGAAAATGGTATGGAGGTTCCTTAAACAATTGCAAATAGATCTACCATACGACCCAGCCATCCCACTGTTGGGAATATACCCAGAGGAATGGAAATCATCAAGTCGAAGGTATACCTGTTCCCCAATGTTCATCGCAGCACTCTTTACAATAGCCAAGAGTTGGAACCAGCCCAAATGCCCATCATCAGATGAGTGGACACGGAAAATGTGGTACATCTACACAATGGAATACTACTCAGCTATAAAAACGAATGAAATACTGCCATTTGCAACAACATGGATGGACCTTGAGAGAATTATATTAAGTGAAACAAGTCAGGCACAGAAAGAGAAATACCACATGTTCTCACTTATTGGAGGGAGCTAAAAATTAATATATAAATTCACACACACACACACACACACATACACACACAAACACACACGCACACACACACACACACACACACAAACGGGGGGGGGGAGAAGATATAATAACCACAATTATTTGAAGTTGATACGACAAGCAAACAGAAAGGACATTGTTGCGGGGGAGAGGGGGAGGGAGAAGGGAGGGAGGTTTTGGTGATGGGGAGCAATAATCAGCTACAATGTATATCGACAAAATAAAATTAAAAAAAAAATAAATAAAAAATAAAATGTGACATAAAAAAAATAAATAAAAATAAAAAGTAGATTTTGGATTCTCATACCAGCCAGCTGCCAAGATTAATTAATTAATTAGTAAAAAGTAGAAAGACTACAAATAAAGAACCTAACATTACACCTCAAGGAACTAGAAAAACAAGAACCAAAACCAAAATCAGCAGAAGGAGAGAAATAACAAAGATCAGAGCAGAAATAAATGAATTAGACTATACAAAAGATTAATGAAATAAAGAGTTGGTTTATTGAAAAGGTAAACAGAATTGATAAACTTTCAGTAGACTAATAAAAAAAGAAAGCAGTCTCAAATAAGTAAAATTGGATATTAATAAGGAGACATTATAACTGATACTACAGCAATACAAAGGATAAGAGACTACTACAAACAACTATATGAGAACAATCTGGAAAACCTAGAAGAAATGGATAAATTCCTGGACTCATACAACTTACCAAGGCTGAGTCATAAAGAACTGGAAAACCTAGACAGACCAATAACGAGTAATGAGATTGAAGCCGTAATAAAAAGTCTCCCAACAAAGGAAACAACAGGGCTGGATAGCTTTATGCTGAATTCCACCCAACATTTAAAGAAAAACTAATATCAGTCTTCTTAAACTCTTATAAAAAATTGAAGGGGAGGGAATGCTTCCAAAATCATTTTATGTAGTCAACATTAACTTTGTATGACAACCGGAAACAGATACAACAAAAAGAGAAGATTACAGATCAATGTCCCCCAATGAATACAGTTACAAAGATCCTTAAAATACTAGCAAACAGAATCCAACAATATATTAAAAATATCATTTACCATGATCAAGTGGGATTCAGCCCCGGGATACAAAGATGGTTCAGCATATGCAAATGAACAAATGTGACACATCACATCAACAGAAAGAAGAGAACAAAACATGTGATCATTTCAATAGATGCAAAAAAAGCATTTGCTAAAATCTAACACCCCTCCATGATGAAAACACTCTTCAAACTAGGTACAGAAGGAATGTACCTCAACACAGTAAAGGCTATATATGACAAACCCACAACCGATATACTGAATGAACAAAAAATGGAGACTTTTCCTTTAATATCTGGAACAAGACAAGGATGCCCACTTTCCCCACTCTTATTCAACATAGTACTGGAAGTTCTAGCCAGCACAAGGCAAGGGAAAACGGTAAAGTGCATCCAAGTTGGAAAGGAGGAAGTCAAACTATCCCTATTTGCAGATGACATAATCCTATATAGAGAAAACCCACCAAAAAATTACTAGAACTAATAAATGAATTCAGCATAGTGACAGCATACAAAATCAACAGATAAAAATCCATAGCCTTCCTATGGGCCAATACTGAAATAGCTGAAGAAGAAATAAAGAAAGTAATCCTATTCACAATAGTTACCAAAAAAATGAAATACCTAGGAGTAAATTTAACCAAGGAGGTGAAAGACCTCTACAATGAAAACTATAAAACATTAGTGATGAAGTGAGATTTTGTTGGGTGTGGGGAGAGAGAGAGCAAGTCTTTGTATCTTGGCTTTAAATTTATATCTCCAAGCTGGACCTGTCTCCTGAACTCCATATTCCATTCAGCTGCCTACTTAATGCATCCTCTTGGATATCTAAAATACATCTCAATCTTAATGTGTCCAAATCTGTGCCCCTGATCATTCCCCCAACATCACCATCTCGGTGGCAAATCCATTCTTCCAGTTCAGGCCAATAGTCTTGCTGTTATCCTTGACTCATCTTTCTCTCACATCCTACCTCTAGGGGTCAGGAATCCTGTTGAAACAGAGCAGGTTCCCCTCCTCAGAAAAGCCTCTCAGAATTTAAATGAAAGGGAGTTGGTCCCTCAAATGTGAAGTGATTTAGAATCTGGGAATAGAGCTCAACGATTAGCAATTGAGGAAGTGAGTACAAAGAAGCAGCTGGGCAAACATGGGATGTAACTTAAGGAATAAAGAGAGACATAAATCAGTCACCAGGCTTTCAGGATCAAAGACAAAAAAAAAAAAAAAAAAAAAAAAGCTAAAGCATTGGTGAAAAGAACTGAAGAGTACACAAATAAATAGGAAGATATCACATGTTCATAGGTTGGAAGAATTAACATCATCAAAATGTCCATGTTACCCGAAGTAATCTATACATTCAATGCAATGCCTAGCAAAATACCAATGACATTCTTCATAGAAATAGAAGAAACAGTCTTAAAATTTGTATGGAATCACAAAATACCCAATATAGCTAAAGCAATCTTAAACAAAAAGAACAAAGTTGGAGACATCACACTTCCTGACTTCAAAATATCCTATAAAGCTATAGTAACCAAACCAGCATGGTACTAGCATGAAAAGGGAACACTGCTATGTTGTTGGTAGGAATGTAAATTGGTATAATCACTGTGGAAAACGGAAGGGATGTTCCTTAGAGAACTAAAAATTGGACCACCCCATGACCCAGTAGTACCACTGCTGGGTATATACTCAAAGGAAATGAAGTCAATATATCAGAGACACCGCACTCCCATGTTCATTGTAACACTACTTACAGTAGTCAAGAGATGGAATCAACCTAAATACCTATAAATAGATAAATGGATAAAACAGCTGAATGGAATACTATTCAGCTGTAAAAAGAATTGAAATCCCACCATTTTCAGCAACATGGATGGAACTGCAAACCATCATGTTAAGTGAAGTAAATCAGGCACAGAAAGACAAATACTGCATGGTCTCACTTATATGTGGAATCTCAAAAAAAAAAAAAAGTGGTTCTCATAGAAGTAGAGAGTAAGAGTAATGGTTATGAGGGTCTGGGAGGAGAAAGGGGCTGAGGGGGAGGAGAAGGTTTGAAAAACAGGTTAAAAAACTGTGCTATCTAACTCCAAGTGGTTCATTCTGCAGTATATGCATGTATTGAAACAACACACTGTACCCCACAAAAAATATATAAATAAATTGAAAAAAAATGTATGGGAAAGCTGTTTGTGAATAAGTGTGTTTTATCATTGAAGAAAAAAGGAATATTAGTTTGAGTTAGCACAGAGGAGATTCCTCCATGGAAGATAAAGTTTTGCTCATTGACTTCTAAAGCCACCATAAATTTTTCTTTCTTTCTTTCTTTCTTTTTTTTTTAGAATAGAACAGGGTAATCTCTTAGGTTCCTACCAACACACAGATTCTTTGAGTATTTTTAAGGCATGCGAAAGACAGAGGACTTGCTCGTATTTTTATCATAATTTCCCCCTGCTTCCTTCAATCTGGGGACATCCTGATAGAATAAAACAATTTAAAACCATTTCCAGATATTTTGGTAAAATTTTCCTCTGTACTGTGGGTAATACAAGACTGAATTAGAGCTGGTATGACTAGTATTGCTGCTAACTTCAGACAAGACATATAAACCACATGAATGAAAATAAAGAAAACTATTAGGTAAAAAGTCTGAAGTAGATTACTTCTAAAGTCTCTTTATATCAAAGTTCTCTAAATTCTAAAATTTTATGAGTTCATGCAGAATCCTTACCAACTCTTATGAAAACCTGTGTTATGTTTGCCAGAGGACTCACAGAATCACGTCTCGATACTTCGTTCCCTGAATAAAGTCAGAGGCAAACACAAATAATCCCAGCTCCTATTCCATCTTTTAAGTGATTTATAGATATCAAATACTTAACTCTACCAAATGACTCATTACAATCAAGAAAAACATTTCAAGCCACTGCAAAAAAAAAAAATAATAATAACAATTAAGTAAAAAACAGTTATGGCAGTTTGCAAAAAAAGAATATTTTAATTTCCATGTGTGCTTTTTAAAATTTATTTCAAAATGCACTCACTTTCTTGCTTTGAATTCTTAGTGTAATTTTTCTCTGGGCATTTGGTATGTAATGATTTGTTAGTCAATGGCATTCTTATACGTACACCTGTCAGAATTCCAAAAGCACATTAGCAGTGGTAAAACAAAGTCCTCAGAGGTAGGCATATTTTCCTGTAAGATAACATTCCCCTTTTAGGCACCGTTTGCCATGTGTCTTTGAACAGCCAGGAATTGTATTATCTCATTGTAGCAGAAGGCTTAGTGTTTTCTAATGTAATTATGTGATGAAAGAAAACATAGTATAGAATAAACTATGTTGTGCTGCTTGTGTTTTTAAATGACAGGTTTAATAACAATAAAACAAGTAACTGTAAGTAACATACTACTAAGAGAATAATATGAAATTACATCTAACTTTATGTATTGAGAACTTTCTAGAGTAAGTGTCTGTGATGATTATGTGGGATAATCTTAAATCAGCTTAATTTATTAGGTTTACTTGAGGCAAATCTTTACATTTTAAAGGAGGCAATCTAAACCTAAACAAAACTTTTTGGTTTTTAATTTGATTTGATTTAATTTAATGTAACTTTTAGCAGCCTAGCATTCTTTTCTTTCTTCTGGTTATAACACCATGGTTTCCTTTGGGGAATTACTTCTTGCCCACTGTTTGTAGTCTTGTAAACTGTCAATGAAATTCCTTCCCCCAATCCCCCCCACACCTGGCTAAGGGGTGTGTACATGAACCAACCAGATATTCTTGCCTAAGATTTGACTCTTGAAAGGAGTGCTATAAAGATAGAAAAAATAGAGTCAATTCATCCCTGCTATGGGTCAAATGTATTCCCCAAGAGTTAATGTGTTGGAAACTTAATCCCCACCGTAACAGTGTTGAGGGTGGGAAATCCAATTATACTATTTGAAAGGTGGAGCTTTTGAGAAGTGATCGGATAGTGAGGACTGTGCCCTCATGAATGGATTAATCCATTCGTGGAGTAATGACTTATCATGAGTGTGGACTGGTGGCTTTATAAGGAGCATATGAGAGAGCTCTGCCATTCTCCACCTTGTGATGTCCTGTGTCACCACAGGAACCTGTAGAGAGTTCCCACCTAGATGAAGGCCTTCACCAGATGTACCCCTGGGCCATAGACTTCCCAGACTCCCAAACTGTAAAAAATAAATTTCATTTCTTTATAAATTACCCAATTTTAGGTATTCTGTTATAAGCAACAGAAATGGACTAATACAATCTCCATTGGGGTGACTTCATAAAACCACTAACTGGTCAGCTACCTGGTTCTTGCTACCTGCATCCCTGAGCTCTTTTCTGACCACTCTTCTGTGATTACTCCTTTGGTTCTGTAAGCCACCCATATCTTTCCAATAAGTCCTTTTTTATTTTTCAAGTTTTCCAAGGTTTGCCATTATTTTTGCAACTGGAGATCTATAATTGATACATAAGATCTTGCACCCCTCCTCAATCTGTGTGTTATATTTCTAAAGGATTACACAGAATTTGACATTTTACATTGGTATCAGATATTTACCCCTTTCCACTGATGTGTGTGTGTATGCCTGCCCACTTGTGTGCATATGTGTTGGTATGCGAGATACATATGTAAATACCAAGGTTCCACCAGCATCTTTATGAGATCTGATCTTTCTTAATTAAGGGAAGTTACTGGACTCAAAACAAAACAGGTATATTCTAAGGAGTCTCCCTTAAACACCCTCTTCAGTTCATTGGTGAGTTTAAAATCTCCATTTTAGTGAATGAAAAGATAAAAGCCCTTTTACAACCAGAACACAATGCTGAATACACACTAATCTCATAATAGGTTTGTGCTTGATATCTGGAGAAAGTGAGTTAAGTTCTATTAACCACCGTGATTACTGTTTGTACTATTATGCAGTGAATCAACAACAGAAATAACAACAACAACAACAAAAAACGTAGAAACATAGCAATAACAACAACTCTGGAATATCCAAATGGATTTATTAAGAGGCTCATGAGAAACTAGAAAAAGATAGTAAGGTCTAGAGTACTGAAGCCTGGGAAGACTGAGTCATTGGACTTAGTCTTTCCTTTGCCATTGAATGACCTTAGATATTAGTTTAACTTTTAATGGTTGTAATTTTTCCATCAGTGAAGTGAAGATGATAATTTCTTTATCTATATCATAGGGCTGCATGAAGATCAGATGAGATGCTCCAAGTCGTTCAATGGAAAATGTACTTTTGAATTAGAAGCCTGTAAAAATAAAAGCAAGATAAGATGACAAACAAGGATATAAAAAATAAAGTAATCATTGCATGAGAGGATTTATGTAATTTTCGTGGGGACTTAAAATAAATATAAAACACTGAAAAGCATATTTAAAACAATGCCAGGGCTGGCCAGTTTGTTGGTTGGATCACAGTGTTATAACACCAAGGTCAAGGGTTAAGATCCCCATACCGACCGGCCACCAACAAAACAAAACAAAATAAAACAAAACAACAACAACGAAAAAAATAATGCTAATCACAGCTATATAGAAGAGATTTATTCAAAGACAAGTTTATGAGGTGTGCTACCATTTTTTTAACAAGAAATACTTTGTACAACTGTGAAATAAGTGGGAATATCTATCAAACACATACTGTTTCCTAGGTTCTCCATTAGCTGTATTTTTACTATCTTATTTAATCCCCCAAACCAAGTGAATAAGGTATTGTTATCTTCATTTTACAGAGGAGGAAAGTGAGATTCAGAAAAATAAAATTACTTGTCAAGGTCAAAAAATACAGTTAAGTTTCAAATTCTTTGGGTGTACCCTTCTCACATTGAGCCTTAGGCTTAACCATGTGACTTGTTTTGGCCAATGGGATATTAGCAAGCATGACAGAAGCAGAGGCTTAATAGGTGTTTGCACTTTGAGGTCTTGTCTTTTTTGCTGTGTTTTCTCTTGGAACCCTGAGACTGCCATGATATGAGGAGCCCAGACTCCAAACCATGACTCCAGATACATGGCCTCAGTTGAGCCATTCCAGCCAGCCCCCAGATTTAAGCCACCAAATCAAGTTATTATCACTGTGCCTTACCTAAATTCCTGGCCCACAGAGTCATAAGTATATGAAAAAGTTATTATTTTATGCCACCTAAGTTTGTAGTGATTTGTCATGTTACAATAGATAATTGACACTTAACTTAGGTTCAATCTAAAGCTTGAATACACTGTCTCAAATCAATGAACTTTCCTACATATCCTCAAATGAAGTTCAGTATCTTGTTTTGCAAAGACATGAAACAAACTTTTAATAAAAAGTAAAAGGAGCACACCAAAATGATTCATTTTCCTCTACACAAGATTAATAGTTGTTAATATTTTGGTTTGCTTCCAGTCTTACTTTTTTTATTTATTTTTTATTTTTTTAAAAGATGCCAGTAAGGGGATCTTAACTCTTGACTTGGTGTTGTCAGCACCATGCTCTCCCAAGTGAGCAACCGGCCATCCCAATATAGGAATCCAAACCCGTGGCCTTGGTGTTATCAGCACCACACTCTCCCAAGTGAGCCACGGGCTGGCCCTATCCAGTCTTATTTTTAATGAAGTAAATTATCCTACTTTTTGGGGTAAATACTAAGTGTATTTATTAGAAAGAATTCAAACACTATAAAAAGCACAAAGATGGAAATTTAAAAATCAGTTAAATCTTACCCCGTAAGAATAAACTTTGTTAATATTAGATAAGCCTTATCCAGGCATGTTTCTTTAAAAAATAGAGAGCTAGACAAAGAAAATACTTTTAAATATGATTATATTATAGATTTTTTAAAGAAAAAAACAAACTTCTATTTGACCAAATACACACCACCCCCCCGACAAAGTCCAAAAAAACCCTGATAGAAGTGTGAACTTTAAATAAATATTTCTTCTTTCTACTTAAAAGATTCTCACTAAAACATTCTTCTAAGATTGTGGAAGAAATTTTGGAAAAAATCAAACTTTAAGAGATTGGAGTTATTTTTTTTTTTTTAAGGTCTAAATTTTCATAGTGGTTCCTTGCTATAAATAAGAACATCAAAACTCACATACTTTCTCTCATCTCACTCTTAGCCTTCCAGGTTTTCTTGAAAATTATTTTTTTTAACATAACAGAAATATTAGAATGTACTATAACTATGATTATCTTTCTCTCAGAACTTTGTAGAACTGATCTCCATTATAAAGAAGTCTAAGGCCAACGTGATTTCTTCTCCTATGATTGGCTTATTTTGTCTTTTTGCTGAATACTTTTTCTTTATCCTTGATAATAGAATAGCTAGCAAATAGAGAATTGCATAACAACAAAATATATTGGCATTGACTGCTCTGCATCAAGTTTATTTTGACCAGTGTCCTCTTTCAGGTTGCAGCATTTATTTATTTATTTATTTTATCTTAGGGACATTTTTCTTGTTTTATATTTTCAAATATGTTTTTCTGCTTTATTTATTTGGTTCTTTATAACCTCATGTCTTTATGTTAGTCTTTTTATCTGCCTTTCATATCTATTACTTAGAGAGATCTTTGATCTTTTTTCTCCTCTTTTTCCTCCTCTTCCTTCTCTCTCTGTCTCTTTTCACATTCACTGTTATTATCTCTAGGCTTTTCTCTATGACAGCAATTCTATATCCAGTGTAGCCTTTTTATTTTCTATGCTTTTGAATTTATTTATTTTTCTCAATTTAGCCAAAGTCAGTTTCTGTTTTTTCATCTCAGCTAGGATCCTGGCAGGAAACTGAATTTACCCTAGATGCTTAAAATTTAGAGATGTTAAAAAAGGATTACTGTTGGAGAAGGGCCAAGTTTAACAGGAAAAACATCAAGGAATAGTAAGATTCCAGAGACTAACAACCACTTGAAGCCACTAGCACCACTAGGATTACAGGAACAAGGGGAGGAAGTAGTGTTGCTGGAGTCTACTGACTGTGGACATATGGAAGAGGTCCCCTCCTGTGCCAGCTAGAGTGTGGAGGGTCATGTCTACTACCAGAGACATTCATAGAAGCAGGGGATGATTGGAGAAGAAACAAGTAGGCCTCTCCCTCCTCCTACCCTCTGATCTTCTGCCCAACAGTAAGCCCAAGGGCAAAGGAGCAATGTTGAATAGTCTCAAGGGTCAGCTTCCCCAGAGCAGGTCAGAGAATGGCAGAAAGTGGTGGTGGTGCCAATGGTGCATTGGCCAGTGAGAATAACTGGCATGTACTTGTCAACTTGTGTTTCTGAAGGATTACAAAGATTTTAACTCTTTAATAGGTCTCAAATATTTATTCCTTTCCACTGGGTGTGTGTGTGTGTGTGTGTGTGTGTGTGTGTGTGTGTGTGTGTGTGTGTGTGTGTGTGTGTGTGTGTGTGTGTGTGTGTGTGTGTGTGTGTGTGTGTACATGCGCATGTGTACATCTGCAAAGTTTCCACAGTGTCTTCGGAAATCCTGATCTTACCGAATCAGGAGATAATCAGAAGGCTATCGTCAAAGCAGGAAACAAGTGGTATCCCATGGAATCTCCTCAAACAAGAGTCTGCTTCATTTCCTGAGTTCCTAAGCTCTATTTTATTTGAAA
Source organism: Cynocephalus volans (assembly GCF_027409185.1). Classification (NCBI taxonomy): domain Eukaryota; kingdom Metazoa; phylum Chordata; class Mammalia; order Dermoptera; family Cynocephalidae; genus Cynocephalus; species Cynocephalus volans. Next base: position 209,165,433 of record NC_084460.1, on the reverse strand, counting down.
GGAGAGAGAAGAGCCACAGGATTCTATAGCCAGAGAACAATGTTATCCATCCATAATTGTTTTTTCTCAGATCAGCAAAATCCCTTTTCATCTCATACTGTTGTTTTTTCAACTCATTTTTGAGTTCATTTACAAAAATTGAATTTATGTTCTTAGTAAATTCTTCTATAGCTTGAAGCAATTGTGAAGCCTTTTCATCTAATTTTAACCTATAACTTCCTTTAAATTGGGTTCTTTTATTTTTCATGAAATATTTGCCTTTGCTGTGCTTTTTCTTTTCCTTTTTCTAAAAAAAGTTATTTTTTAATTGACATGTATTGACTGTACATATTTATGGAGTACAGAGTTATATTTCTATACATGTATGCAATCCGTGATGATCAAATCAGAATAAGAAGCATATACATCATCACAAAAATATATCATTTCTTTGTAATGAGAGCATTTGAGCTCCCCTCTTCTAGGCAATTGAGAACATACAATACATTATTGTTAATTACAGATGTCTAGCACTACTACTGCAGACCACTGGAAATAGTTTGTCCTGCCTAGCTGTGATTCTTGATCATGACCAGGTAATTCTCCCTTGATACAATGTTGGTGCCTTCTTCTTACCATATGAGAAGAATTTGTTTTTCTCATAGCGATAGGTCGTAGGCTGAATATATTATATCCACTTTTCTATAGCCTGGGAAAATAACAGAGGAAAGGGGCCAACTCAGCTGAAAGGAGAGTGTGCAATCTTCACCTCCATTAGAGTGATTGGTCTCTGTCATACCTTGTGAGGGTTTCTTAAAGCCTGGCACCAGCTTGCTTTATTCCTACCCCACAGAGACAGACTTCCAGCTATGTGTTTGGCAACCATTGTCAAAGAATGTTGGAGTAAAGAATATGTTGAGCATCAAGGAATTAAGTAAGTTGACTTTCCTAAGTGAAGCCAGAAGACGTTAGATCTGGGTAGACAGCCTAGAGTTTTCTCTGAGAAGATTAATCTTACTTGGGTCTCTTTAGATCTATTTTCTATAACTAGCAGCTACATAACTCCATTCTGATATTGGCTCTATGAATTAGAAAGAAAAGGTGGTAATCAAGAAGTTGGAAAAACCCATGCGCATCATCCTGGAAATGAAAACCTAAATAAAGGAGTTGGGTACAGATGTTTCTAAACAGTGCAATGAAAAATGAGTCAGTGAAAGGAACTAGGAAGTAGCCGGCTTAATTCCACTTGTATTTCCATGAACTGCAGAGGAAAAGCCACGGAAAATATTAAGCTACACAGTTTCTTGTTACTGTAATTTGATCATGTTTATTTTGTTTTCCTTTAGTTAAAAAGTCTTTAGAAAATATTATACAGTTTCTGTGTAAAGTGGCTATACATTTTTTTCCCCTAGCATTCTTGAGGACAATCCCAATTTTGCTTAAGCTATGAGGAAAAAGTAAATTGGCCAGGGGTGGGGGAGATGGGGTAGGGTTATTAGCCATGAGAATAATGTAAGCTCCTGGTGACCATCTATGCCACTATGTGGGGAGAATCTGTTCAGAGAAAAATGGCAGTAAAGTGAGTAAATCAAATCCTTCAGGACATAATTCGAGCACCATGATCTAGCCATGCCTGAAGTCCATTGCTTGAACTCCCCAGTTAGAAAGTCAGACAGGTCTTTGTTTCAACTAGTTTGTGTAGGGTTTCTGTTAGTGAAAGAGTTCCCTTATTAATATATTTTGTTTTCTAGGGATTGGTGGGGAGGGGAATAACTGAACTTTAGAAATAGCTAGGCTTGCACTTTGGAAAAGAGGTCTCTGTTGGGGACAGTAAGTGGAGTCAACAAAGAAAGGAAGCACTTAGCATCCATGTAAAAAAGAAAAACACACAACAAAGCATAACAACAAAACAGATGAATGACTTAAGTCCCCAAATGACCCATCTGGGAGGTAGGGCAATCTATAATTATGTGTTTATCATACCAGGTGATTTGTCTTATTTACCTAGCTAGGTGAGTATTCTTTCCCTACATTTCTTGTGTTTCCTCAACATAGTTCCTCATCAGGTAGAGTACATGTCAAGGAATTTCCTGATAGAGCGGGAAGCCATTAGGAAGTGAGGATGGGAGTGTTATTACTATTGCTTTTGTTTGTTTGTGCTTTTGATCTCCCTGGGACACTGAAAGGTCTTTGGAACCATGGATTCTTGCATGTTTATCACAGTACAAGAGTATTTCAAAAAGTTCATGGAAAAATAGAATTGAAAGATAATACGAATCTTTCCATGAACTTTTTGAAGTATTTTTGAATATATTTGGAATATATCCTCATATTTCCAGTGGTTGGTACAGTGTTGCCCAACCATGGAACTTAATAAATGTTTGTACTAGAACAGTTGCCTTATGTCTGATGGAAGCATCCTGCTCAGAGGAATGGCACAAAAGGAAAGGACTCAGAAAGGTGAGGAACCAAGTATCAGCCAGGCACTGGACATATTCTGACATTAGTAAAAAAATTGTCTTCAGGGAGAGAAAAAAATGCTACAATGTAGTATACATTTGCTCAATATTTGCTGATTTTGTGAATGACAAATGGCCTATAGCCACAAATTTTAATTTTCAAGCCATTGCTCTGTGACTATCAGTATTTTGCCTTTTAAAATTATAAATAATAATGTATCATGGATATGCCATGAAAATATAAATGTTGGAGGTCAGAAGAGAAGGAACTTCATTCTTTTTCTTAAATGGGAAGTTGTAGAGCATCTTTGAAACACTGTGATAAAGATCCCAAATGTAGTTCAAGAATTGCTTATCTAATTGCTTAGCTTACTGAAATCTTACTGAGTCAGCAGACCAGCTGTTTAAAATTAGGCAATAGGTTGGGAAAACATGACATCATCATTTGAGACAGCCTCAGACAAATTTGTAAAGCAAGCAAATTTGGCCTTCACAAAACACCACCTTCTCTTTCTAACCTGATCCCACTTTTCACTACTCTTTTTCTTCCTTCTACGCTACCCCATCTAATAAAATAATCAAACATACTAATCTGGACATGTCCCCCTTTTTTTAAAAAAAAGTGTTTTATTTAAAGTGTTTGATGACTTTGACTCCCTACAGGATAAAATCTACCTTCCTTAGCACGATAAACAAATTTTGTTTTTGTGATCTAGAACCTTCTTATCTCAGGCATTTGTCAATATATTTGATCTATTTCTGAGTTCACTGTTTCTTTTGTCCTACATTCTAGGGAGTCAAGGAGGTCTTCTGCATAGCTCACTTGTTCTCACACACATTTTAAACCAATTGGGAAATAAGACAAATGTGTAAGGTATATGGGAACCAAAATGTGACTTTTGTTACCAATAGAGCTGATATTGGAAAATTGCCCGGTGGTGGACAAATGGGCTTCCTAATACCAGTTCCAGAGTTAGATGGTTATACTAATCTAGTCATAGGCAGTTCTGGACAAGAGCAGGCCTCCCATCACTTGATCACAGTGTGTCCTGATAACACCCTTTAGAGGAGCACAGCATAAGGTACTTCCCTGAAGACAACCTGGCTCCCAAGCAGAAGGGAAGAGGAAGAGTCTGGCCTACCTACATCTAGTCTGTCCTTTCAAATTCTAATCATATTAAGTCACTCTTCTTCAGAGGAGGACTGAATGTGCTGGAGTTGGGATGGGGTGAGGAAGACCAGGACTGTGATGCAAGTAGAGGACTCTCCATATGAAGGGAATATATGGAATGGAGAAGAAGCATCCCTCCCGTATGATGGACTGAACTTCTGGCTTCACTTTGCTTATTGCTAAAGCACAGAGGTCTTTTAGTGAAAGTCTGTGGGAGGTAGATTCTTTATTGCTTGTATGTCTGAAACCATCTTTATTTTTTCTCACTTTCGAAAGATTATCTAGTCTGGTTGTTTTCAGAAAAGAGTCTCAGAAGTTCCACAGATCTTCCTCAGCAGCTACCATGGTGGGAAAGGAAGGAGAAAGGGTTAAATTCGTGGGCATCCAGGTCCTACCTTCCAGCCACAGCTGTTTTGTCTTTATTTCTTTCACATTTTGGGTTTCTGCATAATATTGTTTTGAACAAAGGATCTTCTCAATATATAAAGTTTGAAAAATATTATTGTCATCTAATCCTCCTCATAATAATGAGAATAATAATGATAATAATAGCAAACACCTAAATAGTACTTTTTATGTGCCAGGAACAATGTTAAGTGATTGTGTGTGTGTGTGTGTGTGTGTACACATATTATTATTACTTTTTTTTTTGGCAGCTGGCTGGTATGGGAATCTGAACCCTTGACCTTGGTGTTATAACACCACCATATTAATTTAATTCTCAAGACAACCCTGTGAAGCAGTGATAATGATATTCCTGTTATATAAGAGAAAACTGAGGCACAGAGAGCATGAATATCTTTTCTGAAGTAATGCAGCAAATAAGAGGTGCAGCTGAAATTTGACTCCAGTTTTCTGAATTTAGAGTGTATATTATAAACAATTGCACCATTGTGAGTTCTAGAAAGTTAGAACAAATCCTGTATCTAGATGGTGGAAGGAAAGAAAAAAGAATCCACATTTTCTCCCTTTCCCGCTAGACTTTTCCTACTACACAACCCCAATTTTCAGGGTGACCACTTACTCTATGCTCATGTAAATGTTAAACCTGATCAACTTTGTATTCACTACTGTCAATGTCCTTAATTTACTGGAGATAATTCCAGACTTGGGTATCCAACATCCTACTTGATTGCACCTGTTGGATGACTCACAAGTATCTCAAACTTAGGAAGTTCCAAACAGAACTTGTGATTCCTGTTTGCCCTACTCGCATCTTCTTTCAGTAAATAGCATCATCATTCTGTCAGTTGCTCAAGCCAGAATCTTGTTTATCACCTCTAATTTCTGCCTCTCCTCACCTCTCACATTCAACCCACCAGCAAGTCTTTCTGATACCAACCCCAAAATACAGCTGGAATCTATATAATTCTTTCCAGCATCACTGAATCACCCTAAAAAAAAAAAAAAAAGATAAACCAATACAGTAGCTATTATTACCCATATCTTATCTTTTCCTTTATCTCCCGAACACAGAACAAGCTCCCTCTATACACCATCTGTTTCTTCAAAGGTTTACACTCAATACTCTCAATAACAGCACTCTATCCAATCATTTTTCCTGTTTTGTAACGCTATTTTATGGGAAAGAAATTAAAAGTCACAAGCATTTCAAAATTTACCCTGAAAAATCAAATTTCCACAACAATTTATTTCAAAAGGCATAGGAAATTATAAATATACACATACTACAACCTGTCTCATCCATAATTTATTTTATGCTTGATCTAATTTCTAATTTCTATAGTTGCAAAGTTGCTATAGTCAGAGTAAGCTATTCAGGCATATTTTATGGAAATTTGCCACAAAAAAGACTTTTTCTACCTATTTCACTATTTAACTTTTCAAGATTTGATATCACAATGTATACTTGGGAAAGTTTAATTTCAAACAAAGTACTTAAGCTATACTGAACTTGTTTAGTTTAGACATATTTTAATCTTCTCATTATTAGATTGGCATGTTACAATTAATGGCCTATTTGAAATTCCATTAAATCTCCTATTATCCGAGGTTCATAACTGCAGCATAAAAAATTTTCTCCTGGCTGAAACTTGTTAGACAAAGATCTCAGCCTAGAACCAATTAAAAAAATTAGTCATTAAATAGTTTGTCTTTGAATGCAGACTTGTCATTTTCATTAATTTTGGGACTAAGCTGTTCAGCAAGATCTATGCTGCTTCATGCTAATATTCTAAAAATTGCTTTTAAAATGTTCATTGAAATTGTCATGAGAAACATAGGGAAGAATACTTTCCCACTTTAGACTGAGGAATAATGTGGCTTCTATGCCATCTTTCATGCCCAGTATCCTCCAGTCTTGTCCTCCAGGTCACCATCACATCATGTAAATCTCTATTCCTCTTCCAAGGCTAGGGAGGATCCATTGCTTGTCTATGCAGGGTGGAGAGGGGAATTTTAATCAGACTTTCAATAACATTTCCTCTTTTCAGCCCTACATTTACCTCCCATTTTTAGAAGCACAAGGTACCACCAATTTCTCAGCTTCCTTGGGCTTCTACAATGAAAATCTCGTTCTTTCTTGGCTAGGCAGATGGAATGATGATAAAGATCACAGCTACTTGAATTCACATCTTGGCTATGCCATCTACTGGCCTTTTAATCCTAGGTGAATTACTCAACTTCTTTGAGCCTCAGTTTCCTCATGTACAACATAGGAATAGCAAACTGTCATAGGGTTTTTGTGAGGATTGAGTAAGTTGCTGAGGATGAGGTTCAAAAGGTAACAGAGAGGGGAATCAGGCATGATATGATGGGCCATTTTAAGGACTTGGCAAGGTTTTGAGTGAAAGGATGACATGACCAGATTTTTAAAAAATAAAGCAATAGAGGTTTCCCTCATCAACATTTTCTGACAAATTAAATGTCAGAGAAAGTGAAGAGTCAATGTTGATTCCAAAACTTTTAGCAAGGATGGAGTTTCCATCAACTGAGATAGGGATGGCTGTGGGTGGAAGGGGTTTGGAATGATGGGGAGCAGGAGTTGTGTTTTGGTTGTCTATTGAACATTCTAATAAAGTGCCGGAAAGAGAGTTATGGACAGGAATTATAAATTCGAGAGTCTTTGCATAGAGATTGTGGTTAAAGCCACGTTTAGAAAAGATGAGCTCAACATCGAGTGAGTACAGATAAAGAGCAACAACCCTGTGAAACTCCAACACTAAGAGCTCAGTAGAAAGAAGATTGAGACTGAGGAGGAGTGAGATGGGAGGAAACCAAAAAAGTTGTCCTAGAAGACACATGAAGAAAGTGTATTGAGAAGGAGTGAGGGATGAACTGTGCTCAGTGTGGCTGATAAATCAAAAAAGACTAAGACTGTGAATTGACTACTGGATTTAGCACAGTGGCAGTCACTGAAAATCTTGACAAGAGCAATTTTCATGGAGAATTGGGGGGAAAGTAAACAAAGTGGTTTAAAAAGATAACAGAAGAAGAGGAATTGGAGACAGCAAGGTAGATAATCGGTAAAAGAATTTTTCTGAAAATGGAATAAAAGAAATGGAGTGGTAGCTTGCAGGGATTAAAAAATAACAGCTTATTTGTATGAGATAGGAATCAACTCCCATGCACAGAACTCTAGAATGCTACAGTCTAATTCTAGATGCAGAACTTTTACATACACCAACTAATAAATGGAATCAATGGACACAGTTGTGTTACTGCATTTGAGTAAATAATATTTCTAAGCATAAAGCATAGTGGTTAAGTGCATGTATAATTTATATAGTCAAAATGCTTAGCTTCAAATTCCAAATTTGATATATATTGATTCTTTGATAAAGAGATAATTATGTCAAAGAGTTTGATGAGGATGCCTCCAGTCAACCAACATTCACTGAATGCCTAATGTATGCCAGGCATTGTTCTATGTACTGGATGAAATAGTAAGTGCTAATGATTTTTTGTAGTGCCTGACACATAGAAAACACTCAATTAATGTAGGTTGTTCTCATTATTGTTTTCTCTTTACTATTATCTTCATTAATACTAATTATAGAATGTTTAGAGAGTATCAAAGTCATAAAATATTTGGAAATCAGATATAAGAAAATGTTTAAAAGAATAGTGATAATATTAAAGAAAAAAAGAAGAATTAATCTATTTCTCAAAGATCAGAGCTAGGAACAAAATGTAGAAGGAGGGCTATATAGTTTGAAATAAAAATGAAATATCTCACAAATTGAATGGGCTGACTAACTGTGAGGCAGTGATTAGCTCTCACAGCTAATATTCAGGCAGTGCTACCAAAAATTGTATGGGGTATTTCTATTTGGGAGTGGTATGTTGGACTTGGGTCACTTATGGACCTAAAATGTAGTAATTCTATAAATTTCTAAGGTCACTTATGGATCTAAAATATAGTAATTCTATAAAATTTCCAAAAATATAAATAATTTGTTCTGGTCAAAATTTTGATTTATTTGTTCTTAGGTGAGCACTTACTTTTTTTTGTCTCAGTTTCAGGTCTTGTAAAAAGATGAGGCCACTGTAAATTAGTGGTTTTTTGCTCTAAAATACTGAAGTTAATTGAGGATAGTCACCTAAAGAACTTTTTTTTCACTTGTTTTCAGTTTTTGTTTGAAGCTAGGAATATGGAGAATTCTGGGCTACACATAGTATATAATACTTACTTTTTCTTTCCATATGACCTTAAAAATTAAAATTACGTAAATTATATTTGAAAGAAACTTTGAGTTTTGCAGACAAGCAGAGAAATCTCGTAAATAAAAACTGTACTTTAGAGAGAATGGTGTGCAGTGAAGGTAAAATCAAACATTTACTCTTGATTCTGAAACCTAAGGCACTGGAAGGGAACAAAACTTCAATTATTGCTGTGAGGAACAACTCTTGCTTGGCAATCTTAGGATGTCAATTCTGATCCACACTGGGGCCTAGTTCCATGGTGCCTGGGATAATTATTGAGAACAAACAACCCTTCCCAGCATGTAATTTTTTTTCCTTTACATGTTTTTCTTTTCTTTTCGGTGCTCTATCTCTCTTCTTTTTCTCTTATTTCCCCCTTTTTGATCTTTCTAAATCAACTATTATTTGAGCCTGTAGTATGTGCTCAGAATAACTGATGAAGGATAGAGGCAAAGAAATGTAAAGAAGTCTAAGACCTGGCCCCTGATCTTGAGGGATTTGTAGATTATATAAGGAAGGAAGGGTGAAAGAAAATATGATAAGACTAGCTCTTGCAAAGATCTTGGCGTTATATTAAGTACTGAGATTCAAAGAGATTGTAGTCTAGTACTTGGCAGAAATTACTCATTTAATATCCTCAACAACTCTGTGAGATACATAGCACATCTGCATTTTGCACATTGGAAGTTAAGAAATTTGTACATGTACATCTGAATCTAAAGTCATATTTATTTTTACTACATTGTGCTGCTTTACAGGAATAATGGAATATGGAATACAGTGTGATCAAGTGCATTGTGGAGTGGGATAGGCTGTATTTGTAGCAGGAATGTGAGAGAAAGGTAAGATATCACAGTGGTTGGAAAAATAGGTGAGGATTTCATGGAGGTGGGGACTTGAGTCATTTTCTCCATTCATTCTGTAATAGAATATTTATTAGGCATTCTATTCTAAGCACAGTGTGTAAACCTGGCTTAGCAGCTGGTGACCCACAAATTTAAAAACAATTGATAACTACAAAAAATTATAGCAGAAACTTTGTAAAATATATTACATGGTGTGGAATAACCATGTAATATATTTTACTTTCCCAAATTTAGTTTTACTTTCCCAAATTTATCTAGCGAAGTAATCACCTTGGTACTTAAAAGTGAGGATTCCAGATGAGTCTGGGAATCTACAGTTTTAACAATGGCTCCAGGATATTTTTATTATCAGCAAGTTTGGGAATCACTAATTTAGCACAAAACCATTTGAAACTTAGCCTTAGATTTCTTGATAATAAACTCAGGCTTGCACAATCCAAACTGGTTTGACACACAGCTGGAAATGTCATCAGATCACTGGGCCAGATGGACTTGAAACTGGTCTTAAGTTTTGATGGGAAAGCAGCATTCTGGACCAGATTTATGTGAACAAAATTTAACATAATTAATTTTCAATCCTTTTAATGGAAAAAAAAAAAAACCTAAACTCAAATTAGTGCCATTTCTAAATTCTAAAACTAAGCTTTTGGAGGAAGAGAATTAGATGGGGTAGGTAAAAAGATAATGTTATTATCATTCATTTTAATTATGTGCACGAATATTTGGAGCAAATATATATGGAGGAGAGATAGACTCTGGCTTCTATAGAAGGTTATTGTCTCATTTTCAGTTTTTTTTTTTTTTTTTTTGTCGTTTTTGTGACCGGCACTCACTGAGTGCACCGGTCATTCCCATATAGGATCCGAACCCGCAGCGGGAGCGTCGCCGCGCTCCCAGCGCCGCACGCTACCAAGTGCGCCACGGGCTCGGCCCTCATTTTCAGTTTTTACACAGTTTAAGATCCAAATAACAGAGGGGTGAACAAGAATTTTAATGAAAAATTTTCAGATGCTAGAGGAGGTTAGTAAAGAAAAAAATCTATGTGTTACACATAACATGCATGATAAATATTTACTGGTGGTTATGATAAGCTTTACTCAACCCCAGAGTTTTCTTCTTCGATTTCTTGATGAAGCAATTGAGGGCCGCTTTGTGGTAAAGAGAAGAAAAGGTACTTTAGATTTCCAGTTTTTAGCAGGGAAGATTAATGTAAACTACCCTAGATATTAATCAGTACGTTTGGCTTTGTGTTGGTCCTGCAATTAACTTGCAATGAGATTCTGAGCAACTTACTTGACTGTTCTACTTTTCATTTTTAATCTCTGTCGAAGGAACGTAATAACACATATTATATGCATCATACAGATTATTGTGAGGCTTGAATGAGATAACCGGTATAAATACAGTTATTAAACTCACCTGATAATCACAGATTCTGTATGTTTTGTTTCAAAATGGTCTAAAAATCATTATTCTAAACTATTTAAAAGGAGTATCTGGTCAGAGAAATACTTCAGGTAAAGGAAAATAACACAGGCAAAGGAAAGGCCCAGTAAATTCTTGAGATCCTACCAGTACCCAAATTCTTTCAGTGATGCAGTAATAGTCCACCTCATCACCAGGAATTGTTTCAACATCAAAGAGTAAAAGGACAGTGGTGTGGGAGCCATTCTCATAAACCTTCCCAGGCCCTGCTCTACTTGTTTAGCAGCTCGGTTGAGGCCATCCTATCTACTGCTGTCCATTTTTACCCCTTTCATGGGCCTGTAATTCAGACAATGGCTTGTGTTCCTTCTGAATTTAAATGCTGTTACTCACTTGGAATGTCAAATGGGAAAATGTTGTCAATGCAAAGGTTAACAGAAGTGCTGACACCACCCTAATTGCAGCAACACAAACATGTCTCTGTAATTGTAGCTAGCACTTATCTCAGTTTCTCATACTTCTTTAGCCCATTGAGATCTGTCTCAAGCTGAGGATGAAAAGGGGCCTCTGGAGTTGCTGGAAGAAGGAGGTCTGATAGAGTTATCAGTCTTTTGCAGATAGGATGCCTACCACTGTTGGATACATTGTCATAATCAGTGTTTAGGCAAAGCACCTGGACTTCTGCAGGGACCACTGACCCCCTCCCCACCTCAACATGGTACTAATGCCTACTCATTTGACTGACTTGGGAAGGACAGAAGAAACTGAAAGGGAGAAAGGTGCCAGTCTGAACTGGCTGTCAGATGCCTCACTCAATGTTTCCCATTAGGTCATTATTTACCCTCATTTGAGTATATGTTTATTTTCGTACTTAGGAAGGCATTGGAAATGTGCCCAACTCATCTACAACAACTGACTGAAGCTTTCAAAGCCCAAACATGCTGATGCTTGTTGAGTATAATTGGCCATGCCACATAGTGATGGCTTTGGGAGGGTGGAGATGCTAATTTTGCAACTTTGGAATCCCAAGTCAACTAATTTAGTGAGGACCCAGACTCCTTACTGTCAAAAGAGACTCTCATGAAATTAACCATCACCATCTCCATAATGTTAACATTAAACTTACCTAGATTGGGTACCTTTATGACCCAACATTTTTGGGTTAATATGTATAGGTGAAAAAGTTGGCACTGGTGTATTCATTTTAATTTTCATAGTCTTTTTGTGTTTAGTTCTGTTTAAAGATTTCATGGAGTTCCATGTATGTCTAATCATCAGTCTCTCTCTCTCTCTCTCTCTCTCTTTCTATATCTTTCTATTTATTAATTTGGTTTGCCTCAGCTAGTTATAGGTTACCCATATGACACTACTATATGTGTGATTGGAGATATTCACAGTCAATATTTTTACCCTGATCCTGGATAAATCATGGAACTAACATTTCTCAAATGAAACTTTGTATATAGAGAGACACTTTTGCAACTTTGTGTTGATTTTAAAGGCAAAGGTCTTTTCCAGCTTTTATAGACTAATGTCTAGTGCACAGATTTGCTTTTGACGCCTTAATTCACCCCTCGAAGAACTTTCACTCTCTCTTGCAGCAGAATCAAATACACACAAGATCCACATTTCTCTTTCACACAGGTTGGTAATTTATTCACACTGATGACTTAGTAAGTTACACATTTTCGGTGGCATTTTTGTTTGAAAGGGGGTGGTGTGGGGAGAGAATAGCTGATTTTAACACAATACCAGGGTACTTCAAAGTTTATGGAAAAATAGAATTAAAAGATAGTATGAATCTTTCCATGAACGTTTTGAAGTACACTCTTAGAATGAGTCACTAAAAATGGCAGAACTCCAGTGACTGGTGGCAACTATACTGTCAGATAAAGAGTCCTCTGCAGTAATTGTCACTCCTATTATCAGCTTAGGTAAAGAGGCCCAGACTCTGGACTGTGAGTGTGACAGCCTGAGTCATGAGAATGAGTGTGTGTGTGAGTGTATGAGTTTGTGTCCTGGGGGAGACAAAACACATGCAAAATAAATACCTACTGAAAATTAAAGGGGTTCTGCAAAATATGTTGAGGGATGACACAAAGGGAAGAAGCATCTTAAATAAATAAATAAATATATGCACAGATGGCAGACCTGGAACTCTTTTGTAGTATTCTCACATGGCTATTGATAATAATAATAGTAATAGTAATAAGCCAGCATTTATCAGTTACTATCACAGGAACTGTGCTAAGTGCTTTCTCATTTCACCTCATAAAATCCTTGCAACCACTGTACGAAGTAGATACAGTACTTATTTCCATTTTGATGGTGAAACTGAGGTATAGGAAATCTAAATCAATCTTTTGACATAGTAAGTTGTCAAAGTTGGGTCAAATCCAGGTGATTCTAGTTTTTTTGTTTGTTTGTTTGTTTTGTTTTTTTGTTTTTTGTTTTATAAAAGCCATGAGTGAGTATAAGTCAGGGTGATTCTAATGCCAAAACCTGGGCTTTCAAGAGATATACTATGCTAATTCCAACATAGCCAGTTCAGAGTTATCTTTAATTTTTGTTCTCAGAGTATTTTACAGTTTTGCTTAAGTTAAGGAAGGGAAAATAGCTAATTAGGACTCAAATTACATGTATCCAAACCATGAATTCTGTGAACTATTGTACCTCTTAAACATCTACTCATCGTTAGGATCACATCAGATAAAGAGAAAAAAGTCTTTTTTAAGACCCATAAAGGGCAATTGTAAAGGAAGTACTGAGTGAAATAAATGATTTGGCTTTACTTATAAAGACCTTCCTGATCTCCAAAAACCATTAAATGTGTTTTATTTTAAGCAGGAAAATGATATACTTACTTCCTTGGACTTTATCTGTAAACCAATTCCTGAATCTTTAACATTCTGAAATTACGAGGCTCCCCTAGGAACTGGCTTCATCTTCTCCTTTATTGAATTTTATCTCTAGCACAGTACTGGCCTTTTGAGACAGTGGAGAGTGATTGACTCTCCAGTGTGAGGAAGTGGAGAGTGGGAGGCTAGCTTTGGATGACTGGATTCAGTTCCAGCCTGCCTTTCCCATCTGTGTGGGATCCTGGGCGTATCAAATCACTTCAACTCTCTAAATCAGTGGTTCTCAAACTTTAGCGCCAGAAGCACACTGACTGACGTCTTGCTGAAACACACAGTGCTGGGCTCCACCCCAGTCTTTGAATCAATGTCTGAAAAGGGCCTAAGAATTTGCCTAACAAGTTTCCAGGTGATACTAATGCTACCAGTCCCAGGCCAAACTTTGAGAAACAGCATTTAAGGTCTCAGTGTTTTCATCTTTAAAATGGTGAGAATGGTATCTACTTCATGGGGCTGTTGTGAGGTTTGGAGACAGAACCTTCAGCTGACTTTCTCACCTGTGCATGTACACCCCACACCTATGACCACAGTTTAGTGCTTACAGTCGACCATATAAATCCTCTACTTGTATTGTTAAGAGGACATTGATAGTTCAAATGTCTCTGGAAAGGGCCACTTATTAAAACTTATAAGCTGCCAGATTTGCGGCATTAACTTGCAAAAATGACAGGTATCTGTATAGAAGGAAGATATACCAGAAATCTGTGCTTATGTAGGAGAAAATTCCTAAAAAGAGCCTTCTTCCCCTGCTGCAAATATTAGTGAAGGTCTCTCCTGATGTTTGGTATTCTAAACAAAAAGGTAAGAATCAAATTAACTCATTTATTTATTTATTTAGCATGCATTTACCGTCCTTTTTGAGAAAGTCCCTGTGTGGTGCTGAACTCATAAAACAGGAGTATGAGAAAGATATAATTCCTGGCCTCAAGAAATTCTATTAAAAAATCCTTTGAATCTCCTTCTCTAGGTTAAATTCTGGGTCCCCATCCATAATTTGGGTGTATTTATTATTTTACAAGATTCACTGATCTAAACCAATTATCTACACTTATTGAACAGCACGCTGTTCTCGCTTTTCTTTACGAGGTTTTGTGGATGGTACAAGGGAAGTACAACAAATGGCGTTTGAACTCAAAGAGCTGAGAGTTTATTAACCACATATATTTAAATATTATACACTACCAGGGCTAAAGCTGCATATATTTGCTAAACATTAAGGAATAGTCAGAGGAGGAAACCTAAAGGAAGATTTACTTGTGAATGAAAGTGCTTCCGTCATTTGGTACCCTCTACTCCACTATAATTTAGAGGCAATTTAAGATTAAGAATCATTAAAATTGTGACTTTTAACTTTAAGTAAAACTGGAATTAATTGAAATCTGAAAATTGCTGAAGAATGTGGCAAAGAGAAATCTGTTTGACTTTTCCCCTTATGAGTACTATTTTATACTTCCAACTTCATTTCTTGGGTTCCTAAAATTCCAATTCATCAAGGCATGTACTGACAATTCATGTAGGGTTCTCTATGTGTGTTTCTTGCCTCTGTATTTTGAAAGTGATCCTACCCAAAGTTGGAAAAACCTTTACTTGTAACTAGTTCTGCATATCAGAGAAAATGAATGTACAAAGCTCACCACAGAGTTTGATTTCCAGCATAAAATCCACTTAATAATCTCTGGATATTTAATAAAATGTAGCATCCTTCATAGGCAAATGTGATATTGCTGACATACACATATCATTAAGGTGTTCATTCAATAGAGCATAATATCTACTACATTTCAATGGTCATAGAGATGGTTTTGTACTGGGTTTTTTTTGCATGTATTCTAGCTTGATCCCACTTGAGAGATCCTCATTTTCAAATTTTCAGTGGGAGTTAAGGAAGAAGTCACGTAATGGATATTCTGTCATAAACAGTCAGGTACTTTTATTGTCAGTTGTTGCATTGTTGGATAGAAAACATGTTCCTGAAAAGGGGGAAGGAGGTGGCGAAGAGTTGAATGAGGATAGATTATTTTCCAGACCTGAAACTCTATGACCCCCATGTGGTTAGTTAACGGACAGCTAGCTAAAGAAGAAGGAATACCATTTTTGTTCAGGGTTTGAAAGGTCATTCTCAGTTTACTTAAACATCACTTCTTTGTTCACATTAACTTTTCTGTTTGTTTGTTTTGGCCTATTTCTTTGTTTTTTGGTTCCTTTAAGGAAACATATTTACATGCCAGATGAGATAGAGTCAAGTTATACTCATAGTGCTTACGTAGAGTTCTTATTTTGACACCAGCTCTGCCTCTGCCACATCAGATGAGAGCCAGGAAGAACACGAAGAAGGAGGATATCCAAGATTGGGTGGCTTCCCTTTTAGGTGTGAAAGTGTAAAGGGTCAGTACAATATCTAAAGGTCCTTGGGGAAAAAGGGGATTTAAGAAAAGATTATAAATTGTAAGAGAAGAATTCAAACGTTAAACATTTGACACTTCTGCCTAGGGCTGCTACTGTTCTCTATTTGTAACTTGCCCAATTAAGTAATAAATAATACCTTCAAACTCAGGGTCACACATTTCTTTCAAAGAATACTTTAGAGCTTTTAATATATGTCTGAAGATTTTACTTTAAAGTTTTTGGAAAATATGTCACTTAATTAGCATTTGATTTACTGAATTAATAACAACAAAGAAAGGGGGGGGAAAAGCCAATCTTTTAACTCAGACTCTTATATAGTTTTTTGAAAGGTAAAAATAGAGCTCTTCTTTTCTGAGTAATCTGATTAATAATCAATAATTAAGAGTTGATATTTTAAGCAATAAGTTAAAGCATTAAGCTAAACTATCTCTATTTTCAGATGGAATAATTATATGACTAAAACCCCAAAATAATCTATGTAAGCAACAGTGTAATTTAATGGAGGAGTAGAATTAAAACTGACATACAAAAATATGTATGTATATATAAACAAAAACTATTTGCCATTATAATGAAAAAGAAGACCCAATTTATGATTAAAAACATACAAACAGATACATCTAGAAATAAGCTCAATAAGGAATGTCCAAAACCTCTGTTAAGAAAACTAGAAAGCACTGCTGAAAGACACAAATTACACTTGAACAATCCAGAAAGATACATTATGGTTTTGGACAGGAAAATTTAACATCATAAAGATGTCAGTTATATCTCAGCTAATTAATAAATTTAATCAATCCCAATAAAAACGCTACTAGTTTTTTTCCCCTGTCACTAGAAAAGTTGTGTATAAAGTTGATTTGAGAGGAAAAAAGCAAGAATAGACATGAGAACCTTAAAAATAAACAGTAACAAGGGCACACTAATCCTAAAATACATTAAAACATACTACAAAACCTTTATAATTAAAATGTCATGGCATTATAGCATGAGTAGAAAGAAAAAATAGAACCAAATACACATAAACTGTCATATAAAATAATCGTATCAATAGGAAAAGATGAACTATTTAAAGAACTAGTGTTGTCATAGTAAATAGCAATAGAGAGAAAGAGAAAATTGGTCTCATTCTTCTTACTGCACACCAGGACAAATTCCAAATGTGTCAGAGAGTTAAATTAAACAAAACAAGTACTAAAACAAAACATGGGTGAATGTCCTATAGCCTACGTATAGGAGAAACTTTCCAACTATAGCTCAAGATACAAAAGCAATAAGAAAAAAAATGTTGAAAATTTGACAGCATAAAAAATTCAAAATAACAACAATGTCAGGAAACTTTTGTATGGCAAAAACAAGCAAGCAAAGAAAATCCACCATTAACAAAGTCAAAATGGGAAAAAATATTTGTAATTTATATCAAAGACAAAGGTTAATTGTTCTAACACGTATAATACATATGGAATGTTTATAAGTATAGAGAAGAAAAACAGTCTGTAGCTCATACAGAAAAGTGGGCAAGAGAGTTAAATAGATATATAACAGAAAAAAAAAATACAAATGGACCTTAACTAGTTTTAAAGATGCTCAACAGCATTGGTTAAGGGCTCAACAATGTATAGCTACAGTGAAATTTCATTTCTCACATAGGAGATTGGCCAAAATGTAAAAGTTTGACAGCATCCCTGGCTGGATGGATGAGGCATTCTTACATATTGCTGGTAGAAATGCAGAAATGTACAACTTCAAGTAGAGAGGGCAACTTGGCAATACCTATAAGTTGGCACAGAATTCTTACTTTTAGGAGCCTATTTTGAATGAACTATGAAGGGAAAAAAACAAGAAAACATTTGCACAATGCTATTTACTGCAGCATAAGACTGGGAAAAACCCAAATGCCCATCACTAGGAGACTGATCTAATGCTGTGTTACATTCACACAATGAGGTAATATGCAGTGGTAAAGAGAAACAAGAAAAATTACTATGTACTACTATGAAGTCATCTCTGAAACTAATACATTAGTAAAGGAAAGACTTTAAGGGATATAGCCACTCACTGAAATACATATAGATCTCATTTATGAGTTGGCAAATTTTTTCTGTAAAGAACAAGATTAGTAAATATTTTAGGTTTTGTGGGTCACGTGGTCTCTGTCATAACTACTTGATTCTGCCCTTGTAATACAAAAAACAGCCATAGACTGTCCATAAACAAATGAGCTGCCTGTGGCTTCATTCTCATAAAACTTTACTTACAAAAAATGGACAACAGCCAGATTCGTCGTGCTGGTTATAGTTTGTTGACACGTAACAAACTATTTTTTAAAAAATATGAGCTGAGTTGAACACTGGATAGAAGAATAGGGACAGTATAACCAGAGTCACACTGCTATTTGGAAAGGAGAACAATGTGACACACAGAGTAGTTACTGGCCCATAAATATTCTGAAATCCTATTGAGCAAGATTCTCTTCCTGTGGAGTGGGTACAGTCCCAAGTTTATACCCTCGTATTCTATGACTTTTTACCCTGCCTTTGGGGAGTTCCTACCTTTTTCATTATCATCCATGGCCACTTCTGAAAATGCTCTCTTTGGGGACAAGTAGTTTCTCAGCACACTTCCTTCCTGTACTAAATTGTTTGTTGACCTAGCACATGGGCTCCTGTCTAACGTTGTGCACTAAATTTCTCAGAATCCTTTTCTCTATATGGTTGTCGATGGGGTTGGCCAATGAGAAGAACTTTTATGAGATTGGAAGGCAGAGAACATCACTCTTGGAAGGTTTTGGTGATCAGACATGATGCATGGAGGTGCCCAGTGAGCCTCTGGTTCTCACTCTCCTGCTCCTACTCATCTTCTTGGTTGCTGGCCACGCAACAAGCCTCAAGCCCACCTGAGCTTGGCTGTGGACTTGCAGAGGCTTACACGGAACTCTGCCTAAGCTCTTTCCTTGCCAGGTTCTCCAGTCCATCTCTGGCAGTGAGATGCACAGGTTTCTTGTATTTTCCTGCAAGTTCCAACTTTACTTCCTGTGCCACTGCTTCGAGATAAAGTCATTAGTGACTATTTCTCTTCAACTTCTACTTCCAAGACCTTCACTTTCCCATCTTTACCACATATGTGTAAATTTCAATTCTCATATTAATTCCCTTTTTTCCTGGAATACTTATACTGGCTCTGGTTTCCTGACTTAACCTGAACTGATATACTACCTATAGAAAGTCAAGAACTAACAGTTCTCATGTCTCAGTCATTATTTTTTAGTACAGACTGGGTGATGTTTTGGAGTATAACTCTCAAAAACTTACATGGTTTCTTGCCTATTTGATTTTATTTAGTTCCTTGTACCAATACCCACACCACCAATTATTTCTGATACATGCTTTTTTCTCTAAAGTTAATTGTGGACACTTTAAGCCTATTGGAGCTTTATGTGGGAGCCATGACCTTAAATATACTCATTGTCCACCATTTGTCTAACCGAAAGGATTTTTGTTTGCTCTTTTAATTGATTCATAAGTTTCGAAATGGTTTTATAGTCACATGTTGGTTTTGCTTTTCCCATGAAGCTTCTTCTTAAATTGATCTTTGTCACCCAAAGCTTTCTTTTTTGGTTTAATCTTTTACCAGTTGGAGTTGAAAAACAGTTGCATCCTTCAACCCCAAAAGCCCCACAAATTTCTGTGCTGTCTTTATTTCTTTTTATTCTTGCTTACAGCTGTTCAGTTCTTTTCTGAGTTTGTCTCTTTCTTGTAGTACCCTATCAAATGCAGCCAAAGGCAACCAAGGCATTGTACTAACATTATATCTCCCAACATCTCCACTTAAAGCCATAAGCTCATTCTGTATATTATCTTTCTTCCTGGTCATTTCAGTTTGCCACTACATAACAAGGATTATTGTCTTTCTACTGCAAACAAGTTTCCTGCTCATCCACTGTACAGCACTGAAGCTAATGCTGTCTGTTTGAAGTTTTCTGTGATGTTATCATCCCACTTTGGGGATCAATTTCCATACCAGTAAGTTTAGGTTATATCATGCTATAGTTTGGTTATGTTAAGTCAAGTCTTAGTTGCTTACAATGACAAGGATTTATTTCTCACTCAGATTATAGGCTTATTGAAGGTCAGTTGAAACTTTGTTTTACATCTTCACTTGTGATCAAGGCAGAGGAAGCAGCATTTAAGGGAAATGTGCACAGCACCATCATAGAGAGAGAACAGAACATGGCAGAACCACAAAATGATACACAAATCTTCTCCTTGCAATAGCCCAAATCATTTCTAAGTACATTTCATTTGTCAAACAGGTCCTGAGTTCATCATCACAGGGGCACATATCCTCCTGCTGGGAGTTACAGTCAAGGAATGTGGCTGTGCCTGAAGTTAGTGGGCCAGGGTTGTACAATTCACCCACAGGAAGTCACTGCTGGTTGAGCAGCTATGCCTGGTATTTCATGAGGTGAAAAGTGTAACTTCTCAAATGTGGGAGCAGATAATATTTAACTAATAATACGATCTATTTCATTTCATCTCTTTCCACAAGTAACTTGATATCAGAGTTAGTTTTATGCTTGTGCTCTAGCTATATTTTAACTGACCTACTGACATCTAAACTCCATGAGGCCAGAAGCTACCTTTAGTCCAATTAAAAAAAAATTCAGCTCCAGATTAAACATGAGTTAAATTAGATATATATATGTTATATTATATATATTCTTTTAAAAACAATGATTCATTCAAGAAATTTCATTATTAATAACCCCTGCATGCTGATTAATCTAAAATGTTAATATTAAAACATTTTTTTTTCTGAAAAATATCTGTCTTCTGATATTTTCACAACTTTCCTAGTAACTATTTGGAAAAGAAAAAAAAAATTCAAAATATGCAATTGCCTGAAGATGTGAATGTATGAATGGAACAGTTGTAATTATTTTCTTTATCCTCCAAGCTTATCTTTCACAACCGTACACTTCCTAGCTATTCTACTGTTACTTGTGAATTTGCTTCAAAGAAAGCCTTTTAGTGTCAGTAGACAACTTTCAGTAAGAAACATTATTTTATAGTAGACTCAGCAAGCTGAACTATATATATATATATATATATATATATTTTAATCTACGGAAACATTTGTTTGGTATTTATCATTTCTGTAAAAGGTGACACACTAATTTGTGGTGAACTTTCAATTATATATGTTTTGTAAAATTATTCTTTTTCCCAAGTATTGAATTTTAAAATAAGGCAAGCCATGAAAATAAGCCTGTGCCAAAGTTCCAAGGTCAAAGTAGTATGATCTAGTAGAAAGAATTGTACCTTTGAGTGAAGTAGATCAAATAATTGATCCCAAGTCTTCCCTAGCTCTAGTAAAATAATTTCTTCATTCCTTTGCTATGGCCTCATTTTAGAATGTGCTTCCTGCCTCCTTGATTTGTGTTTGTCTATGTGACTTGCTTTAACCAATGGGAAGTTAGAAAATATGACACAAGCAGAAGCTTGAAATTTGCTTGTGTGGTTGGGCTTGCTCCCCTGTGCTTCTGCAGCCAAGAGAAGATCATGGCCACATTCCTCCAGGGTGGGTCCCAGAGTGAGACACACAAGAGGAATTGCCCCATTCCACCTGAAGGCACATGAAGCTGACATACATGCTTTTTGTTGAATGCCACTGAGTTTTTGTGGTTGTACGTCATACAACAATACCTGATACTAGAGCTCAAGACTTAATTTATAGACTTATCTCTACCTAGTTACCAGATACATATATATGATGATGTAGACAGAATCCTCAATATTTCCATGCACAGTCTCTCAAACTGCTAAATGAGGATAATAATACCTATTTCATAGTCTTGTTTTGAGGATAAATTAAAACAACTAAAATGTGAAAGCACTTTGAATAGTTGTAAGATATATTAAAAGATATGTGGTTTAGAGTAGAGCAACAGAGAAAGAGGGAAAGAAGAAAAGCAAATCTATCTGGGTTTGCAGCAAAAAGGCCCTCACCAGATGTTTTGCCCCTCAATCTTGGACTTTCTAGCCTCCAGAAACATAAGCCAAATAAATATACTTTCTTTGTAAATTACCCAGTCTGTGGTATTCTGTTATAGCAGAAGAAAATGGACTAAGACAGGCAAATTTGGATAATATTATTATGCATATAGAGAAAGTAGATAAAAAAATAAAAATTCAGATAATTATGAATAAACTAATATTTGATTTAAAGATAATCCGATTCTTACAATTCACTTGAAAACATCAGAAGAAACCATCTCTGATTATTAAAAGACTTATGAAGATAAAAAAAAAAGATATTAGTATCATGTCAGGCTGTGGTGCTAAAACTTCCAACAATTCCTTTAATTTTTTTTTAAATACCCTTAACTTCATAGAATGTACATAAAGATTAAAAATAGAAGTATATTACTGAAGTGATGGAGTTTTATCTGACTTACTGAAGACCTGCCTTGTACATTTGCAAAGTCCAGAGCAAGAGAAAAAAATGGAAGCCTGCATACCATATATCTAAATATTTAAATGTTATAAATCAACCTAAAATTGTTATGTATCATCTTTTATCTTTCTGTTGTTTCAAATAGAACTTTCATAACATACATAAAACTTCAAATTGAAAGATATGTGAATTTAATCTATGGTTTTTTATGACTAAATGTTAGTAAAGTATCAAGGACATCTCAATTTAATTATCAAAATGTCTGAATCTTCTGTTAATGAACTGATGATGTTTGAATGAGTAATAAAATGCAGATATACACAAACCGTACATTATTATTCACAGTCATACGTAGCATAATGATGCTTCCATCAAAAATGGGCCGGATATATGATGATGCTCCCATGAGGTTATAATCGCATACCACATAGCCTAAGTGTGTAGTATGCTATGCCATTTAGTTTGTGTAAGTGCACTCTGTGATATTCGCATGTGATGAAATAGCCTAATAATACATTTCTCAGAATGTATCCCCATTGTTAAGTGACATGTGACTATATTTATTTTATAAAATTTATTTTTATTGTCTCCATTTCAGCAAAATTACAAAGTATATTGTCACTATGCAATTTCTTTTATAATCAAGGGTATCATATAATGACCCAAAGAAATAAAAAATAAAATGAAATAATTATTCAAAATGTACAAAATTTGAATATATTTATATCTAAAGATGAATTTTAAATTGTGTAAAAATAAAAAATGAAATTAGTTTTTTGTTTTCAAAAGCTTGTATTTCTTTTAAGATACTCAATATCTACTAAATTAAAAAACAGAAGACAAATTGAAATTAATAAAATGAAAATATTAACTGAAATTAAGATTGGTTTATTAATTTAATTTTTGAAAATTTAATTATACCTTATTATGAATATTTATAAAAATAAAATTATTTTTGAATGTAGCATTCAATGTTCATTTAGTTGTCAATATAAAGAAGTTGTCTAGATCAACATATATACATTCAAATGTAATATAAACTGTTTATTATTTCAACATTTTACTCATCTGCGGTATGTAATTTTTGGTAATGCTAAGATAATCATGAACACCAACGTATTCACTAAAAAGAAGTGGAAAGAAAAGGAAAAAATCATACTGGGAAACAATGTTGTGCAAGAACCTATTGCATTTGTGCTGAGATTTTAGCAAGTAATTCAATTTGCCTTATCTAAATACTTCCACCACTCAATTCCTGCCTGTACTGTTGTCTTAGTCTGCTTTGGGCTGCTAAAACAGATTACCACAGACTGGGTAATTTATAAGGAACAGACATTTGTTCCCTCCCAGTTCTGTAGGTTGGGAAGTCTAAGATCAAGGCACCGGAATCTTGTGGTGGCCTTCTTGCTGAGTCCTCGTGTGGCAGAAGGTGGAAGGACAAAAAGAGGTGAACACTGCATCTCCACATGGCAGAATAGCAGAAGAGAACAAACTCACTCCCCAAAGCTCTTTTGATAATGGCATTAATTTATTCTTGAAGGCAGAGCCCTCGTGACCTAAACACCTCACAAAAGTTCTTACCTTCCACACTGTTGCATTGGATATTGTTTCCAACACATGAATTTTGGAGGGAACATATTCAATCCACAGCATCTGTGAAGCAGCTTCTGACCCTAATACGGAATTAGCAGAGTCCTCAAAACTTCACCATGCAAGGACACTATAGTTTTGGGTTTGTAGTGAAAGAAGTGTGGAGTAGTGATTATCTGTGAACTGAAAGGTGTTAATCATAAAGCAAATGTTTGGGGTTCTGGTTACATGATGCCAGTGTTGAGGGCAGGGTCCTGAGTAGAAGAGGTACCTGCGTGTTCTTTAATATGTATGCCTCTGTGTGTGTGAGTTAGGAATATGTAGAGCCTTCTAAAGTAAGGGACCCAGGAAGAGGCCTGGACTCTTTGGGTGTGTGTATCTGAAATAGCCAAGTCATTGATAGCATTAGTGCCCTTTGAAGGAACTGGATGGTGGGCCTTTTAGTTGTACCCTTGCAGGTGTTTAGCATGTCAGGAATAACTGGCCTGAACCATCACCTCTTTGAATTTCAAAACAATATAGCAACTCCAAGGACTTCCCTTTCCTTTCCTCAACTAGTAATCATCCCTTCTCTGAGGCACCCAGCTGCATGTTGCCCTTTGCCCTCTTGTGGCTTCTGTTATACTTCAATGCTGTAGCCAATGTCTATTTAAATTTAAATCTAATTATTGAATAAAAATGCTGAGACTCAGAAGACCTAAAAATGTTTTGCTCTGGGCCTTGAGGTCCTATAGGTTGTTCTAAGTCTCTTCTGGGTGGGAGGAAGCACTTTCTACTCTGGAGAAGATTTCCCCAGAATATAGCATATTTTGTTTTTCAGGCTGGATAGATTTTGATTACTTAATTCTTTTTCTCTCTCTGATAGTTTTGATGGCACCATAACTCACTTGCCTGGATTTTAAGCATCATTTGCCTTTCCAAGTAAGCTTACTATGATATTAAGAGCAGTCCCCAAACACCCCAAGTCAAGTACACCAAAGGAAACAGAAAAAGGGGTGGGGAAAAACTTTCACATTGCAAGATGATGCAATATACCCCTGCTTAATCAAATTCCTAGGTAATTATAAATACCAAGGTCATTTGAACAAAGAATTGCTTTGGCATACTAAAACTGATTTAAATTTTCAGGCCTCATAATTTCAAGATCAATAAACACTTATTATTGTTCTTATTTATTCTGCTGAATAAATCACTGTGTAATTTTACCTCTTAATTCTTAAAGGTATAATATAAAAATATTGATTTTAATAGTTTTTGTGCTATGAAAAAGATAGGTAATTTGTATATACACAACCTTTTGGCATGGTGCCTAAGGCAATGAGACTGTTGCTATAAGTAATATGTATTATTTTATTTTAGAAATCTTTTATTGATGTATAACCATCATAGAGCAATGTGCACAAATTATAAGTTTACAACTTAATGGATTTTTGCAAAGTGAACACACCTGTATAATCAGCCTCTGGACTAGGGAATAGAATATGCCAGCACCCTAGAAGTTTATCTCTTCCCTATCTCAGTCATTATCATCTGAAAAAGATAACAGCAATCTGACTTCTAACACCCTTGATTAGTTTTTATATAAAGTATTGAACTTTATATAAATTGAATCCCACAGTAGAAAAATTTTTGTGCCTACTTTAAAAAAAACAAGCTCAGCAATATATTTACTCAATTCATCCATATTTTGGAGGTTTAGCAACAACTTTTTCATTCTCATTGCTGTGTAATATGCTTCTGTATGAATGTGCCACATATCTTTATCCATTTTTCTGTTGATGGACATTTGTTTCCAGGTTTTGGCTATTATGAACAGTGGTGCTATGAATATTTTTACAGATGTCTATGATGTACACATGTATGCATGCACAGTTGTCAACTACTGGGTCAAAGAGTATGCCTGTGTTCAGCTTTAGTTTACAATGCTGAACTACTTCCTAAAGTGATTGTATCAGTTTCCACACCTCATAGCAGTGCATTCTTGTTTACTTCCTTAACTACTTTGACAACATTTGTTTTTTTTCCGTCTTTTTCATTTTAGTCATTCTGGTGAGTTTGTAGTGGTATCTCATTTGGCTTTAATATGCATTATTTCTCTCTTGACTAATGATGTTGTGCACATTTTCATAAGTTTAAAGGCCATCTGGATATCTGTTTTTGTAAAGTGCTTGGTGAAGTCCTTTGCCCATTTTGCTATTAGAATGCTATTTTTAAAAAATGACTTGTAGGTGATTGTTTTTATGTCTGAGTTTAAGTCTCTCATGTATATTACAAATACTTTCTCACACTTTATGGCTTAGCTTTTCCCTCTCGATGTTTTTTGATGAACGGAAATTCTTAATTTTAATATAATGTGTCCTTTTTTCCTTAGTGCTTTTTTTATGTCTTGTTTAAGAAGTTTTTGCCTAACCCAGCATGATGAAGATATTCTCCAATATTTTCTTTGAGAAGTATGTGTGAGATAGCTTTATTAAAAAAATAATAATTTTCTTATAAGTACAGTAAAAGAATACAGATAGATACCATTAATGTCTTTCATTTCTATCCTTTTAAAGCAGTCAAAATTAATTTATGTTTTTACATTATTATATAAATGTTCCTCGAAATGGTGCCTAAATAAGAACAAAGATGCTGATCTCAAGTAGCTTTATATGTAAGAGGGAAGATGATATGTGTATGTAAAATGAATATGAAAAAATAAGAAGGAATAAAAAAGATAATTATCATAAATTATCCAAAAAAGGAAACATAGGATTTTTTTTTACTTTCTCTTTTTGGGAGAGTAGTAGGGGAGGCCGTATGGAAGAGATGGCATTTTAACCAAGCCTGGCAGTATGCGTGGAATTTGGGCATGAAATAGACTAAAGTCATTTGGAGAGTTAGCACAGAATAAACAATGATCAGAATTGAAAAGGTGTGGTATATATGTAAAGACAGGGGCAATTTAACCAAATAGTTTATATGAAGTGTGACTAAAAAATTGCTGACCTTGATTACTAAAAATATCAGCAGAAAACATAAGTCTAGATGAACATCATTTCCTACAAAGTCATTGTATTAGCACTTTTTTAGTTGTATTAATAGAATCCAAATCTAGTCAGTTTAAGCCCAAAGAGGAATAAGGATAAGTGGTTATTTCATGGAATCTAAGGGTAGGTGAGCAGATAGGATTTAGGGACCAGAGGGGACCAAAGGCTGGAGCTCCATAGTGACCCAGGTAGTCCTCTCTCTACCAATTTATCTGCCTCTCAGGGCATATCTGTTTTATTCTGCTCTCCTGCTGTAGATTGGCTTCTCTGCTTCTCAGGCCAGATATTAGAAAATGGCATCTAAGAGCTTTTAAGGAGATCTCCTTCATTCAAGAGATTAGACAGATATTCCTGGAATCCGAAATTCCCTGGGGAAGGGGCCCATTGTTTCGGTTTCAGTCAAGTTCCTATTCCTGGTTCAACTGACTATGACAGGTCAGGGTATAGGAGGTGGTAGGAGGTATCATATTTGCTAATGTGATTCCTGGGAGCTTCATCATTATACCTAAAGGGATTTGGAGGCTGGGAAGGGAGTTCTCAGAAAAGGGAGAAGTAGACTGTATGATCAATTCAAGAGGTGTCACCTTAGAAAGCTATGGTGATAGTTAATATTTGTTAACAATATATAGCAGACCAAGTCCTTTTTTTAAAAAAAACTTTTTCATTTTGAAATGATTATATATTTATAAAAGAGTTCTACAGATAGTACAGAGAACTCCTGAATACATTTTTTCCTTCAATATTAACCTCTTATGTAACTGTGGTATATTTACTAAAAATAAGTATTAACATGGTACACTATTACCTAAACTGCAGACTTTATTCAGATTTCACCATTTTCCCAGTGATGTACTTTTTCTGCTCCAGGATTCAATCCATGATACCAAACATTGCATTTAGTCTCTTCCGATCAGTTTCTCTTTGTTCTTTATTATCTTGATGCTTTTAAAGAGTGCTGTTCAGGTATTTGTAGAATGTCCCTCAATTCGTGTTTATCTGATGTTTTCTCTTAGGTTATAGTGGGAAAAATACCACAGAAGAGATTCATTCTTTTCTTCATATCATATCATGTTATGAGAGGTATATGATATTAATATGACATATTACTAGTTTACTAAGGTTTCTTCACTGAAAAATTACCAGAAACTTATGAACAAATGTTAAAATAACTATGGTAATTGATAAATATTTTAAGCACAATATTTTAAGATTGAGCACATATCCTTTTTTACCAAAAAGATTCACCCACAAATTTTAGCATTTATCTTTGGATCTTGTCTGCAGCAGTTATTACTGTCATATGGTGATATTTTATTCCTTATTCCTTCTCCATTTATCCTTTTGAATTTTTTTGTAAAAAATATTTGTTTCTTCTCCCCAATTTATTTATGTGTTCAATCATTTGTTTAAATTAGTAAGGACTCATGAATATTTATTTTACTTTTTGGGTATAATAATACAATATTTCAATATTATCTTTATCTATCATGTTCAAATTGTTCCAGCCTTGCCCATTTAGAGATCTTTCAGGTTGACTTTTACGTCCTTTTGTGATGTAATCATTCTTTTTTTTTTAAAGCACTTTCTTATTTTCTGGTTCTATAACCTGGTCCAGGTTTATCTGTATTTTCCCTACCCCAGTCCTAGAATCAGCCATTTATCCAGAGAGTCCTGTTTCCCTTTATCAGAATGTGGTATTTAGAAACTAAAATCTGGATGTTAGGTATGCTAATTATGACCAGAATATCTTCTTCTAGGCCTTCTCTGCTCTCACAGAACTAGGAAATATGTGCATGTATAAGCCATGTATACATACATATCTATTGTTACTTTTATATCTACCTGCAAACATATTAAAATAAACATGAGTTCATTCAATCTCTGACTCAAATCCAGTACCATAAAGTTTATTTTGGTCTTCCCCCATTAGTCATTGATAATTTTATTCTTTAACAGTGAGAAAACTCATGCCAGATGCCTTTTCTGTGATATAAATTGTCACAGTTACATTTGAGGATAATCTCCATTTTATTGATGGGAAACACTTAAATTTAATGAGCTTAAGTGATTTGTCTGAAGGCACAAAGGAAGCAAAGAGTGTGGCACAGCAGTAGACCCTGTGGCAGCTCCACCTGTGAACATGATGGTGACCACACCTGCCCATGCCCACCTGTGGACCCAAATGGCAGCCCTTTCTGCCATGGATCAGGAGCCCAGTCCACCCACAAGTCCTGGAAGTATGACCACCCTCCTGCAGACACTTGCAGCTGGCCTTTCCTTAACCACAGTAGTAGGCCCATCTGTGAATACTGCCAGCCAGTTGCCTTAGGGACCCCTGCCAGATGAC
This sequence comes from Cynocephalus volans, assembly GCF_027409185.1. Classification (NCBI taxonomy): domain Eukaryota; kingdom Metazoa; phylum Chordata; class Mammalia; order Dermoptera; family Cynocephalidae; genus Cynocephalus; species Cynocephalus volans. Next base: position 209,136,125 of record NC_084460.1, on the reverse strand, counting down.
ATATACAGAATCTCTGACTGGTTTGATTAATGAAGGTCTTTCCATGCTAAAACCAGTCAGTAAAACTGAAAGAGGTGACTTCTTCTTCAAATGCACAGACATCAACACAAGGCTACAAGGATCTTGAAGAATCAAACAAATATGACACCACCAGGAATTTAATAAGGCTCTAGTAACTGATGCTAAAGAAATGGAGATCCACAAAATACATGACAAAGAATTCAAAATAATCATCTTAAAGAAACTCAATGAGCTACAAGAGAATGGAGAGAACAAAATAAAATCAGGAAAAGAATATTTGAACAAAATGAGAAATTCAATAAAGAAACAGAAACCATAAGAACAAAACAGAAATCCTAGAACTGATGAATACATTGACTGTACCAAAAAATTTAATACAGAGCTCTATTCAATAGCAGACTTAATCAAGCAAAAAAAAAAAAAAAGAATTAGTGAACTCAAAAAGAGCTCATTTGAATTTTTTTAGTCTGAGCAATGACAAAAGAGAATAAAAAAGAATAAATAAAGCCTATAGGACTTATGCAATACCATAAAATAAATGAATGTACCCATTATGGAAGCTCAAGAAGGAAAGGAAAGAGCAAAAGGGGCACATGGTTTATCTAAAGAAACAATGGCTGAAAACTTCTCAAATCTAGAGAAAATGAACATTCAATTTATGAAGACTAAAGATCCCTAAATGGATTGAGCCAAAAGAGGTCTAACTGAGACACATTATAATTAAATTGTGAAAAGTCAAAGAGAGAATTTAAAAAGCAGCAAAAGAAACACAGCTTGTTACACAGAAGGGAACTTGATGAGACTATCAGCAGATTTTTCAGCAAAAACCTTGTAGGCCAGGAGAGAATGGGATGATATAGTCAATGCACAGAAAGAAAATCTACCAACCAAGAATATTACAAAGCAAAGCTATTTTAAGAATGAAGGAGAGATAAAGACTTTCCCAAACAAATAAAAACCAAGGGAGTTTGTCACCACTATATCTGCCTTACAAGAAGTGCTAACAAAGTGAAATGAAAGGATGTTAAACAGCAACACAAAAGCATATGAAATTACAAATCTCACTGGTAAAGATCAATATAAAGACAAATACAGAATATTGAAATACTATAATGGTGACACATAAATCATTTTTAACACTACTATAAAAATTAATAGACAAAGTATTAAGAATAACTGACTCAAGAAATTTGTTAATAAAACATTTAAAAAATTAAAATCTGGCATTGATAACACAAAGGGAGGCAAATAAAGTGTAAGCTTATTTATGTAATTAAATTTAACTGTTATCGGCTTAAACTAGACTTGTTACCATTATAAAATGTTCAATGCAAACATCATTGTAATCACAAAGAAAAAATCTATAGTACATACACAAAAGATAAAGAGAAGAGAATCAAAACATATTGCTACAAAAAACTCATCAAACTGCAATAAAGACAACAAAAGAGGAAGAGAGGAACAAGAGAACTACAAAACAGACAGAAAACAATTAACAAAATGGTAATAGTAAGTTCTTACTTATCAATAATTAATTGAAATGTAAACCCCCCCAATTAAAGGATATAGAATGGCTGACTGGATAAACAACAGCAACAAAAATAACTACCAACACAAGAAAACAATGCCAAAGTATATGCCATCCACAAGAGACTCTATTTAGATTTAAGTATACACATGGACTGAAGGGGTAGAGAAAGATATTCAATGCAAATGGTAACCACAAGAGAGCAGGGTGGCTAAATTTATATCAGACAAAATATACTTTAAATTAAAGACAATTACAATAGACAAATGAAGTCATTATATAATGATAAAAGGGTCAATTCTACAAGATGATATAAAAATTATAAATATATATATGCACCCAACATCAAAGTCCCTAAATATACAAAACAAACCTTTACAGATCTGAAGGAAGAAATAGCAACATAATAAAGTAGGTAACTTCAATACCCTACTCTCAATAATGGATAGATCACCCAGACATAAAATCATAAGGAAACAGTAGAAACAAACAAAACTATACACCGAATGAGCCTAACAGATGTATATAGAACACTCCACCAACAGCAGCCCAATACTCATCCTTCTCAAACATACATGATCATTCTCCAGTATACATCTCATTCTAGGTTATAAAAGCAGTCTCAGCATATTTACATGACATGGGAGAGACCATGATCACAAAGGTGGTTTTCCCAGGTAGGGCTTATCCACTGCTCTCTGGTTGTGCTGACCCCTGTGATTTACTCGACTGCATAATTTGTGGTAGTGGAGGACTGAAAAAGAAAAGAAAAGGAAAGGAAAAAGTCTCAACAAATTTAAGGAGATTAAAAATCAGTCCAAGTATTTGATCTCATCACCATGGAATGAAGCTAGAAATCAATAATAGAAAGAAAATGGGAAAATTCACAAATATGTGAAAATTAAACAACACACTCAAACAACCACTGGGTCAAAGAAGTGAAAAAAAAATTAGAAAATATCTTGGGACAAACAAAAACAAAAACACAACATACCAATACTTGTGGGATACAGCAAAAGCAGTATTAAGAGGAAAAAATCACAGCAATAAAGGTCTACATTTTAAAAAAAGCAGGAAGACTTCAAATAAACTAACTTCACACTTCAAGAAATTAGAGTAAGAAGAACAAACTAAGCTCCAAATTAAAAGAAGAAAGAAAATCATAAAGATCAGAGAAAAAAATAAATGAACTAGAGAATAGAAAAACAATAAAAAAATAGACAAAGCCTAGTTTGTTCCTAAAAAGTAAATAAAATTGACAAGCTCTTAGCTAGACTAAGAAAAAAAGAGGGAAGATTCAAATAAATAAAATCAAAAGTGAAAGAGGAGACATTAAAACAAGTTACAGAAATTAAAATGATCACAAAGGACTATCATAACAATTATATGCCAACTTGTTGGACAAACAAGAAGAAATGGATAGATTCTTAAAAACACAAATCTACCAAGATTGGATGTAAAGAATAAACAAATCCTGAACAGATCAATAACAAATAAAGAGATTGAAGGAGTAAGCAAACAAACAAACAAAACTGCGAACAAATAAAAGACCAGGATCAGATGGCTTCACAGGTAATTCTACCAATCATCTAAAGAAGAATAAACACCAATCATTCTTAAATACTTCCAAAGAAATTGAAAAATAGGGAAAATTTCCTAACTCATTCTTTGAAGCCAGCATCACTCTGATACCAAAGCTAGACAATGCCACCAAGAAAAGATAACTACAGGCCAATATCTGTGATGAATATAGATGCAAAAAATCCTTAAGAAAATACTAACAAACAAAATTCAACAGCACATTTAAAAGAATGATACACCATGACCAAGTAGAATTTATCTCTGGCATGCAAGGTCAGTTTACATTAACAGAATAAAGGATGAAAATCATACAATTATCTACAGACCTGTGTGGCAAGTACTGTATATCTTTTGACTATTATATATATTCCGCCTTTCTTCCTTAAGGGAGAAACTGCTTTTTGAGAAAATTGGGATGTAAGGAGCTTTATTTCATTTTCCTTGCAAATAAATCATCAGCTCCAATTTGGAAAAAAAAAAAAAAAATTAGTGGCAGAAAAAAATGAAAAAAATTAGTTGCATTTTGATATACTGACAATGACCTTCTGACAATGAAATTAAGGGAAAAAATCCCATTTATCCCATTTGCAATAGCACCAAAAAGAGTAAATTACTTAGGAATAAACTAAACCAAGGAGGCAAAAGACTTACCCTGAAAATTATAAAACACTGATGAAAGAAATTAAAGATAAACAAATAAAAAGACATCATGTATTCATGAATTGAAAGAATTAATATTGTTAAAATGTCCATACTACCCAAAATAATCTACAGATTCAATGTAATCCCTATCAAAATTCTGATGGCATTTTCACAGACATATAAAAACAATTCTAAAATTTATTCAGAACCACAAAAAGACCCCAAACAGCCAATGTAATTTGGACAAAAATAACAAAGCCAGAGGTATCACATTCTCTGATTTCATAATATACTACAAATCTACAGTAATAACAGTATCGTACTAGCATCAAAACAAATAGACTGATGTAACAGAATAGAAAGCCCAGAAATAAGCCCACATACTACATGATCGTTGATGATGGTGCCAAGAATATACAGCGGGGAAAAGATACTTTCTTCAATAAATGGTACTGGAAAAACTGGATACACACATGCAAAAAAATGAAATTGGACACTTATCTCACACCATACACAAAAGTCAACTCAAAAATGGTTTAAGGACTTAAATGTAAAACAAAACAAAACTATTAGAAGAAAATATAGGGTAAAATATAGGGTAAAAGGACATTGGACATGGCCATTATTTATTGGTTACACCTGAAGCACAGGTAACTAAAGTAAAATGAGACAAGTGGGATTACATCAAACTAAATGCTTTTGCACAGCAAAGGAAACAATCAATAAAATGAAAAGGCAACCTATGGAATGGGAGAAAATATTTGCAAACCATATAATTGACAAGGGGTTAATATCCAAAATATATACCAAACACTTACATTTCAATAACAAAAAAACAAATAACCTGATTTAAAAATGGGAAAAAGATTTAAATACATATTTCACCAAAGAAGAAATACAAATGGCTAATAGGTATATAAAAAGGTGCTCAACATCACTAATCATTAGGAAAATGCAAATGAAAACTACAGTGAGATATCAGGTCACACCTGTTAGAAAGGCTATTATCAAAAAACAAAAACAAAACAAAACAAAACAAAACAACAACAACAACAGCAAAAGATAGCAAGTTTTTGCCAGGATGTGGAGAAAAGAGAATGGGTAAAGAAAATGTGGTATATACATTTATTGGAATGTGATTCATGCTTACACATGAAAGAAAATCCTGCCATTTGTGACAACATGAATGAACCTAGAGAACATTTCACTAAGTCAAATAAGCCAGGCACAGAAGGACAAATACAACATGATAGCACTTTTGTGAGGTATCTAAAATAGTCAAAATCATAGAATCAGAGAGTAGAATAGTGATCACCTGGGGCTGGGGGATGGGGAAATGAGGAGGTGCTGTTCAAAGAGTACAAAATTTCAATGCCCCAAGCCAGACAAGCCAGAATAGGCAGGCACCATGGGACCCCCAGCCCAGGCCAGTGCCCACCACCCAGAGAGGCCTTAGAGCCACTGGACCCACATGCCCTGAGTCAGCCATGCCAGAACAGGCAGGTGCTGTGGGACCCCCAGCCCAGGCTAGTCCCCACTGTCCATAATTGGCAGTCCCTTCAGGATTCAGGTTAGACATCAGGGTGGAATGAGTGGACCATGATACTCCCTGCCACAATGACTAAACATCAAAGGAAGGATACCAGAAATATGGAAAATCACAAAAGTAATCACCACCAAAGGAAAATAATAACTCTTAAGCTCTAGATCCCATACAACAGGAATTCCTTGAAATGACTGATGAGGAATTTTGAGCAACAATTCTAAGGAAACTAAATGAGATACAAGAAAACTCAGTCAGACACACAATGAAATGAGAAAAAATATAAAAGACCTGAAAGAAGAAATGTACAAAGAAATCAATACCCTGAAAAAGAATGTAACAGAGCTTGTGGAGCTGAAGGATTCATTCAACAAAATAAAAAACACGACAGAGAATCTAACCAGCAGGCTAGAACAAGCAGAAGAGAGAATTTCTGACCTTGAAGATGGGCTGTTTGAATTAACACAGGTGGAGCAGAAAAAGGAATTTAAAAAATGGAAGAAAATCTAAAAGAGATAACAGACAACCTTAAGTGCTGAAATATCCAAATCATGGGTATTCCAGAAGGAGAAGAAAAAGGAAATGGCATTGAAAACATATTCATTGAAATAATAGCAGAAAACTTCCAAGGTATAGGGAAAGTCACAAAAATCCCCAAACATATTCAACCCCAAAAGTTCCTCTCCACAACATGTTATAATCAAACTGGCAAAACTCAAAGACAAAGAGAGAATCTTAAAACCTGCAAGAGAGAAGCGTGAAGTCACCTATAAGGGAGCCCCAATCAAACTAACATCAGTCTTTTCATCAGAAACCCTAAAAGCCATAAAAGAATGGGATGATATATTCAAAATTCTAAAGGACAAAAACTGACAGTCAAGAACACTTTACCCAGCAAGGCTATCCTTCCCAAATGGATGACAAATAGTATATTTTGCAGACAAACAAAAACTGTGGGAGTTCACTACCGCACGACCAGACTTACAGGAAATTCTCAAGGGAGTACTGGATTTGATACCTGAAAAACAACAATCACTGCCATGAATACTCAAGAAAGAACAAAACCTACTAGTAAGACAAAAATGCTAACAATAAAGAGAAAAAAATAGTTTATCTACCACCCCAAGAATCCAACAAACACAGAAGACAAACAGAAAATCAGAAAGAAAAGAACAAAAGATACCTAAGACATCTAAACAAAAATCAATAAAATGCTATGAGTAAATCAACACCTTTCAGTAATAACTCTAAATGTAAGAGGATTAAATTCCCCCCTCAAAAGACACAGACTGACTGACTGGATTAAACGGATGGACCCAACTGTACGCTGCCTTCAAGAGACTCACCTCACCTGTAAAGACACACATAGATTAAGAGTGAAAAGATGGAAAAAGATATACCATGCAAATAGAAATGAAAAGCAAGCTGGAGTAGCTATACTTATATCATAAAAAAGACTTTAAATCAAAAGCCATAAAAAGAGATAAAAAATGCCAATATATAGTGATAAAAGGATCTACCCATCAAGAAGACATAACAATCATAAATATATATGCACCCAATGTTGGAGCAGCCAGATTTTTTAAAAATTTAATTTAATTTAATTTTATTTTATTTTGTCAATATACAATGTGGTTGATTATTGTGGCCCATTAACGAAACCTCCCTCCCTCCTGCCTCTCCCCCCTCCCTCCCAACAATGTCTTTTCTGTTTGCTTGTCATATCAACTTCTAGGAATTGCAATTGTTATGTCTCCCCCCCCCCGGTTATTTTGTGTTTGTATGTGTGAATTTATTTATTATTAGCTCCCACCAATAAGTGAGAACATGTGATATTTCTCTTTCTGTGCCTGACTTGTTTCACTTAATATAATTCTCTCAAGGTCCATCCATGTCATTGCAAATGGCAGTATTTCATTCTTTTTAATAGCTGAGTAGTATTCCATTGTGTAGATATACCACATTTTTCGTATCCACTCATCCAATGATGGACATTTGGGCTGGTTCCAATTCTTGGCTATTGTAAAGAGTGCTGCAATGAACATTGGAGAACAGGTATACCTTCAACTTGATGATTTCCATTCTTCTGGGTATATTCCCAGGAGTGGGATAGCTGGGTCATATGGTAGATCTATCTGCAATTGTTTGAGGAACCTCCATACCATTTTCCATAGAGACTGCACCATTTTGCAGTCCCACCAACAATGTATGAGAGTTCTTTTTTCTCTGCAACCTCGCCAGCATTTATTGTTCAGAGTCTTTTGGATTTTAGTCATCCTAACTGGGGTGAGATGGTATCTCAATGTAGTTTTGATTTGCATTTCCCGAATGCTGAGTGATGAGCAGTTTTTCATATGTCTGTTGGCCATTTGTGTATCTTCCTTAGAGAAATGCCTACTTAGCTCTTTTGCTCATTTTTGAATTGGGTTGCTTGTTTTTTTCTTGTAAAGTTGTTTGAATTCTTTGTATATTTTGGATATTAATCCTTTGTCAAATGTATATTTTGCAAATATTTTCTCCCACTCTGTTGGTTGTCTTTTAACTCTGTTAATTGTTTCTTTTGCTGTGCAGAAGCTTTTTAGTTTGATATAATCCCATTTGTTTATTTTTCCTTTGGTTGCCCGTGCTTTTGGGATCATATTCATGAAGTCTGTGTACAGTCCTACTTCCTGAAGTGTTTCTCCTATGTTTTCTTTAAGAAGTTTTATTGTTTCAGGGTGTATATTTAATTCTTTAATCCATTTTTAGTTGACGTTAGTGTATGGTGAAAAGTATGGGTCTAGTTTCATTCTCCTCCATATTGATATCCAGTCATCACAGCACCATTTGCTGAAGAGAAGTCTCTTCCCCAATGTATAGGCTTGGTGCTTTTGTCAAAGATCAGATGGCTGTCAGTGTGTGGGTTGATTTCTGGATACTCTATTCTATTCCATTGATCTGTGTGTCTGTTTTTATGCCAGTACTATGCTGTTTTGGTTATTATAGCTTTGTAGTAGAGTTTAAAGTCAGGTAGTGTTATGCCTCCAACTTTACTTTTTTTGCTCAGCATTGCTTTGGCTATGCGTGCTCTTTTGTTATTCCATATAAATGTCTGGATAGTTCTTTCCATTTCTGAGAAAAATGTCATTGGAATTCTGATGGGCATTGCATTGAATTTGTATATCACTCTGGGTAGTACAGACATTTTCACTATGATGATTCTTCCAATCCAAGAGCATGGGGTATCTTTCCATCTTCGTGTATCCTCTCTAATTTCTCTCAGCAGTGGTTTGTAGTTCTTATTATAGAGATTTTTCACATCCTTGGTTAACTCAATTCCTAAGTATTTTATTTATTTGGTGGCTATTGTAAATGGGCAAGCTTTCTTGATTTCCCTTTCTGCATATTCACTATTGGAGAATAGAAATGCTACTGACTTTTGTGTGTTGATTTTGTATCCTGCTACTGTGCTGAAATCATTTATCAACTCCAAGAGTATTTTTGTAGAGGCTTTAGGCAGAGCAGCCAGATTTATAAAGCAAGCACTATTAGGTCTAAAAAATGAGATAGACACTAAGACCATAATAGTGGGGGACCTGAACACCCCACTCTCAACATTGGACAAATCATCTAGGCAAAAAATCAATAAAGAAACCCAAGATCTAAACACTTTAAACCAGTTGGACTTGGCAGATATCTACAGAACATTCCATCCAACGATCTCAAAATATTTATTCTTCTCATCAGCACACAGAACATTCTCCAGGATAGACCACATGTTAGGTCACAAAGGAAGTCTCAACAAATTCAGAAAAATTGGAATTATTCCATGTCTTTTTTCAAATCACAATGGATTAAAATTAGAAATCAATAATAAACGAAACTCTGGAAACAATGCAAACACATAGAAATTAAACAACATTCTACTTAATGACATATGGGTCCAAGAAGAAATTAAACAGGAAATCAAAAAATTTCTTGAAACTAATGAAAATAATGACACATCATACCAAAACCTGTGGGATACTGCAAAACAGTATTAAGGGGGAAATTTATCGCATTAAATGCTTACTTCAGAAGAATGGGAAGATGGCAAATAAACAACCTAACACTTCACCTTAAAGAACTAGAAAAACAAGAACAGTCAAAACCCAAAGTTAGTAGACAGAAAGAAATAATTAAGATCAGAGCAGAACTAAATTAAATAGAAACCCGAAAAACAATACAAAAGATCAATTAAACAAAAAGTTGGTATTTTGAAAAGATAAATAAAATTGAAAAACCTTTAGCAAGGCTGACTAAGAAAAGAAGAGAATAGCCAAATAACAAAAATTAAAAATGAAAAAGGTGATACTACAAATGATAACTCAGAAATACAAGGAATTATTAGAGACTACTATAAAAAAAATGTATGCCAACAAATTTGAAAATCTGGAGGAAATGAATAAATTTCTGGATGCATACAAACTACCAAAACTGAGCCAAGAAAATACAGAAAATCTGAACAGACCAAAAACAGAAAAAGAGATTGAAGCTGTTATCAGAAGGCTACCAACAAAGAAAAGCCCAGGACAGGACGGGTTCACTGCAGAGTTCTACCAAACCTTCAAAGAGGAACTGTTACCAATTCTCTACAAATTATTCCAAAAGATTAAAACAGAGACCATTCTCCCAAACTCATTCTATGAGGCAAACATCACCCTGATACCAAAGCCAGACAAAGGTACATCAAAAATAGAAAATTACAGGCCAATATCCTTGATAAATACAGACACAAAAATCCTCAATAAAATACTAGCTAACAGAATATAGCAACAAATACACAAAATTATACACCATGATCATGTGAGATTCATCCCAGGGATGCAAGGTTGGTTCAACATATGCAAATCAATAAATGTGATACATGACATCAATAAAAGTAAAGACAAAAACCATATGATCATCTCTATAGACACTGAAAAAGCATTTGACAAAATTCAACATTCGTTCATAATAAAGACTCTCTACAAGTTAAGTGTAGATGAAAAGTATCTCAACACAATTAAAGCCATATATGATAAGCGCACTGCCAATATCATCCTGAACAAATCTATAATAACCAAAACAGCATGATACTGGCATAAAAACAGATACATGGATCAATGGAATAGAATAGAGAACCCAGAAGTCAACCCATACACCTACAGCCATCTGATCTTTGACAAAGGCACCAAGTCTACACACTTGGGAAGAGACTGCCTCTTCAGCAAATGGTGCTGGGAAAACTGGATATTCATATGTAGGAGAATGAAACTAGACCCATACCTCTCACCATATACCAAAATCAGCTCAAAATGGATTAAAGAATTAAATATACATCCTGAAACAATAAAATACCTTAAAGAAAACATAGCGGAAATACTCCAGGAAGTCGAAGTGGTTACAGACTTCATGAATATGATCCCCAAAACACAGGCAACCAAAGGAAAAACAAACAAGTGAGATTATATCGAACTAAAAAGCATCTGCACAGCAAAAGGAACAATCAATAGATTGAAAAGACAACCAACAGAGTGGGAGAAAATATTTGCAAAATATGCATCTGACAAAGGATTAATATACAGAATATACAAAGAACTCAAACAACTTTACAGCAAAACCCCAAATAACGCAACTAAACAATGGGCAAAGGAGCTGAATAGGCATTTCTCAAAGGAAGATATACAAATGACCAACAGACACATAAAAAAATGCTCAACATCACTCAGCATTCAGGAAATAAAAATCAAAACCACTTTGAGATACCATCTCACTCCAGTTAGGATGGCTAATATCCAAAAGACTGAGAATGATAAATGCTGATGAGGTTGTGGAGAAAAAGGAACTCTCATCCACTGTTTGTGGGACTGCAAAATGGAGCAGCCTTTATGAAAAATGGTATGGAGTTTCCTCAAACAATTACAGATAGATCTACCATATGACCCAGCTATTCCACTGCTGGGAATGTACCCAGAGGAATGAAAATCATCATGTCTAAGGGGTACCTGTTCTCCCATGTTTATTGCAGCACCTTTTACAATAGCCAAGAGTTGGAACCAGCCCAGATGTCCATCATCAGATGAGTGGATAAGGAAACTGTGGTATATCTACACAATGGAATACTACTCTGCTATATAAAAAATGAAATACTGCCATTCGCAACAACAGGGATGGACTTAGAGAAAAATATATTAAGTGAAGCAAGTCAGGCACAGAAAGAGAAATACCACATGTTCTCACTTATTTGTGGGAGCTAAAAATACATAAATAAATAAATATACAAACAAATAAAGGTTGGGGGGGGGAGAAGACACAACAATCACAACAATTCCTTGAACTTGTTATGACAACTGAACAGATATGATGTAGTTGCGGGGGTAAGGGACAGGGGAAGTGGGGAAAGAGGAACAAGTAAAAGGACACGAAGCTCAACTACAATGTATATTGAGAAGTTAAAATTTAAAAAAATTGTTTGACACTGTGAAATCCCTCCTCCCAAAAGTTGCATCAACTGACAGTACCACAGTATATTAGAGGGTATATTTTTCATCCCCTTTACAATACCGGATGTTACTAACTTTTATTTTATAAAAATCAGCTGGGAAAGACACAGTATCTCTATATTTGCTTAAACACTTTAGTGTTATAGGTTAGCCTTTGAATCTGCCTTTCTTCATTTGTTTGCTCCTTCCTTCCTTCCTTCCCTTTTCCCTCCCTCCCTCCCTCCCTCCCTTTCTTCCCTCCTTCCTTCCTTCTACATATGTCATCAAAAGCAGTGAGATAGGCATTGTTCTAGTGACAGAAAGGCAGCAATGAAATAGTGAGCCTGAGTTCTTATCATAGAGTTAATAGTCTAGTGAAGGAGACTACTTTATAACAAGGAAATAATATACTTTCTGAGAGTGGCACATGCTCAAAAGAAAACACAGAGCAGCATATAGAGATATGGAATGATGGGGTGGGGAAGCTCAGTTTAAGGTAGGGTCATCAGGGCTGGCCAGTTAGCTCAGTTGGTTAGAGCCTGGTGCTCCTAACTCCAAGATCCAGGGTTTGAGCCCTGGGTCAGCTGCCAAAAGAAAAAAAATGATTAAAAAGTAGGGTCATCAGAAAAGGCCTTTTGGGACGACTATTGAGCAGAGATTGAATGAGGAAAAGAATGCCCCTTAAGAAGAGCTGAGAAAAGACTGCTCCATCTAGAAATGCATCTAGCTGTTTGACACGGAGTTGATCTTGGCTCTCCTGAGAAACCATTAGATTAGAGCAGCTGGAGAATGGAGAATGAGAGGAAGAGTGGTGGGGGAAGAAGTCAGAGAGGTGACTATTACCTTTCATTACTAGGAAATTTTTTCCTCTTAAATATTATATTTTGTCATGGTAATCTATACAAATAACTGAAATTTCTGAATGATTGCATATTTTCTTTTGAGATTAGAGATTCATTTTGAGCACTGACATATCCTATCTAAAAGCCAGTGTCAACTTGCTCTTTGTCTTATGTATCTCATTTATTTTCCTGGAGCATCAGAGACAACTTGCTTTGCCTTTACGCAGAACTTGATATTCTTTGCTCTAAATATAAAATTCGTTTTAACCCAAACATGAAAAGAAATCTACTTCTAATCTGACAGTTGCTTACACAAAACTGAGTGACCAAATTGGAAAGTTCCTATGTTCAGGTTGGCACATGTTTTGACCTCTTACACAATCATCTACTCTTAGAATTAGTCTCATTACTTTCAATTTGCCATATAATAAAAGTGATACAATTTGCTCCCCACAAAGTAGCACCACACTGGGAATTAGAAGAAAGGAGTTCTAGTTTGTCCTCTGTCACATACTAACTCTATGGCTTTGAGTATCTCTTAATCTTCTAGGGACTAAGTTCCAATAATTATTTAAAAGAAGAGGTCAGAAATGGTTTTGAAATGATTAAATTATCATTATCATTATTATCCCCAGCACCAATTAGTGTTTGGCACATGGTAGATACTCAATCAGTATTTCAGTGAAAGAATGAATTTAATAATACTGCTTTTCAAGAGTACAGATAAATGCCCCATGTATTAGTCTATTTCCATTGCTTATAACAAAATACTTGGTACTGGGTAATTTATTAAAAAATGAAATTTATTGCTTACAGTTTCTGAGGCCAGGAAGTTCAAAGTCCATCTGGTGGTGGTGACAGTGATCCAGGGGTCTCACATTTCAAGATGGAGCAGAGAGAGAGCAAGAAAGAGACTCTCCTCTTCTTTTAAAGCCCTCAGAACCACGCTCCTGACCACCGTTATTAATCCATTCACTATAGCAGGTTCGTACAATCCAATCACCTCTTCAAGGTTCCACCTTTCAATTACCGTAATAGGATTTCCCACCCTCTAAATAGTCACAGTGAGGGCTAAGTTTCTAATACATAAAACTTGGGAGACACAATTCAAGCTTCAGGGAGTTTGGGGGGACATAATTCAATCCACTACACCCTATTAGACAAGCTACCGTGTAATCATGAATTTCTCCTCCCTGTAGTGTTTGATGGAGGAGGGAAGAACAAAAATGGTATGGTTAAGTCAGTAAACACTACCTAAGGCTTCAAATTTGCCAGGCTCTATTACCAGGTCCTGGAATTCCAGGAAGAGTAGGAAGAATCTTTGCTTACAGGTACTTGTGTTTATTTTGGTTTTGCTCATAGAAGAAACCAAACTACATCTTCACCAATGAATTATCTCCTCTTCATATACTCTGTGAAATGTTAGGACCATTCAGAACTATTAGGCTTTTAGTTCAGGTAAGCTGAATAACCAACTTGGTTTAGTTTTAAACATTTCTCTTTTTAATTCAGTAGAGCCAGGTTCACAAAGCTTGATCAGCCAGCCCTTCTAAACCCGGCTCTTCACTGGAATTACATGGGGAGATTTTAAACACTACTAATTCCTGCATTCCTCCCTGAGAGGTTCTGATTTAATTGGTCTGATATGAACCTGCATTTCAGTCTTTGTAAAAACTCCCCAAGTAATTCTAACATGTGGGTAAGGTTGAAAATCACTGTTTTAAGGACTGTTGTATTTATTCTGTGCATTTCAGAGTAAGTAATTTCACATATATATTTGAAGTTTCTTTTTAAATGAAGAAGCTTGATATCCCATTTGATCTTTCTTTAATAGCCAGCAGTTAACAGTAATGCTGGTTACGCATGTGAATTTTGCTCCCTGAGCAGTGCAGCCTGATGACCAAAAGCCCTTTTGCCAAGAGATCTCTGAACACATACGACGTTTTCAGCCTGAGAACTCTTGGATTGCACTCCCCTCTGCCTACGCCAGTTAGAACCCACTCTTCATAACATGGAGAAATATGATTCTTTTTGGAGGGGTCTTCAGGAAGACGATCATTGATGGTCTTCAATGAACTCCCTGAAATTTAATGCAACATTTTCTATGTAGGTACTCATGGGTGTTTTGGGGAGGGAAAGTCTTTTACCCCATGTTGGAAGAGAAAGTGCTGGAGTTCAATGTTTCTCTAAAAATCAGTCTGTTAAGAGGTAAGAGGATGGTTCTTGACACATCAGAAGAAATTTGAGTACTTCCTACTTCTTCCCACTATGTTTCTATGAATGACTCTACAACAGAGGAAGGTGAATGTGAAAGGCTTCAATATATCCTGATATCTTCCTTTTCTGGACATGAGTCAATGCTTCCTTTTCTGGAATTGAGTTTCTTCTTGCTGCACTTTTGGTTCCTGCAAATTTAAAGAAAACTGTCCTAACTACCTGCATTCCTGCATCTGTATGTGTGTGTGTGGGGGGGGCTGGGTGGTAAGGGATCAAACTCTGGATCTTGGCATTATCAGTGCTACACTCTAACCAACTGAGATAACCAGCCAGAGCACTTCCTACATTTTGAATCTTTGCCATATGCTTATTATTGCTTGACATTATATTAATGTGTATTTCATTGCTTATTGTCTGTCTTACTCAGTAGTTAAGCACCATGTGGCCCAGGATGCTGCCTTATTACAATTGTTCTGTTTTTCACAATTACTCCTTACTACTTGAACAGTGTCTGACATATATTAGGTACTCATGAAATGTTTGCCAAATGAACAATAAATCAGTGTTTGGTGTCATTTGCTGCTATCCGCTTCCTCAGTTGGCTCTGGGGAAATTATCACAATGTCCATTCACTTTCCCCACTTATGGGTCTCTCTAGCCAAGACACTTACAAGAGAAAGAAAATTTCACAATATGAAACAAACAGATAAATATATACAGCAGCACAACAAGCATATAATTATGGTTGATTCCAGGACATTTATAGGTCTGGCATGCTTCCTAAATCATTGATTGTTGATTCATTGTATGACAAAGAATACTTGGCTTCATTCCCTGGAATTTCTGTTTAAAGGCCAGCAGGAAGTACAATAGAAAAAAATATAAAAGTAATTGAAATGGGAGTCCAGATACTTGGGATCTAGATTTGGCTCTGCTGCTGTGAGATCTAGTAGCAATCAGTTTATCTTTCTGAGTGAATGGGTTGGATCAGCTGATTTATAAGGTCCTTTCCATATCTAATTTTCTGTGATTTCAGGCATGTTTGCCTCCCAAAGCAAGTCAGGATATAAGTCCTAGGCAAGAACATGGGGGATTCACATCTCTTGGAAACCTCACAAGAGGAGCAAATAACAAAGAAATTTAGTTTTCTGTGTATGTGTTTATTCAGAAGCAGTGTATAAGAGTCTTTCATGATTTAGTCATCAAAGTAGCACTTTTGATAGTCTGAGTTCATAAATTTTTATGATTCCTTGACAATGTCCAGGTCTCTCTGGGACATGGTACAAATTACTCCTTTTGTCTTGATGGACTTCTCTTATTCTCCTTGCATGAGTTGGGCTAGGTGCCCTTTTTGCCCTTTTGTAGGCTATCATGCCACTCTGGGTCTGTCCCAGAGAGTATTCAGCATTATCCACACTGTATTGTCTCTGTCCCCCACTAGAAAGACTATGAGCTCCTAAGGGAAGGCACAGTAAGCACTTAGCCCATAGTGAGTGTTCCTTCAATTTTGGTTAAATGAATAAATAAATGAATGGAGCATATGCTATGTTTAAACTGAAATAAGTCAATAAGTTAATTTTTTCCAATATTATTAAAATTGGAATAAAATTAACCTTAAGTGATACTTTTACAGTTGGAATTATTCTTTATTTTTAAGAAACTTACTTCCCATGAGCATCAAAACCTGGAACTGAGATTCAAATGGCAGCAGAACCATATGGTGCGATTTTAGACTTTGATGGAAATCACAAAATTACATATCAGGTAAACATTTTACCAAATGTTAGAGGTAGAAGAAACCTTGGATATCACCTAGTCATTTGGTGGTAAGGAAACTGAGGAACAATATAATTAATTTGTCCAATGTTGCTATTAGGGAAGTCACAAATCTGAGACCATACCCCAAGCTTTCTCATTTTCACCTAGTCCAGTAACCCTACTGTACTCCACAGTCCCAAGTTCCCATGTTTGGATTAGAATTAAATTGGAATTCCCATTGCTTTCACTGTCCACTCATTCTTTTCATCCCGGACACATTTTGAGAATTCAGTATCGCCAGTGGTGTTCTCTCCTTCACGTACCTCATAGTATTTCAGTGCTGTTCACTTGCTGCTGGAGGCTGCCTGCTCACCTCTTTCCCTCTTTGTACAGTCTTCCGAATGAACCTGGAATTCAGGAGATTGACAGGGAGTGAGAAAGGGGTGGAAAAGCAGCAGATGGAGGGGAGCGGAAGAAGGAAGTGGGGAGTCTGGAAACAGCCTGGAGGCCTAAGCCTGCAGATGCATGGCTTGTCCTTGAAGAAGTTCATACACATATTCTCACGAATATTCTCATATGACAATAACGTCACACAGTTATAGAGCTCTTGCGATCATCTCAGGAGATAGGTAACATAGGGTGGGAGGCAGCCTGAGTTTGAGTATTAGGATTACAATTATAACATCATAAATAACTTGCAGTAAAACTATCTTAGTTTTTGGCAGGCCATTTAACCTCTCTAAACCTCAGTTTCTGATCTGTAAAGGGAAGTATACTTTATAGCCCTCTTAGGGTTGTCTTGAGGATCAAATGAGTTTTTATATGCAAAGTGCTTTTCAAACTATAATTTGCTATATAAATGAAGAGCTTGGTATTTGGCAGTAGGAATGTTTAAGTTCTTATTCTTATCACCCACAAGCTGGATATTTCTAGTGGCTCTGTAAACGTTCAGTCTCATGAGTATGTTACAGCGTGGTGATGTTTAAATACCTATATTAACGCACTTCCATATGTTATGATATATATTTTTCTTCTCTCAGTATTTTATGCATCCCCTTTCTCTCCACATCTTCTACCAGTGAAACCTATCCCCTAGTATGGGTTGCATAAGGTAGACAAGGCAGGACTGGGAAGTGTATAGACATGGATAGGCCCTAGAGAAAGGGATCTTCCTGTATTTTGCAACCCTGGAGGCAGAGAGAGAGAGCGTGAACACAAGGTCTGGGCTGACAGGGCCTCGAAAACCCTACAGATACTTCTAAGCCCCAGCGTGGCATGGACACAGCAGAAGGGGGAATTACAAGACCTGCAGGGAGAATGGGCAAACATAACTTAAGTTGTAAACCTTGTGATCTGACAACCAGGAACCAGACAGAATGAAAGATGTCTTAGATCTCTATGTGGACAATGGACATCTAAGACTCAAGGTCACAGCAGGAAATATCTGGCACCCTCACAGCTGGATAATTTGAGGAGGGATTGTTTACAAAGGGACTGATTTTTTTTTTTTTTTTTGGTCTTTTTGTGACCGGTAAGGGGATCGCAACCCTTGGCTTGGTGTCGCTCGCACCGCCAGCGCACCGGCCATTCCTACATAGGATCCGAACCCTCCCAACCCGCAGCGGGAGCACTGCTGCACTCCCAAGCACTGCACTCTCCCGAGTGCACCACGGGGGATTGTGATCTCCTTACCGGTCACAAAAAGACAAAAAAAAAAAAAAAAAAAAGGGACTGATTGCAAAGGTATGGGTACACCTGGGGCTAGTAGCAGCAGCATAGCTGTTACCACTGCTAGGCTTGAAGGGGTGAGGAGAAAGTGTAATTCTGGAAACCAGAAGAAAAAAGAATCATATAGAGAAGGCTGATTTCATGTGGCAGCCAAAGTGAAGGGAACCTTGCTAATGTGGCCTGTTCAGTTCAGGCTACAGGGAAGAGAGTGGGGTGAAGACGTCTCTAGTATGGATCTGGAGTGGGCAAATGAAGGATTTTTTAAGAGCCTCCCTCCAACTTCTTGGCATTTTACAAGCCTCCAGAACTTTGGCTAATTCTGGGGAAAGTGAGGGGCATGGGCTCAAAGTGGTTAGCATTGCATTTCCACCGCTTCAGCAGAACAGAGACTCAAAATAGAAATTAAGCTGAGTTATAGAAAAAGACATATGTTATACTTCGTGTAAAATGTAAGTTCTGAGCTGAGAACTGTACCCATCTTATATAATAAGGTGGATCCATATTATATGGATCATAACAAGGATCCATAACTCTAGTCATATATATCATATACATGTGTACACACACACACACACACACACACACACACACACACACACTTGCACACACACATGCTCAGACATGGAATACAGAAATTTCATCTCCACCAAATGATAATGTAAATGACATTTCCATCAGGGTATAAAATAAAGGAAAAAGTGCTGGCAGAGAGAGAAGAAGAGTGAAGTAAGAAATCAGTAGGAGTGCATTAAGTCAGAAATGTCAAGCAAGGAATGAGAAAATGGAATTTGAAATGGCAGGAGGCACTGGTATTATGAGCTGGAGACTTCCTGAACGACATCATGCCTTTGCAGTTACCAGCAGAGCAGCTCTTTGTTCTTGTCCAGGATGAGGCCGGGGGAAAGAGCAGCATGCAGCCACCCAAGGAGAAGCCAAGAAAGAGGACTTGGAGTCCCTGCAAGATGCAAAGAGAAGCCTGATTTCCCAGCTTCGTGTTCCCACTTTCTGTGTACCTGCAGCCTGTCTATCTATGCCTGTCTTCCTCACAGTCATCTCCTCTCTCAACCTAGTTTGAATGGTGCCCAGTTCCATGAGTGTCCATTACAATTTTTACAATTATTTTCTATAGCTTATTTAAATTTCTGAACCTCTATCCCCATTCTTCATGACACAGAAAAAAAATCTAAAAATGCAGTCAAATTTTGTGACCATTCATTCATTCATATTGAAAACTGTCATAATATTATTTACTTTCTTTTCCTTCTTTCTCCTGGGTTGAGACTCTGAGGACCTTAAAAATGGTTATTGATGACCTTAGTAAAGAGGGAACGTTCACTGTTAGTACTCTGTTTCATGCTATAATTTAATCATTTAACTTATAACTAGAATTATCTGGTCTTAACATAGTCTCATTGACATTGGTGATCTGTTGAGATGTAATCACATCTTCTAAACTTCCACGGGACAGTCTGTCCTCTTTGTCGCAGGTTTTCTCATCCCAGCCATGAGATTCTTACCACTTCATCCTCCCAATTTCAAATGTGCACTTACCCTTGAAAAGTACAAAAACTGAGATCTCAATTACAGTATGTACTGTTGAGCAAATATTTAATAGCACGTTGTAGTAATCTGTGAAGATTAATATAATATTCCAAGAAAGGAAATGGTCTGCATTGAATATGTGTATGTGTGTGTGTTTTCCAACTAAAGATAGTTTTCAACCAACGTAAATTTTGATTCACAGTGACCAAGGTTCAAATCCTATTTTGGCTACTTATTGACTATGTGGTATTGGGAAGTTTAGTCAAAATTGATAAATGGCTTTCTATAATTGCAAAATTAGAAAAAGAATGCCTACCTCATGGAGATTTGAGGGAATGAAAGGACCTGGAACACTGTAGGTGCTTGGTAAATGTTACCTATTTCTATCCCATTCTATTTCGTTAATGACGTAGGTTTGTTATGGGTGAAGTGAAAGAAAAGGACTGACCGTAAATTAAAATGTCAAAAATATTTTTCAGTTATTCTCTATTCTTCTCTGTGCATCTTCCTTTATCATATTGGAGACCACCTAAGCCCAGCAGGTAAGTGAGATAATTTGGGTGAGGTTTGCAGCAGGGACCTTAATGGCAGCTCCTCTTCCAAAAGTAGATCAGGTACAGTGGATAACATCTTTGGTTAATTTTGGTGCCTTATAAAATTAAACTCCATTATGTGTAAAATTTTATACATCATAAAGGAGACATTGTAGATCAATGAGAAAGAGATAGATTATTTAATAAATCTTATTTGGGCAATTGCTTAACTACTTGGAAAAAATTCAATTTGAACTTGCATTTAACACCATTAACCAAAATATATTTTATTAGGTTTAAAAAGGTAAATGTAGAATATCAATCTTAATTTGACTAGTAGAAATAAAAAATGATTATTTTTCAACTTCTGGACAGGAGAGGAAGAATTCATAAAGGAAAAGAATAATAGATTTGATTATAGAAAAATATAAAAGTTTTCAATATCTGAAGGATTATGAACAAAACTTAAGGTAGAGAAACTCAAGGTTATTTAGCTATACATATGCCAAATTACTGTTGCGTTAATATTTAAAGGAGTTACATATATTGATATGACTCCAATATGTTAGTGGGCAAAATAAATGAACATATAATTTATTTTAAAAGTAAAAATTCTTAAAAACTGTTTTAAAAACTTGTATAATGTTAGTAAGTGCTTAAAATGAGAAAACATTTTAACCTATTGAATTGGAAAATATGAGAACAACCCAATGTTGGTGAGGGTCAGTCTACATGGACTTCTCATATAATACTGGTGGGAGTTTAAAGTGAGAGTTTAAATTTAAACGTCACTTGGAGAGCCATTTGACAATATATATGATAATCCTTAAAAATGCTTATATTGTTTAATTGACAAATCTAATTTCAGGGCATATATGATAAGAAAATATTTTAAAATTTAGGGAAATCTCCATCACGTGTCTACCATGTGACAGACTACTTTCATTAAATTCACTTCTTACCAAAACTCCTAAGTAACAGAGCCAGGATTTGTATCTATATCTATCTGCTTTAAATTCTGCCTGGGTTACTAATTTATTCTACCCAAGATATCTTTTATGATATAATAGTGAAAATTTAGAAATACTTAAAAAATCTACTAACAATGTAATAGTTAAGTAAACTGTGGTTGACCCATTCCATATAATACCATGTAGCTAGAAATGATATGGAAAATGTTTACTCTTAATTATTTTAAATGAAAACAGTGAAAAATTGCATATTTCTATGACTTTATTTAAAGAAGGTAGATACAAAGAATGAAAGGAATATAAGTTAATAGTAGTCGTCTCCAATTTGTGGGACTAACATGATCATTTTCTTTTTTGTGTCTCTGCTTTTTGGGGACTTCCCAAATTTTGTCTGTAAGAATGGATTACCTTAAGTTCAGGAAAAAGTAAATTTGAGTTTAAAAAAATTGTGGAAGCTTTTATCTTCTCAGGGCACAGTGGAGAATGTATTGTCTTTGTTCAGTTAAGTTCTTAGTAACCTACTTTGCTCACCAAAAGAAAAATGCTCTGAAGATCAACAAATCCAATGAAAAGAGGCAATTGTTCTGAGGTTAGGTTATTATTAAAATGTGTAATTAGACAACATTCATTATTGCCATGTCATAAACAAACAGGAATATCTGTATCAACAATGTGGAATAAAAGCAGTTAATTTAGCTCTTGAAAATATAAGGGAATGGGAACCAAGTTATAAATCTATGAGTAACAGGGTTAAGTTCCTAACATAATCAGAAAATAGTTTGTCTTATTAATGACTTGCCCTGTGAGTACATTTTGCAATTGAGAAATTAAATATCTTGACAAATTGTTTGAGAATTTCTTTCTTAAGTGACAAAACAGAGAAAATACTTTTTAGGTGCTACCTTGGATTGAGTGTCCCCCCAAAACTTGACCCACACTGTGACAGTGTTAAGAGGGTGGGAGATCCAAGGCAGGGCCTTGAAGAGGTGATTAGATTGTAGAACTGTGCTGTAGTGAATGGATTAAAAATGGTGGTCAGGGGCATGATTTTGAGGGCTTTAAAAGGAGAGTGAATGAGGAGGTTAGTTTCTCTCCTGCTTTCTCTGTTCCACCATTTTTGCAATGTGATGCTCTGCCATCACTATCACCACCACCAAGGTTCTCACCAAATTTGTTCCCTGGACTTTGGACTTCCCAGCCTCAGAAAGTGTAAGCAATACATTTCATTTTCTTACAGATTACCCCGTTCCATGTACTTTGTTATAAGCAACAGAAATGGACTGAAACAGAAAATTGGTACCAGAGAAGAGCGGTGTTGTTTATAAAAAATACTTGAAAATGCTGGGTATTGAGGAAAGGCTGAAGGAATTTGAAGAACAGTATAGAAAAAGCCTAGATGCTGGTGAAAGTTTAGAATAAGAAAACCGGGGAAAGTTCAGAATGTCTTTAGAGACTGGTTAAATGGTGGTGAGCAGAATGCTGATAGAAATATAGACAGTAAAGGCCTTTCTGAGAGATCTCAGATGTAAATAAGAAGGAGCTTTTTGGAAACTGGGGCAAAGATCACCCTTGCTATGAACTGGCAAGGAACTTGGCTGCATTGTGTCCATGCCCTAGGACTTCATAGAAGTTGGAACTTAAGAGTTGTGAACCAGAGTATCTGGTGGAAGAAATTCCTAAGCAGCAAAACAATTCAGGAAGCTGCATAGCTACTTGTAACAACCTTTGCTGAGTTATGGCAGCAAAGGCATGATGTAAAGTGAGAATATAAAAAGGAAGCAGAGCATAAAGATTTGGCAAGTTTGCAACTTGGCCATGTGTTAGAGAGGCAGAGAGCATTTTCAGAAGAAAAAGGCAGTGGTACTAAGAGCATTAGTACAAAAGAAAGAGATTATCAAGAGAAGGGGAAAGCCCTGAAAGCATTGCAGAAGCCTCAGGGGACAACACCATTTCAGGCTGAAAGGCCCAGGGAGACAGAATGGTCTTGGGAAACAGGCCCAATGTGCCTTCCATGGGCTTGCTGTCCAGAGCCACCTTGCTTGGGAAGGTGATTCTAGCACCAGCACCCCAGTTACTTTGGCTGCTCCAGGGGTGGCTAAATTGGCCCCAGGTGTGGCTGGACCCACAGCTTTGGAAAATACAAGAAGGAAGCCTTGGAGGCATCCACACAGGTTAAGTTTTCAGGCTCACAGAATGGCAGAGTTGTGGAGGCTTAGGAAACTCCACCCAAATTTCAAAGGATGTATAGAAAGCCTGGGGGCTCAGGGAAAGATCTTTCACAGGGGCAGAGTCACTGCATAGAGTCTTTGCTAGAGTGGTGCCAGGAGGAAATGTGGGGTCAGAATTGCAGCAGAAGAACCCCATCAGCACCATGCCTAGTGGAGCCGTGAGATGGGACTGCCATGGAAACCCTAGAATTGTGGAGCTACCAGTGTGCAACGCCTGTCTGCGAGAACTAAAGCATCACTTGAGACCAAGAAAGCCATAGAAGTGGAGATGCCCAAGGACCTGGGGACCCAACCCCCACACCAGCAAGTAGAAGATGTTGAGCATGGAGTCAGTGGACATGATTCACCAGCTTTGAGATTTAATGCCTGCTCTGATGGGTTTTGGACTTGCTCAGAACCTGTTACCCCTTTCTTTTGGCCTTTTTCTCCCTTCTTGAACAGGAATATGTATCCTATGTTTGTCCCACCATTGTACTTTGGAAGTAGATAACTTGTTTTGATTTCACAGATGGGACTTTGAACTTTGGACTTTTGAGTTGAAAAAAGTCAAGACTTTGGGGAAGAAATGAATGCATTTGTGTGTGAAAAAGACATGAGTTTGGGGGGTTAGAGGCAGAAAGCTGTAGATTGGATGCTCCCCCAACCTCACTGAGGATTAATCCCAACTGTAACTGCTGAGGGAGGGAAATCCTATGATGGTAATTGAAAGGTGGGGCCTTGAAGAGGTGATTAGACTGTAGGACCATGCTGTAGTGAATGGATTAAAAATGGTGGTCAGGAGCATAGTTCTGAGGGCATTAAAATGAGAGTGAACAAGGAGGTTAATATCTCTTGCTTTATCTGCTCCATGATTTTCACAATGGAATATTCTGCTGTCACTGTCACCAATACCAAGACTCTCACCAGATGTGTTTCCTGGACTTTGAACTTTCCAGCCTCAGAAACTGTAAGCAATACATTTCATTTTCTTACAAATTACCCAGTTCCTTATATTTTGTTATAATCAACAGAAACAGAGTAATACAGGTGCTATCATTACACCCACTCATCTTGATATTTTTCTGGAAAAGAAATTTCTGCTAAAGAAAATGCCGTCTTTTGGAACCCCATCTAACTTTAGAAAATAAGCTTTATCCTAACATATGTAGGACAAAAGCAGTGATTTTATATTTATTCTTATTTTCATGGTACAATCCCCTTAATCCCATAATTAACACTTTAATGATTTGATTATGATCACTTTGTGGGATTATTAACCACTCTTGGTTTCTTCTCACCTCATTAACTAGCAAACTAGATACTGACTGTTGATAATCACCAGTTTCTCATGGACTATTACCAAATCTTTTTAGTCTTATGAAGTCATTTCTGTTAGAAAGTAAATAGTTCTATTTTTTTTTCTCTTTTTTTAGCATGTCAGGATCACATTAAAATAAGTATGACTTTATCACCTAGTTCCCAGTTATTTTTTTCTGAGAAGCAGCAGCACCCATTCAGTATTTCAATTAGTCTCAGGTTAAAGATTGTTTTTTAAGTCAATTTCTTTTTTTTTTTTTTTTTGTCTTTTTCATGACCGGTACTCAGCCAGTGAGTGCACCAGCCATTCCTATATAGGATCCGAACCCACGGGGGGAGCGTTGCTGTGCTCCCAGCGCCGCACTCTCCCGAGTGCGCCACGGGCTTGGCCCAAGTCAATTTCTTAAATAAGTAGAACTAGCTTAGCTAAATTGGTATCTTGCTAACAATGATGCCAGAAATAACAAGTTGGAATTTTAAAAATAATAGTGGTAGTGTGGCTGTTATTTAGAGCTAATAACATTGAATTCACAAGTTGGGAAAGTTGTGATTAGGGAAGCAGACCAAATTCAGCCCATTTGAAGTGTACTTATTCTCAGGTGCCTGATAAGTGTTTCTGATTTGAGTGAACTGGAGTCCATCAGTATTGCTTTTATTTCCTTTTTTAAAAACTTTTAAAAAATATATAAATATAATTGATCCTTATTTCCTGTGAATCCCCAAATCATTTCTCTTTTCCCACTTTTCTAGTGGATTATCTTTTTCTTCTTATTTGTTGAAACATTTTATATAATGAAGCTATTAATTTTTAACTTCTTATTTCAAATACTTTCTCTTTGTTTCTTCATGTAACTTTTTATTTATTTATTTTTATTTTTCACACTCAAAAATTGTTTTGAAATATGTATATGTGAATGCATAGGAATAACTAAGTCAAGCTAATTAACATATCCATTACTTCACGTATTTATTTTTTCCTGGTGAAAACACTTAAAATCTACTCTCTTACCTATTTTCAAGAACACAATGTATTGTTATAAACTATAGTCACCTTATTGTACAATAGATCTCTTGAACTTATTCCTCTGAAATTTTGTATCCTTTGACCAACATCCCCCCACCCTTACCCACTCCCCAACCCACTCAGCCCCTGGGAACCACCATTCTAATCTCTAACTCTTTGAGTTCAACTTTTTTAGATTCTACATGTAAATGAGATTATGCAGTAATTTTTTTTCTGTTCCTGACATTTCACTTAGCATAATTTCCTCCAGGTTCATCCATGTTATTGCAAAAGACAGACTTTCAAAAAAAAAAAAAAGGCTGAATAGTTTTCCATTGTGTATAAATAACACATTTTTTTTTACCTGTTTATCCGTTGATGGAGACTTAGGTTGATCCCATGTCTTGGCTATTATGAATAATGCTGCAATGAACATGGAAGTGCAGATAACTCTTCAACATACTGATTTCAATTCCTTTGGATACATAACCGGAAGTGGGATTGCTGGATCATATGGACTTCTATTTTAAGTGCTTTGAGGTACCTCTATACTGTTTTCCGTAAAGGCTGTACTAATTTATATTCCTTCCAACAGTGTTCAAGAGTTCCCCTCTCTCCACATCTTCACCGACACTTTTCTTTTTTTTCTTTTTGATAATAGCCATTCTAACAGGTATGAGATGATATACCACTGTGGTTTTAATTTGTATTTTTCTAATGATTAGTAATGTTGAGCATTTTTCATATACCTGTTGGTTATTTGTATGTATTCTTTTCAGAAAGTTTATTCAAATATTTTTCTCATTTTTAAATCAGGTTATTTATTTTCTTACTTTGAGTTGTTTGAGCTCCTCATATATTTTGGACATTAATCCCTTATCAGAAGTATGGTTTGCAAAAATTTTCTCTGACTCCATAGGTTGACTCTTTACTTTGTTGATTGTTTCCTTTGCTATGCAGAAGCTTTTTAGTTTAATGTAATTCCATTTACCTATTTTTGCATTTGTTGCCTATGCTTTTGGGTCTATTTCCAAAAAGTCACTGCCCAGACCAGTGCCATGGAGCTTTTCCACTATATTTTCTTGTAGTAGTTTTACAGTTTCAGGTATTTCATTTAAGTCCTTAATTCATTTTGAATTGGCTTTTGTACATAATGGTAAATAAGGGTCTAATTCCATTCTTCTACATTCTTTTACATTCAGTGGTCTAAACACTGTTTATGGAAGAGATTGTCCTTTCCCCATTGTGTGTTCTTGACACCTTTATTGAAAATCAATTACCATAAATGTGTGAATTTTGAGGGGGCTATCTATTCCATTCCATTGATCTATGTGTCTGTCAGTACCATGCTGTTCTGATTACTATAACTTTGTAGTATATTTTGAAGCTAGATGGTTTGATGGCTCCAGCTTTGTTCCTTTTGCTCAAGATTGCTTTGGCTATTCATGGTCTTTTATGTTTTCATGCAAATTTTAGAATTGGTTTCTTTATTTCTGTGAAAAATGTCATTGGAATTTTGATAGATATTGCATTGAATATTGAGGTTACTTTGGAGAGTATGGACTTTTTTTTTTTTAAGATGACTGATAAGGGGATCTTAACCCTTGACTTGGTGCTGTCAGCACCATGTTCTCCCAAGTGAGCTAACTGGCCTTCCCTCTATAGGGATCTGAACCCATGGCCTTGGTGTTATCAGCACCACACTCTCCCATGTGAGCCACAGGCTATTCTGATAGTATGGACATTTTAACAATATTAATTCTCCTAATCCATGAACATGGAATGTCTTTCCATTTATTTGTGTCTTCAATTTTTTTGTTGTTGACATTTTATAGTTTTCAGTGTACAGGACTTTCACTTTCTTGGTTAAATGTATTTCCAAATTTATTTTGTGGATTTTTTTTTTTTTTAGCTATTGCAAATGGAATTATTTTCTTGATTTCTTCTTTGAATAGCCTGTTGTTAGTGTATAAAAATGCTACCCATTTTGGTATGTTGACTTTGCAACTTGCAACATAACTAAATTTGTTTACTAGTTCTAACAGTTTTTTGGTGGCATGTTTAGGGTTTTCTATATATAATATTATGTCATCTGCAAACAGGAACAATTTAACTTCCCTCTTTTCCAATTTGTATGCTTTTTCTTTCTTTCTCTTGCCTAATTGCCATGGCTAGGACTTCTAGTACTATGTTGACAAGAAGTGGCAACAGTGGGTATCCTTGTCTGAATTGTGGGCATCCTTAGAAGACAAGCTATCAACTTTTCAATGTTGAGGATGACATTAGCTATGAGTTTGTCATATATGGCCTTTATTGTGTTGTGTTACATTCTTTCTATACCTAATCTGTTGAGAGTTTTTAATCATGAATGAATGTTGAGTTTTGTCAAATACTTTTTTGGTATCTGTTGAGATGATCATATGGTTTTTGTTCTTCATTCTGTTAATATGGTATATCACTTTTACAGATTTGCACATGTTAAACATACTTGCATCCCTGGGATAAATCCTACTTGATTATGGTAAATGATCCTTTTAATGTGCTGTTGAGTATGGTTTGCTATTTTGTTGGGAATTTTTGTATCTATGTTCATGAAGAACATTAGCCTGAAACTTTATTTGTAGTATCTTTGGCTTTGGTATGAGGGTAATGCTGGCCCATAAAATGAGTTTGGAGGTATTTCCTCTTTTTCAATTCTTTGGAAGAGTTTAAGAATAATTGGCATTATTTCTTCTTTACAAATTTGGTAGATTTCAGCAGTAAAGCAATCAGGTCTGGGGCTTTTCTTTTGTGATAAACTTTTTATTACTGATTCAATCTCTTTACTCATTATTGCTCTATTCAGATATTTTACTTTTTTGTGATTCAGTTTTGGTAGATTGTATACATCTAGGAATTTATCCATCTTTTTAGGTTATCCAATTTGTTCATAGTAGTCTCTTACCATCCTTTAAATTCCTATGACATCAGTTGTCATTGTATCCTCTTTCATTTTTGATTTTGAGTTTTCTCTCTTTTTTCCTAGTTGGTTTAGCTAGATGCTTGTTGGTTTTGTCTACCTTTTTAAAAAACCAACTCTTAATTTTGTTATCTGGCAAAGCACTTCACCAGTTGACTCATCCAGAGATTCTGGGAAGACCATCTGGTGTGATCCAAGGGTGAGCTTGCTACTAAAGTCCTTGGGAAGGCTGACGTCATGCTTAGATCAGCAGGTGGGCAGGCCTGGTGCCTGGGTCCTTGGGGTTTGACCAGAAGCCTGGATCTAATGAGGTGGACTTGTTAATTGGGCTTGTAGGGTTGGACTTAAAGCCTGTACCCTCAGGGGCCCACCTGAAGCCCAGGTTTACAGAAGCTGATCTGGCACTGGGCTGGGCCATGAGCCCAAGTCTACAGGGGCTGGTCTGACACTGGGGTGGGCCTGGCACTTGAGACCACTAGGATGAGACTGGAGCTTGAGTCTGCAGGTGTAGTTTTAGAGCCTTAGTCCATGAGATTTGACTTGGCACTGGGGTCTACTGGCATGAGCCTGGACTCTGGGTCTGCTAAAGCAGACCTGGATCCTAGGTCCTCTGGAGCCTGGGGCCAGCCCATTGCAGGGTCCAGAGTGAAGCCTGTGTCTGCAGGGGCTGGTTTGGAGTCTAGGATTATGGGTTGTAGCCTACTATCTAAAGCCACTGGGGCTTACCTGGAGCCTGCTTCTGTGGGGACCAGCCTGGAGGCTGTATCCACTTGTGCTGGCCTGAAGGCTAGGTGAGCAGGTGCTGGCCTTGAGGGTTGATTCTCTGGGGCTTCCCTGGGTCCCAGGGACTTCGGGACCAGCCTAGGACCTGGATACACAGGAGTGATCCTGGAGCCTGACTCTATGAAGTCTGGCCCAGTGCTGGGGTCTACTGGGCTAGGCTTGGACCCTAGGTCTGCTGGAGCATGGGGTTTCAGAGGCTGGCCTGGAGGATGGGGCTGTAGGGACTATCCTGGCCCTGGGTAGGCTTGGCTCTGTGTCCACAGGTTTCTACCTGGTGTCTGAGGCCAAAAATGCTGACCTGGAGCTGGGATGGGCCTGAAGCCTGGGGCCACAGGGGCTGGCTAGATGGTGGGTTGGTCTGGATCTTTTATCTGCAGGGGCTACCTTGAGGCTGAGTGTGTGGATGCCAGATTGATGACTAAAGATGAGGGAGATGGTCTGGTGCTAAGGCAGACCTGAAACCAGGAACCATGGGGGCCAGCCTGGGCTGATCAGGTATTGGGAATGGTCCAGAGCCTGGAGCCACTGGGGCTAGCCATAGGACAAGCTTAAAGCCTAATTCTGTGGGGGCTTGCCTGGCACTGATATGGGCTTGAAGACTGGGTCTGCCGGTCTACTGCTAGGGCCTACCTGGTGTTTGGGCACTGTGGAGCTTTGGGTTACTGGGGTTGGCCTGGTGCTAGGGCAGTCCTAGAGCCTAAGGCTGCGTGATGTTACCTAGTGCCAGAGAGAACTTAGAGTCTCAGTCCACCCACACTGGCCTGGAGCCTGGGGCTGCAAGGGCTGGCCTGGCACTGGGCAGACTTGGAGCTTGTATTCACAGAGGTTGGCCTAGAGGCTAGGTCCATGGGTGCTGGCCTGGTGGATAGGGCTCTGGGGGTCAGACTGGTGTAGGGGGTGGTCTGGGACCTGAGGCCCCTGGGGGTTGGCCTGGTAGTGGGGTGGCCCAGAAATGCATTCCACCTGGCAGGCTTGTAGCCTTGGGCTGCAGGATCAAGCCTGGTGCAGCAGTGGGTCTAGAAGCTCAGTACTTGGGTACCAGTCTGGAGTATGGGGCCATGCGGGCATGCTTGTTCGTGTGTGTTACTGGGGCAGACTTGGTGTTGGGGTCCAAGGCAAAGTTCACTACTTACTTTCCTCTCCTTCCCCCACTTGAAGGGTATCTCTCTCCTTGGGAGATGGGGAGGGGTGACATGGAT
Organism: Cynocephalus volans; assembly: GCF_027409185.1. Classification (NCBI taxonomy): domain Eukaryota; kingdom Metazoa; phylum Chordata; class Mammalia; order Dermoptera; family Cynocephalidae; genus Cynocephalus; species Cynocephalus volans. The sequence goes on along the minus strand of NC_084460.1, from coordinate 209,105,269 downwards.
AATGTAAAACTGTCCTTTCTATAATCATCAATGCATCTTTTCTTATTTTTGTGTTATGCCTGGGTGCTGTAATCTCTCACCTGGTTTCTGTAGCCCTTGTGATTGTATTTTCATGCATGGATAGTTGATCAAGTTGATGTTTCTGCGAGGAGACGAACACTGGAGAGTCCTATCCCACCATCCTGCTGACATCCTAGCCACTTTAGGTATCTTTATTTGTGGATCTATCATATTGATTTTATGGACCTCTTCCCTCTGCACAACCAACTAGATTTTGAGGAATAGAGATGAGGAGAGAAATTAATTTCAGTTTTTTTCTAGAGAGGTAAATTGGAGCTCAGAAAAGTTAAATGATTTAATTAAGCCCATAGACCAGTGTTTGCTAAATTTTCTCCTATGGATTATGAGATGTAAGGCAGGTATTGTAATCACACACACACACTCACACACACCGTTTAGGGTCAAATTAATTTAGGAAATGATGCAAACTATAAGCACTTGGTGATTACAATACATATTATATACCAAAGACTCAGAAATATTTGTGCACTAAAGAAATCCATTGACTTAATCTATTAAGTTTACTTTAATGCACAGTTTATTTTGTTTTGTTCTTATATCTTCCCTTCCTTTTGTTTATTTAAAGTGTTTTGTTTGTTTTCTTTTTGTTTTTTTGAATTAAGCATTTGATACATATATTTTCAATCTTTATTATTACTCAATAATGTCTTTTAGGTTATAAATTTTCCTCTAAAAAACTGTTGAGTTGTAACCCACAAATTCTAAAATGATGTAATTCATTGCCATACAGTTTTAAATATTTTGCTTTTGCATTGGGATTTTATGTTCAATTCATAAATTGCCGAAGATATTTTTTAAAGTATTTTATTACTCTGTGTGTTACAGAGGGCCACAGTTAATTTACCTCTTTAATGTAACCTGGCAAGGCATGTAGTAGGTACTTCATAAAAGCTGGTTAAAGTTAACTAAATTTTTTTCAAGATCACTCAGACAGACTATGACAGAAATGAGGCTAAATATATATCTCTTGATTTTTCTTAGTCAGATTTATTGAGGTACAATTTAAATACCATAAAATTCTAGGCTGGCTGGTTAGCTTAGTTTGGTCAGAGGGCAGTGTTATAACACAAATGTCAAGGGTTTGGATCCTTATCCTGGCCAGCTGCCAAACAAAACAAAACAAAACGTTTATATGAATACAATAAAATTCACCGTTTATGGACTTGACAAGTGTATAGAGGAATGTAACCATTGCTATGATTAAGATATTGAACATTTACATCCCCCCGAAAGTTCTTTTGTGCCTCTTTGAAGTCAATCTCCTCTTCTTCCACCTCTAGGTAACCACTGAACTCTTTTTTTGTCATTATAGTTTTGCTCTTCTAGAATATCATAAGAAGAGAAGCTACAGTTGCATAGTCTTCTATGTCTGTCTTCTTTCACTTAACATAATGCATTTGAGATTCCTCCATATTGTTGCATGTAACAGTAGTTTATTCCCTTTTGTTGGTGAGTAATATTCCACTGAATGGCTGTAACACAGTTTGTCATCCATTCACCAGTTGTTGGATGCTTAGGTTGTTTCCATTTAGGTTGTTTTTAGCAATTATGAATAAGGCTGCTATAAATGTTTGTGTGCAGGGTTTTTTTTTTTTTTTTTTTTGTCTTTTTTGTGACCGGCCGCACCGCACTCAGCCAGTGAGCGCACCGGCCATCCCTATATAGGATCCGAACCCGCGGCGGGAGTACTGCTGCACTCCCAGCGCCACACTCTCCCGAGTGCACCACGGGGTTGGCCCATTGTGTGCAGGTTTTATGAAAACATAAGTTTTCATTTGTCTTGGGTAAATACCTAGGAATAAAATTTCTGGCTGTTATGATAAATGTATATTGGTGGTGAGGATAGGTGGTGGTGAAGGAGGGGGGTGAGTTCTCTGATGTCCTGGTGCAGCAGAGAATTTCCTGGCCTTCCCCTGACATTGACATACTTATAATGATATTATAATAGGATCCTGGGGCTAGGCCCAGGACGGTTTCCTGGCTTTCCTCTAGGAGTAGAGGTTTTTTTCTTCTACATTCTTCCATCAGCAATGGGTCTTTACCCATGTCTGAGTGAAAGGGTTTTCTGCCCCTCTCACAGAGGCTTAAGGCTTTTGTTCTTTATGAGAGTATGGTCTGGGCAGGGTGGCTAGAGTTCATTCTTCTCCCACAGCGCCAGCTGTTCCCCTCATCCTGGCTTGTATTACCTAGAGGAGCTCTTTCTGGTTATCTCCTGTGCCCCCATATTTCTCATAAGCACCTCATGGAGGTCCATTGACAAGATCCTGAGAGTGAGTACCAGCTCCTTTTGTTTCTGGGGCTGCCAAGATTTCTATTCTGTTTCACTAGCCCACACTCAACCTTTACCAGATCTTTAAGGTTCAGCTGGTTTCCTCTTACCCACCTGTATGGTGACCAGTGTCTGTTTCTCTCATACTCTGCTACCTTTGAGCCAGTCCACTGCTGCTTGATTTAATTCATTTTCACTAAAGTATAAAATAAAATGAGAAGCAATTCCATGCAGTTTCATTTCTTGTATGACAATATCTGTGGATTCTATTTTAAAGCAGGCAGCAATGGAAGGAAAGATGATTGAGAAAATCAAAGTCTGAATCCAATGAGACATGGTTCTCAAACTAGCCTCCAACAGAACACTGTGGTATTGCTACAAAATTTAACCAAGTTGGTATTTTCCCAAATACTCAGAAAATATTTAAGTTTATGGGTAAAATTTTTTTAATTGTACGTTTTACTCATAATTTGCTATTATTGTAAAATCTTGGAAACTGATGCTGCTTGTTTGCTCAGTGGTGCTTACAGCTGGATAAACAATGAGCATTAAAATGGCAAATTGGAAAGCCAATAAAGCTCTTTCATCACATCATAAGGTAGTTGGGTTCATCTTATATAGTTTTAACTTGATAAAATATTTTTTCCAAAAATTTTTGTGTTTCCTGGGAGTATGGATATTGTATCACTTTGGAGATGCTAAAAATATTTTTGCATTGCCTACAGAAACTCAGAATGGTCTTGTGGATAAATACTACCAAGCAAAGGAGATGATGTGGCCAAAAATTAGAATTAGCAAAAGGTCTTTGATTTCAGTCTCATGTTCTTTCTGTTACTGTGCAAATTTTTACTGTAGTGCTCATATTATTTCAAGTCTTTTGAAATGCCAAGATTTTAGCAAAGTCTATTTGAAGACTTAAAGGGAAGACATGTTGAGCTTACATACAAAGCTTGTACCTAATCATGAGAGAAGGTTTCAATAGATTTTAATTCATACCAATTTTTATCTTGTAATTGGATATGGGAAGACTTCCGGAACTGATTTGAAAACAGTTTAGGCATATTCTGAAGGATTTTCAACTCTTTAAAGATTTAAAATCATATGTGTGTGTGTGTATGTGTGTGTGTGTGTGTGTATATATATATATATATATATATATATATATCATGTTCACTAATCTACATTGCAACTTTAAAATACCTTATACACATAATATTTTGTGGTTGCAAAATTAACAACTATTCACACCAAGAAAAAACTGTTTTTGTTATTTTGTGCACTCATTTTAAGAGAAGCTGAAAGTTTTCTTATTCTCCTACGTTTCATTTTTTAAAATAACTGCTTTTCTAACCTTTAATTAATTTAAGATATTTCTTTCCATGATGTCTCTCACACTTGATAAACGCGAGTATTAGTGTGGTGTTTTAGTTCAATTCAGGTTTTATAGTAAACTCAGTCATAATGTAGCATCCCAGAATTTTAAAACCATCCTTTGGTGGGCAAGCCTTCTTTGCCTGAAATGTCAGTTTGATGCTGCAAAGGATTTTCCGGTTATCATCTTTCTCAGCAGAACCAGCAGAGGGAGCACCGGTCTCTCCCTATCAAAACAATCATACTGGCTTTTAAACATATGGTGGGCCTTTCATGATTAAATTTTAAATAAAAAGAAGGCATTAGAATGAGAATATAAAATTAAAAGTATGAATGCCTATTAATTACCTTAATAATGATGGCCAGTTTAAACTGCTTCAATGTGAAAATGTTCTCTTCAAGAGTACAGGTCATTGTGAAGTAAAACTGGAGCTACTGAGTAACTTTAACACAACATAATTTAGAAAATGCTAGTTGTCAGAAGGAGAAGGGAGTAGGAAGCTAAGATTCTCTGGAATCACTCAATAAATATTTATTGAGTACTTGCTCTGTTCCAGATCGTGAGCTAAATTATGGAGCTATTGAGATGAATGGATTGTCTGGTAGGTAGGAAAAAGTTAGAAAATGCCACTTGAAGAAAATTATGTAGAGTTTCTAAATAAGAGTTTTAAAAAAATGTTTGTTGAATGAATGAATGAATGAAAGCTAATAGTATGTGCACTAATAATACAAAATTATCATTTTTATGTGGTGTTTTTAAGTTATGGTGATTCCACATATGTTATTCATTTAATTTTACTTAGGAAAGGTTTAAAGTCTCAGAGATGGTAAATTTCAAAAGAGGTCCTTGACTGCAAATCAGTGAGCTTTATACTTACTATGCAAGGTATGTACAATTTGCCTTCTTAAAATAAGGAATATCTGCTTCCAAATAAATTCTTAGAAAATGAACATATTCCTCTAGTATAATCTCTTTTAAAAGTTATTTTCCCAGTTAGTGAAAAGTAATTTTAAACTGTTAGGTACCTGTGTTTAGAAGATCAAAAAAGTTGGCCAAGGGATATATACCTATGTACACAGAAAGAGCCTAATAAGAGTTTCCTTGAGATGATTAGACAAGTCTTAGTTAAAGGAAGTACAGGGTTATGCTGTTCAAAAATTTTCATCTAGAAGAAATGATCCAAGGAATTTTAGTAGTAGGTCTGATAGAATGTCTGGGATAATATATCATATGCATATCTATGCTCAAAATTTCTTTGAATTTGTTAGATTAAGCAGCTCACCCAATATACAGATCTAAGGTTTTGACCAGGCAAATTACCCAAATGGTTCACTTTGAATTCATGAAACTTTGTGGATAAACTTTTGGATGTTGAAAAAATAAAGTAAATGGATATTATGATGCCTTTTGGAGACCACAAATAGGCACCTAGATCTTTCAACAACCAGATTTATTCTTACCAAGGATGCATAATAACTCAAAATGAATCAAATGGAAATGAAATATGTCAGGTTATTAGAAATTTGATTTCGGAAGAGAAAAAGTGCAGTTGACCCGATTATATGCAAGTATGTTAGACTCCTGCCACTTCGATTTTACTCAAGATATGACACAGCCTTTGACACTATGAATTTTGAATTCATCTTCCAAAAATTAAATATTTAAAAAATTGGTATGGGTTCTAACATACTTGCATATAATTACATAAGCTAATGTACAATAATCCTTTTAATGGGCCATTATAGAAGTTATACAGGCAGATCAGTGAGTCAGCGGAATTCTGAAACATGTCTTTGAACTTCACTAGACTGACAACCCTTCAGAGATGATCCTTATAACTTAATCAAACTTGTATCTCCTGATCTGGCACAAAATAAGCTCACAAAGAATGTTGACTGAATAAATAAATGAGTGTATGAATGAATGTTGAGTCAAAACACAGGATTGTAAAAGTTTTTTTGTTTTGACCAGTCAGTTCTTTGTCGTGCTTTCTTGAGATTTTCTATAATGAAAGGAAATCCTTAATCTTCCAGGAATACTTGTTCAAGGTGTGCAATTCTTATTATTTGCCCAAATCTCATTCACCAGGGAGGATTTTTGTCTCCAACAGAAAAAAAGAGACATTGTTGCTTAAATGTACGTTATCAGAAAGAATATCATAGCCAGTGACCTTCACAGTTACACCAGTAAGTCTGTTGTCAAAAGTTTCACCTTTGCAACGTGAAGCAGACCAAGAATTCAATTATGCAGATAGGCACATGCTTTTGACGTATATCTCTCCCCAGAAATCTTTTGTAACACCTTAACCTGGTAGCATAAGTCCAGTTACAAGGGAGGTAGAATTTCCTATCTGGAACATAATTGGGAAGGAGTCTAAAGAAAGACACAAAGAGAACAGAACAAATGGGAGTAAAGAGAGATGTGTTTGTCAGTAGAGGGGACATTCTGAAGGAAGGTTCTTTCTGCAATCCCATTTCTTAAACTTTGACCATCTCAAATATTACCACCTCCAGGAAGCTCTCCATGAAAAGTCTTCTGCCAGAGTATCCTGTGTTTTTCTTATGGCACTTACATTACCCTATTTTGAAATTTTTTAACTTTTAATTTTGAAATAATTTTAAGTTTATATAAAAGTTGCAAAGATAGTACAAAGGTTTCCCATATACCCTTCATCCTGCTTCCCCCAAAGTTAACATGTTACATACACATAGTACTATGAGCAAAAGTAAGAAATTAATATTGACACAATAATATTAACTAAATTACTGTTTATTTCAGGTTTTCTATTTTTCTCCTAATGTCTTTTTTTTTCTTTTCAATGACCCAACACAAGATAATTCACTGAAGTTAGTCATCATGTCTTCATGGTCTTCTATAGTTTGTGACAGTTCCTTAGCCTTTTCATGTCTTTCATGACCTTGATATTATCACAGAATACTGTTCAGGTGTTTGTAGAATATTGCTTAGTTTGGATTTGTCTGATGCTTTCTCATACTTAGACCGAGGTTGTGGATTTGGGGGGAAAGTGCCACAGGAGAGATATGCCCTTCTCACTGCATCCTGTGAGGGGATATCAGCATGTCTACTGGTGATGATATAACCTTGATCACTTGGTTAAGATGATAATTCCCAGGTTTCTTCACTATAAATTTGTGATTTTTCTCTATTCATATTCTGTTCATTAGAAGTGTGTTAATAAGTGAGACACTAAGTTCATTTAAGGGAAAGGAAATTAAGTTTCTGGGAGAAAAAGTGTTAAAGAATTTACGGATATATGTTAAAATTAATAAATAATACATATTTAATTAATAGGTATTTTGAGTTAATAAATATTCTGAAAATATTTTAAAGAAGACACTTTGAGAATATGTCAATATTTGGTTCTTCCTTAAAGTTTCTTTTTATCATTGTACCTCCATAGGTAGTATGTCTTTTTTTTCCTCTGGCTGCCTTCAAAATTTTCTCTTTGTCTTTGGTTTTCAGCAGTTTGAATATAAGCTGCTTGGGTGTGGTTTTGTTTTTGTTTTTCAGTTTGTTTTCTTGTGTGTGTGTTTTGTGTGTGTGTGTGTGTGTGTGTGTGTACCCTGCCTGGTGTTCTTTGTGCTTTGTAGATCAGTTTGTTTGTGTCTCTTCACATTTAGGAAATTCTTGTCCATTGTATCTTTAGATATTTCTTCTACATCATTCCCTCATTTCTCTTTCACTTAATTCCAGTTTGGCATTTGTTAGACTGCTTTGATATTATTTTACAGCTCTTGGGTGCTCTGTTTTGTTTTCTTGCTTTATTTTCCTATTTATGTTTAAGTTTGTGTGATTTCTATTGGTTGACATTTTTATTGATTTTCACTGATGCTTTCCTTGGTTGTGTTGAGTCTACCGATCAGCTCATAGAGGTTATTTCTCATCTCTTACTGTGTTTTCCATTTTTAGCATGTCCATCTGATTCTTCTGTAGAGTTTCCATCTCTGCTGAATTTACCTGTCTGAACTTGTGTGTTGTCTACTTTTCCATTACAGCCTTTAACATATTAAAAAAGTTATTTTAAATCTAAGAGTTCCAACATCTGTGTCATATCTGAGTCTGGTTCTGATGATTGCTTTGTGTTTTCAGAGTGGGTTTTTTACTTATCATATTTAAAGCCTCTCAATCTTTTGTTGAAAGCAAGACCTGTTGTAGGATGGTAGACAATGAGGAAAATATTTTTTATGTTTGGAGATGAATGCACCTTTGCTTCTGGTAAGCCTTTAGTATGGGTTTTGTGCTGACTTGGTCAGAAGTTGGGCTGCATTTGAGGTATGTTGTTGCTACAGTTACCCTCAGTGTTCCCAAGCTTCAAATTTTTCTATTAATTCCTCTAGTGCTCAGTATATGGGCTGGTATGCCAAAGGTTATTTTCTCAATGTTTACTGCCCCTTGGTTTGGGGTCTTCTTTTGTACTGTGCACAAATGAATCTGTTTCTTTCCACTCTTCTAGCTGTAAAAATTCCACTGTTACTTTTACTTGATGCTTGCTCACCTGGCGGTAAGTGGTTAAAGAGGAAGATGTTCTCTGATATCAAGCTTCAGGCTTAGTCAGGCACTGTGTCCCTGGGTATCTAGAGTATGCTCTTCTCAGATGCTTCTGCTCCTCACTCAAGGGTATTTCTTGCTTTCTTTATCTGTTCTGTCCTCCAGCTGCAATGGGTTTCTACCAGTGCCCTAATGTTACAATGTTTGCTACACCTCCCCCTGCAAATTAAGGCTTTTGTTTTGTAGGGGAGATAGATGTATTGGGTTGAGACAAAGTTTTGGCAGAAGCTACTGTTTTCTTCCACAGTCAACATCCTAAGAAAATCTTTATCAGCGTCTTAGTCTTTCACTGCTGCTACAGGAAAATACTACAGATAGGTAATTTATAAATAATAGAAATTTATTTCTCACAGTTCTGGAGGCTGGGAAGTCCAAGATCAAGTCACTGGCAGATTTGATGTCTTTTGAGGACTCTTTCTTTGCTTCCAAGATGGTGCCTCATTCCTGCCTCCTCTGGAAGGGACGAATGTTTTGTCTTCACATAGTGGAAAAACAGAAGGAGGTAGCTCTCTGAAACCTCTTTTATGAGGGCATTAGTCTCACGCATGAGGGTAGAACCCTTATGGCCAAATCACCTCCCAAGGGCTCTACCTCCCTCTACCATCACCTTGGGGGTTAAATTCCAACACATGAATTTTGGGGGGACACATACATTCAAACTATAGCAGTCAGGATTCTCCCTGGTCTTCCCTGTGTATTTCTGGTGAAGTTCACAGAGGCAAAGCCTTCAAGTGTAAGCCCCTATACTTGTTATTTTGGGGGGCTTGGCACTCTCATCCTAGCTCATCCTCATCCTCTAGCAATTCACTAAAAATTTTTTAGCTGCATCTTCTTACTAGCTAGTATGTTGTCTGAGATTGTCTGCCTTAGGTAAGCAAGTGCTTGGGTTCTGTTTCTCCCTGAAGACACCTGTGTCTCTCCAGTCTTCAGGCTACTTGAATGCCCTGAAGCCTCAGTTCTTTAGCAGGTTTAAGAAAAGGCATTAACTTGCTTATGGTATAGCTTTGTCCTTGCTGTAAGGTAGGAGCAACATTCTATCTAGCTCTCTTTGTCTCTGAGCTGAAAAAACTTGGTCTTGATTTTAATCATCATTTGTGCCATTTTTTGTCTTTATTTTCCTCTACCATATTTCTCAGAATTCACTGTGCATAAGAATTAACTGAGAAGCATGTTAATAATACTTATTTTTGTGTCTCACCTCCAGAAATTGTGATTCAGTAGTCTGAGCTATAGATGAAATGAACTTGAATATTTAAAAAATTCCCCAGGAAATTTTAGCAGGGGGTCCCCATGCTAAAAGGGACTTTGAAAGGCAGTATCCTTTCAAAGGTAAGCTCTCCCTTAGGGATGGTAGCTTGTTGATTTTTATATCTCCCATTATGTTCAGGTTGATGCCTTCTATATGTTAGTGCCTTTATATGTATGTGCTAGCTCCTTTATAAACATGCATTGAATTTAAACAAGTTGTATAGGAGCAGAAGTGGGAAGAAACTTCCCTTGAAATATCTTCCCTTTTCCTAACATTTATGAAACCTATCCATAATTCAAGGTTCAGCTGAAGTTCTAGATCTTCCCATCATTGTGTGGTATACCATTTATAAAGCAAATATATTTCACAGGGCCTAGTTTCCAAAGCCCTGTAGTTTCAGGTATAACCTAACTTTTTAAAATTACACATGGAAATGTTAAGCTTGCAAAAGACAGGAAACTTTCCCCAGGCTAAAGTCTCTGTTGTAGATAAATAATTGTAACACAGCAAAATTGCTGGCTCAAGGACAGATGCCTTGGAGCAGGTTAACCTAAAGTTACTTCATTGTTATGTGAACATACTGAGGAAACCGCTGTAGGAAAAGACAGTATTTGCTAAGAACAAGTTTTTGTTGGTGGATCGACTTAACCTTTTGCAAATTGCATTATGGAATGTCACTTCGTTATTTCATTGATGTTACCAGCCTCTATTGTTAAACTATACTTAGCCCCCACCTCTGTTCCTTTTTTGTAACTTTCTGGCCTGGAGAATAAATACTGAGAAAGAACCCCAGTCTGGTGTTAATTTCTTGAGGAGGAATGCCTCTCTTTTGAGGGTTCCAGGAAATTAACCCCTTCAGGGTTTCTCACTGCTCAGAAGAAAGGGGTTTGAGTAATCCTTTGCATCTCCATCACCCAAAGGAAGAGTGGTGACAAAGAGAGTGCAACAAAATGGTGCCCCGTGTGAGGCATTCTGGCTCCATGGATTGGAGACTGACCTGCCAAGCTTTGGAAAGGAAAAGAACGTCTGCTACTCATCCCGTCAAAGGGAAATCTCGGTAAGGGAGACTCACTCCAGTAAAGGGGGTCACAGGCGGTTCTTGATTAGGGGTCCATGCCTGCAGCAGGTCAAGTTAGGTCTTTTCAACCCTGAAGGTATTTTTCTCTTTTTTTTTAACTTTTAAAATATGGATAATTCTTTAACAAAAGGGAAGACTGAACATACGTTACAATTCCAATGTCTCCTTAAAGCAGCAGGCTGTAAAGTAACTGAATGGCAGCTTATAAAACTGTTAGTGGATGTTAAAAAACCATGTCCTTGGTATGTCAAGGAAGGGAGCCTTAACATAAGAATTTGGGAACAAATTGGTCGTTGATTAATTATGCAATGAGCTAAGGCTTTCCACCTAACAACTTGGAATCTATGTCAAGTTGCTTTGAAACCTGCTTTTAGCTCCTAGCTTTGTCAGTAACTAGGTGTGTGTTTTGGATAAGGCACTTAAACCTTTCTGCAATTAATTCTAGGCTTTGATTTAAAACATATAAGAATGGAATAGACTTTAGATCATAAACATGAGTAATAATGAAAATCACTTAGGGAGGTATTTATTTTTACTCAAAATGTATGTGTGTATATATGAGTATCTACATCTACATACATACATTATAAATAAATATACACATGTATATAGACACACATACAGATAAATACTATACATATGGTATATATGATATCTATTATATATATATACAATATATGTATTAGTTACAGATAGTAGTGCCCTTTCCTAGAGATGCTGATTTAGTAATTTGGGGTACTTTTTTTAACCTCCCTAGATGATTCTAATAATCGGTCATGTTTGGAAACCACTGGATTAAATTCTCAAGATCAGCCATCTACCTCCCTCCACTGAATTTCTCTGACATGCATGCACCACCACAGAGGAAGACTAAAAGATATTATACCTAAATTTCATTTCCATTTATGTTATCATCCCAAATACCATTGCAATACACTTGATGATAGAACAATGTATTATCATTCTTTTCTCTTGAATAGCATTCCCAGAACAGTTTGTAGAATCTTACAAGCACATTAGTAAATTTTTGTTAATTGATGGATTGAAAATAGCCAGAAGTTAAAGGCCAGGGAGGACAGGGAAGTCAGAGATGGGTGGGAAGATATGGCTGTCTTGGTCTTAGCTGTGTGAATAGGATATCTTGGCAGAGGGATTTTTGAATAGCTTGGGTAGGTGATGAAGGGCAACTCGGAAGAGTAGACAGTGGCAGTAGTAAAGGTGACTAAGCAGTTGACGAGCATCTTAGTTGGGAGTTTCTGAAACGTGGAGGAGGACACGACCCATGTGAGTACACGGAGAAGAGTATGTGAGAGGAAGGGAGAGCTATCGAGGGAGGCAGCTCCATTTCTAAGGGCTAATGGTAGTTTTCAAGGAGGGAGAGAAAAGCCTAAAGTTTAGGAATAAACAACTGGGTGTAGCACAAAGACTCCAGAAAGCATTAATCTCTGAAAATCAAGAAAGGTTTAGTTTTCAAATTTGTCTTAATAGTTAGGTATGAGAAGTAAATGATGTTCTGCTTATCCAGGGGAGGTCAGGTTCACCATGAAGTAGGAAGGACAGATTTTCATTTATTTCACTGATTCTGTTAGTACAATAACTTCCAGGAAGAAAGTCTAGCCCTTAAAATATTTAAAAGTAATGTTTGTGACCCACCCTCAATGTCTCAGTGCAAGGGCTGGGAGTGAGCCAGGACTGATTTTGAATTGTCTTGTTCAGAAATGAACATGGTGTCCATGTTTCTTTGCAAAGGAGAATCAGTGTTCGGTTGTTATGCCAAACAAGAAGTGATTCCCTTTTTAAAAGGTAGCTCTGTAACCCAGAGATTACTGATCCTGTGAAGAGAAGGTAGCCATTAAAGGAAACAGCCACAGACCTAGAGAATTCAGGTCAGAGAGGCAGAGAGCTGCCATGTTACAAAGCAAAAGTGTAATGGAATTTTTGACAGAAGGCAAACCTTGACAATAATTAACTGATAAAGGTGGTGATTTTTAATGAGCGCAGAAGCAAAGATGTGGAGCCCATAAGACAGAAATAGGTATTCCAGCGCAGAAAGGATGGGACTCAGAGAGAAAACCCTGTTCTGGGCTTTCCCGTGGTCTCCTTGTTCCAGGCTTATCATAAGTTCTATGTGAGATGAATAAGTTGGCAGATCCTCCCATGTATTCTTTCCAGTTCATTGCATTTTAACGTGTATCTAGGTAACATTACCAAATATTGAGTCATTTAATCTCAATAAATCCTTTTGTTATCTTCATAAAGTTCTGAATAAAAGCACCCTTCTAAGTACTACTAAATGTAGGTTTTGAAACTGAGAATAAATTACCCAATAATTATGGTCAATGTTGTGGTTCTAAAGTCAATAGTGTAGAGCTGACATTGCTGTTATCGTTTGGCTTCCTAACAACTGACAACCATTCTTAATTTTACTGATTTTAATTTAATTTAGGGGGGATTTCTTCTTTTCATTTGTGGGCAATTTTAGTGTCAGTTACTTTTACTTGTCCTTCCCTTCCCTGGCTAAAAGTCTGATAGGGCACTCATAATAAATTGATTGAATTTTCCTAGAATCATGAGCTGGCTGAATCACAGGGAAAAAAAAAAAAAAAAAAATTGGAGTTCGTTCATTCCAGCATTTGGACCCAGGAGACAGTTGAGTCTCTGAGATGTTTGGTTCATGGTCCTGCCTGCCTGTCACAAGCATACTTTTCTAGTTTTTATTTTATACTGTCAGCACTTGTTATCACTCAAATAAATTACCTTTTTAAGTTTACCAGAATTTATCTTTAATGTTTGAACTCTTTGCAAAGGTAGTGCAAATCAGCAAATATAGTGAGTAAAACCAGGTAACTAGCCTCAAAAATTTCAGAAGGAGAATAATTTTATCTGGGGTGGGGGGCATTTCAAATGATAGAAGTCCAATAGAAAAAAAAAAAAGAGAGAGGTAAATGTTAGAGACAATTTTTTTTTTCAGCTGGCCAGTGCAGAGATCTGAAACCTTGACCTTGGTGTTTTAACACCAAGCTCTAACCAATTGAGGTAAGCGCCCAGACCTGGAGACAATTTTGTTACTTGTGGGTGCTTCAATTATTCCCTGCTAGGCAATGTTAGTTCAATGTGTGGTCAGCTCAGATTTGGCCCAACCATCTTCTATTGTCAGCTTGTGGATCAAGTGCTGCACATACAATGTGGGCAGTTGCAGTGAGCATTAGTTTACCTGTAGTCTCTTGGTTATATAGAAGAAGATTGAGCCAAGTTAGGAAAAACAAAAAGGAGCAATCAGGTTCCATGCTTACACAGGCTACAGAAATTATACAGTAGAAAATACCGATCCAAAATATGAGAGTAGGGATTAAAAAGGGCACCCAAGTACACAGTGACATAAAGTATATTCAAGAGTCTAAGGCAGACTATCTAAGCACCATGTGATAAGCACATAGACAAAGGCACAGACTCCGAAGTGTGATTCCCTCCGTTTGAATTCACATTCCTCCACTTATTAGCATTGTGACCTCAGCAAATTACATAATCTCCTATGCATCTATGTCCTCATGCATTAAGGGAGTTAATACAAATTCAGTGCTTAGAGCAGTGAATAGTAAGTGTTGAATAAGTATTAAATATTAAAAAGCATTGGTAAATATGATTGGAGGTCAATAGTGAGCTACTCTCCGGGCAGCTGATCCAGAGGAAGAATGAAAAATGATTCGCTGGAATCAGCAGTAAGTGGATAAGGATATAGTAATGCTCTTCTCCCAAATCTGAGCCTGAATTTGGAGACAAATAGATATGGCACAGTATATACCCTGGAGGAAAACTCACTGAAACCACATGAGAAAATCCTAGATATAATTTTCATAATTTTTCCCCTTTTTCTCTGTTTTTTAAAATTCTGCTCCACTACAGTGGCAGACAGATCCTTGACCTCTTTGTTTCCTCATCCATAAAACAGGTGCCATAACTATGTGAAATGAAATTATCTGTGTAAGAGCATTTTGCAAAGTTATGGAAAGTCTGTATTATTAAGGACTCTTTCAGTTGCAAGTGAAAGAAATTTTGCTTAAGCTAGCTAAGAAGGAAAGTGGAGTTAATTGGCTAATAAAACTGGACAGGTTATTGAGTATTTCATAGAATAGAAGAACGAGCTATAGAAAACCAGTCCTGAGAGTCTGGATGTAGGTATTCAACATGATTTGATGCTTGCTTTTTTTCTCTTTTCTAATATGACTTCGTGGCGTAGCTTCAGAGGGCACTGTTCATATGGTATTCTAGGAGAGTGGAAGTCCGTAGGGCACAAGGTAGAGTACAAGGTGAATGGTGCTCTTTGGGGATGCGACACATTCTCATTTTTGCTTGGTTTTGCTTTTCTTTGCACCTTATTCTCTTCTACACCAGGCAGATTTCCTCCCAAAGACTGGGAAATATGGCCTTTCAAGACTATAACAGAATGAAAACATACTCTTTTCTTTTAGCTCAAGTGGAAAGTTCCCAAGAAGGACTCTGATTGGCCTAAACTGGGTCATGTGCCTATTCCTGAAACACTGTGGCCTGGAGGATGGGGCCCTCTGATTGGATGAGTCTGAGTCATGTGATCACCCCTAAGAGTATGTATAGGGTAGGAAGGAGAGGACAGGGAGACAGGATATGTGACTGAAAGCCCCTTGAATCATGGGGCTTAGAAAAAGAGTTGTTATTCAAAGAAGGGCAATATATAAGGCAAGCCAGCACTACCATAGTCCACCGTAAATAAAAGCATTATTCTTTTCTGTTGCTTGAGATTGTTCACCAGCCTTCACTCTGCATTAATGTGAAGAGTGCGTTGTACAGTAACTGTAGCTATATGCTTATATGGTATGTGTTAAGCCTAGATTTTCCTATTAGGGAAACAAACTTCTTGCTGAATTAAGATATTTCTACACAGCTGTACTATTTTCCTTCCCCATCAACCTTTTGGAGCACTCTAATACTGTCACAAATGAGATACTACTTATTCATATACTGCCTTCATGTGGACATGCTTTTTAAAAATCCTGAAAAGAGGTGGTAACTTTCTCCATTACTAGAAGGGGAATAGGTGAAAGTAGGAATTCAAAGGGCGTTCATTCACTCAGTAAGTCTCCCCAGTGCGTTCACAAATACAAAGAAGTCAGTGTGGCTTCGGAAAAAAGTGTTTTCTTATCAGATGTACTTGCTAAGGTGCATAAAAACAGATAGTACTGGGACTATAGAAATGATATGTGAATATGTTTCTGGAAATTTAAACAGAAGTATTATTCAGCGAGAAAAAGACTGTGTCTGGGAATTGATAACCCTGTAAGGGTGCATTAGAAAGATTAGATATATACAGGGGAATAACAGCATATATAAAAACCAAAGGTGAACTGGTAGTCAATTCAATTCAAGTCTAAAATAACAATAAAGAGTGCCTTCTCTTTTTTTCTCAAATTTCTTTACTAACCATTTCTAAGTTTCTGTCTATTTTAAAGACTATTCTTTCTAGTCTATACACAACCTTATTGACAGGATTTTAGCCTTTCTTTTTCTTTACATCCAGAACTTTTGTTCTATTATTATCCCCACTTTATAAATAAGAAAACTCAGGAACAGAGAGGTTAAGTTGCTTGATCACGCTTGCAAGGCTGGTTATTGGCAGAGCCAGCATATGGACCAAGACAAGCTGGTTCCAAAGCTCATGCTCTTAACTATTCTACCTTGCTGTGTTTTCAGTTCAAGGTAAATGTTTGGAATCTGGTGCTTGATCAAATTATCCTCTTGCAAGAGGCTTTTTTGTGTGATCAGGTAAGATCCATCCATTTATTAAATGTAGCAACAAGGTTATAATTTTCTTGAACATGGATATGTTCTGAATACGGAACAAGAACTGTCTTATCCTCTTACTAGCTGTGCAAATATGGGTATGCTTCTCAGATTCTTCACCTGCTTGCCATACCTTTAAATTATTGGGAGAAAAAGAGATAGGAAGTGTGAGCTGAGGAAGCATTAAGAAAATTAGCACCATGCAAATGAAGCAAATTGAAACTAACACCGGCTTCTCATAATTTCTTGTCATCCCTTTTTACTGGTTTTGTCCTGTCTAATTTAGATCATAAACTCTCCAGCTTGAAACTGTCACCTCTTTATGCAGAGCACTAAGACTGATGAAACTGTTTAATAAAAGCACAAGAAGCAGCAGCCAAGATTTGAAATTAAATTCACAGACCTAAAGTGAAAGTTATATTGAGTACATTATGGCAAAGTTAAGGGCATGGATTTATTTTCTTTATTTTCTGAAAACTAGTGTAACGTAACAGCTAAGATAGTACAGTCCAGAGTCAGTTTTCTTGGATAACAATTCTGGCTCGGGCTCTTATCAGTCGTATGATGTTTTGAGCACACCATATTTCATAGATTCCAAGAAACACAATATTTTACATTTTTACATCTCAGAAATTGAGACTACTCAATGCTATTTTGGCTAGTCAATGATATTTTATGATCACTATAGGCCACATAGTCGCTGAGACATAGCTTGCTTTGCCTGAGCACACACACGCACTTGGTCATCACCATTCACAGAGTCATCACTTCCCCTGAGTTATGGGCACTGGTGTGACTGCACATGCTGAATTAATTTGCCTTTTAAATCGGCTTCAGAAAGATTCACAGTACATTTGGTTTTAAGACAAAAAGTTATTGTATGTGCAGAAACAGAGCAGTAGGGTGTAAATTTGATATTCTTGAAGCAAATATTCATCATTAGAAGAATGATCATCATGCCAGATTTTGTTGCAAAGTAAAAAAAAAGAGCTTTATGACATCCAAGAAAGGAAGATACCCACAAGTAGCTGAAATCACACTACACTTCATTACTGAGGTATAGTAGAAGGATTGTTTATCACACGCCAAGCTATCCGACTGGAGGCAAGAGAAATACCAAATTTCTTGAAATAGATGAGAAAAAATTACAAAGCAGTGCGAGAGACTGGCATGATACAAATACTCTTTCAACAAGTGCAAAATAAAAACTCAAAGTCACAAGAAAACATTGTATCATAGTTTATTTGGCAGCATTTCTCCCGTTTTTTCATTTGTGTATTTAAAAAATTATGTGCTGATGGCCTAGAGATGAGGAAAACAGAATTTACTTCATAAATTGTGCGAGAAGTAAATGAAATAGTGTAAGGTGTTACTGCTGGGCTTGACACACAGTCAGCGTGTAGTACGTAACAGCCGTTGTTATCATCATAAAATCACAGAGGTCTTCCTTTTTCATATCCACTCTCTAATAAGCTAGTGGGGATTGGAAACAATTCAAGTGGGATAGACTCCATTTGAAAATAAAATGTGGTTTTGTGATCTTGGGGAGAGCAGGCCAATTTTAACAGGCTATGTTATAACACCTGCCTGGTGTTTCGCAAGTTGTAGAGTGAAGTGGAAACTCTAGAGGATGCTCAACACAGGATGACTTTTCCTGTCTTTGCCTGGAAGTTACTCTTGTGCTACCTTAAGACATTGCCACCCATCAACGTGATAGACACAGCTGCAGCTGTGTTTCCTTAGCCAAGACAATTGGAGACATTTCTATATGCCACCTTAGTTTTCTATTCAAAAAGTGTAGCATTAATTTCAGTGCACCACTTCAAACAAACAAAAAAAAATCATAGTTTTAGAATTTGTGATTTTGCAGCTTATTTGAAGCCTCAAGCAAGCATATTATAAGGACTTGATTGAAAAGTTCTCAAGTAAACAAATTTGTGCCTGAGCTCAGTGAATTTACACGATGCTCAAATACACAGCTGAATTTAACCTTTGAATTTTAATTTTCATCTAACTCAAGCTGTTGCGTTCCTGAAAACACAAAAGGAAGACTTTATAAAGTCATGAGTGATGCTAATGGGGCTGTGAATTTTTTTCAGGATCAATTTCTCTGTTAGAAAATCAACATTTTGAGATACTTTCCTAAATTGTCTCTGAGATTATCTTCAAGTGTCTCCATTAAACGTTAATTTTATTTTTTTAACAAGTTAATTTTTGAAGTCTGAAATACCCACTTAAATATATTTTACCTTTACTAATCAAGAAAACTACAGAAAAGTACCCCTCATACACTACCCGCCTCACACACATACATTTTTAAGTAACTGTGAAAGACAAGCAAAGATTGTATGTTCTTGACCTTCACCATTTTTGTTATTTCAAAAGCACAAAAACAATAACAACACATGCTATTTGAGATTTTAGGAGTAAAAGTCCCTCTTTAGCCAGAGAAATTATGAAAGCTTCAGTATAAAAATAATTCTGAGTTTGTTTGGCCAAATTGTTTTGTTTTTATAATTTTCATTGCTGTACTGTAATTTCCTTTTTAGTTTTGAAAATTAGCAAACTATGTAGAAATGCCTTAGCTATTGAGTACTGTAATAACTGTCTCAGGAGACAATTGCTCTGATAATTTAAGCTGCCAGTCATGATACAGCACCTCTGCCTAAGTGAAATGTGTGTGTGTGCGTGTGTGTCATTGCAAGTTAACTTGGTGTGTTTACTTGTTAATAATCTTAAAGTTATTCTTAGAAAAAGGGGGAGGGGAGAAAAATGCTGCTCAGGGATGTCTTTGTTGTCTTAACTTTGTCCCCCAATGTCCAAGTGAGAAGTTCCCTTTGTAGTACAAGCAATTCAAGAATCCCTATAGAGGAAAAGGGATTTCTTTTCTCAGCCACTGCTAGGTTCATGACTGAGATCCCTGTAATAAAAGACAAATTAGCAAGAGAAGTGTGTACAAATTTATTTTATAAGTGACACGGGCGCCTTCAGAAATGAAAACCTAAAGAAACATGGAAACCTGTTTGTTTAGATTCTTCTTGTTTAGATTCTTCTCTGTGTTCTAGTGTCATCAGAGATAAGGATCTTACTTTTCTCTAAGTATAGGGTGGGCACTCTGGAATGAAGGTTTTATGATCTGCTTCAGCCAAGAAAGGGTGAGGGGAAGGTGAAAATGATCTTCCTGCTTCTGTTGTTTTCTCAAGTGCCAAGGTGCCATAGTTTTGTGTAGCGTGTCCTGAACCCCATCATCCCCAAAGTACCAAATAAATAATATAGGAATGGCATGACTGCTGAATCTGGTTCAGGTCTTTAAAGTTATACTGAGGGTCTATCAAGATGGAAAAACATTTTTTCCCATGTTCTACTTTTTCTAAATTTTTTTGCATCAAGAAAACGGTTTGTATAAAACTAATCAGTGTTGTTGGAATGTTCTCCAAAATGTTACCTTTCACCATTGTCTATTTGGTGTCAAGTACTTTGACTAGTGTTAGATAAATCGCAGAATGAAAAAGAAGGTTAAAAAAATAACAATTCAAGTGTTTTATTGTCACTTTGTGTTTGATAGTCTACTCTATTTTTGGAAGTCCCTTTTAAGCTCTGGAATGTAAAACAATTACCTTTCAAACCACTGAAGTGCAACATGAATACAGTTAACACCTCATCTGGCTTCCAGGGTGTAAATTAACCTTGTCTACAGGCCATTAGGAACATTTAATGCTCTGTATTTGTGAAACATCACCATTCCAAAATTTAACTAAATGTAATAAAAGATAAGTAATACCTAAAAATTGTTGTAAGCAATTAGGAAGCAGGACATTATTTTTTATCATTTTTACCACGGTGTGTAACACACTTTTTCCTGATCCCCAAGTCAATCAGTTTATGCATTAATTCCTGTTCAGAAGAATACTCTAATAATGTTAAGTATTAGTAGTGACCCACCTGCTGTCACTTCAAATGCATGTACATTGACAAGAAGTCCAGGGGCCCAAACCATATTTCCCTATTGCCCACAGACCTGCACAAAACAGCTCAGCAGGAAGGGAGGTATGGTTTTAGGGGCTCTGCCTAGTGGAATGCTCTTGTAGAATGCTTGAATCAATATGCAGATTTGACATTGGAATAAAGATACAGCTAGCCCCTCTCTATTAACTCAAACAAAATCTTTTTCTTTATTTTTCTCTGTCTTTACTCTTTCTCTTCTTCCCCTTTCCTTCCTTCTTCTCTCTGTTCTTCATCTGTCTCTTTCCACTTTGGGGCTCTTTTTCAACCTCTGTCTTTCTTCTTCACTTCTTCCCCTATCCTCTCTCCATGTGTTCTCCCTTTGAATTCACATTTCATCTATGAAGTGTCAATATACACATGACCCTAGTTCTCTATCTCTAGCCCTGATCTCTTGCAACCTCCAGTTCACCATTCCCAACTGCTTGCTGGACATCTGCAGCTATGGTTCTTTAAATCCTTTAGAGTCTACCTGTTGTCTGGTGAACTCATCTTTTCCCCCATTCCTCAAACCAACTCTTGGTCTGCTTTTTCCTCTTTTAATGAGTGTTTTCACCAATCTTTCAGTTATCTAGGCCTCAAGTCTTGTAGTAATCTTTGACTTCTCCCTTACTTTCTCTTCCTACACCCAATCAGGCCTGGGTCCTCTTGATTCTGTTTTGTCACATCCTTGGGTGTGTTCTTTAATTTTATTTTCTAATGTCAAGTTCTAGTAGACTTTTATCATCACTCATCTTGGTGTTCTGGTCCTTACTGATCTGTCCATTAGACCATTGTCAAGATATCTATGGTAAAACAAGATTCTTAACATACCACAATCATTTCATCTGCTTACCAAAAACCTTTGATGAGGGCCAGGAATAGATAAGAAAATCAGAGAGAAGAAAAACAAAGTCAAATGTGTATAATATAAATATGTATTTTCAATGATTTACACTAGAAGATATCAAGTGTAATTCCGACAATGTGGTACTTGAGAAAGGTCAACAAATAGACTTGGAATAGATGAAAAAAGCTGCAAAGCAATGAGAGGCTGCTATGATAAAATAACTCTTTCAACAAGTATAGACATAACAGAGATTCCAGATATATAGTCCCTTGATTCGTGAGAAAGAAACTTCTGCAGTACGTGGGGAAATATAGTGTCTTCAATAAATGGTGCTGGGTCAATTCGATATTTACGTGTTAAAAAATGAAATGTTGACCTCTTTCTCATATCATATGTAAAAAATCAATTCTACACGGGGCATGGAGATAAATGTGGAAGATAAAACAAGCACAGGGACACACACATGAAACAGTAAACAAAAGGAAAATATTAATAAGACTGCATTAAAATCAGGAAACATAAAGAAGTGAAAATTCAAGGTACAGAAGACATGTTTGCAATACATCTATCTATCTGATGAAGTAGTATAGGATATATAAAAAAACTCCTATAAAATAATTAGAAAAGGCAGATTAACTAATAGAAAAATGGGCAAAAGACTAACAGACACTTCATAAAAGAGGATCTGCAAAGATAAATATTTGAAATATCTGAAAAGCTGCTAAATCTTTTTAGAGACTAAGGAGCTATGAACTAAAACCTCAAAGAAATACCATGATACACCCACCAGGCTGGGTAGCATTTTAAAATCCAAACAATACCAGTGCTGGCAGGGACATAGAACAGGTAGAAGGTTTATAATCCCCTGCAGAAATGCAGAATTTATAATTGCTTTGAAAAAATTGTTTGGCTATTATCAGCTAAAACTGAATATATGCATGTCCCATGACCTGACAGTTCCACTTGTAGACAGATACCCAATGGAAATGGGTAAATGTGCACATTAAAAGATATAGGTAAGAATATTCATAATAGCACTATTTATAACAGCTGCAAACTGTACACTGTCAACGTCCATCAACAGTAGAGTAAGAAATAGACTTACTCAATATCCATCAATAGTAGAGTGAGAAATGAATTTTATTTCATTTTCTGATAAGCACACATTCTGCCAACACTCTTTGAAAGCTTGGCTTCCACACACCTTGCATCTCCCTGAACTGGAGTTCATGGGGCATCATGAATACTCTATGCAGATAGGATGGCAACAAGCAGTGAACGCACACATTTTGTCAGTCTCCTGTGCTCACACACATGCTTCATTATTCCATCGAATTTCACTTACAAAACACAAGTTGAAAGATAAAATTATTAAGTATTTCAAGGCAACAACAGCAGAGCAATAAACTAAGTACAGGCCCTTCTGAGTGAGGGCATTTTCATGAAACCAGCCGTTCATGTTAATCGTACTTCAATAAAAAGTTTATTAAAAACAAAGTGAACAAATAAATATCCTTCAATGGCTCCTTTACTGTCTAGCGAATAAAGTTAAAATTCCTTGGCTAAAATAGAATTTAAAAAATTTTGGTCTCAATCCCCCTCCATTACTCCCCTCCCTACACACCAAGCGATCCTCCGCAAATACTGACCCACTTCTAAACCTGAGAGCCGTCCCTCACCCATTTCTTAACTCCTCTCAGCAGGTTTGGTTGCCTTATTTTCAGAAGACATTACAAATGCGCTTACTTTCCCTTAGAAACAGATCACTCTCCTCTGAGCCCTGGGGTCCCTGGGCTCCTGCAATAGGCAGGATCTGGTACACCAGCAGGATGCCATACGGAAAATGAACGCCAATGGCAGACAGCCCCGGCTTGAGGGTGTGGGTGCTTCGGTTCAGCCTTCCTCCACAGCCCTCCACAGTCACTGTCAAACAGAAATCAGAGTATCTTTTAGAAAATGTTAATCACTCCTGCTCACGTTCTACTGTCTTTCCACCCTACTGAGAATGAAATCCAGGCTTCTCATTGTGGACCACGAGGTCCAGCCCACGCACCTTCCGTCCTCCCGTCTCTCTCCTTACTGACTTCACCCTAGTCTCCCCGACCCTCTTAGGGCAGACCCATGGCTTTTGTGTTTGCTAATTTCTCCATCCAGAATGTCCATCTTTGCATGGCTTATGCCCTTCCCATTAGGACTCAGATCAAAAGTCCCCCGCTCAAAGAAGCCTTTGCTGACAACAAAATATAAAGTAGCTCTCTCCCACCAACTCTGGCTCTCGTTATTACAGCACCAGATGTTTGCCTCTCCTACCACTTATCATTACCTGTAAGCCCCAGTCTGTCTTGTTCGTGGTTGTATCTGAGAGCCAAGAACAATGTCCAGTGCATAGTACATGTTTAAAAGTATTATATCTCATTATTTCCCTTTGGAAGGGTAAATGAAAGCTTTCCTCGTTCCCCTGGTTGTTTTGCCCGCTCCCCCACCCCCCATTTGTTCTCCTCAGCTGAGCTGGCAGGGTTTTGTGTTGGGGAAGAAATATTAAGAGGCAAGTGGGTCAGGAAACTAGGGCTCAGGGCTGGGGCTGTGAGGTGGGAAGATGGAGAGCAGAGATATGCATATTCTGGAAAGAAAATTTTTTCTGGGAGAGAGAAGTATGTTTAAAGTAGATTTCAGAAACTTCCGTTATGTGGGGAGAATCTTTTCCTTCTCTGAAAACCACCAGTAAAGTCTGCAAGACTCATGAAGCACTTGTAGGTTTTGGGGGGAGGGGAAGATTGGTCTACCTTGTGCTCATGTGGGACTCATATACACGGAAGCCTGGAAGCCTCCACAGGCTGGTCTCCTCCAGGTTACACCTATCTTTCAACCAATACCAACTGAGAAGTTTGATAAAAATAGGTTATGCTTTCTTTGACTGTTCCTTTTGTTTGTAATATTATTGCCAAACATCTCTTCCTAGGCAGCCTAGCATGGACTTAGGGGTTAAGACTGAAGGTGCTGGAGTCTGACCTATTTTAAAGCCTGCTTCTGCCCCTTCCTAGCTGTGTGAACTTTGGCAAGTTGCTTAGCTTCTCTCTAAAATAGGTGTACTACTACTTCCTTTCTCATCATTTGTTGTGATGGTTAAACAAGATAATCCACATAGTGACTGGGAGCATATGTACCCCTTAAATGTTAGTTTTTATTCTTTCTCCTTTGGGAGGAAAACACCTTGAGGACAGGGCCTCTGAGATGAGATTACATCTCTCATAATTTCACATCCCATGGAGGAGACCTGAAAAATGTCTTATGAGGCCAATTTCAATAAATATTTGTGGGAAATCTATGTTTTAAACATTCAAACTTGAAATAGATTTATTTTCTTTTATGACAACCCCTTCAAAAGGACCAGTATCCTATTGACATTTGTTTGAGTTTATACCTCTCCCATTCACCTCCTCAAAAAGAGTATCGTGGGATATGTAACAAATCAAACAACAGACAGGCATGTCAAATCTCAATTGAATTAAGATTATTTTGTCTTGAGAATATTAGTGACACCAAAATATGTTTGGAAATAAAATTTTGGGGAGTTATTCTTCACTTCTTCCTGGTTTTCCTTCTTTTTAAAAATTTTAACATTTAATTGTACATATTTGTGGGGTACAGTGTGTTGTTACAGTACATGCATACACTGTACATTAATATGCTTAGGGTAGATAGCATAGTTTTGTATCATTAACCCACCACCTCCCCTCTCTCCCAACCCTCCTTTCTTCCCGGCCTCTGGTAACCATTATTCTACTCTCTACTTCTAGGAGAACCCCTTTTTTCTTTTTTCGTTTTTTGATTCTGCATGTAAGTGAGATCATGTGGTATTTGTCTTTCTGTGCCTGGATTATTTCGCTTAACATGATGGTCTCCAGTTCCATCCATGTTGCTGCAAATGATAGGATTTCATTTTTCTTATGCTGAATAGTATTCCATTATATGTGTGTGTGTGTATCTACATATCTCACAGTTTTTTATCCAGTCATCTCTTGATGGGCATTTATGTTGATTCCATTTCTTGGCTATTGTGAATCATGTTAAAATGAGCATGGGAGTGCATGTGTCACTTTGATATGTTGATTTCATTTCCTTTGAATATTGTTTTTCTTTTTTAAAAACATTTTATCATTACACAATCTGAACATTTTTTGTGGCCCTTTACCAATTTCTCCCTAAACCCCCTTTCCCACCTGTGGTGTCCTCAGTTCCATTCTCTCCTTTTGAGAGTTCAATTATTATAATTGCTTGTTTGTTGTCCTTCCTTCCTTCCTTCTTTCTTTTCAGCTCCTACTTATGAGTGTGGACATGAGGTATTTCTCTCCCTGTGCATGGCTTATTTCACTTAACATAAGTTTCTCTAACCATGTTGCTGCGAATGGCAGAATTTCATTCCTTTTCATGGCAGGATAGTATTCCATTGTGTATATATACCACATTTTCCTTATCCAGTCATCCATCCATGGACATTTAGGTTGGAAGCTATTGTAAATAGAGCTGTGATAAACATGAGAGTGCAGGTATCTCTTTGACATGATGATTTCCATTCTTTTGGGTATATGCCCAGCTGCAGGATTGCTGGATCCTATGGCAGCTCTATCTGTAGTTGTCTGAGGAATCTCCATACTGTTTTCCATAATGGCTGTACTAATTTACAGTTCCACCGACAGTGTAAGAGAATTCCCCTTTCTCCATATCCTTGCCAGCATTTGTTATTCTCTGTCTTTCTGATACTGGCTAGTCTAACTAGCATGAGATGATATCCCAATGGTTTTGATTTGTATTTCCCTGATGCTTAGTGATGTTAAGCCTCTTTTCATGTATATGTTGGCCCTTTATATATCTTCTTTTGAGAAATGCCTATTCAGCTCCTTTGCCCACTTTTTAATTGGGTTAATTTTTTTTTTTTTTTTTTTAGTGTTAAGTTGTTTGAGTTCCTTGTGTTTTCTAGATATTAATCCACTGTCAGATAGATGGTTTGCGAATATTTTCTCCCATTCTAAAAATTATCTTTTTGCTCTGTTAACTGTTTCTTTTGCTGTGCAGAACCTTTTTAGTTTAATAATATAATATAATCTCATTTGTTTATTTTTCCTTTTGTTGCCTGTGCTTTCGGGGTCTTGTTCGTAAAGTCTTTGCTCAGTTCTACTTCCTGGAGTGTTTCCCCTATGTTTTCCTTTAGTAGTTTTGTACTTTTTTGTCTTAAATATGTCTTTAATCCATTTTGAGTTGATTTGGGTATATGGTAAGAAGTACAGGTCTAGTTTCATTCTTCTACATATGGATGTCCAGTTTTCCCAGTACCACCTATTGAAGAGGCAGTCCTTTCCCCAATGTATGTGCCTGTTGCCCTTGTCAAATATCAGTTGGCTATAAGTATGTGGGTTGATTTCTGGGTTCTCTATTCTGTTCCATTGGTCCGAGTGTCTGCTTTTATGCCAGTACCATGCTGTTTTGGTTATTACAAATTTGTAGTATAATTTCAAGTCAGGCAGTATAATGCCTCCAGCATTTTACCACCCAGTAGTGGTATTGCTGGGTCATAGGGTATTTCGGTTTTTAGTTCTCTGAGGAAACTCCAAACTATTTTCCACAATGGCTGTATCAATTACATTCCCACCAACAATGGAGGAGAGTTCCCTTTTCTCTGCATCCTCGTCAGCATTTGTTGTTTTCTCTTTTTGTGATTACAGCCATTCTAACTGAAGTGAGATGACATCTCATCTTGGTTTTAATTTGCATTCCCTGATGATTAGTGCTGTTGAGCATTTTTTTCATGTGCCTGTTGGTCATTTGCATGTCTTCTTTTGAGAAATGTCTGTTTGTTTCCTTCACCTGTTTTTCATTTGGGTTACTCCTTTTTTGTTTGTTTGTTTGTTTCTGTTAAGTTCCTTATATATTCTGGATCTTGTCTGATGTGTGGTTTGCAAATACTTTCTCCCATTTTGTAGGTTGCCTTTTCACTTTGTTGACTGTGTCCCTTGCTGTGCAGAAGCTTTTTGGTTTGATGTAGTCCCATTTGTGTATTTTTGCTGTAGTTGCCTCTGCCTTTGTACTCTCGCTCAAAAAAATGCTGCCCACTCTCTTTTCAAGTAATATCACCCCTATGTTTTCTTCTAGCAGTTTCATAGTTTGGGGTCTTAAATTCAGGTATTTAATCCATTTTAATTGATTTTTGTGTATGCTGAGAGATAGGGATCTAGTTTCAGTCTTCTCCATGTGAATATCCAGTTTTCCCAGCACCATTTGTTGAAGAGGCCATCCTTTCCCCATTGTATATTTTTGGCACTTTTGTGGAAAATCATTTGGCTGTAAAGGTGTGGTTTTATTTCTGGGCTCTCTATTGTGTACCACTGGTCTATTTGTTTGCTTTTATGCTGTTGTGTTTGCTATAGATTCATAACATATTTTGACATAAGGTAGTGTGATGGCCCCAACTTTGTTTTTTGTTTGTTTGTTTGTTTGTTTAAGATTACTTTGGCTATACAGGGTCTTTTGTGGTTCCCTACAAATTTTAAGGTTGTTTTTTCTATTTCTGTCAAGAATGTCATTTGTATTTTGACAGGGATTGTGTTGAACTTGTAGATTGGTATGGGTAATATGGGCATTTTGATAATGTTAATTTTTCCACCCCATGATCAGGAGATACCTTTTTGTTTATTTGTGTTTTCTTCAGTTTCTTTCACCAATTTTTGTAGTTTTCATTGCAAAAGTTTTTAACCTCCTTGGTTACACTTATTCCTAGGCATTTCAATTTTTTGGTAGCTATTGTCAATGGGATTACTTTCTTGACTTCATCTTCAGATATTTTGTTATCAGCATATAGAAATGCTATTGATTTTTGCATGTTGATCTTGTATCCTGACACTTAACTGAATTCACTTATTAGTTCTAGTAATTGTTTTGTGGAGTCTTTAGGGTTTTCAGTGAATATGATCATGTTACCTGAAAAGTAGAATAGTTTGACTTCCTCCTTTCTTATTTGAATGCCCTTTATTGCTTTTTCTTGCCTTACTGTGCTGACTAAAACTTCCAGTACTATGTTGGATATGAGTGGGGAAAGTGGGAATCCTTGTCTCCTATGATCCTTTGTATATCTGTGGTTATCAGTTGTGATATCTCTTTATTATTTCTGATTTTGTTTATTTAAGTGTTCTCTCTTTTTTCTTCATTAGTCTAGCTAAAAGTTTATTGATTTTGACTATTTTTTTCAAAAAATCAACTCTGTTTCATCGATCTTTTGTATTTTTTTTTATCTGTAATTTATTTCTTTCTGCTCTGATCATTGTTTTTTCTCTCCTTTAACCAGTTTTGGGTTTGGTTTGTTTTTATTTTTCTTGTT
This sequence comes from Cynocephalus volans, assembly GCF_027409185.1. NCBI lineage: Eukaryota > Metazoa > Chordata > Mammalia > Dermoptera > Cynocephalidae > Cynocephalus > Cynocephalus volans. The sequence goes on along the minus strand of NC_084460.1, from coordinate 209,076,637 downwards.
ATTTGAGGTGTAATATTAAATATTTATGTAAAGTCTTTCTACATTTTTAAACTTCTCTGTTAGAACAGCTTTTTCTGTGTCCCATAGGTTCTGGTATGCTGTGTTTTCATTTTCATTTATCTCCAGAAATTTTTAATTTCCTTTTTAATTTCTTCTTTGATCCATTCATTTTTAGAAGCATGATGTTTAATTTCCATGTATTTGTATAGTTTTCAATGTCCCTTCTATTATTGATTTCTAGTTTTATTTCATTATGACTACAGAAGATAACTGGTATGATCTCAATTTTTTAAAATTTGTTAAGACTTCTTGTGTGTCTTAACTTAGGGTCTGTTTTAGAGAATGTTTCATGTGTTGCAGAGAAAAATGTGTATTCTGTAGTTGTTGAATGAAATATTCTATGAATATACATTTGGTCTAATCAGTCTAGAGTGCAGATTAACTGTGATGTTTCCTGGTTAATTTTCTGTTGGGATGATCTGTCCTTTGCTGAAAGTGGGGTATTAAGTCCCCACCTATTTTTGTGTTGCATTCTATTTCTCCCATTAGGTCTAGTACTATTTGCTTTATATATCTGGTTGCTCTGGTGTTAGGGGCCTATTAACTTAGAATTGTTATATCCTCTTGTTGTATTGATCCTTTTATTGCTATATAGTGACTTTCCTTATTTTTTTTTTTTTCTTTCCTTGGCTTGAAGTCTATTTTATCTGATATAAGTATAACTGCTCCTGTTCTTTTTTTTCTCTCATTTACATAATATAATGTTTTTCATCTCTTCACTTTCAGTTGATGTGTGTCCTTATGGGTGAAGTGAGTTTCTTGTAGGCAGCATATTGTTGGTTCTTGTTTTATTATCCATTCAGCCACTTTGTCTTTTAATTGGGAAATTTGATCTATTTACATGAAATCTATTTACTTATAGAGTTATTATTGATATATTGAGATTTGTTACTGCCATTTTGTTACTTTTTTTCTGGTTGTTTTGTAGATACTTTTATTTATTTATTTGTTTGTGTTTTTGAGCTCACTGTCTTTCTTTGTGATTAAGTGGTTTTATCTAGCAGTATATTTTGATTTCTCCCTATTTATTTTTAGTATGTCTATTATGGATTTTTGTGTTATAGTTATATCTTTTAATATTGCCTATCTCTTATGCAGTTGTTGAATTTGATATTATCCTGTTGTGTTTGTCCTTTTGGCTTCATAGTAAGGATATAAGTGGTTTATTCACCACCTTCCAATGGTGGAATATTCTGAGATTGTCTGTGTACTTACTTTACTAGTGAGTTTTGTACCTTCAAGTGTTTTCTTGTTCTACTTTAGCATCATCTTCCTTCAGCTTGGAGAACTCACTTTAGCATTTCTTGTAAGACAGGTCTATTGTTGATAAATTTCCTTAGCTTTTGTTTGTCTGGGAAAGACTTTATTTCTCCTTCATATTTGAAGGTTAGTTTTACTGGATACAGAATTCTTGACTGACAGTCTTTCATTCAGCACTTTGAATATCATTCCACTCTCTCCTGGTCTGTAGGGTTTCTACTGAGAAATTCACTGAGACCTGTATGGGGGCTCCATTGAATGTTATGTATTTCTTTTCTCTTGCTGCTTTCAGTATTCTTTGTTTTTCTTTGGATTTTGATAATTTGATTATGATTTCTTCTGGGGTGTTCCTCTTTGGATTGAATTGAATTGGTGACCTCTGAGCTTCCTGTACATGGATGGTGTCATCTTTCTTTATACCTGGGAAATTTTCAGCCTTTATTTGCTTAAAAATGCTTTTAAGGTTTCCTCCTTTTTCATTTTCTTCAGGTATGCCAATCATGTGGTAGTTATATTGCTTGAAGGAGTTCCATAATTGCTGCAATTTTCTTTCATTTTTTCTTATTCTTTTCTTTTTTTGCTCCTCTGATTGAATAATTTTTTATGTTCTTTCTTTGATCTCACTGATTCTTTCCTCTGTGATTAAGTCTGCTACTGGAGCTTTCTATTGAGTTTTTCAGTTCAGTTAACTTATTCTCTCTCTCTAGAATTTCTATTTTTTTAATTGATTCTTTTTTTTGTCAAGTTTCTTTTTTCCTCCGGAGTTGTTTTCAAATATTATTTAAGTTTTATTTGTATTTTCCTTGACTCACTCAACTTCTTTAAGACGATTATTCTTAATTCTCTGTCAGACACTTTATAAATCTGCTATTTCTGGGTTCACTGTTAGTGCTTTGTTGGTTTCCTTTGGTGGTGTCATGTTTCTCTGTTCTTTATTGATGTTTATGTCTTTACATTGATGCTTGTGCATTTGAGATTTGAGGTACATTTGTGCTACCTCTTCCAGCTTTTGTAGGTGCTCTTGGGTGGTGTTAGACCTTTATTGTTCTATAACAGAACTTTGTCTCTGTTCTGTGGGGTTTTTTTTCCACTCTGTGGTGAATTAATAGCAGCCACCGTTACTTAAGCACTAACCTAGACTAATTTACTGTCCTGTGGTTAATTCCTAGGTTGGGCAAAACTTCATGCAGGGACCTAAACTTGAACTCTGTGCCTGCACTAAATTGCTGCCTTATGGATGTTTCTCAGGGTGGAAAAATTTTCTGTGTGAGCCAAATTTTAATTGTTGGCCTTTTAGTCATTTACAGGTCATGTGGGGTTGCCACAAGTGCAACTGGCCTGTGTGAAAAATCTGGTCCAGGACTGAAACTTTCCCACAAACTATGCACTTTACAGTTCTGTCACATTGACTGTGTGGCACCTGTACCAGTCAGAAGACAGATCAGCTCCCTGATGCACTCCTGGTGGATAAACCCTCCACTCCCAGTACTGGAAATGTTTTCCATGGAGCAGGTCCTGCACAAATCCTCCACAAAAACTCACTGACCTCTGGGTGATTCCTTCTTCCTATTGGCTACAGCCCCTCCCTCCTACGTGGGTACAGGGGAAACTGCAAGCAGCTTTGTTGGCCTGTGAACTGAGATGGTGCACTCTGAAGTGATACACACACACACACACACACACACGCACACACGCACACACACACACACACATATATCACTTAGTACAAATACATATATTTGCCAACAGTCTTGGCATCCTTCTCCCCTGCAGACTCCAAGTAGCTTCAGGCAATGGGCACTTCTGTGGCTTTGATGTCCCCAGGTAGCTACCCTGTCTGCTGTGCCACACTGGCCCAGGGGGTGGGTGGGGCTGAGCCAGAGCAGGGTGATCCCTCCTCTTACTTGCTGTGTCTTTCCACACCTTCAGACTCAGCAGATCTCTTCTCCTCTTTCCCCAAACTCCAGTGATTTCAGAATGGCAGTTTTTGTGCTTTACTAGTTGTGAGTTGATCTGTTGTTGTTGGGGGACGATGCCAGGATCGCCTATTCTGCCGTCTCGATGACATGAGGATTCACTCCTTTCTTCTTTTCTCCCTGGGACATCTGCAACATATTACTCACTATTGTTTACTGCTTAGTATGTAAAATCTTTCCTATGTGTCTTATCTACCTAAGGCTTAACCACAGTAGGGCAAAGACGTGTTCTGCTTAGTAGTTATTAGGATTCTTAACTCTGTAGTTTGTACATGATACATGCTCAAGGAGGCAGGGATGGATTTCATGGTGTTTAAGAGCACGTTACCTGATTGGGCTCATACTGTCATTTCAGTTTCAGTACCTTGCACAGACCTCAAAAAGATTCCTGAAGTGTTTTTGGCTGTATAAGTAGAAGCTTGCTAGTGAATATCCCTTGCCTATTCAATTGATGTCTGTCTGAGGCCTCCTAGTGGCTGGAGAAAACCCTGCTTACTGTCTTCCCACTCAATGGGACAGGACGTTTGCCTCTGTGAGTCCCTAAAGTGGCTCAACCTGCACAGAGCCCCAGTGAGCTTTCTTGTACCTCACCAGCTTCAGAGCTGGTGTGTCTTTAGGGAGAACCTCTCCAGAGAGAGCTTCAGGGTTTGTTTCTGCTTTACTCACCCAGTCATTTGTTTTTCCACTCTTTCACCACTTTTTACTGAGTATTCCTATGTACAAGGCTCTCTTCTAGGTGCTACAGATAGAGCAATGAATGAGACACATGGGATTTCTGTTCTCATAGCATCTACATTCCAGTGAGGGAGTAATGGGGGAGACAAACGATGACAAGATAAATAAGTCAACAAGATTTCAGAGAGGCATATATTTAATGAAAATTTTGAACATGAAGCATTTTAAATTCTTTGGTGGCAAGCTGAAGCAAGAAAAGATTACATTAGCTCACTTGGCTAGGAAGACTCCTGGGTTGAGCTCACAGGACTGAAAGAAGAACTGCAGCCATGGAGGCATGTGAACTGGGATCCTGCTAGAAATCTCACTATCTCTTGTTTTCATTTGTTGTCTTGACTGCCTTCTGAAAACAGGCTTTTGTTTTTAAATTTTTTTAAAAAGCTTGAGATATAACTTACATATGATAAAATTCTCCCATTTTAAGTGTTTAAGGAATTTTAACAAATTTGCACAGTCATGTAACCACAACCACCATCATGATATAGAACAACCCTACCTCACACTCATCCCCAGCTTCTGGCAACCACTACTTTGTTTTTGGTCACTATAGGTTTCTAGAATTTTGTAAGAACAGAATCATACAGTACATAATCTTTGGGTTTGGCTTCTCTCACTTAGTACAATGCTTTTGAGATCCATTAATGTTGTATATATCAGTAGGGTTTTTTTTTTTCTTTTTATTGCTGAGTAGTCTTCCATTTGTGTATGTATATATTTTTTGATTGACAAATAATAATTGTACATATTTATGGATTAAAGTATAATATTTTGATGCTTACACACAATGTATTAACATATCCACCACCTCAGACATTTATCATTTCTCCGTGTTGAGAACATTCAAAATTCTTTTAGCTGTTTGAAAATATAGAATAAATTATTGTTAACTATAGTCACCTTACAGAGTTGTAGAATAGCACTTATTTCTCCTACCTTGCTCTAATTTTGTATCCATTAACCAATCTCCCTATCCCCCCTCTTCACTACCAGTCCCAGCCTCTAGTAGTCACTCTTCTACTCCCTATTTCTATGAGATCAACTTTTTTAGCTTTCAGGTAAGAGTGAGAACATGTGGTATTTATCTTTCTGTCCCTGGCTTATTTCACTTAACATAATGTCCTCTGGGCTTACTTATGTTGCTGCAAATGTCAGCATTTCATTCTTTTTCGTGACTGAATAGTATTCCATTGTGTATATATACATGTTGAAATAGACCTTTTGACCTACGGCATGGAATATGGACACTGAAGAACCAGATGATAACACTGAAGACCCTGGATTCACATCTTCTCATTTTAGAAATCTCACTTGAAGGAGAACCTGTTTCTCCCAGTATCTGTATAGCAACTCCAGGAAAGGATTCTGATTAGCTTCTTTTGGGTAATGGGTTCATCTCTGAGGTTAACCACTGTGTCAAGGAAATGTGTCCTGTAATTGATCAGGCCTGAATGGATGTTGAATGTATTAACAATGAGGTAGGATCTGTTAATGGAAGATAGTGTTCACAAAAAATGCTGGTAATCCAAACAATGGATTTCATAGTTTCTTTTAGTCCTCTTTCCTGGGTCAGAACATCCAGCAGCCAGGGCACTAATGGGACAGTTCTTCCAGAAGATTTCTCATCAAGAGCCTTCTAAAATTTTTGAAGTTATCAGAACTAACCTAAGGGTAAAGCATAATTCTTCTGTAGGGATGGATTTGCATGTTATGTAGCTGTAAGGGGTCAAGAGAAAGAAGATGCTGTAGAGCCAGACAAGCCTGGTTTTTAGATCCTGGTTCTGGTATGTACTCTGTGACCTTGTGCAGGTTATATCTCGGGACCTGAGTTCTCTCATTTGTGAAGGCTATCTGCAAGAATGAAATACGGTAAATTAATAAGATTATGCAAATGTGATGTATTCAGTTTCTTACCTTTAGTCCCCAGATCACTACGGCTTAAACTTTCTGAAGCATAGCCTTTCTATGTTTCCCGGGATCATGGGACTACGGTCTCTAACGGTAAGTTTAGGTACTGAGTGTAGATTAGACACAGAATATTATCTAGTTGGAAATCTTGGGATCCAGAGTATAAAATAGAATTCTCCCACTCCAGCCAGGAAGGAGAAGTATTAGCAGGGCATTGAGACTACCCAAAAGTCAAGGTGAGAAGAGCTGCTCAGAAACCCAGGATGCCTGGGATCTTCTCTAAGCAGTCAGCTATTTCCTGTCCTGGCACAGAGGAGACCCTCATATTGCTTTTTAATTTTTTAAATTTTTTTATTTTTTTTTCTTTTTTGTGACTGGTAAGGGGATCGCAACCCTTGGCTTGGTGTCGTCCGCACTGCGCTCAGCCAGTGAGCGCACCGGCCATCTCTATATAGGATCCGGACCCGCGGCGGGAGCACTGCTGCGCTCCCAGCTCCGCACTCTCCTGAGTGAGCCATAGGGTTGGCCCTCATATTGCTTTTTACAACCCTTTCCGTTTCCATTTGCTGTTTTTAGGGCTTGGTGCTCCAGAGGTTTGAAGGTAGCTATCAATTACATACTATCTTATTTTATGACTATAGTGTTTCTGCTAGATTACCAAATTTTCAGGAATATAAAAGTAATAACTACAGTTCATGTATTCATTTATTTATTCAATAAAATGAGAAGCAGTATGTGCAAACTGGAACCAGAATGTTTGCTCTAAGTGCCAGTTTACCACTAAACAGCTGTATGACCTTAGGCAAGTTACTTACCCTTTCTGTGTTTCAGTCTTTTCCTCTGTAAAATGGAATAATCATAATATTTAGCTCATAGTGTTAATGCAGGACACAGAAGTTTCTTAATGACATTCCTCAGTACGTGCTAGCTATTTTTTTTTTTTTCTTTTCTTTTTCATTTTGGTGGCTATCCAGTACAGGGATTGAACCCTGGACCTTGGTGTTATCAGCACCACACTCTAACCAACTGAGCTAACCGGCCAGCTTGTACTAGCTTTATTAAGGTGGTCTTACTATGTGGGAAATGCTGTGCTACATTTACATCATCTAAGTTATTCCTCACAATAACTCATGGTATTGTTATCACTATCCCCTTTTTACAGATGACGCTATCTGAGAGGTAAAGCTTTTTGCCTAAGGATATGGTAGAGCCAAGGTTAAAATCCTTGTTTGACTTCAGAGCTCATGTTTTCAGCGATGTCTTACCATTATCTCCTCGCCTGTGAAGTCCCTGACATTAATGCAGGGAACCCAGTTGCTCCCTATAGAGCCATGTGTGCCGAACAGACTGATTTTCCTGCAATTTCCAGGTTTCACTGAGGTCTCCCCATGAGCCCAGTGTTGTTCCTGGAGCTAACTCACATCTGGTTTCACAGCACAGAACTGAATGCAGAGTCTGTGTTGAACCATTTTTTCCTCCTTGTCATTTGAGGTCAGGATCGGGTACAACATGTTGAAATATATATTGTTCACAGCCTTTTTCTGTTCACTGAACTTTCCAATTAGTGTTCACTTAAATGGATGCCAGGGAGAATTCCTTACAAGTTATGGTGTCATGTTGAATTGTGTGATTATGAAGACTGTGGTGACAGGAAGGACCTAAGATTTTTTTTTCTCCTCCCCTCACTGCTGGGCAAAACTGGCTGTGAAAAATAACTCTAAGTTAAGAATTCCCTAATGTAAAAAGGTATTAACGCTTTTTTTTTTTTTTTTTTTTTTTTTTTTTGCTATTTTTTGTTGAGTCCTAATTTAAATGTTCCATTTCTGTGAGTTTTGTTCTTAAGATTACAGTTGTATATGGTGCCCTCGGGGTAGTGTTGTATTGATTATCAAATGTCTGCAGTGCATTTCTGCTCTTGGTCTATTTAAGTATAGAACAAAATAGTGTGGGTTTCTATCTTTCATTCCAAATGTCGTTTGCTGTGAGCTATTTTCTTGTACGGAGGTTCTTTCTTTTGTTTACCCTATTTTGCATATACTTTTTCACTTTTTACAAAATTGGTTATAATATGGGATTATGCAGTGTTCTGAGGGTGAATTTGAGCATTAGGGTTGATATTTTATTTTGTGACAGAAAGATTAGGGTATTTTTTTCCCCTTTTATTCTCCTTCAAAAAAAAGAGAAATGCCTCAGTCAATGAATAATTTAAGTTATTGAATTCAGAAGAACATATTTGAGTATTTCATGGTACAGGCATCTTTATTTTATGTTTCCTTCCCGGAGGCAGGAGTGGTACCAGGTATTACAATACGAACTCAATCAGTCATGTCCTTTCCCGCGGCTGAGTGGTGATGAGAGTCTCACGTCTAAGGATTAATTCATGGACAGGAAGAGAATTCACGGAAGGCCACTGTCACCCTTATTCAATCTTCATTGCTTTTTACTGGTAATTCTAGGAGCACAGGCTTGCAGCTGGCCTATGCTAAGACTGAGAGGGTGGGTGTTCCTATGAGAGTACAGTTGTCTCTAGAGATTTCCAGGGATTACCAGTTTGTTGTCAGGGTGTTGGAAGGGATTCTCTGCCTAGTTTCTTCTCAGCTCTATTTCAGCTTTTTGATAGGGGTGGGGGTAGGGAAATGCTTCTAACTGTACTTTGGTTCTGGTCTCCAGCTCAAATTTATCAAGATCTATTGTGGCATTTTTGGCTACCTCAATAAAAAAGAAAGGTGAATATTATAGAAAAGTGCTAAATTTTCTCATCAACAATTTGGAATGCAATGGTAGCAGAAGATAATTTATGCTGAATTGTTTTCCCTCTCCTTGTTCAAGGCTGTTTCAAGGTGTGACAAGATACTAGTATAGATAGGTTGCCTCTTAGAAATAAATTGGGCTTCTTCATAAGTTGCTTGTTTGGAATTCAGGAGCATAATAACCCATAAAAACATTATTTTATTTTATTTTTTATTATTTTTAATGTAATAGTCATTTATTATCTCACAGGTGCTCTAGGTAAGGAGTTTGTCCATTGCATAGCTAGGCTCTCTGCTCAGGGTTTCATGGGGTATATTCAAAGAGTAAACTAAGGCTGAGATTCTATCTGAGACTAATAGTCCTAAGTTCAGCAATTGTTGGTAAAAATCGTTACTTACATTTGTAGAACTGAGATCCTTTTTTCTTCCTGGCTATCAGTTGGGTCCATTTCAACTCCTAGAGACTACCTGCCAAACCCCGCCACATAACCCTCTCTACACCATAGTAGTTTTCTCCTGAAACAGTAGCAAGAGAATCTCTATCACTTGAGCTGAATCTCTCTGACTTCTTTTAAAGGCTTATGTGATTAGGTCAGGCCCACCTGGGTTAATTGCTATTTTTTTATATATAGTTTTTATAATTTTCATTTATACATATTAATGGGGTACAGAGTTGACTATTAGTATTTGTGTATAGTATGTGATGATCAAATCAATATTATTAGCATGCTCATCAGTACAAATTGTAATTACCTTTTGTGTTCCTTACCCACCTACTCCCTATCCCTTCTTCCCCTCCCCCTTTCCCACCTCTAGTAACTATAGGTCTGTTCTTTCCTTCTGAAAATTCAATGAGAAACATTATTTTAAAAATACTGATATAATTCCTAGTCTAATGTCTATTTAACTCACCATGTGTTGCTTTGCCCCCAATGTATTTGTCACCCTACGTCCCCTGGGTGATGGAGACACAAAGGATTACTCAAAGCCCATTTCTTCTGAGCTGTGAGAAGCCCCAAAGTGGTTAACTTCCCTGGGAACGCTCCAGTGAGAGGCAACCCTTCCTCAGGAAATTAACCACAAATTGGGGTTCTCTTTCTGCATATATTTTCCAGACCAGGAAGTTACAGGAAGATAACATAGGTGGGGTTATAGTTTAACAATATAGGCTGGTAACTTTCAGTGAAACAAGCCAGATGACATTCCAGTAAGGCTATTAAGTGGTCCTATGAACAACAGCTTGATCTTAGCAAACATTCCTTCTTCCCCCAGCAATTTTCCAGTATCTACACATATCAATCAGTAATCTGTCTGTCCTTGAACCAGGAACCTTGCTGTGCCACAAATCTTTATCTTACACCAGAGACTTTATAGCTTGAGGAAAATTTCCAGTCCTCCACAAGGTCAATATTTGAAACTGCAAGGCTTTGGAAAACCAGGTCCTGTGAAATACATATGCTTTATAGTATATTCCATAACCATGCAATTGTAGGGTGATAATATAGGACTGATAAAATTAACAACCATTTATATTTGGAAGCATGTTTGAAGTTTTAGTTACCTCCATTAAAGCCCTGATTTTAGGATCCAATATTTTTCCTCTAGCCCTACCAACTTCACCACCTCCTCAGCTTTCCACATAGAACATGTACTTCTTCACCTCATGTCTTGAAACTCATACACTTAGATGCTCTTGTCTTTCAATGCTTTTCAGATGTCCAATGTGCCATCTTTTTACCAATTCTAGGCCCTCATTTTGGCTAGCCTCTCTACCTGAAATGCTCTCCATCCATTCTTCTCTTGGCTAACTCCTATTTGTCCCTCAATATGGATGTCACCTCTCTGCAAAACTTTCCATGTTTCCTACTTTTCATGCTTCAAGGTTCTCCTAAGCCTATCCCTCCTCAAACTGTCCAGGACCCTTGAGAGTATAGTTAGCCCAAAAGGTGGAGGGTGGCCAGTCCAGCTTCCATACTCACATAGTGAGACAACTGCTGTTTCCGTAGGTCCTTGATGGTACTTGTTGTCTCTGATGAGCATAAGCCCAACAGAGCTGTCAGAAGATGCTCTCCCACTCTCCTGACATTGGTGGCGAGATTCCACCAGGGACTGCCATGCATCTTTGAAGAAGGGTGGCACCACCAACATCAGTGCTGAGTTTAGTTACAACTGCCCCAGTCTTGGCTCCCAGGATTTCATATCTTAGTCTTTCAGCTCGTATGCTTAGCTCCCTCCCAGGGAAGTAGGAGGCCCCACAGACACTGGGGGGTCATAATTGTTTCTGTTCTATATCTCACTAACAGATAGGAGGCTAAAAGTCTGAAACTAAGGTGTCAGCAGAGTCAGGCTCCCTTCAAAAGCTCTAGCAAAAAAATGTCTCCCTTGTCTCTTTTAGCTTTCAGTGGTTTTTGGCTATCTTTGGTTTTCCTTGGCTTATAGATGAATCACTCCAACCTCTGCCCCTCTCTTTGCCTAAGCTTCGCCTTTGTGTGTCTGCATTTCTGTGTCCAAATTTCTCTCTCTTATAAAAACATGATCATATTAGGGTCCACCTTATTCCAAATGACTTCATCTTAACTTGGTTACATCAACAAAGGCCTTAATACCAACTAAGGCCACATTTGCAAGCTCTGAGTGACACAAATTTTGATGGGACACTCTGAACCATTACAAGCACTTCTCTTTTAAACACTCTAGATCCAAATGGTCTTATTATACCTCTGACACAAAATGAGGATAGCTTTCCCCACTACTAACAAAGCTTATTCTCTGTAGTTCTAAGGTGATTTATCCCCATAAAGGAGATTTCTCAACAAGATTGGAAGTCAAGGAGGCAACTAGAGTGCAAAGTTTAAGGAGGTGCTTCTTCTCTGTGTTGTGCAGGGGCAGGGTTGCACTTAACACAACCCTGAGAGTGAGTGCCTCCTTAAACTTTGGGTCCTACTTCTCTTCTTGCCTTCCCCTAGTGCTAGTCCTACTGCCCTGGGCAATATGAGGAATATACCTATAAAAATGGCAGGTGGGGTGAGCAACATTCTTGGCATCCCTGTCATCAGAAAGAAAGAAATCGTCTGTGGCATGGCACCCTGAGATATCATGATAACTAGCGGTGAAATGGTTCTCATGTACAGACACTGAGCTAAGATCTCATTATGTCATTTTATTCCTCGTATCCCTAAGAAGTTATTTATATTATTCCCATTTTTTAGATGCAAAAACAGATAATTGCAGCTATCTTTCATCTCACCGCACTTTGACTGCCACGATATCTGACACACAGTAGGTGCTCACTTAAAACATGTTTGAATGAATGAAAAAGCCTGGAAAATTTTAAAGAAATTATTTGTTCATCTGACAACCAATCATAGGGGTTACTCTGTGTCAGATATTTTTATGGACACCAGCATGTAGAGATGAATGAGACATCATCCCTGTCCTCAAGGAATCTTAGAGTCCAGTGTAGTAGTTTTCAACTCTATGGTAAAGAAAAATGAACATTAGAATTGCCTGAGGGATCTTTTCCCAAACTAACAGGCAGTCACTCAAGGAACCCCTAGATTTCTCACCTTACCACTTAGTTACCCTGAGAGATACTGTTTTCTGAGCCCCAAGTGATCTCTGTACTCAAACAATGAAAATGCCGTAATGCAAATCTCCCTTCCTACCCCCAAATTAAGTTTGCTTGAGGGCTGTGTAACACCCTCAACTCATGCTGTTTTCTTAGTAAAAAAAAAAGAGAGAGAGAGAGAGGATTTTAGAACATCTTCCCTCTGAAATCCATCTGCATTAATTAGACGTAATTGTGTAAAATGATTTTATGGTTAATTTAAAAATGAATAAATTATTAACATTCTAATAAATAATAATATTTAATATATGCTAATAAGGGCTCACATTTACAAACTGTTCAATTTTTAACACCACCTCTATAATTTATTACAAAATCCAATGAAAAACTCTACCTACAAGAAACTCCACACTTTGATCAGGGTTTCAATGTAATCTATATCCCTCCTGTACTTTTTTGTTGGAAAAGAACTGGCAAAGGTATATTGAATAGGTCACGAAGAGAGAGGAAGTAGGACTTATTTCATATGTCTAACAATCTTTCTCTTCAGACCTAGGGGACAATGTGGGAAATGGCCTCATTGAGTTACTGTTTAGCTTACTAAAATCACAAACTATTCCTTAGACTGTAAGTTTTATGCGCCACAATGTGTCAGTCTGTAGAACACTGCCCAGAACAGAGAAGATGCTTAACAAATATTTGTTGAATGACTGAATAAACAAATACACAGCAAATCTGCTATTTATCCCTTTTCTTTCTCTATCCTGGTGTTCCTCCAGTGATGTTAACTGTGAAATTGACTCCTCTCCCGTTAGGAGAAATGGAAGAATTTTTTTTACTGGCTTGAGAAAAGTGACTAAAATAGTCACTTTAATTATATGGGGAGATATAAAATGTGTATTAATAATACATATATACATAGTATAATGTGGATTGGAAATTAAATTTGTTCATATGAAGTTTATCTTTTATTATGGTCAACCTGGAAAAAGAACCTGAAGCACTGATAAAGTATCAGAGAATTTATTTAAGCCAATATGTGTGACTGCAGCTTGGGAAACACAGTCAAATTACTTTGGGCATGCTCTGAAGGGCCAGAAGAACTTTAACATTTTTTTATAATCACAGAGAAGTGGAGAACAAAGGGGAGAAAAGGGAATCGCTTCTTAATCAGCACATCAGTTTTTCTATTGGTTACATAGCATTGCATAGGTTAGTGATTGGTCCTTAATTACATTTTACATGTAGATTTATGAATAAGGGTCACAAGATACATTTTCAGCATTTTAAAGTTAATTTACAATTTCTTTAGGCATCAGCAAGTCTGGTTTTAGGTTAAAAATAGCCTTGTGCTAATAGTTCCAAGATGTGGGGATGTTACTGTTGCCCCATTCCAGACCTCCCAAGGCTTTAGGAATTTTGCTGACCTCAGTCATAGCAGATTTCTGGTTTATCATTACACTGAAGAATAGAATATGTTAACAGTAAAATTCTAGAATACTGTCCTTGCATGTTTTCACACACAAAAATTTATGTCTAACTGCTGGACAGAAATAAACATTTTGAAAGTAGTATGCACATACAGAGGAACACTGACCTTTCTTTTTTCAGGGGTTGGGGACATAATTGGTTTGGATGTTAATACACTGCTGACTTGCAAGGAGTAAGCAACTTTATTCCCTTCCAACATGTGCTTTTATTACTTAGCAGATTCAACCTGTGTGCAATCAGATTACTAAATATTTCTTCTTGTGAAGATGTTAGCGAGATAATAATGGCCTTCAGGAGTTTTCCTCAGGCAGTGTTTGCAAGAAAACATTTGTTGTTATACTTTCTAAGAAGTGGATAGGATTTTCCCATCACCCACCCCCAGGCCCTAGAAATATTTAAAATGAGGCCACAAGATTGACTTTACCTTAGATTTAACACTTACTGATGAGAAGACAGGCCAGAAACTAGAGAGGCAAAAATTGTTTTGTCACCAATCAGTGATATTTCAATTTAAGCTTAAGTTGTTTGGTATATAAAATAGTGCCTCAGTTACTCCTAGTGATTGATAGGAGTTGTTTTTCAAGTGCTAAACTGTAAAACTATTTTATATTGCTGAAAGATATGGTAATTTTATCCCACTGATTCGGAAAAAAAGAAGTTTAAAAAAACCCTCTGAACTTGCAGAGTTATTTCTGTGGAAATGAAGAAAACAACTTAGGATATTAAGTATTAAAAAATTCACTCTTTGAATCTCATAGCAATCGTAAAAATGTGTTCATATTCCTAGGTGGTATATCTGTCTTTCTCTCTCTTTTTTTAATAATGAGATATGCCAAGTTTATTTGGGTTAAGTAAAATTCCCCACTTTCAAATATATGCTGGGAGTAAGCTCATCTTCTATGTTAATGTTGAAAATGCTAGCAAAAGCAATTTCAGGTTTTGAGAAACCTCTCAGCTTCACTGTGACCATTTTAAAGAATAAGAGAAAGACAAAGGAGATGATTTGACTGGGAGTTGCCATTGCTTGCTGGGGAGGCAGCAGCAATCCTTATTTTATAAAACTGGATAGAATCAAATCCTGCTCTATGTCCCCCCACCTTCTGTACTGATATTCTCAGGGTGCAGTGAGGAACTCAGAAAAGCAGTACTTGGTTGTTGCCTGCCTTAAAAGAGTTCTATCCTTAAAGACTTATTTTGAGGAACTATTGAATACAGTGTTGAAATCTCCTGTTAAAATATAAACACTACAGGAACACTTTATACTCTTTTTTGTTTTGAGCTCAGGCCCTAGGTAGGGCCAGAACAGCAAAGACAGTTTTATCTCATTTTCCCTTAGTGCTTATCTGCTGCCCGTTTGCTGGGAATTGGGTTACTAAGGCTTGGTCTCTGCTCTCTGTGGGATTGGTCTAGGAAGTGGGGGGTGGGGCATGAACTTATCTGTGAATATGTGAAAAGCAGAAATAAAACAATAGGGAGAGTTGGGGCTTGAGAAAGCAGAGAATGCCTGCCAAACCCTTCAAATTCAATTGTTTAACACTTGTGGTGAGCAAACAAAGCAGTCAGCAGCATGATTTTTGACTCCAGGGCTGGCTATTTGCAATCTTTGATTGAGGGACAAGGGACAAGCAGTCAGGTGACTAACTAACGCCAGTACAGTGCAATAGGTGATATAGTAACACATGCACTGTGTAAGGTTAACAGCTATTGGAGCAGGGAAGGGGTGCGGCTTGGTACTTTCTGGGGATATGGACATGCTCTGAGACCAAAAAAACCCAGACATATGAATTTTGCTTCTGTTTTGAAACTAATATGTATTGACAGCTGACTGTTGGACACTAGGCACATGTTATCACATAAAACTGAAAGAAGAAACAGGTTATTCCAGAGAGCAGGGGAGCTTGAGTAAAAGCTGGGGGGGTTCAATGTATATTTTTTTCTCTCCAAAATGCCGTTGGCATTCTAGGGAGAGTAAAGAAAGACTTTTGCTTGGAGTTGTGCTGCCTAAGTGTTTAATGTCATTCCAGACAGAGCTTGGTCACTTGGCAACCTTGGGAGGTAATTGCACTACCTGGGTAGAGAGTACAGAGGAATAAGACAAGACCAACAGGGCAGGTACTTGGGCAGTGGCAGGAAGGCCAAGGAGAGTGACCCACAGAAGATGACTAAGAGGGATTAATTAGCAGGATAGAAAATAAGCCAGGAGATAGTTTAGTTAAGCCAGTTTTCATGGCAAGGCCACATGGACAGAAAGATGCCCATCTAGCCACCCAAGTTCAGGTGACAGACATGTTTTCCAGGGCTGGTACAGTGGCTCCACTCCATGAACAAAACATTCTTGCCTCACTGCTCTACTGTCTCTGGGATACTGCCCTCATCCTCACTGTCCAGGATAGGGGCATGCTGCTGCTGGCAAGAGGATGGAGGAAGGCATGCAGAGAAGAAACAAAGGGCCTCAGTCTGCTGTCTGCTAAGGTGGGTTCCTGCAAACTTACAGTGAGTTCCTACACAAAATTTTTGACTATATCTCATTGGTCAGAACTTAGTCATATGCCTACTAGGAAGACTGAAAAATGTAATATCTACTAAGGAAAACCATACTAAAAAAAAAAAAAGATTCAATTACTGTTAAAGATAAGAAGAAATTAACAGTCTCTTCTACACCGAGGCAATGGTATCATTGGAGGAAAATCATGGTTTCATTTAGCTTCAAGTGTTCTTGGAAAAGAGTAAGAATATAAGAAAATTTTACCAACTTGTAGATAAAAAAAAAAGCATATTTACATTATTATCCTAAATTATGAGGATTATGAACTCCTATTCACTTCATTAGAAAAAGTTCGGAATATTTCCAGGAGTTTCTCTTCCTAAATATCTCTGGCACTCCCTAGGGTGTATAACAATTGTTCATGAACCATTTCTAACCATTGCTATCATGCTGCTTCCTTTTGGGGGAGCAGAAAGTAATGTCCCTTGAGGGCAAACACCATGATGACCGCGCTCTCTCTGAGGCTTCCTTTGCAGGCATAAATAGGTCAAGAAATCCACCATGGATCGCTCTGTACTCCTTCCTGCGATGGATTTCTGTTGATTTGTCCCAGGAAGGATAGCTTCACAAGTAATAAAAGCTCTTTCAATTCAGAGTCCCCACCCTGCTATGGCTCATAATGAACTGTGCTAGTAATAATTAAATTTTCCACAGTATATGTGGGTGGGACCAGTTCTCTCAACTCATTCTCAGCTTTAGTAAACAGACATATTCATGCTTCCAAATGCCTTCCACCCTAATAATTAAGTTCCCTCTCAGGATATTTGTTGTTCTAAGTTAGAATTTTCCTTTTACCACACCCTTGCCAGTTCACTCACATATGCTCATGGGTTCAGTTCCTTTTCCTTCAAAAGTCTTGTCATTTATTCATTTATTTTCACAAATAGTTACAAAGAAGAAGGAAAGTTGCTAGACTGGCAGCATCCAACTATGAAATGAATGCACCTGGGTTTATTGGGAAAGGCATGATAGAAATCCATAAGTGACAATGTCTAAGCCCTTGGGACCATTCTGTGCCCTGTGACACTAGACATATAATGAGGAGTCCAAAGAAATTAGCACATTGGACTAGGAAAGAGAGGTCAGAAATATAGAGTTGGTCTGGCCACAGAAGGATAGGTCTGTGACAGAAGAGATGAGGTATGATGGAAACAGATGACAGACTATAGAATTATCCCTGTTGGGTGGTGATTATGCATCACAAGAGAAAGGAATGGCATCTGGGAATGGAAATGAGGTCACCAGAAATGAGAAAATACTAATTTCAGACAAATTGGGAGGGGTACAGAGTCTTATTCCTTTCCTTGGTTTTCCCCAAGGCCAGGAATACAAATGAGCATTTTTAAATGACTTCCCAAAGTATTTTTAATGATTAAAATTCCTAATTAGTTAATTTTAACATCAGTTCTAAAGAAATGACAGTTTTTCTGTGGTTAAAAAAAACCCTATGTTATTAATTAACTATTTTTGAATATATTAGCTGTATTCTGGAGAGATGTTAGAAATTTTCCCTACTCCCAAGTATTTTCTTCTGTAAGTGTCCATTGTGTGTGTCCTGGGTCTTTAATAGGGGTTAGTTAGCAAAGAAGTTGTTTACATTACATTATGGAGTAAAAAGGGAGTAAACATGATCTCATCACTACATCCACACATGGCAGACTGGTGGACATCAGAACCTATCCCCTGTTTTGTGGATAGAGAAGGGGAAAGAGGAGTAGAGTATGAGCAGCCAAACAAGGTGTTCAAAACATGATCACTGACAAATGTCAATTGCTGACATGATCACTACAACTGGGGGAGGTTTCCCAACAGGACCACAGAGTAGAGCAACAGGGAATCCGGTATTTCCTTAGATAACATATCCCAGTTCAGTCAAGCAGTCCTGGGAGACTGGCTCCAATAAGGGAGACCAAAGATCTAGGTATGAGAACTACAGTCCCTGAGGAGAGTTGGAAATACCAAGCATCAACCAGTCCTTGAAGGATACTAAAGGAGTTAACCAAGCATATAAAGTAGAAAGAATCTCTATAATTACGACTGAGTGATAAAGTCAGGGCTTGAAGAAACCATAAACCAAACTCATCTGTAAAGACCTCCATAGATTATGGAGGGAGTCATCAAATACATTGGATGGGCATCCCAGTTCCCTTGGGAGATTGCCTTTTGCTTGACTGCAGTCCCTCCATATTGACTGCCACTTGACCGTAAGCACCCTCTGACTTAAAATAGAGAACACATTCTCCTGTCCCTCTTCTCTTCTCTTAATAGGTGGTTGTACAACTGTGCTAGAAAAAAAGGACTAATTAATATAATTAATAATAAGCAATATTTTAGTGTAAGACTATGCTAATGCTTCACACACACTCACATCATCTCATTTAATTCTTAAATCCTAAAACTGTTTATATATTAGGAAACTGAAATGGAGGAACTGGGATTTAGGTCTGTCTGTCTTAAAAGCTCTTAGCACTTGAGGTTTCTATATAGAAAAATACTCTGTGTGCATCCTCTAAAAAAGTGGGCAATCAGTTTCTTACCCTACCTCCCTCGCAATCATGCAATTTAAAAATTGTTTGACATTTGACATTTTTGAGACTTTCTTTCATGTTGATTTTAGATTGTTAATAATTTTTAAAAGGAAAGAAGTATGATTTTTGACTTCTGCAACGAGGATGGGTGTGTAGGGGATGGTACACCATTACAGATAACTATACGGCCATCTGCTTCCAACAGATCTTGGTTTAAATCTAGTTTTTAATTCTCTCAGATGTGTGTCCTCAGAGAAGTCACACATCTTCTTTAAGTCATATTTTCCTCATCTGTAAAATTGGGATAATAAATGAAATAGGGTTATTTTGATTATTAAATGAGATTATGTGTGTAAAAAGACATGGTTTCTACAACACGGGGCTTAAAGTCTAATAGGAGATACATAAACAAACAGAAACACCAATAAAACCAAACTAGAAATAAATACACACATATGAAATATATTAACAAATTATAATAGGTTTTATTTAAAAAATGATTATATTTGAGACATAAAGATCACAAGGATATGATTCAAATTGTATTCATATTTTACCATAAATGCAATGAGAAGACTCTGAAGTCTTTTAAGAAAAAGATGACCTCAGAGATTTTTTTCTTTAAATTGATCGTTTTAGCTGCTGTGTGGAGAATGGATTGGAGGAGAGAGGAGGCCAAAAACAAAACCAGTAAGTGCTGGGGGGCCAGGTAACCAGCAAGAGTGAAAAGGGAGACGTGGATGAATTCAAGTAACATTTAGAAGTTAACTTGACAGGTCTTTATGATGGACTAGATATGGGAGACAAGGAGAAGTGGCAACTTGTCAAGGATGATTTTCAGATTTCTGAGTTTAACAGCTGGGGTTGGAAAGCCTAGAGATGGAGCAGTTTGGTGTGGGAGATGATCAAGAGTTAAGTTTCTGAGGTATTTAAATCTTAGGAACATTTGAGATAGCCAAGCAGATGTACGGAATAGCAGCAGGCTATCATGTCTGAGGTCTGTACTAGATACGTACATTTGGGAAGCACCAGGATTTGTATGGTTTCAAAGCCATGGAAGAGGATGAGACTACTGGAAGAGTGTGTAGAGAGAAGGATAGAAAAATGAGCCCTAAAGAAATCCAATATTAGAGAAACTTTTAAAAATAATGTCTTAAGAGTGACAAAAAAGAAAAAAAAAAGAAGACATTTTCTGTCTGGCACAATTTGAGACTTCAATAGAAAGTTTAATTTTCTACTTTTTAAAAATTTAGTTCCATCATATTTTTGTAATGAGATGAATGTTTCAGGGTAGAGATCATGATACTTTCTCCTCTGGTGCTTTATATTCCAAAAGCCCAAGAAATATGTTTGATTGATTTGAGAAAAGAGGTGATAAAATAAAAGTCCTAACTTATATCAAAACACTGAAAGTCATCTTACCTTACAAATCAAATCCTTATAGTCTTTAACAGACTATTAAAAGGATTTTAGCCCATCTCTTTGCATAAAAGAGAAGAAAACTTTTCATAGCAAAACCATCTTCTTCCTTGTCTACTTAAATCAGATATCTTATTTGTTAGTAGATTAAGGACATTCAATTGCAATAAAGACTCTAAATCAGAGGTTGACAAAATAGGCAAGTATGTGATTATGTTTCTGGACTTACTCAATGGCTAATCAAACTATAATCTTTACTTGATTGCATTTAAGAAGGGTAACACTTCAGTTTTGTATCAGGTAATCATGGAATCAAAAAATTTATTAAAATACTTCATAGCCTTTATACCACCTGCCCACAGGTACAGTAATTACTGAAAAGCAAAAAGAAGAGTAAGGAGTAAGAATATTTCCAGTAGGATTTTCACTTTACTTACTTAAATTATGGCTACATGGTTGGTGAAACAGAGATCTACAGGATAAATGAAAGAGGTTTAGTGGAAAATGACACTGAGGTTTAAAAGAAATATAGATGATTGTATTTATCACCTGACTGTGGTGATGCTCTGACCTCTGTTTTTTTATCTATTCAATTTGGGAAACTGGAAATTCATGGGGTGAGCATTTTGACCAAAAAGAAAACAACCTCATTCTTTGGGAGTAATTTGTTTATTGTATTGCACTGGGTCAATTCATGTAAATTTCAAGATGTGTGTGTTCTCCTTTAGATTCCTAACATTATTGAAAAAGAAGTCAACAAATATTGTTGTTTCTTAATATTTCTTAGTATTTTAATCTAGCAAGCACAAAGCAAAAATGTCCCATAATCCTGCTTTTTAGATAATTACATGGAAAAATAAGGGACAATATGTGTATACTGGTAGAAAATGCAAACAGTACTACAAAGTGTAAAGTGAAAGGTAGAAACCTTCATCTTCCAAATCCAGCCTTCCTTATTGAAGATACCTCTTTGAATAGTGCCTATGTAGCTTCCAAAAAGTATATATGTATATATTCATTCATTCATTTGTTCAACTAATATTTATCGAACATTTATTCATGATGTTGATATATGCACAAATAAATATGTATATGCACATGCACATATAATGCAATGCATTATATGTATGATATGCATGTATATGCATGCATAATCTATTACACATATATATACATGTATAATATATTACATATATAATATGTACATATATGCAGATGTAATTACATCTATAAGATATACTCTTGCCTCTGTGTGTGTGTGCACACCAACATATGCACACTAGTATAACCAGACACTATTAAAAATGATTATCAATTATTGAGGTTAACTGTCCACAAAAGATTTTCCTAGGTAAACAAGCTTGTATAATTTTTCCTCCATTTTAAACATTTTTCTTACCATCCTTCCTTCCTTTTTTCTCCATCTTTTCTTCCTTCATTTCCACATTTGCAAGTGATAAATGATATGATAGACATTATTGTCTTCTAATTCTACTAACTAATTAATTGAATATACCTGTAGTTTTTATTTTAAATATTATTTTTTGTACTTGTTACAATATTAAGGATATTATAGGGGTTCTGGAGCCAGAATACCTGAGTTCAAACCCCAGTTTCACAACTGACTAGTTGTGTGACTTGAGAAAGTTTTCTGACTCTTTGTGATTCAGTTTCCTTGTCTGTCTGTAAAGTGGGTATAACAGTAGTGCTGACCCCAGAGGGTTGCTCTGAAGACTAAATGGCTGCATATAAAAAGAATAGAACAGAGACCAAGTGTTCTGTACGTCAATACATGTTAGCTACTGCTATTTTCCTTCTACTCTCTCTTGCTAAGGGATTTTTGTTGTTTTAAAATATGGAATATGTGTTCAATTTATTAATTGCCATAATGAATCACTGCTTCCTTTTTGTCTGTACTGTGCTTTTTGTTTTTGGAATGATTCTACCTTAAAACAGAACTAGTTTTCCCACTTCTAAATTCACCTAATTACCAGTTTGCCTAAAATAAAACCCCCTGGATTCTTTTTAAATTTTTTCAGTATCTGCTAAGTTTTGCCAAATTATAAACTATTTATAGTTTTTAAAATAAATGTATCTAAAGATTTACAAACAGTTTTAGGAAAGAAAAAATGATAAAATTTATAGCATTTTGTGCATTAGGGGATTGTTTTGCACCTCCAGAGTATGACTTCCTATTTGTGTCCATTTTCATAGCTTTTTAAAAAACTTTTTCCTAAAGAACAGTTTATAAGAATGGTATGTTTCCAATAACAGTTGATCAAATACATTATTTTACAAAGGATATATAATTTCTAAGATGTTTGAGTCATATAATTGACTATGATATAGTCCAAACCAAAATAATAGGTAATATGGGATATTTATAATTCTCTTCAAAAAAGAAGTGCATTTTAACCCATAAATTTGGGTATACTTTCTATATATTATTGCACTTTATGATCCAGTGTTATTCTATAAATTAGAGATCTTTTTAAAAAACTGAGTTTAATGAAATTGTGATCTATTTTCTCACTTCTTTGACAATACCTTTGATTAATCAATTCCTCACTAAACAGAATCTAGTATTTGATTGATTTGTTAACAGTTAACATATACAACCAGAAATACTGAACAAAAAATTAGCATTAATTTATAAAGACTAATCACAGAGAATAGAATATGAAATATTTTTTAAAAAGCCATCAGATTTGATAAGTACCGTTACTGGAATAAAATAGGTTTCTGAAAAACTGATAAAAATTCTTTAAAAATTTCAATAGTTAATAAAATAGTAAAATATGACTTCCAAGAAGACAGACAATGCCACCATGTATGTAACACTGCAAAAAGAATGATTTTATATATTGATAAGTATTCATGTTGGGAATCCATTTATAAAAATTGATAAAAGCCCATGAGATAACACAAATAGGATAAGAAAAATACTGGCCCTTCAGAATGACTGCAAAAGAGACACTGAATTTAAGGAAAGGTATGATTTAGGCAATAGGATGCAGTTTTAGCTTTCCAAACAGCTTATTTTGAAGAGTACACCGGAAATGGACTAGGTACTCAAAGAATGTTTTATTGAAGTTTGTTTATGACCAATTCTGTTTATGACCAATTCAGGTATCCACTAGAAGGAAAGACCTTTAAGGACAGAATTTTTGTCTGTTTTGTTTACTGCTATTTCTCCATTGTTACACTTCCCACTGTGTAACAGAGACAAAAAAGAATTACTCAAAGCACCATGAATGCCATGAGAGGCCTGAAGTGACTGCACTTCAGCAACTGCCCTGTTAGAAGGAGAAAGCTGAATGTGACAGCCCTGATTCAAAGTTAGCTTCTCTTTTTTATTGTAAAGACAAGGAAGTTTCACAAGAAAAATCAGTTGATTCAATCATCAAAGAAAGAAATAAAAACAAAGGCAGTGTAAAACTATTAACAGCAGTAAAATTAACAATGTGACATTCCAGAATGCAATTTGTAAAAAACTAAGTTGATCCACCAACAAACAGCTTGCCCTTAGCAAACATTTTCTTTCCCTACAGAAATTTCCTTAGCATATTTAAACAGCAATCAAGCAGCTTCCTCAACATATCTTAACAACAATCGGTAGGTTAAGCTGCACCAAGGACATCTGCCCTTAGAGCCAGCAATTTTGCTGTGTTACAATTCTTTATCTACAACAGAGGCTACAGCCCAGGGAAAGTTTCCTGTCTTTCACAAGCTTAACATTTCCGTATGTAATTCTAAAAAGTTAGGTCCTGTGAAATACATTTGTTTTATTAATTTTAGTACTCTCCACACTCCAGTGGGTCTGAAACATAGCAGGGGCTCAATCGATATTGATTGAATGAATGAACACTAATCTGTTTATAATGATGTTGACATTTTTCTGGGCCAAACATCGGGCAAAATTAAACACAGTAGAATTTTGGGATCTCTACAATCCTTTGGTGTGAACACTCAAATTGATCCAGATAGGTGTGTAAGAAAAACTTTGATTCTGTTCTTGGTTAATCTCTGAGCAGAGGCAGGATACATATTTATGTAAGGTGAAATTTTTATGAGAGAGTGCTGTCTTATAAAACCCAGCTCTGATGTTAGAGCATAAGAATTGGTTTTTAACTAAAAGCACAAAAGAGCAGCAGTCCAGGGACCATAGAGCAAATTCATTGCTTCTTATAGCCATCAAAGCTTAACTGAGAGAACTAACCTTTAAAACAGATTTGTTCTTTGTTTAAATGTACTTTAAGCAGTACATTTTTACCTCCACATATTCTGAAATTTATCCCTTTATTAATTTATGCCAGCACAGAGCCAATCCCTGTAACTGTGAACCTGCTCTTCTTCCCTGGTAGAATTAGGCTTTATCATGATAATATTGGTTTATCTTTAAGGGTGTTATAAGAAATGTCCCTAAAATATTATAACTGTGTTTTCTATAAGTTTGTTATTGGTAACCTTTTAATTACATTACATGAGGGGATTTTATTTCAGATTTCAAGTCAGGATTAGTTGCTTTTGTCTAATGGATCTTGTAAATTTTCTAATCAACTGATGATGTTTGCAATTTTATATTGTCTGTTAAGAAGCTTACAGATAAAATTCTAGGCCACCTATTGCAATGTGAGTGTTTTGATTTCAATTTATATTTATATATGTATGATGTGTGTATGTGTTAGCTTCACTTCTGGCACAATTTTATATCTTATTCTTGTTTTGCTTTCTTTTTTTTATATAAATTTAATTTATAACATCTTAATAAAATATGTGTGTCCTTATAAAGCAAATTAAATCAGCTGTAGAACAAGGTGGAAATTATCAATCAACCAATAATCAATTAATAAATAAAAAATGAGTTATCTTTAAAAATCAGAAATAAAGTAAATTAAGAGAAGTGACTGGGTTATGAATAACTTTGCAATTGGCAAGATGAACTTATCATTATTGAAAAGTACCAAATAACCCAGAGATATCAGCTCTTCAAGATACAAAATCCTATGGGGAGAGAACTTTGTTAACCAGGAAAATACTTCCTGATTTGGTTCATTTGTGGTTCAAACCTATTCTTATATAAAGGTGAGGGGAGGAGAGGCAGGGAAGGCAATGCCAAAAAAATAAGTGAATAAACAAATTGATAGCATCAATATAAGAAAGAGATAAAGATCTTTAAGGGTGTGTTAGGTGCCCACTATGTGATCCTCAGTGCATTCTGAGATCATTTAGATGCTTCCAAGGAATACTAACATCAGAGCTAGAGATCCCAATGAGCACTTTCCAAGTTGATGGGGAAGGAGTTGCTGGAAAAGATTTGTCAGAGCCTCTTCATGTCTGTGAAAGAAAATGAGCCAAGACACCGGGCACCAATCAAGCTTTATTAAAGGAAAAGAATCTGCCGGGCTGCACTCAAAGTGGGAGGTAGCCTGGGGCTGCCCTCAAAATGGGGGATAGCACCAGGTGTGAGGGTGGTAGAGCTTATATAGGGCACCAAGGGCTGGCTGATACCATCAAGGAGGGGCATTATGCTAATGTGGAAACTATGCCACCAGAGTGGAGAACTGCACTGCGCCCTTGAGGAAACAAAAGGGTTTCTGTTTAAGTCAGGAGGCTTCTTGTAAAGGGAAGGGGGGAAGGGTTTAGTGCTGGAGTGGAAGACAAGGCCAGTGACTATTTTGTGCTTATTGTGTGCACAATGGCACCAGTCACATCCAAAATCTATCAGTGTGAAACTCTCTCCTGTCTCTGATCATGTCTCATCACACTGGACTGTAGGTTTCTGAATTCTCACTGAGATGAGTTTCATGGCCATCTGAGGAACCTATTATTCATTCCTCAATTACCTGCCCAAATACCACCTCCCAGAACAGTGGCTAAATTTGACTGCTGCAGCCTGGGCACATTCATGGATAATATCTTAGCTTCATTTCTATGCAAAACAGGTTAGACCATATATCAAGGATTTAGAAAAGGCCTCCAGATACTCTGTCTGCCTGAGCTGGCAGATGGGTCAGTTCTTCAGGCCCTGAGGGAGAGTTTAGTCAGGCAGGTTGTAAATGGCCAGGGAGTTTTCTACAGGGTTGTATTTCTTTGGGACTGGGAGGCAGATGACCTTTAGATTCCTGAGAAGGTTCTGGATAAGTAGTATATTTTGATTTTTACTACACCAAATTCCCATTTTCCTCCTAAGTACTCAACCAGACACTCCTCATTTACTGAGCTCATAAAATTTCCACTCATGGATGGAACTAATTGCTCCCTAGTTTCAGACTTGGTTACTGCTGCCTCTGTTTCTTAGTATTACAGGTAGGAATGGCACAAAATCATTATAGATGGTGCCAAGGAATCCTATTATGAACTCAGAGGTCAGACAGAGTGTCATTTTCTCCTTCTAAAACATACAAATCAACTTATACCCCCCTAAAACCTACACTTAGAGTTATAAGTGCCGCATAAAGCCATTGTGTTTTCTTTAAATTTTGTCTCCTTTCAGTTTAATAAACACTCTGGTTTGAAGTTATAACT
This sequence comes from Cynocephalus volans, assembly GCF_027409185.1. Lineage (NCBI taxonomy): Eukaryota > Metazoa > Chordata > Mammalia > Dermoptera > Cynocephalidae > Cynocephalus > Cynocephalus volans. Next base: position 209,049,872 of record NC_084460.1, on the reverse strand, counting down.
AAGAAATATTATTGGTTCTGTGGTCTTGGAATCCCTAGCATAGAAAGAACACTATTTCTCTGATTTGTTTATTTGTTAGGGTATTTTTTCTCTTAATTTTAAAGTAGGAAAGAAGGTAAAGGCATCAAGAATGTCGCCATTTAAACACACCATTTTGAATTTTGACCCAAGTTTAAGCAGTGTTTCCAGGTAAGGGGGCTGAAGGGCAGAGGGATGATGCAAACGTGACCTGAATTACCTGGGGGACTTTAAAACATATAATACCGATTTTGGAGAAAGAGATGAGGAACAGAATGGGAGCAGTAAACAAGTACTTCCAAGTACTTCTTATGTACTCTGTTTTTATGGTTAGAAAGCATCAGAATAAACCTTCCACATTTTGAGATAAGGTATTTGCTAATTTACAAACATTGTTGCTCTGAGTCTTGGCTTGTTTGCTTTCTGATCCTTTCTGGCTTTACTTAGTGTCCCTGGATGGAGAGGAACAATCCCTGCAGGCTGTGTTATCTAGGCTCTTTGTCAGCTGATTCCTACTTGGTATAGCCAGTGAGAGGCACTGACAGGAGGTCAGAGCAAGGGTGAAGGGAAGAGCCAAGGTATTTCTCCCCATCTCTCTGACTCAGGCAGCATCTCTCAGTGTCTGAGTCTCTTCCATGGTTCTAGTTCTCAATGGATAGAGCTGCCCTGGTTTCAAATCCCCCCAGGAACCCTGGCCCTTGGGCTCTGTAGCCTGCCTCCTCCAGGCTGCCACAGCTAATCTGCAGGTTGCCTCACCTGTTTGTCTATCAGCTCTTTCATCACCTGGGGAACCAATTTCCTGTATTAAGTTTCCTCTGTTTTAAATACTAAGTACTATTTTTATCTTTCTGTTTCAAACTAAATTTTATACCATTGTAGCATTTCACTTATGCATAAAATAAAGAAAACAGAAAAAGTATTAGATCTTCTCTATTAGTTAATATTCATTCAATCATGAGATGGAGAAAGCCAACCAAGACTTACTTAAGCAAAACAGGGTATTTAATAACTCTCATAACTAAAAGACTAGAATTGCAGCTTGATTTGCAGGTCTATCGGTGTTACCAGAGTTCCTCTCAGTGGGTTGACTTCTTGTTTGTTTTGCTCCCTTTAGATTGACAACATTCTCAGACTTAGTCTCACTGTATCATAATACAAATTCCAAAAGAAGAAAGAATTTATTTTCCTAATAGCTCCCAGCCTCCTAGAGATGGTCAGTCTCAGTTGCTGGGTCAGCTCCTCTGGCTCTGACCCCTTCAATGATAATGTCTCTAGCAGACCCAGGTGCTCCACTTTCTGTCCGGCCCACAGGGCCAGGCTCCTCCCTGTACTGGTCTAGTTCCTCTACTCACTGACTTCATCAGAAAAATGAAGGCATTGACAGAGCTCGTCTTGTGATTTGTAAAGTTCAAACAAAGCCTTGAGGAATGGAACGACCTGTGTTCCTAACAGCCGCTATGGCTTCTGATACACACATTGCACAGGGCAATGAAATAAGTGAATAACCACCTTGTTTTGAAACGTAAACAGGCTTTATTAATGATGTATTCCTAGTTGATATCTAAGTTGTTTTTAAACCTCATTGTAATATGAATTAACAAACAGAAAGTCCGCAAATCCAAAGAAAAACTAAGCGATAAGACTGGTGTGGTTTTAGGGGACCAATAAATAGCACTCTTCTCCTCTTGAGTTTTGAACAAATTTATGTAAATAGACAAAATAGTCAGAAAGACAGAGAATGAAATGTTGTTTTTATTATGGGAAAGGCTAGAACGGTCTTTCCAGAGCAGACACACTTACTGAGGACTGTTACTTTATACCTCTGACTCTTCAAACAGAGAATGAGATAAGCCTTTATACTTTCTTTTTTTCTTTTTTTGGTGACTGGCTGGTGTGGATATCCAAACCCTTGACTTTGGTGTTCTGACCAACTGAGCTAAATGGCCAGCCTCGAGATGAGCCTTTAGAACTGCTTCTAGAAAGTAGGTCTTGGTCCTGACTCATGTGTGGTTGCCCCTGGAATAGGAACTAAAAAGTCGACGATTAGCGAAGACTGGAACCAAGATGAGAAATCGAGCTTGAAAGGCTTTATTTGCACAGGCAGCAGCACGGGGCCCTGCGCAGGCAGCACAGAGAGCTGGAGACATAGGTACAAGACCTAGCCTGACATCACCCCCACACCCCTCTCACCCCTGACCCCAGGGGTTGGGCTTATATTTCTTCTTGTGGTGAGTTGTGTTGTTCTGATTGGCCATGGCTTATGTTAATGAGGAGTTAAACGAAATATCCAATGGGAGTTGTTGAGGCCTTATGTTAATTAGGTGATTTTTAGATATATGATTATTGGTTCCCTTTTAGTATGTAAAGTAGGGTTTCAGAGGGGACCAATGGTGTGGAGTTCTATTGTGGTTATGTGCCCTTTCGGGAACAAAGAAAAAGGCACCCGTTCTAGTTAATTCAAACAGAGAGAGGAGAAAAAGTCCAAGTTGAGCATGCCTAATTGTTTTCTAATTCTACCAATCAGACGTCAGTCTTCCCTTAAGGAGTGGGTGGAAATTATCAAGTGCATAGAGTTTTTATTTTCCTGGCTCAGGCTGGAATACTGGAGCAGAAATGAAAGGGTTCTTCTACAATCACCTATAAAATATTGTAATATTTTCTGATCTAAGAATATTTTACCATTGGAAAAAGTCCCAATAGATGTACTACATTAAAATGTGTAACATGTAGCAAATGATTTCAAAAAAATCAGCATACTAATTATCATTTAAGTGGGAGTCCAAGACCAAATCCTTACTGGACTTAGCACAAAAAATAATTGTGGATAATAGACAAGGCCATTGGTTTTATAGTTTGGTGGACTGCAGGAAGGATGAACAGGATTTTGGAATCTTATTCTAGAAGCTTGGTGTTGGGAAAATAGAATAGTTTGGTCAGGGCCCTCACCTTGGGTCCAGTTGGGTGGTTCAGCATCCTTTTTAAGCAAATTGTGTGTCTGGGGGTGGAGTTAGTGCGTATGCACACCAATGTATCTTTTTAGTTTTGTTGCTATTCTTGTGTTCTTGACAGAGAGAGAGAAAGACGAGACACAGAGAGAGAAAGAGAAAGAGAGAGAGAGAGAGAGTGAGAGACTTAGTGAAGCAGGCAGGTGGGCATCAGCCTTGGGCATCCACTTGGTGCAGCCATGCTTTCCAACCTGTGGCTCCAAGGACCTTTTGGCCGTTTACCTAGCTCATAGACCTGCGTGAAGAGGTCTGGTGACCCAGCCTGGCATATGAAGGGTTTGTGACCCAGTCTGGACAATGGGCTTGAGGGGTCTGTGAGCTCCAGACCCAGCCCTAGCTCAACAATCGGCCCAGTCAGTGCAGGATTACTGGCAGTAAAAGAGCCCAACAACTGGCGTGGTCATGGAGCTAAACAATTGGCGTCACAAACAGGATTAAGAGCTGAGCTAGACAATTGGTGCTGTGAGCAGGATTCCAAGCCTTCGCCTAGCCGGACACTTGGCATATCAATCAAAAGAAATTATTTTGACATTAAATGTTACTGTTCTCCCTCAGGAAGTTTAATGTGATTTTACACAACGAATGAAACCAAAACCTACATTCAGGAAATACAGGGGCAAGACTGTTGTTTTGGTTAGCATGACAAAAGCCAGAGACAAAAAAATTCCTTAGGGTCTGCTTTCTTTCATTTGGATAATGGGCAGAGATTAAGGCACTACCCTTCCAATTAAGACATTTAAATTTCTTCACAGAGATTTTTGAAAAATGATGGCTAAAAAAATTAAAGGTGTTGGGTGGAAGGTAGGGTGTATTTTGCAGTGAGCATACAAGCCTTCCAACATGGCTTAGGTCCCAAAACTTAAGAAGCCTTAATCTACAAATAATATCTCTAATTTGTTTTAGCTTTTTTGTGGTTGTTGACAAAGTCTTTTTAGAATAACTTTTGTTTTGAAATAACCTCAAACTTAGAGATGTTTCAAGAAAAATACAGAGAACTGCTTTATAACCTTTACCTAGGGGCCTTGACTTAATATTTTTCCACATTGGTTTTATCATTTTCTGTCTCTTCCCCGCATATTTTTTTTCTAAAACTTTTGAAAGTTGCAAATATCTCTAAATACTCTTTATCTCTAAATACTTCAGTGCATATTTCTTAATAACAAAAACATTCTCTTACACAACCATAGTGCAATTATTAATGTTAAAAAATTAATTTTGATACAGTATTATTATCTAATCTACCAATTTTACTTAAATCTTGCTAATTGTCCAAATAGTGTCCTTTATAGTTGGGCTTTTAATTCTGACTCTTCCTAGGTTCAGACTTCAGATAAAGCACAGGTACAGATAGCAAGAAGTACCTGTTAGTGAGATACAGGTGGACTTTTTGTACGTGGACTGGTTATTGCTTTTTGTAAATGTAAACTTTGACCTGCAAAGGGCAAAAAAAGCTTTCAGAGAAGCTTTCTTGGCACCTCTTTTGTCATATTTAATGTTAAATAGCACAGTAAGACCTCCAGTTTCCTTAGGGACTTTCCATCACTTTCTGAACACTTACAGGTATGGTCCCGCAGATGCTTCCCAGCAAGCTCTCCAGCCTTGTGAAGCATCTGCCGTCATGCTTTTTTAATCTGCTTAGATTCCCAAGTGGTGTCATCCTGTCCTCATGAAATATCTTACTGTCAGCATCGGTCCTTGTATTTTGTTGCTTCCCATGCATGATCCTGAGAGATTTCACTGGTCTTTGTGATTACACAGAGATTTTGGATGAAACCAATTACCATGCTGTCCCCTCATTCTTTTTCCTGTATGAAGTAAATTTCCACACCCTTTCCCTACAAAATCCTCCCAGCCATTCTCATTCCCATGAGAGCTCTAAGCCAGGCTTTTGGGCCCAAGGCTCCTGATTTACTCTGAAGCTGTCATCAACAAAACTTAACGTACCAGAATGAGGCTGGTCTCTTACACCTTCCCAGTCTTGTGATGCTGAACAGTAGAGATTGGCCTAAGTGTCTGCACATTGTAAAAAGCACATGAAAACTTATGGACACACACATGTGCATACACATATGTGCACACACACTCATGCCATGTTGAATAGATTTAACCATGACCCTTATACTGCCAGCATCAGAACCTGTTATCTTGTTCTCCATGTGAGGCAGGAGATGGACTTGATGTCAAATTTGCTTGTTACTATTCAGATAGTCGGTCTAAGCCTCTTGTAGCTAGCCACCTCCAATCTTGTGATTTGCATATGTATAATTAAGCTACCATTTGATGGCAACCCAGAGTGGGTTAGCTGCTAGCAGAACAAGCAGAAGAACAACTGATAGAGCACAGAGCTCAGAAAACTAGGTGCTCAATTCTTCTTTGTTGAACAATTGATAGAATAAAGAAGTCTTAATTTAAATATGCTAGGACTAGCTCCAAGAAGTTAGTTAGGGCATCTTAAACAAAATGCCTACCTGAAATTTTGGTAACAATCTTCTGAATGGCCCTTGTTAGATTTTCATAAGTCCAAGAGATAAAGAGAGAGTTAAGATATCAATGCTCATGAGAAAGGAAATGACAGTATCCTTAATAAAATCATGTAATTATGACTATTAAAAAGCAAGATATATAGACCACTAATTACCTACATTCACCTATGAGAAAGGGATTTTTAAGTAAATACTACCAATTGGCCCAGATAAATAACATTCTCATTTATATATACTTGTTTTTAATTGCTGCTTACGTGCTACTCAGTCTGGTTTCTTTCTGGAGATCAGGGGTCTTGCCTGTCATTCTTGCGGTGGGCAGCAATGCCATGGAGTTCCCCCCAGTATGACTCGTGCTAACTACTTGCCCTCATCTGAAATGGCTGTCTCTTTAGTCTGTTTGGTGCTTTTCATGCTCCTGACTGCAGAATTTCTTCCCACTTCTTTAACTTTCTATTTGATTTGCAGAAGGAACCACAAATCTCCCCCTCTAGTCTCGCTCGCTCTTTTTCTGTTTGCTTTATTCATTTATTAAAATAATTAATAGTCTTTATTCTTTTGGAGCAGTCTTTGGTTCACAGAGAAACTGAGGAGAAAGTAAAGGGAGTTCCTACATTTCATCCTCCACTTCAGTCTTCTCCATCATCACCATCCTGCACCAGCATGGTGGTGCATTTGTTACAGTTGATAGACATTGACATGTCATATCAAAGACATGTCAGAGTTTATAGTTTACATTTGGGTTCACTCTTGGCATTATACATTCTATGGGTTTTGACAAATATATACTGACATGTATTTATTATTATGAATCATACAGAATATTTTCACTGCCCTAAGAATCCCCTTTGCTCCAGCTCTTTATGCCTCCTCCCACCCAACCCCTGGAAACATTGATCTTTCTACCGTCTCCATAGTTTTGCCTATTCCATAACATCATATAGTTGAAATCGTACAGTATGTGTCTTTTCACTTTGGCTTCTTTCACTCAGCAATATGCATTTAAGGTTCTGTGATTCTTTTCACGGCTTGATAGCTGATTTCTTTTTAGTGTTGAATTATGTTCTATTGCATGAATGTGCCACAGTTCATTTATCCATTCACTTACTGAAGAACATCTTGGTTGCTTCCAAGTTTTGGCAGTTATAAATAAAACAACTATAACCATTCACGTGCTGGTTTTTATGTGAACATAAGTTTCAACTCATTTACGTAAGTACCAAGGAATATGATTACTGGATTGTATGGTAAGAATATATTTAGTTTTGTAAGAAATTGTCAAAGTGTCTTCCAAAGTGACTGTACCGTTTGCACTCACACCAGCAATGAATTGAGAGTTCACATTGCTCCACATCCTGGTTAACATTTGGTATTATCTCTGTTTTGGATTTTAGCCATTGTTTTCATTTGCATTTCCCTGATGGCATATGATGTGTAGCATCTTTTCATATGCTTATTTGCCATCTGTGTATCTTCTTTGGTGAGGTGTCTCTTCAGATCTTTTGCCCATTTTTTAATTGGGTTCTTTTCTTACTGTTGAGTTTAAGAACTCTTTTTATACTTTCAATAACAGTCCTTTATCAAACATGTTTTTTCCAAATATATTTTTTTACCAATCTTTGCCTAGTCTTTTCATTGTCATGATAGTGTCTATTGCAGAGCAAAAGTTTTCAACTTAAATGAAGTACAACTTAATTTTTTCTCTCATGGATCATGACTTTGGTGTTATATCTAAATGTCTTTGCCAAGCCTAAGGTGATCTGAATTTTCTCCTGTTATCTTCTGGGAGTTTTTAAATTTCGAGTTTTACATTTAGGGCTGTAATCTGTTTTGAGTTCATTTTTGTGAAGGGTATAAGGCTGTATCTAGATTCATTTTTAGGGTTTTGTTTTCATGGTATTCCAGTGTCATTTGTTGAAAAGATTATCGTTTCTTCATGGAATTGCTTTTGCTCCTTTGTCGAACATGAGTTGACTGTATTTGTGTGGGTCTATTTCTAGTCTCTCTATTATATTTCATTGATCTATTTGTCTATTCTTTCACCAGTATCACATTGTCTTGATTACTGTAAATTTATAGTAAGTTTTGAAATTGGGTAGTACCAGTCCTCTAACTTTGTTTTTATCCTTTAGTACTGTGCTGGCTATTTTGAGTCTTTTGTTTCTTAATATAAACTTTAGGGGCTGGCCAGTTAGTTCAGCTGGTTAAAACAGTATTGCAACACCAAGGTCAAGGGTTCAGATTCCCATACCAGCCAGATGCCAAAAAAAAAAAAAAAAAAAGGATTATAGACTTTAGAATCAGTTATTAATATTCATAAAATCACTTGTTGGGATTTTGATTGGGAGTACATTGAATCTATATATCAAATTGGGACGAACTGAGGTCTTTAGCAATATTGAGACTTCTTTTCCCTAAACATGGAACATCTCTCCATTGATTTGGTTCTTGGATTTTTTGGGAGTGGGGGGTGGCTGGCTGGTATGGGGATCTGAACCCTTGACCTTGGTGTTATAATACCTTGCTCTTACCAACTGAGGGTTCTTTGGTTTATTTCATCAGAGTTTTGCAGTTTTCTTCACACACATCTTGTACATTTTTATTATATTTATAGCTAGTATTTCTTTTGTTTTTCTTTTCTTTCTTTATTTTTGGAGCTAATAATAATGGTTTTGTGTTTTTAATTTCAAATCCCAGTTGTTCATTTGCTGGTATATAGGAAACAATCGCAACCTTGCTATAATTGCTTGTTAGTTCCTAGAGTGCTTATTTATTTATTTATTTATTTAATTTATTTGTTTTATTATATTTTGGGATTTTTCTACATAAACAATCATGTTATCTGCAAATGAAAACAGTTTTATTTCTTCTTTCCCAATCTCTATATTTTTTATTTCCTTTTATTGCCTTATTGCATTAGCTAGGATTCCAGTACAATGTTGAAGAGGAGTAGTGAGGGGATATCCTTACCTCATTCCTGACCATAGTGGGAAATTACCTAGATTCTTACCACTAAATGTGATTGATATTAACCATTAAATTGTTTGTTTTTTTTTCCCTCCCCTCCACACATTATTTATCACATTGAGGAAATTCCCCTCCATTTCTTGTTTGCTGGAAGTTTTTATCATAAGTAGGTGCTGAATTATATCAAATGTTTTCTCTACATCTATTCATATGAACATGTGCTTTTTTCTTTTTTAGCCTGTTGATGTGATAAATAATATTAATTGGTTTTTGAATGTTAAAACAGTCTTGCATACCTGGGATAAATTCCACTTGGTTGTAATATAAAGTTTTTTACATACATGTTGGCTTCAATTGCTAATATTTTTTTGAGGATTCTTGCACCTATGTTCATGGGAGATATTGTTCTATAGTTTTTTTTTTTTTTGTAATATCTTTGGATTTGGTATTAGAATAGTGTTGGCTTTATAGAATGAGTTAGAAAGTATTTTCTCTGCTTCTATAATAGGAAAACTTAAGAAATGATATCATCTCTTCCTTCAATGTTTCGTAGAATTCACCAGTCAACCCATCTGGGCAGTACGTATGTATGTATGTATTTTCTCATAGTTCAGAATATTCTTGAAGCGAAATATGGATATCATCAACTTAGAGTTAGTCCTTCTTTCAATGAACATCAAGTTTGATTAAAAAATGGGCAGATGAGCTGAATAGATATTTCCCAAAAGAAGATATACAAATGTCAAACAAGTATATGAAAAAATGCTCAATATCACTGTTAATCAGGGAAATGCAAATCAAAACCGCAATGCGATATCATCTCACTCCAGTCAGAATGACTATTATAAAAACACAGAAAGTGATGAATGCTGGCAAGGATGTTGAGAAAGTGGAACTCTTATACACTGTTGGTGGAATGTAAATTAGCACAGCCATTATAGAAAACAGTATGGGGGTTCCTCAAAAACTAAAAAATAGAACTATCATATGATCCAGCAATCCCACTACTGAGTGCATATCTAAAGGAAAGGAAATCAGTATATCAGAGATATTTGTACTCCCATGTTTATTATAGCACTATTTACAATAGCCAAAATACGGAATCAACTCAGGTGTTCATCAACAGATGAATGGATAAAGAAAATGTGGTATATATGCACAATGGAATACTATGCAGCCATAAAAAAATGAAATCCTATCATTCACACTAATGAACATCAACGTTGACTTTTACTGGTATGTTGCATGCTGCTCTCTACAATCTATTTTAAAAAGGAAAAAAAAAAGACCTCTACATCCTTTTCAATTAAAATTTCCCTCTCTCCCATCTAAACAGACTTAGGATTTCTACTTTAAGCTTCTGATCAAGATGTTTACTTTTGGTTCATCCTGAACCAGAGTTTTTGAAGAAATTTGAACATTATTTAAACATTTTAAATTCAGTTTAAATTTAAAACTGAGTTTATATTTGAAATGAACCTAAGTTACTCACTTAGGTTAGTCTTATATGTTGGGACTTCTGTATTTCACCATGCTGCTACTGGTGTGTATGGTTATGACTAGAGAGACAGATAAAGAGTAATACTTTTTACATCAACTACTAATGAAACCATTATTCTTTTAAGTTCCTTTTGTTGAGCTTTAAGATTTTTAAGATTTCTTTTGATGAGCTGCCCTCTGTACCTAGGTGAAATCACCCTATGGCTGCATATGGGTGCTCTTTCTGCACCCATAATTTAGGACAAATATACCTTGTCTCTTCTTTAGTATACTCTTCCTACATATCAGGCACTTTATATACATATCTCACTTATTTTTACACTAATCCTGTGTTCTTCATTGTTCAAATGAGGAAAATAAGGGTGTGTTTATAAAGCTTAACTCAAATCACATGAAAATTCAGAATTTGAACTCAGGTCTGTTTGACCTGGTCCCTGTTTCTAATGACCATGGTATATAAGTTCATTAAACAATTATGTATTGAGCACATAAAAATGGCAGACACTACTACGGTGGGACACAAAGTTTTGCTAAGATTTGGCCCATTCTTTCATAAAATGTATAACTTAATTAGGGATATAAGGGAGATACAAATGGAGTGCTTTAAAACACAAGGAAGGGAGAAAAAAGAATGAGTCTGCAATAGTTAAAGAAGATATCACGGGGATTGTGATGTTTGGATTAAAATTTGTATGAAGGACAGGTTACAGAGGAGTGGGCAGGATTTGGAAGACCATGGCTTAATGGCACAGAATGAGCAAAGCTCAGAGTGGAAATGAGCAAAATGTGCATTAAGCTGTAGCTTCATGAGAGAAGGTCTGTATGTGATTCATTTCTGAATTCATAGTACCTTCTATGATGCATAAGAATTAGGTGGCCAGTGAAAGTTTATAGGTTGAGACATTGAACTGTGCCTAAATGTGGAGGGATTTGGGCTGAAGGATAAAAAGAGAGATTGAAAAGTTAGTTGGCATTAGATGGTAAATAGCTCCTAAAGCGTTTCCAAGCACTAAAAATTATGATTCTCTGAATGTGAGGTTATAAAATAGAAACTGACCTGTTAGAAATATATAGAAATATTGAATGTGTTAGAGGAAAACATAACGAAACAAGTGTTGTAAAAATAAACTGAAATGGAAGAGAGAAAGATAACAGGGAACTAACTGGTAAGACTACTATAAAAATCTACTTATAATGGAGTTCTGCTTTGGCCTAGGATATAGAAAACTAGACAGAGTAGCTCTTTATCTAAAAAGAAAAAGCCAGACTATAAGACCTTAACTTTTGTTGACCCCATCAGATTGGTGAGTTCACAGGGCAGCCAACAGTCTGAAATCTAAGAAAGCATAGGTGCATACAAGGAGCTGGAAGGTGAGCACTGGTTTACCTGTGGCAGAGTGTGAGTGCAATTAGGGCCACCATTCATGTAGATAAGAACCATTCAGCTAAAAATTGTAAGGAATGCTAAATAGACCCTTGGGAGCCACAGACACAGCCAGGTTCACACTCACTTGTTGACTCTTCTCCACGAACCTGGATGGGGCAGCCTAGAGAAAGACTGGAAGAATGGATGAAAGACAGAGACCTTGGGAAGTCTCCCATGCTGGTGCAGGCCTGTAGGCATCCAGCAGCTGCTGCTGCAGGAAAAGATCAAAGCCTGGCTGAAACCTTTCTCTCTTTTGGACAACAACAGCCGGGGCCACTGGGGAAAAGGCAACAAACCCTGTTGTCCTGGGGGCATAGGTGAAAACCATAAAAGTGCTGTGGCTGCCACAAGCAAGAGAGCATTACCAAGCCCCCTCTCTAAGAATCAGCAATACAGGATCTACCGACAGCTGAGACTAGACAAGGACAATAGATACTGTCCCAGTGCCCTCCTCAGGTAATAGGCAACAGCAGGCCACCACTGGAGAGGGGCAAGAGTGTGCAGAGATACTCTCTGAGGCTTAGGCACAGGGATGGCTAAATGCTGAAGATGGAGTGAGGGGAGAAAACCCCTTCAGCAACTCATCATCCTGCGGGCTGAGGGAGGATAAACTGCAGGAAGGAGGACTCTAGCAGAGAGACCAGGTGAGTGGCTACTGCAATAGTCTATGAGAGAAAGGACGGTGGCTTGGCTAGGGTGGAAGCTGTAGTAGAGACAACATGAGGTGGTCTCATTCTGATTATGTTTCGAATCCAGAACCGTCAGGATTTGCTGATATATTGGATATGGGATGAGAGAAAAATATAGGAGTTGAGGATGACTGAGTTTTTTGGACTGAGCGACTGGAAGGATGTGTTATTTACTGAGTTGGACAAGACTGAGCTGGGTAGAAGGTTTGGGTGGTAAATGAAGGGTTCGGAATATTTACTGTAGAAATCTATAACTATTTAGAGGCCTCATAATTATCCTTCCATTACCCTTTATACTGCTGTGTGTATGGGAGGCCAGCCCTGCATATGAGCTGCTAGAAAAAAGGCTCACAGGAGAATTGAGGGCAGCTTTGTATTTATCAAGGTGCTTCTTCCATGGGGGACTGGACTTTTCCCTGGTCCTTTTATACTAGCTGGCCTTGATTTCTTGATTTGCCAGATTTGGATCTTTTCTCTTTATCCATAGTCATGATGTGTCTTGCATTGGGTAGGAAATGTAACCTGACACTTTATTTCTTTTAAGAATATTGAAATAATAAATATTTTTGGGCGTTTAAGCATAAATTATTAGTTAGAGACTACACTAATAATAATGATGATGATAATAATAGCTATAACTTGTATAGTGTTTACTGTATGCCAGGAACTTTTTTTTAAATTCTAAATTGACAATTTAAAGGAGATATTTGCCACCTTTTTTCAAACCCTTTAATCAGAGTTGCAAATTTCATGGCTCCTTGATTTTCTGATGCCATCCCTCCTTTTAATTCGCTCTTAGAGTCAGCAGTGCATGCTGAAAGTTCGTGTAATGTGTCTTCTCAAATAGGAATTATGAACTTTATGGGGGAAAAAAAAATGGGGAAATTGGGGCTCCTATGAAGTGCCTTTATTATTTGGTCCATCAAAATTGCACAATAGAAAAATTATATTTCAGGGCCGGCCCCTGTGGATCACTCGGGAGAGTGTGGTGCTGGGAGCGCCGAGGCCGCAGGTACGGATCCTATATAGGGGTGGCTGGTGTGCTCACTGGCTGAACGTGGTGCAGACCACACTGTGCCGAGAGTTGCGATCCCCTTCTGGTTAAAAAAAAAAAAAAAAGAAAGAAAGAAAGAAAGAAAAATTATATTTCAAAACAAAATAGATCTTCTGGTATTATTTCACATTGGTTTAAAATGGGACCGACTACCCTTCTGAGACAACTTCCCATTTTATTCTGATTAACCACAGGAAACGAAGTAGTGCTTAATTGCTGGGGCTGGGGTGGGGCAGGGGTGGGGGACTTTCTTCAATAAGGGGGATGTTTAAGTGAAAGATAATGGAAACATATAGAGTCTACCTATTGGGCTTGAAGTCCCAAAGTGCTGACAATCTCAAAGTGAGATTTGCTGGCAACGTCCATCAAAAACACCTGAAATGGTTGTTAAATATTCAGCTTCTTAGGCCCACCCCGGATCTTCTCCTTCAGAATTCTGGTGCTGGGGTTGAAACTCAGTATTTTTAAAAAGCCCAGTGATGACCTCAATTTTAGGTTTCTGGGGTACGTATTGCCTTACAGCTTCTGGTTTTCTCATTTGTGTCCCTTACAAATAGTAATATTTACCATGTATTGCATGTTGACTACATATCAGGCACGGTGCACGTTATCTTGTTGAATTTTCAGGCCAACCTTGAGAAGAGAGTATATTCACATTTTGCGGACAGGTGTCAGATTCAGAGAGGTTAAATAGCTTGCTCTCACATGGCCAATGAGTTATGAATCTGAATTCGCATCCATGTCTGCTGATTTCAAAGCCTATATCCTTGCCCACCGTGCTTTGAGGTTTTTAAAATTCTTACATAGCACATTTTTAGGCCATATATCAACTGCTTTGCATTAGCCTAACCAGTAAACTTCCATTTATTCAGTATACTTGAGTGCTGGGTTATTTAGGTCATTATTCTGAATAATAAAGTCACCACAGTACATATAAAATACCAACTTCTAAAAAACTAGAACACATAGAAGACCTACATAAAATATTATTGAATCTAGTTTAATCTTTCTTTGATAATGCCAGAGGTACTTTAGTATCTTGTAGTACCTTAAGGAAATTATTACGAATCTGAATCCTATTCATTTTAGTGTTCTTATTCTTTGTATGATTAATAATAGGCAACTTAACACATAGAGTTGCAAATGACAAAATTGAGTGTCATGTTCTCTTGTAGATTCAGAGAACATTCAAATGTCCTATCAACTCAATTCATATTATCTTTCAATTTTATTTTTTCATGAAATTTTATGAGTACCCTCATATATTAGTGACTGGTACAAAGTGTGTACTTAATATTTTGAATGAATGAGTGAACTATCTCTGTTTACCTTTAAGTTTACATGCTGTGATAACCTGAACAGTGACTTTAAAGAACATTATAGCATTCACCAACCACTTGAATTATGAACAAACCAATTAGAGACAAAGGATCATTAGCCTGTATTCTGGCAATTAACTAGAAACATTAGTGTCTTTTTGGCATAAAGCCACAGGAAATCAATGGTCATTCGCCATTCACTCATTTTCCACCTTCTCACATGATCACTGGTGTCAGGTCTCAACCCTGTGCATCTGTCTTGGCATCAAGCTGTTAACCTGTTGCAGTTCTCTGCTACTGGCAAGTAAGGCAGGCTATCTCTGTGCTGTCAGCCATTGGCATATACTTAGAAAAGGCCAATCCATTTAATATTTTTTAAAAAACCCGAAAAACCACAATTAAGAAGAAATTCCAAAGCGAAAACCAAAACAAAAACCATGACTAAGAAGAAATTCCACTATCATGAAAATGCCATCATGGGTTGATTTCATTAAAACGAGTGCCTACTGGATTATTTGATATTTGAGAGAGACGGGTGCTTAGCCATTCTGTTTCTTTCTAAGCACAAATAATTTGGGTCAACCGAACTCTAAGAAAGAGCTCTGTTTTGTATAATATGCCTATGTCTTTTCTCCATATAATCACATGCTTTTTCAAGTAGTGTTAGCTGGAACATAACATTTTTATTCTATTATTTCCCCAAATGAAGAATATTCCAAACTTCAGGAAAATCATAAGATATATGCAGTATTTATAGATCCCTACTAAAAGCTTTGCTACTGTATATAGCATTTAGTTTCAAGTTGCTGTTTTGTAATTATTCCACACATTTTAGTTAAAATTTATATAAATGTATTCATCATATTATCTAGAATTTGATTGCCTTGTAAAGAAGATGAAAGACATTACAGTAAAGGTATAAAATTGATAACAAAATGTATGCAACACAACAATTGAATACCTGGTATCTTCTTTTCCTTATACACACAGTTTAAAAATTTTCATTACTCATTGGCCCAATTTTACATTTAAATATGAATTCATTTAATTTTACATTGCAATCAGGTAAATTAGTGAGAAGGAGTCTAAACAATATGCTTTAATTGCGTTTATAAATTATCTCTCTGTCCTTCATGAGTATTCTTTCTTTTTTAGATATTGAAATGTGGTATCTAAATATAAAGTGCAGTAACATCTGGTTCTAATTGCTGGTTTGAATAATATAGACAGACCTTCAACATTTCATGCTTTTGAAAGGATGCGTTTAGTAGGAGGTACTGAGTCAAAGGTTGTAAAAATTTTGTGACACTAAAAATAGTTGAAATCTCAGATTCATTTAAAATGGAAATTACCACTTTCTGAGCAAATAGTTCCTCTCAAAATAATATATTTGTATGCTAGAACTGGTTCATCAAAATAATCTTTTTTCTTTTTTTATATTCCCATATACCATAATTCTTATAACAGAGTAATTTTATTTTTCTCAGATTCCAAGTCTTATATAAACTCTGAAGTAAATATTAAACTTAGTAGTCACTGAACCCACATGTTATTGCAAGGTTTTGTGTTTGGGATTATCTTGTATATCTATTCTATCACAGTAAGCTGGAGTGAAAGAGTTCAATTGTTGTGGTACTGGTAGTAATGAGTATGTGCCCGTGTGTGTGTGTGTGTGTGTGTGTGTGTGTGTGTGTGTGTGTGTGTGTGAGAGAGAGAGAGAGAGAGATCACCATGTTTCACCAAAAAGTCTTCATAGTCCTTCCTCCAGTCACAAAGACCCTTCCCCCCAAGTATCTGTCCCACTCACCACTTTTTTGTGAGTTCTCATTTTATGGCTTTATCACTGTAACACCTTTTAGAAAGAAATATCAATAACAGATTCTTCTCTGATAAGCACTCAGTAATTAAATATTGCCTTAATGCTTAATTCCTGCTTCAATCAATAAAATAATATGATGTTTAGGACATTATACAATTATTCTATTTATAATAAAAATTATGGTATATCTGGATTCAAGATCACCTAACAAAAATAGGTGCTGTTGCCTTTCTTGAAGGCCAGTGCCCCTGATTTCTGTTTGTCTTAGAAATGGTCTCTCTGTAATTTGGGGGGCACCAGAGACCATCTGGATCATGAGCATTCTGAGAGGTTGAAAATGACCACTTCTGAAATAGAATTACAATTTATCTTGGCACATTCCTGCTTTTTTTTTTTTTTTTTTTTTTTTGTGACCGGTGAGGGGATCACAACCCTCACGCGCTCAGCCAGTGAGCGCACTGGCCATCCCTACATAGGATCCGAACCGGCAGCCGGAGCGCTGCTGCGCTCCCAGCGCTGCACTCTCCTGAGTGAGCCACAGGGTCGGCCCACATTCCCGCTTTTAAATTATCAGTTGACCCTTAGGTACAGTGGCCATTTAAAATGGACTCTTTTCTCTGTCCATGGCAGAATGGCAACAGGCCTCTGCTTAAAAGGTGGGGAACCCACAGTGTTTAAACAGCATGAAGGCCCTGGAGCCAGACTTCCTGCGTTCACACCCAGGTTTTACTATTGCTAAACAGTTTACCTTGATCCATTTAACTAGCTTCTTTGGACCTCTGTTTTCTCATCTGTAAAATCAGGATAATAATTGTACATATTTCACAGGTCGTATTGATACCTAAATGAGTTAAATCATGCAAATTGCTTATTATTACTGAGATAGTTTGACACTTTTTTTTTTAATGACTTGACTAGGAAGCTACGATCAAAGAAATCTCTGCATAAGCATATTCTGAGCAGAAATCTTGGACAGGAAGCCGGGACAAAGTGGAGAATTAATGAAAGAAGTTTTGAGCCAGCTCCAAACTGGCACCGGAATGACTTTCAGTAGGTTTTTTTTGGAAGTAGGCCAGAAGCAACTAGTTAGAGCTCAGACATTTGACCCTCTCAACCAAAAAAGATGTGGATATGCCCTGATATCTGGTGGGTGAAGAGAGTTTTCATCCACCAGGCCCTCTTAGGAACTGTGTCTGCTAGTAGGAGGTGGGTCTAGGATTTGGCTTCCTTAAGATTTCAAATAGTCCATGAATTTATAGCATTCACACTTGCACCTTATGCACTGTGAACATGCCCCCAAAATATGGCTGTTAAAAATACTACTCCTGATCATCTCAGCTGTGGATAGCAAAAGAAAACTGGTTGAGCATATAACTAACATGGAACGAAATGGCACACTTTGTCAATTTTGATCAATGATGATACCAAGGAATTAATATCTCTATTAATGTTTTTCCTATTATTCTTGTTAGTATCATCTTTCTAAAAAATCTCATTCAATTTAGAGGGAAGTTTTAGTCCTGGGCATGATTTGCAAGTTCACGTCACTGCCTTAGTAAGCCCTCATCATTTCTTAACTAAATTTGCAGTAAACAGCCTCTGAATTGAGAGCCTTTTTTCTAGGATTCCAATCAGGTCCCATATCACTGCCAACGTTTTTTGTTTTCTTTTTTATAAAAGTCCTCACATCTGTTCTTATGACTTATTCACTTAAAACTCTCCACTAATTCCCTTCATAACTTACAGAGTAAAGCCCAAATTCCTATTGTCCTTACATGGTCTGTCAAAATCTGGTGCTGCCTTTCTCTGTAGTCTCATCTCCTACTCCTTGGCAAAACACGGTGCTCAGCTAACACCCAGCTCTTCTCTGTGTCCCCCTCTCTTTCTCATTTCTATGTGGTTGGTGCACAGCTTTTCTATCTGTGATTCCCCACTCGGTGTTGTTGTCTACTTGGTGATCTGCTCCTTATCCCTCTTGCCTTTTCTATGATGTTTTATAAGGATCTCTGATCTAGGATAAATAGTTCTTATTTGGGGTTCCCGCAGCAACCTTGCCTCACCTCAATTATATCTCTTATCATTTTGTGCTCAACTGTTCATTTATTCTTTGCTCCCCTCCTCCCATCCACAAATAAACTACGACCCAACCTCGTGAAGACTGAAACTGAGCTTGTTCATGTCTGTATTCCAAAGCAAGGCACAGTAACTAACAGATAGTAGGTGCCTGATAAATGTGTTTGAATGAATTTTTCTAAGTCATGTTTTCTGATCTTCAAAGTTCAACCATCAAAAGATGTGATTCTATATAACTCTAATCTTGTCATGGGAAGGATGCTTTTTAGATTCAACATAATTCTAAAAAGGGGATAGTGAGGGTGAAAAAAGAGCCTAGCTGTGGGTGTTTCCAACATCTTAGCAGAAAATAATGCTTCCTTCCCAACCTAGTACAGCAGTTTGCCCATTAAAGAAAGACAGGTGATGTGTTCACTGACACTAAGTGTGTCTTGGCACATGGAGGGACATGACATGCACAGAACTAGCTGTTGCTTTCCTTGCAAATGCACCAACGTGAAAGTTTAGATGAGCCAAGAGGCTATTTGCCCCATCCTGCTCAATATGATCTCTTTTTATGCCTGTATTTCTCTAAGTGTGTTCAGTTGGCTCCTATTCCCAAAGATGCTTCAAAAAAGAATTCTCTGGTCATATTAATTTGAAAAGTACTGAAACATCTATCTCCTTAGGATTCCACATGCACATTAGCATATTAGAGAATCCAAAAAATCTTGCAATGCAGAAACACATTTAATTTTGTTTGTTCCATAATTTCCCACACTATGACCACAGGATTCTTGCTTTTCATAACATTCTTTAACATTTTGTGGAAAGAATGTCCCACAGAACATTAGAAAATGCTATTCTATGCCAAAGACACATAAGTATAGAGACCTTGGGCTTACCATTTACTATCAGTCTAATTTCTCCAACTCTGATGCTGTACCCTTTCTTCCATGTTTGTCAACTCTTCTTATCCAGCCACACAGATATTTTTCCCAGTTTTAACAGAAGATTTTATTTGCTGATCCCCCAAAAGCAAAATTCAGAAAATAGCAACCCACTTCAAGAACAGTTCTATAATAAAACATTTTCAGTTATCCTCCCCTCTCTCCAATGGTGTGCCCTTTCAATCTATATCATCGGAGAGCAGACTAACATATAGAAATACTCCATGTGAAAGGAACATGGCACTTATATTGCTCACACTTCCTGGTACACTCCCTGGCAGGCAAGGGGAGCCTTTTCTGGAGCCTCCACCTTTTGATAGAAATTTATTGCATATTTTTTTATAGCAAAATATTTAAAGATCACTCCGCCTGCTTTCCTTACTTGAGTTATCTACTAGTAAAGTACAGAATTAAAAAGTTTTTCTCAAGCTATGATCAAAACCCCGAATATTAAAGAACATCTTGGTTACTCTAAGTTCCTGGGATATATACTTAGATATTTATGAGGAAGCTGAACCTTCAAGTTCTGTTGATCTCCAGAATGGGTAACAGAAGAGAGGATATGATTAGGATAGCTAAAAAAAAAAAAAAGATACTCATTCTATGATGGAGCAAAGCAAGCTTTCTCAACCATCAACCAATACTACCTCATTGATCACAAACCCTGCAGAGATCCAAGATTTGAGTCTCACATATAGAATATATTTGAAAGAGAGCCAGCAGAGCTGAGATGTATGAACAGAATAGAATGCTGGTGAAGGCACAGAGCAACAAATCTCAAGACATTTTTAATGCCATTTTCATTTACTAAGCCAGTAGTATAGCAATTAACAATGCTGGCTGTGATCACATCAGCAAATTATGGACTGGAATTGCTGCAGGAAAATATGATTGTCAGCTGGCATCCTCTGGCTCACTGTGCTAAGCCAGTGGTCCCAGCACCAACTTTCTAGAGAGACTTAAAGCTGGAGAGTGTAGTGGAGATATTTCTTGCCAGGTGGGAGCTCTTTGATGATGACTCCTTTAGGGAAAGTTTTTTGGCTTCCTCTTCAGAGATGGTTGTGAGGAACATCACACTATCATCATCCTTCCAATCAATCAGGGTGGCAACCCTCTTTTCCATTGTCAGCTGAAGAGAGATAACTACTCTGAGAATCTCATCGAAATTCCTGCCAGTGGTATCTGGGTAGAGGATAGGAAGCTTCAGTTTCTTATCAGGACCAAAAATAATCACCACATATGCTATCACAGGCATGCCCTTTTTGTCCTTCTCCGATGGGTCTAGCTTGCCCAACAGCATGGCAAGGTTCCGATTTTTATCATCGAGGATGGGAAAGGTAACTTTTCTGTGGGCTCTTCACCATTATAAGCATTGATATACTTGCTCCAGGCAGGATGGTCCTCCACACTGCCTACGGAAAGGGCAATCAACTTAACATTGCTCTTGGCAAATTCTGGTGCCAGCTTTGCATCTCTGCCAAGCTCTGTAGTGCACACTGGGGTAATGTCCCAAGGGTGGGAGAAGAGAATGCTCCATGAGTCTCCCAGAAAGTCATGGAAATGGATGCGGCAGACAGTGGTATTGGCCTAGAAGTTGGGAGCCTCGTCCCGAGAAGGAGACCTCTGGGCATGGCAGCGGCAGTGACATAGTGGGATAAGGAGGACTAGCTACAGCAGCAACTAGCTGGCTGGCTCCAGAGATCTACATAGAATTTTAGAAAGAAAAGCATCATCTTGTCTACCTTTGTGTTACAAATGAGAAAATGGAATTCCAGAGACTTTCACTGGCTTGGGTCTGCTAAGAGGCCTGGCACATGAAGAAGCAGTGTTGCTTGAGCACGACTCCCACCATGTTCCACTGAGTCAGGCAATCCAGCCTCTTTGTCTCCCACGCTGGGAAGCCATGCCTGATGAATTCTTTCAGAACTCTGTGCACTTCAGCTCAACCAACTTATTTATGTCCCGAACTTTCACAAGATTAACTTGGGCATGAGGATTCTTTACCCTGTTTGCTTGTTTCTTGAACTCTGCAGTGATTTTATTCCCCAGCTCAAGCATTAGTTCCACAGAGGACATAAGTATAGATCTTTATCCCAACTAAGCACCCAAAGACTTACCAGAAAGTGACTGCTAACAATTTCCATTAGAAAATTGGAAAAAAAAGATCATTAGAAAATAGAAAAATAACAAATACAAATAAGCAATATGTTTATTAAAAACTGTTTAGTTAGTAATCAAAGAAATGCGAAATATAACCAAATGAAATAATATCTGTTTTAAGTCCGTTTTGTGTTGCCGTAACAGAAATACCTGAGACTGGGTAATTTATAAAGAACAAGAGGTTTATTTGGCCTAGGATTCTGGGAGAGCTGTATCTTTGGAGGCCTCACACTGCTTCTACTCATGGCAGAAAGCGGCAGGCAGCTGGCAGATACAAGCAGATCACATGGCGAGAAGAAGCAAGAGAGAGAAAAGGGAGATGCCAGGGTCTTTTAAACAACCAGCTCTCACATGGGAACTAATAGAGCGAGAACTCATTCATTAATCCCCCCACCTAGGGAGAGCATTAATCCATTCATGACGGATCTGCCTGCATGACTCAAACAGCACTGCCACATGAGGATCAGCTTTCTACATGAGTTTTGGTGTGGACAGCACATCCAAACTCTATCAGTATCTTTTCATAAAAATTGTCAAAAGAATTTTTTCTTAAATTACCCAAGACTGTCAAGGTGGAGGGACATGTCCTTTTAGGAATTATGCAACTTGGACAAATATTTTTGAAGAGAAATCTGGAACCTGTCTGAAACCTTAAAATCGTTCCTGCCATGTTTTTGACCCATTCTCTTGCTCTGTAAAACCTACATTTAAGTATTTATCAAATGAAATAAGGACAGTTATTACAAAGACATTTATCAGGATACATTTCATAGGGAAAAATTTAGAAACTAGTTAAATGCAAAAGAGAAATATTGGCTAAATAAGCTACTGCATGGCCATACAATGTAATGATGCCTAGCCATTATAATTATATTTTTAAGATTATGTATTTACATGAAAAGATGTTTATGTTACATTGTGGACTAGGGAAAAAAGGATGATTATAATCCCAATTTTTGTTAAAAATACATACATACATCACCTTATGATCTCATCTTTCTTATATTCCTAGCATTTAGAGCTATACTTGGCTTATAGATAATATTTAAGTGACATTGAATGATTACATAGAAAAAATATGGAAATACATATGAAAAATCTGGAAATACATTTGGCAAAATGGTAATATTTTGATTAGTGGCATTACAGTTCATTTTTTTCCTGTCTTGTTTACACTTGTTTTTATTCAATAAACCCACATAACCTTTATAATAAGCAAAAACATTTTTAATAAAAATACCACTGCTCAGTTAATATCATTTCATATCAAAGCAATAGTCACCATTTAACTCACTTTGTCTGAGATGCTGCTAATAATATTCAACTGAAGATGCTCGTATCTGATTCCCTGTTTTCTTAGTGCTTCTGAGCAATTCTGGCATGACAGGCCTCCACTGACAGCCATGCAAGGTATTATAGGATTACAGTTTTTAAGTGGCTTAGATTCTACATTCAGAATTTCCTGAACTCCTAAAGAATAACTGCCCACCCACAAACCACAATGTGCTCAGCTTGTCAAGGCTCTCTTGTCACATACTGTATTTTCCAGAAACACATTCTCTATAGAAAAATGGCCCCCAAGGAGCAACTGAAGCATGTGTGCAGGCACTTAGAATTGACATATTGTGGAATAATCAGGAATTTATTTGGATAAATAGTCTGGAATATAGTCAGGGACTTCTCATAATTCTGAAGTCAAAGAGACCCTCAGTGGTTTTATTTCCCTCACTTTTAAGACAATGGGATTTGCACAGACAATGAATTTATTCATAAAGTGCTGAATGTAAGAACTTTTCACCACCACCTTATTTTGGGACAACTGAGCATGGTTCCTCTTGGTAAATAATATGAACATAAAATAAACATTACAAGCTATGTTTGTTCCAGTCTTCCTTGTGAGCAACTGCAGGTTCAGCTGCTGCTGTACTGAAGCAGATTCTATTCATAAAGGAGTGAAATGGCCTGGCCTGCAATATTTCACTGTGGGATTCTGTAATGTCAGAGG
This sequence comes from Cynocephalus volans, assembly GCF_027409185.1. Classification (NCBI taxonomy): domain Eukaryota; kingdom Metazoa; phylum Chordata; class Mammalia; order Dermoptera; family Cynocephalidae; genus Cynocephalus; species Cynocephalus volans. The sequence continues at coordinate 209,026,425 of NC_084460.1, read as the reverse complement.
CCCTTGCCAACACAAGTTACCAATTGCAAATTGGCAAAACTCCTATGCTATGTGCTCCAGGAAAAGCAGCACAGCATTCCTTCCAGTGTATGGACTCTGGACTTAGAAATTCTGGTTTTAAAAATTGGTAACTTTTTAATCTTAGGCAAATAGCTTAATTTCCTCTCTCCCTCATTTTCCCCATCTGGAGAAAGGGAAACTATCAGTAGCCACCTCATGGGGTTGTTGTGAGGATTAAATGTGGTAATGTTCAAAATGTGCTTAAAAGGGATGAAGGAAAGACATTTTTTCAAAATAGTGACTAGCACATACTAAGTGCTCAAAAATGTGGATTCCTCTTATTATCACAATCATCATCATCATCATTACAATTATCATTCCAGAGAAGGGGATCCAGTCTTACCGTTTTAATTGTGTTTCAGTTGACATCTCCAGCTTCAGTGAAATGCTTTAGGAAGGGAGGAAAGAAACATAGAGCAATTAAGGAAAAAAGAAACCCAGGGAAATAAAGGTTATAAGGTGGAAATAAGGAGATAGGAACATGGAAAGAAAGGACAGAAACAGAAAGAGAAACATCAAAGCCACTAAAGTTGTCTCAGGTCCTTGGGTAGTACACTTACATAAAATAGGGCAAAGAGGAGAATTTGGTGGGTGGGTACCATCCAGCTGAACAGTAGCTAGATGACTACATGAAGTTATTCTAGGGTAATTATGACACATTTTTACAATGATACATACATTTTCACCTATGCAAGGTAACTTTTAATCATGTCACCACTATTCTAAATAGCTTCAATGTATACTCTTCCATCTTCTTCATTGGTGGTGGGTAGTTGTGTTGGAGTTGGTGGTGGTGGTAATGATAGCAGTAGTAGCTACCATTTACTAAGCATCGATGATGAGCCAAACACCACATTTTAAAGGTGAAGATATTAAGTTTCAGAAGGTAGAACCAGAGTTAGACAGTCTCTGGAGATACCCAACACACAATGGATATGCACCATTGCCCATGTTTCCAGACCTGGGGTCTTCTACCACATCATCTCTCTCCCTTTTCTTTCCTCCAGATTAAAAAAAAAAAGTTACCTTTATGGTCCTTACAGCTCAGCAGATTGTTTTGCTGTCAAGAACATAAGAGTGGGAGAGGGGGGCAGTAAGGACCACTGTCAGAGAGGATGATCAGGGTCAAAAACATTACAGAGCCACATACCACTCCCTTGATGATGTGTGTTTGTGTGTGTGTGTGTGTGTGTGTGTGTGTGTGATGCACACACATATTTACACATGCATGTCTAGGTTAATAAAGGAACAGAGACTCTATTTACCTTTATCTTAGAAAGTACACAGATATTTACCTTACCAGGTACTGTTTTCCTGTGTGGGACACAAACACCAGATATACCTGCCACTTCAATTTTCCAAATATCAGGAGTTCAGTGGGGATCCTGACAATAAAGAAGCTTCCTACTGCTTCTACCAAGCCAATTCACGAGAGATTCATTTAACCCAAACTAATTTGTATAAAACAAATACGAATTAAAAGTCAGTTTGTGAGGGCCGGCCCATGGCTCACTTGGGACAGCGTGGTGCTGCACCAAGGCCACGGGTTTGGATCCCTATGTAGGTATGGCTGGTTAGCTCCCTTGGGAGAGGGTGGTGCTGACAACACCAAGGCAAGGGTTAAGATCCCCTTACTGGTCATCTTTATATATTAAAAAAAAAAAAAGTCAGTTTGTGTAATGGAATCTTGAGATAATGATTTTTAGTGAACAATATTGATCACTTTCAACATATTTCTTATATAATATCAGTTATAAACCCCTTTTTACATATTCTTTCCTTTTTAAGTGTCTTTTCTGTTTTCTTATTCATCAAAAATCACAAACTTCATCTCAAGCTATATAATTTCTGGGATTCACATGCCTGGGCATTTCTTATGAACTGGTTGAAAAGTACTAATCAAGGAATTTGCTTAAATTTTGAAGATGTCTCCTGAGAGACAACTTATCCTGAAAGAAGAAGAAAAGTAGCTTGATCCAGGGACCAAAGCTCTAGGCATTAGAAGAAAGGACTGGTCATCTTTTCCACTTTGAAATCCAAATTATAAATTACTGCTTATTTACTTATTGCTGGATGAAATAGTCTCTAAGGAGATTTTTTGACTTTTTTCCTCAATTAATCAAACAAGTATTTATTGAGTAATTATGTGCTCAGTATGTAATTAGTGCTATAATTGGATATGTATAAAACTTGATAGCTGCTCCATTTGTTTTTCATTTTTTTATACCCAGAATCCAGAAGAGTGCCTGATACATGATCAATAACTGACTGATGGATAGTGACTGAATGAATGAATGAATAAATGCTCGTATGAATTTATAGTCTGATTGCAGAGGCAATACAAATGTAATGAAGCACCAGTCTTTAGAAAAGAAAGAATATAATTTATCACCGAATTATGCATAGTGTGGTTGACTGAGTTATTACTTTGGTTTTATTTCTAGTCTGCTTTTGACCTAGACAGTGACAATGCATGATAGTACAATAAGTGAAGCCTAAAAGATTTCTATGATCCTTTCAAGTTGTAACATAGTTTGACATGATAAAAATGGGTTTTGAAATATTTAATATTCGTTAATTAGAAGAAGACAATAAACATTCAAATGACAGGGGAAGGCTTCAGTAAAGAAATAATATTTGGTTGGGCAGGATTTTAATTGCATGGAAGAAAGGGAAACTAGTATTGATTTCCTTCTATATACCAGATGCCTATACAAATACTGTCTTTCAGTTTCACAATATCAAGAGGTAGCTAAACAACAATTATAATTTATAAATACAGAAACTAGAGTGAGAGAACAGACCAACGTCACCACTTGAGAGTAGAGAAATCAGGATTGGAGTCAAGACTGTCACACTTGCCAATTAAAAAACTGGCAAAAGACCTTAACAGACACCTCATCGATACAGATGGCAACAATGAGATACCACTATACACCTATTAGAATGGCCAAAACCCAGAACACTGACAACACCAAATGCTGTCAAGAATATGGAGCAACAGGAAATCTCACTCATTGTTGGTGGGAATGCAAAATGGTAGCTGAAACATTATGCTCACACAAAAACCTGCATAAAGATATTTATAGTGGCTTTATTCATAACTGCCAAGACATGGAAGCAACCAAGATATCCTTCATAGGTGAAAGGATACATGAACTGTGGTACATTCAGACAATGGAATATTATTCAGCACTGAAAAGAAATGAATTATCAACTATGAAAGACACAGACGAACCTTAAATGCATATTGCTGAGTGAAAGAAGCCAATATGAAAATGTTATATATTGTGTGATTCCAGCTACATGACATTCTGGAAAAGGCAAGTTCTCATTCCTGGAGTGTTCCCCTGATGTTTTCTTTCAGCAATTTTATGGTTTTAGGTCTTATATTTAAGTCCTTAATCCATTTTGAGTTGATTTTGGAGTATGGTGAAAGATACAGGTCCAGTTTCATTCTTCAGCATATGGATGTCCAATTTTCCCAGCACCATTTATTGAAGAGGCAGTCTTTTCCCCAATGTATGTTTTTGTTGCTTTTGTCAAAGATCAGTTGGCTGTAAGTATGTGAGTTGATTTTCAGGTTTTCTTTTCTGTTCCGTTGGTCCAAGTGTCTGTTTTTATGCCAGTACCATTCTGTTTTGGTTACAATAACTTTGTAATATAATTTGAAGTCAGGTTGTGTTATACCTCTGGCTTTATTTTCTTGCTCAGGATTGCTTTGGCTATTCAGGGTCTTCTGTTGTTCCATATGAATGTTAGGATTGTTTTTCTATTTCTGTGAAGAATGTCATTGGTATTTTGATGGGGATTGCATTGAGTCTGTAGATTGCTTTGGGTAGTATGGACATTTTCTAGATGTTCCAATTGAACATTCTTTCAATCCAAGAGTATGATATGTCTTTCCACCTTTTTGTGTCCTGTTTAATTTCTTTCAGTAGTGTTTTGTAAATCTCATTGTAGAGATCTTTCACTTCCTTGGTTAAGTTGATTCCTAGGTATTTTGGTATTTTTTTTTCTTTTTTCTTTTTCTTTTTGGCAACTATTTTAAATGGGCTTGCTTTGTTGATTTCTTTTTTTTGTTAGTTTGTTATTGGAGGATAAAAACGACTGATTTGGGGGTGTTGATTTTGTATTCTGTGACATTATTGACATTGTTAATCAGTTCCAACAGTTGTCTGGTAGAGTCTTTAGATTTTTCTATATATAAGACCATCTCATCTGAAAATAGTGACAGTTCCACTTCATCTTTTCCAGTTTGGATGCTGTTTATTTTTTTCTCTTTCCTGATTGCTCTGGCTTGTACTTCCAGTACTATGTTAAACAGGAGTGGTGAGAGTGGACAGTCTTGTCTTGTTCCTGTTCTTAAGAGAAAGACTTTCAGCTTTTCCCCATTCAGGATGATATTGGCAATTCGTTTGTCATATACAGCTCTTATTGTGTTGAGGCAATTTCCTTCTATACCTAATTTGCTGAGAGTCTTTATCAGGAAGAGATGTTGAATTTTTTCCCATGCATTTTTTGAATCTAATGAGATAATTGTATGGTGCTTGTACTGGTTTTGTTGATGTGGTGTATCACATTTATTGACTTTTGTATGTTGTACCATCCTTGCATCCCTTGGATAAGTCCCACTTGATCAGGGTGTATAATTTTTTTTGGATGTGTTGCTGTATTCTGATTGCTAATATTTTGTTGAGGATTTTTGTGTCTATGATCATCAAGGATACAGGCCTATAATTTTCTTTTTTTGTTGTATCTTTGTCTGGTTTTGCTATTTGGGTTATGCTGGCCTCAAAGAATGAGTTTGGGAGAATGGCTTCTGTTTTAATTTTTTAGAATAGTTTGAAGAGAATTGGCATTAATTCTGCTTTAAGGGTTTGATAGAATTCATCTGTAAAGACATCCAGTCCTGGGCTTTTCTTTGTTGGAAGACTGTTGGTTACTGCCCCAATCTCATTGCTTGTTATTGGTCTGTTCAGGTTTTTTATTTCTTCTTGGTTCAGTCTTGGTAGTTAAGTGTTAAGAAATTTATCCATTTCCTCCAGGTTTTCATATTTGTTGGCATACAGTTATTTATAATAGTCTCTAATGATTCTTCATATTTCTGTGGTATTGGTTGTAATGACTCCCTGTTCATGTCTGATTTTTGTTATTTGTGACTGATGGTTTGTCTATTTTATTTATCTTCCCAAAAAACCAACTTTTTGTTTCATTGATCTTTTGTATCCTTTTTGGGGTCTCTATTTTATTTAGTTCTGCTCTGATCTTAATTACTTCTTTCCGTCTATTACTTTTAAGACTGGATTGTTGTTGTTTTTCTAGTTCTTTGAGGTGTAGCATTAGGTCACTTATTTGAAACCTTTCTATTCTTTTGATGTAAGCTTTTATTGCAATAAACTTTCCTCTTAGTACTGCTTTTGCAGTATCCCACTGGTTTTGGTGTGATGTATCTTTATTTTCATTAGTTTCAAGAAATTTTTTGAATTCTTGTTTAATTTCTTCTTGGAGTCATAGGTCATTTGAGATCCTGTTGTTTAGTTTTCATGCATTTGATCAGTGGTTTTGGGGGGTGAAGAGTGGGGGTGCTGAGTAGGCAGAACACAGAGGATTTTTAGGGCAGTGAAAGTACTCTGTATGATACTATAATGATGGATACATGTTGTTATATATTCTTCCAGATCCCTAGAATGTACAACGCCAAGAATGGACCCTAATGTACCCTATAAACTCTGGTTCACAAGGATGCATCAATGTAAGCTCACCAATTGTAATGAAGGTACCACTCTGGTGGGGGATGTGATAATGGAGGAAGTTATGCATGTGTCAGGGCAAGGGATATAAAAGAAATCTCTATACCTTCCTCTTAATTTTGCTGTGAACTGTTCTAAAAAATAAAGTCTTAAAAAAAACCAACAGAGAATATTCTCAAAGATAGAACTGAAGATGATGGTAAAAGAAAACATAAACAAGGATTTATGAAAAAGAGCCATTAGAAAATAATGGGTATAAAAATAATTAAAATAAAGAATTCAGTGGGTGGATTGAATCCCAAAATGAATTCAGGTGAAATATGATGTAGCAATGGAAATATCTTAGGGGACTCTTCTGAAAGATATCAGTAAAAAATAAAGATTTGAAAAAAAATGAGAGAAAAGTTAAGAGACACAGAAGAGTGAAAATAATGTGTCAGCATCTGTCTATAAAAGTCCCAGGATGAAGAAAAATTCGATGAGAGAAAAGAAATGATGCCTGAATGTTTTCTTAAATTACAGAGACATGTAAAAGCCTATTGAAATGGCTCATTAAGAGGCATCAAGAAAACCCAAATTTAGGCTCATTATAGTTGGACATTTTGAAGAAGTTATGTGTGGCACACATTTTGGTTAGCTAAATCTTCTCTTCTCTCTCTCTTCTCAATAGCAAATAGTATACATTATAGAATTTGGCAGAGCACAAACTCACTTTACCAACCTCTCTTGCAGCTAGTGGGGCTATACAACGGAGTCTTGGACAATGAGATGTAGGCAGAGCCTGCTATGGGCTTCTGGGAAAGTGTTAACTGATAAAAGGGGCAGAAGTCATCAACACTGATTATGCCTTCTTTCTGCCTTGAACATGGAAGTGACAGCAAGAGGTGTGGGAGCCACTTTGCAACCAAGAGTACAACAGAGATGCCAGCCCTGATATTGTTGAACTGAAGAGCTACTTTCAGCAGCCACTTAACCTCCAGGTATCTTTTTATGGTAGAAATATAAACAAGTCCTTATTAATTGTTTTTATGATACTTCCACCCAGAACATTTCAAACTGATATAGTAATCCAGCAAGATAATATATGAACCCAGAAGGTAGGAACATATAATTTGGGAAGGTTTATTGTCTAAATAAGTAATGTCTACAACACAAATAAAGAACAAATAAAATTACAGACTGATATTAACCTGATAGAGATGAGTGGTAGGAGGAAGAAAGAAAAGATCAAAGGGGAGTTGAAATAAAAAAAGAAAGAAAGTAGGGTAAGTAGTAACTATAGAATAAAATGCAGAAGTAAGTCATTACATAGTAATTTTATAATAAATGTTTATTAACTCAAGATTAACTCAAAGATTAAAAGATATTTCTCAATATGATTAAAAACAGTAATGTTTGTCTAAAGGTGATTCTTAAAATAAAGTAATATAGGTAGGGGAAAATGAAAAAAAATGGCTTAAGGTATAGTAAAGGCAAATGCAACTTTCTCCCTTAAACAATCAGATTAATGGTTTTAATACTGGACAAATAGAATTTAATGCAAAAAGAGGTGGACTAATGTAGAGGATTCTTAAAGCAAATGTACTTCACAGGGTCTGGTTTTCCAAAGCCTTGCAGTTTCAAATATTGACCTTGTGAAGGACTAGAAATTTTCCTCAGGCTGTAAAGTCTCTGGTGTAAGATAAAGATTTGTGGCGCAGCAAGGTTGCTGGCTCAAGGACAGACAGGTTACTGATTGATATGTGTAGATACTGGAAAATTGCTGGGGGGAGAAGGAATGTTTGCTAAGATCAAGCTGTTGTTGATAGGACCACTTAATAGCCTTACTGGAATGTCATCTGACTTGTTTCACTGAAAGTTACCAGCCTATATTGTTAAACTATAACCCCATCTTTGTTCTCTTCCTGTAACTTCCTGGTCTGGAAAATAAATGTAGGAAGAGAACCCCAATTGGGGGTTAATTTCCCAAGGAAGGGATGCCTTTTGCTGGAGGGTACTGGGGAAGTTAACCACTTCAGAGCTTCTCACTGCTCGGAAGAGATGGGCTTTAAGTAATCCTTTGTGTCTCTGTCACATAAGGGAAGGGGGTGACAAACCATGGGGGACAAAGTAATAGACTAATGGGTACAAAACTATATGCTATCTACCCACAGTGAATCATTGTACAGTACATGCATGTTTTGAAACAATACACTATATCTCACAAATATGTACAAGTAAATGTTAAAAGAAAAAACAAACAAAAAAAGAATTTAAGGCCAAAAAAAAAAAAAAATCATAAAGGACAACAAAGGCACTGGTAATAGGAATAATAAGTATAATAATCGTGAACATTTACATACCATGAATCAATGTATAAATCAATAGAATATAAGTGAAAGTCCAGAAATAAATGAAATATATGACCAGACAGCTTTCAACAAAGGTATTAGGGTTATTTAGTAGGGGAAGAAAAGTCTTTCCAAAAAACAGTACTAAAGAATATGGATATAATACAGAAAAAAATACTTTTATCTCGTTCCACAAACAAGAATTAACTAAAAAGGGATCAAATGCCTAAATATAAAAATTAATCTCTAAAATTTCTGGGAAAAACATGGGAGAAAAATATTAAAGATCTTGACTTAATCAAAGATTTCTAAGAAACCCCAAATATATTCTGTGCAGAGCAAGAGAAGGAGGAGTCAGGGGAATCTCATGTTCTGTCTTGAGCTAGGGAAGGATATATTTTTTAAAAATCCATAAAAGCAATGGCATAAAAACAATAACAAAGAAACAAAATAACCAAAACAAACAGAAACCCAACTAAGGAATTTGATTACAATCAAAATAAAAGTTTTATGTCCAATAAAACATATTATAGGAAGTTTTAAAGTATGGAATTTACAACAGAACTGTTTAATATTTAAAATACATATAAAAAAATGCTATTCAGAGGAAAAAAAAGACTGAAAATCTCTAAAAATGAGTATAGTGTTTGAAAGGACAATTCAATGAGCGCCTAATGCATATGTAAATGTATTCTCAAACCCACTATTAATTACATAATTGAAAAGTAAAACAATAAAATACTACTTTATAATCACCAAATTAGCAGAAGTACGATGTGGTAAGGATGAGTGGAGGAAGAGGAATCTACATGCAGAGCTAGTAGGAACGTAAAATGCTACAGTGATGCGGGAGAGAGGCTGACAGTACCTAGTAAGGTAAATATGCCTGGACCCTACCACCCTGCTCATGAAAAATCACAAGACTCGATGAAAGATTTTCACAGCAGCACTGCCTGTGATAGCAAGAAATTGTGAGCAACCTGGGGCAATGGCCAAGCTAAATGGCCAACATAACGCATATGTTGGAATGCTGGAACACTATGAGAAGTCAGCAACAATATGCTAGATATACATTTGATGGCATGGAATAATCTAATCTCAGAAATAGTGGTGAATGAAAATAGCAAGAAACATGATACATAACACCATCGTTTATGCAAATTAAAAACACATGTAAAAGACATTCTTCAATTTCCAAGGATACGATACATCTGAACAACCACTTGGACAGAAAGTTGGAAGGGTGAGAAGGGGTGAGGACCAATAAAAGGGAAAATACAATAAAATAAGAATAAAATTAGATGAAAATAGTCCTTAAACATTTAGCTTAAATAGTCCTTAACATACTGATAATAAAAGTATGATGAATTGAAAAGTATGATCAATCTTGTATGTCCCACATTTTAAAAATTAATCAAATAAATCACAGTAAATCAGTACTCCAGGGTTCATGTGGGAAGGGCAGAGATAGTGAGCTAATAACCAACAGTGACATCAATCAAACCCTCAATCTGATGCTGTTGTATGTCACTGCATGGTGCTTTGTATATTTGTATATTGCTTACTATTAGTGTGCTCCTATAATTTTTTAAATTCTGATTTTTCTAAATCCTTTCTTAGTAAACTCCTGCAAATCAGACTCGCTAGTTCTTCTTTCTCCATGGTGTCTGACCCATCGTGTTGCAAATTTTAGGCACTCTATAATATTTAGCTCCTTTGATTAACAGAACTGAAAAGCTGGGATTCTACAGGATGTGGCTTCCTTAGATACATCTTTAAGTAATTTCAGCAAAGGTATTGAAATTGCTGTACCTGCTATCATCCTTATCAAATAAATATTCTCACCATCTTATGTGTTGCTGCCAGTTTATTTTGCTAGGTGTTTTGTTGCACTTCTGCTGCTTTGTGACACCCTTTAGGCCTTAATAGATGTTCTCACAAGAGTTTCGGATTCTTTTCGGAACATGAAAAGCAATTGTCTGTGGGCTGTTTCTCTCACAGAACCTCCTCTCCTCTCTCTCCGTTATAGGTTGACTTCCATTTTTCTACCATATTCTGGATGTTTTATTTCTATTCTTCCTCTATGTGTTCCAGCATCACTCATTGTAGTAGTGAGGGGCAATATAATCAAAGGAAAACTATTTCTCTACTCACAACACTTCTGACACCAAATATGAGTGTTTTTTTCTCCCCCACACTAACCAAGTTTTCAACTCTCTAGACACCAATTGGGTGTGGTACAATTTAATTCAGTTGTGATGCTAACTACCCAGGGTTAGTGTCAGACTCCATCCCTTACTTCAGACCCCCAGAACAAGTAATGTGTTCCCAGGGTACCCACACTTCTGTCCAACTTGGCTATGAAGTTTGGGGTTCCCACAACCCTTCCCCCACTTCAAGTTCAATAATTTGTTGGAATGGCTCACAAAACTCAGGGAAATATTTACTTATGTTTACCAGTTTTTATAAAGGATATTAGAAAGGATACATATGAACAGCTAGTTGAAGAGATACATAGTCTGGACAGGTCACGAGCACAGGAGATTCTGCACCTATGGAGTTGGGGTGCACCACCCTCTATTAGGTGTTCGCTAACCCAGAAGCTCTCTGAACTTGGTAGCTTAGGGATTTTTATGGAGGCTTCATGACATAGGCATGAACGGTTATTAACTCAATCTGCAGCTCCTCTTCCCTTCCAGGAGGATGGGGAGTGGGGCTGAAAGCTCCAAGCTTCTAATCACAGCTTGGTCTTTTTGATGATCAATCCCCATCCTGAAGCTACTCAGGAGCCCACCAAGAGTTGCCGTGTTAAAACAAAAAACAAACAAAAAAAGGCTTCTATCACTCAGGATATTCCAAGATATTTAGGAGCTCTTTGTGAGATGTTCCTATCACCCCCATCACTCAGGAAATTGTAAGGGTTTTAGGAACTGGGGGCAGAGACCAAATCTATGTATTTCTTTTTACTAGGTCACAGTAATGAAGTAGAAAAATTAGGCAGTCATGCTTGAAGCGTCAAATTTTTCCTAAGCCAGTTATTTGCTGTGTGACCTTGGGCAATTACTTAGCTTCTCTGACCCAGCCTTCTTATTTGTAAGCTATAGAAAATGATTCTTGGTTGATAGAACTTTTGTGGGATTAAATAGGAAAGATTACACCATAGGGCTTAACTTTTTGATGTATCCATTCATTTTGATATTCTCACATATTTAATGGTCCTCCCAAATAAGTCATTAGGGTTTTTGTTGTTGTTGTTTGTTTGTTTTTAATTTTCAGTAAGGGATAAGCAGAGAGACTCATCCCACTCCTCAGATTTAGTAAGTCTCATCACTCCTCCAGACTTGCCCCATTCCTGATAACTCAATCTATAATTTGTACTCAGATTTCTGAGATAGGTTTAAAAATAGGGTGAGATTTTGGGAGGGAATGATGATGTCGATGGGCTTGCCAATTGCTAGTAAACAAAGCTGAAAATGGAATTTATCTTCAGGTTGTGCTAAAATATCTCATGAGCTAAATAGAATAGCATAGTGAAAGTTCTCACTGGAATTTCTGTTCAAGATGGCAAAGAAAGAGGATGAGAAACTCACTCATAAAAGTGCTGAAAATGGGGGGAAGGAGTAAAAACATCTTACCAAAGGTTGTGATAAACTTCTGGAAGACAGAAGGTGAATGGTATCACTTTGGCAGTTGAATCACATAGGAGGGAGCCACCATTCAGAGCAAGTGCCTGACAAAATTTTCAGCTGATGGGGGAACTATTCTTCATGGTCCCTGGATTCAGCCTGTACAGAGAAGTGATGTGAAAAAAAGGAAAAGCAAGTGAGGCCATTGCTTAAAGAACTTTACAGAATGTAACTGGGGACCTTGTCCCCGCCCCATCTTGAAATGGTCCTTGCCTAGACCTGCTTGTGTTGTTAAGGTTTGCAAATGGCCAGCAGCCAGACACATGCTCTGTGTAGGGTACTGAGCCTCCCCTCTTTCAGGGAATCTGGTTTTCTGAGATCCCAGGAATTGGTTGGAAAATGAACTCAAAATATGACTTGGTTTCTGCTATTTAGAAGTAAAACAAATATGATTAAAAACTGCAGCAACCATCACCACCAACACTTTGCCTTTGTCATTAGTTTGGTCCTAAAAAGACATGAAAAACAAGAATGACATAAATGGCTCTCTGAGCAAGAAATATCGTCCTAGCCTCTGCCATCTTATCCTAACCTCTGTGGATAGGAAAGCACCCTATAGCCATTAGAAACATGCAACTGGTGATGATCCATCAGAGAAATGTACAAAATGTTAGTGTTAATGGGAAAGATCAAAAGAAAAAAAGACAAGATCTTACTCTGTAAGAGAAAATAATATTCACTCCTCAATTTATGTGGTTGAAGACCAGCATTCTTCTGGTTCTTGTGGACACAGTGCCTTGTGTGTCCAGCTGGAGCCTTGAGATATATGTTCCATTGTCCCCCACTTTTTGATCAATTCATTTGAGTGGGCTTCAAGCCTAGTGCCACTCCAGTTTACCACCATGTTCCAAATTTATTTGCTTAGGCTTGAAAACGTGGTTTGCACATGATAACCCACTCTTCTCAGTGTTTAAGTTGATCTTTATGTTTCATCTGTTTTATGATCACTGTGACCTGCAACACGGTCACCCCACCAGATTGCATCCCACAATACTCACTCTCCTCATACCAGTGTTGACCAGGGTTACTGTGAACCCATCACATCCCATGACTGTTGGCTTATCTGCCTTTCCCCAAAACACCCCTGATTAATGAGCTTGTTTTAGATTAGTTTCTTAACCTCAAACCTTCTTCCATGTTTGCTGAATTATATCAAAGGCTTCAGATTCACTAGTTTATCAGGAGAGAAAGGAAGATTTGGTGTAGAAACCCTTGTCAGATACAGAAATTGGACATTTGGCTAAAGTTTACATAGTGATTTTGGTGAATGGCTAAGAACATAGAAATTCATTCTGTTTCTAGTCCAGAATATATTTCATTCTTTTTTATTTAGTTATGTCTCAGGAATCATGAAAGTTTTTCAAATTTCTCTTAAGAACACTAGCAATAACTTATAATAATCAAATCCATATGTAAAGTGGTCAGTTGAACTGTTTCCAAAAGAAATCTGCCATAAGTCTTTTGTTCCAGAGATGGAGCATGCATAAGGATTTCTCCTGGATAGAGCTGGTGAAAATGGCTGTAGAGACCCAAGGAGGTCTCAGTGTCTTTTGAGTTACTTACCTTCAGTATTTTTCTCAGTATGAATCAAAGTTCTTAATTATTCAAGTAATGAAAATGAAGCAAGGAGATTTCTTCCAAATGTTTGCAGTTTTAATTGAAGCCTAAACGACTTTCATATTTTCTTTGATTTTTTTCCCCCCCAAATCCAATTCAGTGTAATGAACATTTTTTTTGAATTTCTGGTCCTAATACAGTTTTAGGACCAGAAGACAGGTCAGTGCCATATTGACATTGTGGTCTCTTTCCTCAAACGGCTGCCAAATTAGTAGGCAAGACAGCAAGTTAATAAACACTCTTGGTGTAATGTGGTAATGTGTTTTATAAGGACAGTGGCTTGGAACAATCAACAAACATAATCCACATATTGTCCCAGGTATGCAAAAATTTTAAATTCCTTTGCTTTTTATAACTTCATTTTGATTGCATACTCCCACGTCACTGGGACAATTACGTATTCTACATGAATTTTGGGGGATTCCCATACTCTATGGTTGTGTCAAGTTTTTTGGGGGGGGTTGTGCAGAGCCAAGGTCTTAAAATGGGGTCCAAAGTCATACTTAGTTCTTCCATGGTCCACATCAGTATACACATATTCCTTCGGGTTGGGCCACCCTCTGCGGCTTTTGTGCTATTGTCTACAGGAATCTTTGCAAAAATGGTGAATGTTTGCCTAGTCTAGAGGTTCTCTATTCTGGTCACATATTAGAATCACTAGAGGAATTGTAGAAAAATACCCATGCCTGGGGCCCATCCCCAGAAATATTGATTCAATTGGTTTTGGGGGTGGAATTCAGGACTAAGTGTTTTTTTTTTATAGTTCCCCAGGTGATGCTAATAAGCCATTCAATTGAGAACCACTAGGCCTGATGCCCCCATACCACTTCCTGCTATGGTCTCATTGCTGGAATGTCCTCTTTCCCCTCAGCTGCAACCTGGAGTAATCTTTCTATTACATAGGTAAAAATATATTACCACTGCTGACTAGATACGCAAGCAAAAGGGCTCTTGCCTTAGACCCTGCAACTTAGAGGGTCCCATATCATGATGATATACCATATGTATGCTTCTGTCACCTGGAACCTGGTAATCTGCACTGGCTGAGGGTGGTCAATACCTCTTTGACTAATACCCTAAAGACTTTAGGAAATGATTCTCCACCATTCTGGCCTCATGTCTTAGAAAGAAAAGGCAACTGAATCCAAATAATGGGAAGATTTGTGGATTGTACCACTGCCAAAGCCAGAAAGGGGCATTGCTTAGACACGCAGAGAAGATTTGAGCAGTAGAAGGGCATGGGTGAGAAAACAAAACAACCAACTTTTGGTTCATTCTTTCAGATAGATGGATTGCAATTGATTCTTGTCTTCTTCTTCTTCTTCTTCTTTTTTTAAAGATGACCAGTAAGGGGATCCTAACCCTTGACTTGGTGTTGCCAGCACCACGCTCTGCCAAGTTAGCCAACTGGCCAACCCTATATAGGGATCTGAACCTGCGGCCTTGGCATTATTAGCACCACACTGTCCCAAGTGAGCCACGGGCCAGCCCTAGATTCTTGTCTTCTAATGAAGTAGCAATGATTGCTTTCTGGTAGTTCTGAATGGCTGTTGTCTCACTTCTCTGTACAGTTCATGGTTCCACTGGGAGGGTCTCAGGAAATAGTTTGATATTCACAGAACTTGTACATTGTAGATGGGGAGCATTCTGCAGTATTAAGTGGTTTGTTTTTATTAAACAGTATTGCTCTTGAATTTATGGCATATATAGATCTAGATGTAAAATATGTGAAGTATTTTAATTTTTTATATTAGCAACTAGGAAACTGAATGCTAGAATTATAAATGATTGCATTTTATAAAAATATTTAATAATTTTAACCAAATTTTTTAAAAATTAAAATATTAGATTAAAAAGATAATTTTTGGTTAAAATGTAATATATTTTATTTATGATTTTTACTTTTATAAATAATTGTGAATATTTTAGAAAAAATAACATTTTGGAAATATTTTATGTATTTATTTTTTATGATTTAATAGACTTATTTTTAGAGCACCTTTGGATTCTCAGCAAAATTGAATAGAAAGTATGGAGAGTTCCCCTGTATCCCCTCCTCCCCACTCTACCCTCAGATCCTCCCACTGTTAATATCTTGCTCCAGAGTGGTACTTTTTTTTTTTTTTCATCAATAAACCTACATTGACATACAGTTATCACCCAAAGTCCATAGTTTACATTACAGTTCACTCTTAGTGTTGTACATTGTGTGGGTTTTGACAAAAATATAACAACATGTCTATACCATTGTAGAATCATACAGAGTAATTCACTGCCCTAAAAATTCTCTGTGCTCTGCCTACTCATCTTTCCCTCCCTGCTAACCCCTGACAACCACTGATCTTTTCACTGTCTCCATAATTTTGCCTTTTTCAAAATCTCATATATAGTTTGTATTAGTCCATTTCTGTTGCTTATAACAGGAATACTTGAAACTGGGTAATTTGTAAAGAAAGAATATTGCTTATGGTGTCAGAGGCTAGGAAGTCCAAAGTCCAGGGAACATATCTGGTGAGGGCCTTGTTGGTGGGTGGTGACTCTCCACAGAAATGCAGGATGTCACATGGCAAGAATGGCAAAATCAAGAGAGAGAAAACTTCCCACGTTCTCTCCTTTTAAAGTCATCAGAACCATGCCCATGGCCACCGTTAAACCAAAATGAATTAATCCATTCACTAGGGCATGATACTCACAATCTGATCACCTCTACAAGTCCTCACCTTTCAATTACCATGGTAGGATTTCCCACCCTCTTAACATAGTCACGATGGGGATTAAGTTTTTAACATGAGCCTCTGGGGGACAAACACATCCAAACTAAATCATAGTTGGAATCATACAGTATGTAGCCTTTTCAGATTGGCTTCTTTCAATTAGGAATATACATGGAATGTTCCTACATGTCTTTTCATGGCTCAATCGCTAGTTTCTTTTTAGTGCTGACTAATCAATTGTTTGGATGTACCACAGTTTATTTATCCATTCACCTACTGAAGAACATGTTGGTTGCTTCTAAGTTTAGGCAACTATGACTAGAGCTGCTATAAACATTCATGTACAGGTTTTTGTGTGGACATAAGTTTTCACTTCAATTGGGTAAATACCAAGGAGCACTGTTGAAGGATTGTATGGTAAGAGCATGTTCAGTTTTGTAAGAAATTGCCACACTGTCTTCCAAGCTACTATACCATTTTGCACTTTTACCAATAATGAATAAGAGTTCCTGTTGCTCTACATCCTTGATAGCATTTATTGTTGCCAGTGTTTTGGATTTTGGCCATTCTAACAGGTAGTGTAGTGGTATTTGTAATTTCCTAATGAAAAACAATGTTGAAGGTCTTTTTGTATACTAATGTTTTATCTGTATATCTTGTCTGATGTCTATTTATGTCTTTGGCCCATTTTTTTAATAAAAGTAATTTATGAGAGAGAAAGAAAGAATAATAAGTTGAACTTTCAGAAGGAGAAAGCAGAATTGTGGTTACTAGAGGTGGGAAAGTGGGAGGGAGAGGGGGGATAGTAAGTGGTTGGTTAATGGACACATAACAGCTAGTAGGAGAAATAAGTTCTATGCGTGTACAGTTGAGCTAGGTATTTATAATTAATAATAATTTACTGCATGTTATCAAATGGCTAGAAGAGAGGAGATTAATTGTCCTCACCACAAAAAAATGATTGTTTTGTAATGATGAATATGCTAATCACCCTGACTTGATCATTACACATTGTATACATGTATTGAAATTCAACTCTGTACTCCACAAATATGTATAATCCATATGATTCAATAAAAAAAGTTAAAATAATTTGAATATTTTTTCAATTTTTAGTTACTTAAATTCACATTTTTATGAAAATATATTAAAAATTTTATAGACTTTGAATACAATTACATTTCACCTTTTAATTACAATCAACAGAATGCAAATTTTGTGAAAATCTCAATTTAAATAAATTAGTGATTATATTAAAAGAAAAATAAATTTTGTTAAAAATTATATTTTATAAGCTATCTCTATCCTTTATTTTTAACCCAAGTATCACTGACATGACAGTGAAACCAGATTTGCATAAGATGTATAGTTGTCTTTGATGTAAACATTCAGTCATTTAGAAACTATAATTTTATACACATTTGTCATTATGAGGGTAAATTTTCAAAACAGAAAAATAAAACATTTTGTTTAACATTTTGATAGTTTCAGTTACAACTTTTACATATTTCCACGTACAGTATGAGGGCTTCCACTTTACTCTTGTCATGAGCTCCATGAGTGATATGGGTGGGACTAGACCCTGTTCTCCCCACTGGCCAAGACAATTTGTTTTGCCCCAACTTCTCTCACCCCATGAGCTTCTAAAAGAAAAGCATCTAACACGATTCTGTTTTTCCCCATCATATCTCTCTGCTGATGCTATGGGCACAGAGCTGAACATTTGGTTGAATAGGGAGAAAAAGAATGGGGAAAATATAGAAATACAAAGATTTTTATTAAAAAAATTAATATTTACAAACATTACCTTACTACACATCAATAAAGGTATGAACAATATTCCATGGGAACACATGGGAACATAGGGAAGCAGTAGTGGTGACCACTCCACACGTCGTCAGTTTAGGGACGTCCTCCTCTCTGTTGTGACTTGGAGGTAAGTTTTTGAGTGAACTTTCAGATTATTGGCTTGAGTGCTGAATTATGTGATTGTAGCACCAAAAAAGACACAGATAATCAGCTAGGGTTCAAGAAGAAGATAATAAAATAATTATATGAAATAAATACATGCACACACATGTATATGTGCATATATATTTATATTGTCACATGTATGTATGAATATGTATATAAATATTCATATTTTTGAGGTTTCCCACTTAAGCATACTTGCTACTCACTGCATTCAAGAAGTTTCTCAGCATGTGGTCTGCAGACCACCTGAAGGTTCTTGGGCATGGCATGTCAGAGTACATGGGGAGGTGTGTCTTGAGAATGAGTTTCTGTAACAAGTACCCTAGGTTTTTGTGCCACTAAAATTTTAAAACCATTCTGCCTAAGGCAGAAGGAAGATTGTTTTGCTGTGCTGTGGAGAAGGAGAAGAGGGCCGAGACACTGAAGTTAGAAACACTTACTGCAGCTTTTTAATTCAAGCCTGAGGAAGTAAAAGCTGGCTTTAGGGGAAGTGGCAATGGGAACAGGGAAGAAAGGATGGACAAAAAAAACATTTTGAAGGTTGTCTAGATCTGGAGCATTTAAGAAGAGAGTAAATCTTAGAGTCAACATTTTAAAGAATTAATTCTTTTAATAATTAATTTAGTTGCTTAACCAGCTCTCACCCTCCAACCACACAATTTGCAGCCCATTGAGGGTAAGTGATTTGCTCAAGGTCACACATCTACATAGTGATGGACACTAAGGTCAATTGTCTTGCTTAACCATGAGTTGTGTATATTTTCAAGATTTTAAGACGGAGTGACTAAGAAAATTGGTCTGCTATTCAACACTTTGTTGAGAATCATCTACATGTTAAGAACAGGCACTGTGCTAAGTGCTGGGATTACAGTGGTGAACACAATAAACATGCTACCTACTCCCCATGTTGCTCATGGTCTGGTCAATTAAATGGTGTTACTGATGCCAGAGGAAGGTTCTTCAGAATGGGAAGCTGATGTGATGAAGGGAATATGATGTGTTAGTTTAACGAATATACTTTTGGACATGCTGGATCTGATGTCTACACGAGGGTACTTCAAAAAGTTTGTAGAAAATTAGAATTAAAAGCGAATTTGAATCTTTCCATGAACTTTTTGAAGTACCCTTGTATTTCATGTACATTCAAATTGCCTAGTTCTCCCTGCAAATCACAAGTACGTGTTCATTTATGCGTATGCATAGGTTAAGAAAACCCCTCTATGTATCTTTTCAGGTAAGGGAGAGAGAGGAGAAAAGTAAATAGAGAAGAGAAAGTTCATCACATCTGTGAGAAATAGCCTTCCTGAATTTGCAGCAATGTGACCTCTGGCCTGTGAAGAAGGATGTGAGGTTGTTTTTACCAGATGGAACAAAGTTATTGGTTTTGAACATGATTTTTATCATTATTGAGGTATGTCTTTAAAATGTGCTTATCTCTAGGATGTGTCATTTTTAGGTTCTATCCTTTGGAAAGAGGCAAAGCACAAAAGCAGTGTTGGCTATTCACAGCACATACTCTGTAAATTGGCCATTATCCAGGTTTCCTCATAGAGAGGGACAGTGCAACTTCATCTCACCTTTTGTCAAAAATAGGAAAATGAATGAACTTATACATGCTTTGGATGATTTTCAGTATGAAAAACTGATGTCCATAAGTTTGAAATGCATTTATTCTCTAAATATCTGAATTCATAAAAAAGTTTAGATCAGAGGACTGTAATGATTAAAAGGTGGAACATTGAGAAACAACAAAATTAGAATCATTTCAGAGAATTTAAAAAGACACATTGAACAAAATACCTGTGGGTGGAAGTGGACACAGCTCTGACCGTGACTACTTAAATATACTTCTGAGAGATTCTTCCATCTTTTGATGAAAATTTCCATGTTATGCAGAGGTTTGGGTTTTTTACATGTCCACATAATATATCTATGTTTTTTCTTTTTCCCTCACTATAATATATTCTACTTTATTAATAGCAAAAAAAGTCAATACGTTCTTACCATTCTGAGTTTTGAATAATAGAAAATATTAGTAAAACTATGAAATTGTTATATATGATTATAGAGGAATAGAAACTTTTTATTTCTTCTTGGTTTGTAATAAATGTAAAATTAAAGAGGAAGAAGGAAGAGGGAAAAGAGGAGAATAGAAACATCTTGATAAATTTTTCTATTTTTTAGAAAATTTTCTCTTTTTTGTTAATTTGGAGAACACAGGGAGCCAAATTTGTTTTAGAGTTATTCTTCTATATTTCTCATTTTTTAATACACAGGTAGATAATATTTGTTTTTGTTAATTTGATTGAGAAGTTTTTCCCGTATTTGGGCAGTATGGTGATATGGCTGATAATTCTCATAAGAGAAATAAAGTGCACTCATATTAAATGAGATCAAAGTATCTCAACAAATGCTGTGCAGCCACAAATGTGACATTTTGGAAAACACTTCATATATTTCTTAATTATTGATATTTATTTTTGAGAATAATTTTCTGTTTACCAATTGTCATTAATCTTGGCAGCTCTATGATTTACAATTTCCCCTCGGCATGAGATAATGACTTTGGTTAACAAATTGCACTAGTTCTACAGGGTTTTCTAGATTTGCCTCATAAACGTGGTATTCTATAAAGTCTTAAACTGAAGGAAAGATTTTTTCCTAAGGAGAGAACTTTCAACAGCCTAGTAGAACCATGACCAAACTGTTCATGATTATAAGCCCCTGGAGAGTTGCCGTGAATAACTTGGTAAATGGGAACCTCAATGGTAAAGCTTAAAGATTAGAAGTTCTGAGCAGACATTCAAGTGAGGACTTTATTATCTGGGAGTTCACAGTTCCAGGGGGAAATTATTTATCTCTTTATTTCACTCTGAACCCCAGAGCCCTAGTCTCTAATGAGAATAGTATACTCCATGGATTTACCAATATTTAACAATATTTCTCAGAATGAGTTTGCATGTTTACTGAAATACCCATGAGTGCTGCCTAAGCATACTTTACAGTTCTCTTATGAAGTCACTTGGCAAAGCCTTGTTATGCTCTGATTAGCTTATTAGTTCAATCTGCATCTAATAGAGAGTTTAGGGGCATTGTCTGTCAACTTGCTAAGAATTAGGACAGCAAATGCCTTGGAATTGTCTTTGCTCATTTAACCATGTATCTGCAGATGTTCACTATTTTAATATGTCTCTTATTTGGAAAGCACACGTTACGTATAATCAATTAGAGATGTATAATTTTGAATAAATGGAGAAATTTATAAGTAGATTAAGATGCTAAAGAGATTGGCTTACTCCTCAAACAAGTGCCAACCTGAATATCAATATATGATTAATTGTGATTGTCAAAAGATCATTTCATGCTTTCTGGTTATTTTGTGCAGTGATAATAAAAAATTACACAGTACATAGTTTATGAAGGTAGCCCATAATGATAGTTTAGCTTATACTTAGGTTATTTATAAATGATTATAAATTACTTTTTTGTGTAAGAATGAACATATGGAAGAGTTTTTGCTTTAAGGATTAAATTATGTAAAGTAATTATAGAAAAATATAAGTGGTATTTTCAAGCATTGCAATGTAAAGCTCAACTCATTATTTCTTTCCCTAATTCCTGTCTAGTTTTACTACTCTAATATGAATGAGTTAGTGAGGTGGCAATGTTGTGCAGTAAAAGGAGATTAGACTTTTTAGAGAGATAAAGGGCTGTAGTACTGTACAGCTCCAAGGGGTGCCATTTATGTAACAGGCTCTGGGACTGGCATTCTCTGGAGTACACAACACGGTGACCATACACAATGGCCCTGAGGGAGATCTGATTAAACAGTGTTGGGCAAACTTATCGGCTCTGTCTGAGTCTTTGTTTCCATATGTATAAAATGAAGATGATTTTACCTGTCAGATTTGGTTCTTTTGTGAATTAAGTGGGGTTTTACAAAGGTTTATTTTCATAGCAGCACTTAACATAGTACCGAGTTCATAGTAAGTGCTTACTAACTGTTAGCCCTGAAAGTAGACAGGTAAGATAGGACCCTCAAGTAATTAAGAAGAGAAAAACAGATGATGTTCATTTAGAGGTCTAAAACTTAAAAGAAAGGCCATTTTTTCCCCAAAATGATCTAGAAATGAATCATTAGCAATGCTACACATACGCATGCATGCATGCAGACATGCAAATATGTAAACACATACACTAGCACATGCATGTAATACAACCTTCAAATTTTGTATATTCAATTGAAAAATGCTAATTTCCATCAGATAAATTTTAGAAAATTTACAAGAAAATATAAAGCAGACATTGGAAATCAACTGTTATTTAGAAAAAGAAAAGACATTCCAACAAAGAAAAATGGTAGAAGAAAATTTGTATAATTCAAGATAATAAAAATGTGTAATGACAATTACTACAGCTATCAATCTGTAATAATTTGTGAAGAATCCAGCCTCAGATGCAATGAAGCTTTATAAGATTTGTGATTACAGAGTGTAAAATACAACAGATGCTACAATATTTATATGCCTGCTGGCATTTACCTTTTCCTCTGCACAGTTCATTACAACTATATGAAAATTTTATGTTTCATAAAAGTAGAGAAAAAGAAATTTATTTGAAAACTAACCAGAGGAAAATTGATAGTGTTTTCAGCAATGTGGTATTTGATTCTTTTGACTAGATGAACTATGCAAGAAAGTGGAGAATTTGATGATACAGTATTATTTTCAGTTTTCATGTGGTGGAATATGCATAGGTCAAAAAATAACACCGATGTTGAATTCAGTTACTTTCTCTGTAGCATTCACAGCTGATTTCTCAGGATGGGAGATCAACTGTTCAGTGGAGAAATGGTTTTGTTTGAGGATTGCAATGGAAGAATGGTGGTATTAGTGCCATTGGAGAGATGGCCAATGTTATATTTAAAAGGCATAATACTTAGGGTGCAACACCTGGTTTCTAAAACACATTTTATAGATTATCAAATAGTCTTCTTTAAAAAAATTGTTCTACTATTTTATCTATAATCACATTGTAAACATGATACTAAATTCTAGATATTGTAAAATAAGCAAAATAAATTGCTGTCACTTCTCCCTTGGGGTGACAGAGACAGAGACGCAAAGGATTACTCAAAGCCCATTTTTCCTGAGCAGTGAGAGGCCCAAAGCGGTTAAATCCCAGAAGACAACTTCTTCAAGAGAGAAGGAATTCCTGTGAAATGACCCCGAATCAGGACTTTTCTTGGTTTTTTATTGTCCAGGCAAAAAGTTACAGAAAAGAACACAGGTGGTTAATCAGTCATAGTGAAAACATAATCAAACTGGCTACATAAAAATTTTCATTAAAGCATGTGCAACTTAAAATAGTTCAAGCAATTTACCATCGGAGGAGTCATAAAACTAAGCTATGTGCCATACAAAAATACAAAACAAAACAAACAAACAAACAAAACAATGAGATAATTGTTTTGGCAACCCTTAGTTTCCTAGGAAACTTAAAGAAGCAGTTGAAGGTCAAATGTGGAGCCAGTCTCTAATGGGCAGAGTATCCTTGAAGCTTTCAGTACACGTATTTTCCCATAATTAGGTTTAGCTGCACCAGGGGCATCTGTCCTTAGAGCAAGCACTTATGCTGTGTTACAATTTTCATATCCACACCAGAGACTTTTTAGTCCTGTGAAAGTTTTCTGTTTTTTCCCAAACTTAGCATTTCTATGTGAAATACTAAAAGGTTAGGTTCTTCCTCAAACTACAAGGCCTTGCTAAAACTACGGGGCTGTGGCCCCCCTGTGCTGCAGCCTAAACTAAAGTTCTTTGGCCCTTCTAACAGCTAAGGACTGTGGGCCTAAGATAAAGATCCTACTAAGCTACAGCCTGATCTAAGGACTGTGGTCCTTCTAATAGCTAAGGGCTGTGGCCCTACTAAGCAAAAGGTTAAGGCCCTGTGAAATACACGTGCTTTATTAATGTTAGTACCCTCTACAAATTGCCTGCTTTTGAACATTTTTGTTCCCTCTTTTAAAAAGTTTATTTTTTATTTCCCATTACATCAAATTTTTTTTTTTTTCAGAAAAAAAGATTAAAAATAATAAAAAATTTTCCAGACCTGCAAACTAGAAATCTAGAAGTCATTCTTGGGCAGCTCCATCTCTGTCTTCCCAATATCCCATAAGTCACCCATTTCTATTGATTTCATGTTCTAAATATATGCTAAATCTGTCTGCTTCTCTCCATGACATCTTCTCTTACTCTTACCTGGACTTCTATAATGGAAAAGCCTCTTAATTGTTCTCCCTGTACTTACATTTCCCAATCAAATCCATTCTATACAGTGTTTCAAACTGTTAACCTGACCTTATTCTACCTCTATTTACTTCAAGGGATTCCCACAGATTTAGGGTAAAGACCAACACTTTTAGTATGGTCCGTGAGCACTGAGCTGGCTCTGAAACTGTCTACTCTCAGCTTCATCTCCTTCTTCTCTCCCCTGGGTCTCTGCAGTCCAGGGTCCACCTTCAGGTCTTGAAATCCACCCTCCCCCACCTTTTTGGGGGGATTTAGAAACTTTCCCCACACGGGCAGGCTTTAAATTGAGAAGCATGTGCATGAACGTGTGCCATGCGCACTGACAGATTTAAATGAGTCAATTTCCAGATCCACAATGTCCATATGGATTTTTCCTACTGATGATCTGCCTTAAGAATGTGTCTGCAAATGAGCCATCCCTCTTTTTCTTCACTCCATTTCCACTTTCACAATCACTCCTCTTTTGCCTGACAAGCAAAAGAAAATCAACAAGAGAAGGTGGACGTCTCATTCATTCTGATTCTAACTGGGGAACATTGCACCAGAAGAGGGGCAGTTCAAAGTCTGTGTCAGTGAAGTCTTCTTTAGTCATGGCACCATAACTTTTCCCTTTTTACGCATGTTTCTGTTAAGGGAAAGTGGGATATTAGAAATGAGCTATTTTAGCCTGACTTGGAATGTCCTGAATTCAGACATTTTGTGGGGTGGGGCAGTGGAAATATTAGCAGTTTTTCTTTAATCACCTCCCCTGTTTCATCCCCTAACTGTTGTCAAAGAAGCATTGCTCTTCATGGGGGTTACTTAGAAGTGCATAGCAAGGCCAGGGTCAGTGAATATCAAAGACATTAGTATTTATTTCCTATATGTGGCAAACTAGGGGAGATTCCCTGCTTTATCTGTCTCTTCATGTTCATGTCTTTTTGCCTTGCTTGTCTATTTACCTTTCTTAGAATATTAAAGTTTTACAAAAAGCAGCCAGGGAAATATCAGTTTACTCTGAAGTGCTTTCTCCACATTTTTACCTGTTTAATTAATGAGAAAGACCCTGGGGACTACTCTCATTCATGTTTTTCTATTATTTCTATGAGAAGGAGCTGATAATTTCAGTGTTTATTTCAGATAGACCAATGATATGTTTGAATAAAAAGAACCTATGATATATTGGGGGTGAGTTAGATTTTATTTTGAACATTTACTTAGGATTGCGGTAGAAAACTTTTTATTCACTTTTGCCAAAGCTTCTGGGTGATACAAATTTATAATTATTTTACTTGGATCCAAGTATATATATATCATACCCCAAGTTCTCTGCCAGTCATCAACCTCCTTTCAAAATACTCAGATGCATCAGAAATTCTATCAGCTCCTACTTTTTTAGGTGCCTTTCCCAGAGCATGTGTCTGGACTGGTTGCCACACCTGGTACATGGAATTCATCCTGGGCCTTACTCTTACTGTCTACTAGAAATTCTGTCACCTTCCTCTTGGGTTGAATTTGCTGTTCATGCAACCCTTGTGTTTGTCTTTCTTGGTAAACTCTCTTGTAAAATGGAACCCATCCTCAAGGAGCTTCCTGAGAAAGAGTTAATCAGGAGGTAAATACCTTTGAGACTGTGACAGACTGGAGTACTCCTGTTCTGTCTTCACAGTTGAGAGTTTGGCTGGTGTTACAGACTGACTAATGGTAACCCCAAAATATCAGACCCTAATTTCTGGAACCTGTAAATATTACCTTATATGGAAAAGATCTTTGCAGATGGGATTAAGTTACAGATCTTGAGATGGGGAGATTATCCTGAATTATCAGAGTGGGCTCTAAATGCAATCACATATGTTCCTTCCTATAAGTGAGAGGCAGGGAGAAATTTGATGCAGACAGAAGAGGAGAAAACAATGTGACCACAGAGGCAGAGATTGGAGTAATGTAGCCACAAGCCAAAGGAATGCAGGCGGCCCCCAGAAGCTGGAAAAGTCAAGGAATGGATTAACCCCTGGAGGACACATCCCCTTTGGAGGAGCATGGCCCAGCAATTTTTTCAGACTTCTAGGCTTCAGAACTGTGAGAGAATAAATTTCCAATGTTTTTAAACCACCCAGCTAATGGTAATTTGTGCAGCAACCACTGGAAGTTAATACAGCTAAAAAATACATTTTTTTGGGGGGGGGGGGAATTTTGGTGGCATTTCTCTATCATTCTTTTGGCTTCCAGTGAAATTATTTAGAAGCCCAAAGTTATTTGACCTGAAAATTATATACTCAAGTAGTCAGGAGGAGTTCCCTCTTACTCATGGGAGGGTCAGACTTTTTGTTCTGTTGAAGCCTTCAACTGATTGTATGAGGCCCACCCTCATTAAGGAGAGCAAACTGTTCTACATTAACATTCAAATGTTAATCTCATCCAAAAACATCTCTACAGACACAATTATGTTTGACCAAATATCTGCGCACTCTGGCCCAGTCAAGCTGACACATGAAATTAACATGAAATTAACAACCACAAACAGCCATTCCCCATTCCCCCCCACCCGCGCCCTGTCAGTCAGCATTCTACTCTCTGCTTCTATGAGTTTGACTGCTTCAGATACCTCATGTAAGTAGAATCATGCCATACTTGCCCTTCTGAGACTGGCTTATTTCACTCAGCATTATGTCCTCAAGGATCATCCATGTGGTAGCATATGACAGAATTTCCTTCATTTTTTTAAAGTTCAATAATATTTCATTGTATGTATATACCACATTTTCTGTATTCATTCATCAATGGACACGTTTAGGTTATTTCCACCTATGGGCTATTGTGAATAATGCTGCAGTGAATATGAGAGTGCAAATATCTCTTCGAGATTCTGTTTTCAACTCTTTTAGATAGATACCCAGAAGTAGGATTGTTAGATCATATGGCACTTCTATTTTGAATTTTTTGAGGAGCCTCTATATTATTTTTCATACTGGCTATACCATTTTATATTCCTGCCAACAGTGTACGGGGTTCTAGTTATTCCAGATCCTTGCCAGCATTTGCCAGTTTGTTTTTTTGATGATGACCGTGTTAACAGGTATGAGGTTATATAACTTATTGTGGTTTTGATTTTCATTTCCCTGATGATTAGTGATGTTGAGCACTTTTTCATATATCTGTTAGCCATTTGCACATCTTCTTTGAAGAAATGTCTCTTCAACTTTTTTGCCTATTTTAAAAATTGGGTTATTTGTGCTTTTTTGTTTTGTTTTGGTTATCGAATTGTAGAAGTTCTTTATATATTTCAGCTGGTAACCCCTTATCAGGTATTTGGCTTGCAAATATTTTCTCCCATTCAGCAGGTTGCCTTTTAACTCTGATTATTTCCTTTGCTGCACAAAAGATTTTGGTTTGATGTAGTTCTATTTTTGTGATTTTGCTCTTGTTTCATATGCTTTTGGTGCCATATCCATCTCTGGGAACATTGATAATAGTTTGATTTTGTTTAAATTTTCTCCTCTTTGCATGGTCTATTGCTTCCAAGTATTTTTGTTCAGTTCATTCATTTTAGTCTTTATATTTCCTATCAGAGGCTTTCCTCCACTGTTTGCAACCTTTGATTGTCTGTTCATATTTGAGTATGGGGGAAACCATAGGAATCTTTAAACTGGTGGGTGGGACTGGGTGATTGTGGATTCACTGCAGAAAAATCTGGTTTACCTGCTTTATTGAGGAGCCCCTTATATTTATCTCTTTATGTCTTTTCTTTTGCACTGGTGAGATTCACTGGAGAAGATCCGTCCAGTATCTTCCCTACAGGATAAAAATTTGGCCGCCAGTATTCCAGGTGCTGATAAAGAAAGGAGTGCCGGGGGATATTGGCCCTCAGTAAAAGCACATCCACTTAATCTTCATTTCATTACTCTACTTTGGTGTGTGTGTGCGTGGTGACCAGAGTCCAGAGATCCTCTGTTTAAAGCAAACTTCAGCCCTCTTCTGGGGTGGGGATGAGGTAATGTGGAGGAGGGGATCTGCTTCCTATGTAGTTTTTAGCCAGTTCTCCTTATTTTAGTTCTCTCTCACTGACCTACACATAGAAGTAACTGGTGCCACTAATTCCTGAGACTTTGGAGACTGTGTCATTTAAAACCTGGCTTTAGTTTTTAGCTTTCCAACTCAGCATGTATATTTTGGTTTTTGTTTTGGCTTTTTTGATTGTTTTTCTGATTCGGTTCCCACACTCATTCTTCTGCTTTCCAGATTGAAGAAGCACAGCCTCATCTTCTCTTTCGTCCCCTTCACCCGTGTGAAATTAAACATATCTTTACAAATCCCTATATGATACTCTTGAGGTTTCAGGAGATAGTGAGATAATATGTATGTGTGTTCAATCTCCTGTCTTTATTTGGAAACTAGTTTGTCTTCTTGTTTTTTTTTTTTTAATCATCTTCAGGGAACAAAATTGTGTGTGTGTCTATATCTAGATCTGTCCTTTTTTCAAGTTATGATTCTGATTTTTTGATAAGGCTTTCTTTGTAACAAAATTATAAATTATATTCTTCTATTTTTTTCTTAAATCTTTACTCCTTTTGGAACTGATTTTGATATATGAAATGATGCAGAGATCTGATTTTATTATTTTCAAAATATCTCAAATGTTTATTGAGTAATAATTTATCAAATGATTTACAATGTTTTAATCCTTAAAAAATTTAATATAATTTTTATTTAATATATAAAAAATGAATTTAAAATATTCATTTTTGTATTTTGTATTCTGATTAACTATATTCTGCTCAAACTGAACTATTTTTAATTATTATGGCCTTATGGTATGTTTTGATATTTGAATGGTTAGTCCCACATTTTTCTTGTTCATAAAATTCTGGCTGATCTTGCTAATTTCCAATAGTTGTTTAGTTACATATTTCCATTATAAAACAAAAAAAATTCTACAATGACTTTTAAATTATAAATTATTTGGTCAAACATGGAAATTTATAACCCAGAAATATTGATTTTTTTTCTATTTATTATAATCTCCTTCCATGTCTTCTTTGGTTGTTTAAGAACATTTATATATGTTTTTGTTTTGTTTTTACATATTTTATACTTTCATTGCTATTTTGAACATGCTAGAAAATGGCATAGAAGAATATAGAACTTTGGTTGTTTTTTGTTCAAAGACTGAGCTCCTTCTAGCATACTTCTCAGGCCCCATATATACCAGGGGATCTCAAACTTGGCTGCACATAAAAGTCATACAGAGTGCATTTAAATTTCCTCAGGCTTAGTCTGGCCTGAGGCTGTGGTATTGGCATATTTTTAAAGTTCCCCTGCAAAGTCCAACATGTGAATGAGTTTGAGAATCACTGCTCTATACAAGAAATTCTGCAACTTTGAATAGACTAGAATCATCTGGGAAGATCTTAAAACCCAAACAAACAAAAAACAGATGCACAGGCTGTACTCCTCAGAAATTTATTTAGAATCTTTGGGATGGGTCCCAGGTAGCAAATATTTTTAAAAATTTCCAATTGATCCCGAAGTGTGAGAACCGCTGCCCCATGCCCCTGCTTTTCAAAGCTTTGGCTAAGGACCAGCAAAATCAGAATCACCTGGGGGCTCATTAGACTCTCATCCCAACTCCGGGCCTATTGGTTCATTCAAATTATGAAAGTAAACAAGATTCTCCAGGTGATTTGTATGCAGCTTCAAGTTTGGGAAACCCTGCCCTATGCTATACTATCCATAAACATATTCCCAAACTGCCCGTACATTTAACTCAATTTGGAAGTTTTAAAAAATACTGTTGCTAGCCTTAGGGCTAATTGAACCAGTATCTCCAGGAAATGGGGCCAGAGATAGTTCAGTTTTAAAAGTTCTCCAGGTGACTATGATGTGCAGACAAGTTATAACCATTTACTGATATATGAAGGCTACCACATTTGTTGTCTTCTCCTGCTTAATAAAAATGACAAATATATGACTCTTGTCTGAACAGTGATCAAAAAAGATGTTGCTGTGCTCTTAATGTGGGTTCAAATTAATTTTGAAAAGTATATGTGTAAAAAATGAAAATCAACAGCACACATGCCAAAAGTAGGCTTCCCTTACTTCCAAGAAATATAGTCACATTGAAGGTCTCTTGATTATATGTGACACACATGGAAATAATTAATGAAAATAGAATTTGAAGCTCGACTAATGAATGCTGAGATGATGTGCATTTTGAAGAAGTCTACAGGCCACCCTGTGGACCCACATGACCTATTAGAGATTTAACTTTGAGGCCCCCTGTGCCAGATTATCAATGATTCACAAGCAGGGATACTTATTTGATTGCTGTATTTTAATTCATAGAATGGCTTTGTTGATTGAGTGCCCTGAGCCACTTATGTTAGGCACTTGTTCACATTCATGGAAACAAATAATAATGTCTTGATCAAACCCCTCCTAAGAAATAGTGATTAAATGATATCTGCTGTTTTCTTTGTGTGCAATTTCTTTCCAAAAGGTGTAGGAAACTGATTTGCTTTTGATGAACTTGTGTTGCCTACAAATTGATGTCTACACATTTCCTACCTTATTAATTGACCCAGCAATTTAGTCAGCAATGATTTATATGAAATATTCCCTCTTGTTGCAGGCTCCACAGTCAGCTAATTGATTGCCATATGAATTATGCATCCTAAGCCAAATGCAAAGGTGCATGAAAGATGCAGCCAAGGTCATTTCCCACTGAGGAGAATTCCAGTGACTAAATGCCTTTTTACGACAGGCTTTATTACTTAAATTTTGCTGCTTTGTTCATGTATATATCAAGTCCAGAGTAATATGCAAACTCTAAAGTCAAACTTTTAATTTATAAACAGATGCAGGTACCCAAAGTTCAATGTTCTGCAGCCAGATGAGGCCTGTAATTGAAATAATTTGGTAGAGCTAAGGGAAGAACCAGAAATGGCATACAGGTGCTTTTAATCTGGTTCCAAAATATGCTAAATCCCAACAAATTTGCCTATAGTTTATTAACACTCAAAAGTGACTGCTCCAAAAATAAGCAATTTAATGAGATGAATGACATGTTGTCGCAAAGTTCAGAGTATGTGGCATTTCAGCAGATGACAAAGGACAGTTTTGAAAAGTTACAATCAATTATCATTTATACTAAGAGAAGGGAATGATTTATACATTCTAGAGGATGTATAAAGGAGGGAATATGTGTTATGCTCTACTCAGGCTTGAGAATTAAAGTAACCAAGTTGGAGTAGTAAAAAGATCTTGGTCTTTTTTATCTCACTGGCTTAGTTTGAATTATTGCTTAGCCATTTATTAGTTGTACGACTTTAGGGAATTTAACACTAGTGGACCTCAGTTTCCTTAAGTAAAAATGGGCATAAGAATACTTTACTTGCATGATTTTTGTAAAAATAAGCGAGGCTGTAAGAGTAAGTGAAATCAATAATTTTGTCATAGTCAGTACCTCGATGCTATATAATAGAGTTGCTACCAGATATAGTATTTTTTGACTGTAAAGCCACACAACTATGCCAGTTGTCGAGTAAGGCAAATCATAACTAAAGCCAAAATATTTCACTGTTTTAGTTGTACTAAGTTTCTATTTATATTATCAGGGCTAGGGCTCAGACCTACAAACCCATTGTACAGACAGGGTCACCAGACCCCTCACAAACATGTCCATGCTAGGTAATTGGGAAAGATCCTGGGAGCCATTGGCAGATGACATGAACTCAGTCCTCAGCAATGGCAGCAGCAGCAGGTCCAGCAGCTTACAGGTCTGGTGGTGGTGGTGACTTCTCAGAGGGTCCTGGGGGCCCTGGCAGCAACAGCCTCCAGCAGCAGTAGCGGCCTCCCCATGGTCCCCCAGGGTCATCCTGGGGGTGGGGGCCCCTGTGGATCAGAGACACTCGTCCTTTATACTTATCATAACCCAGGATACCTGGGTGCACCTGCACAGTTACATTAGACAATAACCAATGAACACTTGGGCACATGTGCCTATTTACATCAAATGCTGGGAAAGATTCTGAACATCTGAGGGGCCCTGACCATTTTCCTATATTTTCCCAACACTTGACTTATAAGTTAGTCTGGTTAGGGCAACTATGCCAATTGTATGGTCAGGATTAGGGCCCACAGGCCCTTCAAACTTGTTGCACAGACCAGGTCACAGAACCCTCACATGCCAGGCTGGGTCACCAGACCCATCATGTGCCAGGTTGGGTCACAGACCTGTCACACGCAGATCCATGAGCTAGGTAATTGGGAAAGATCCCAGGAACCATTGGCAGACAGCACGAGCTCAGTCCTCAGCTTCCTCAGCAGCAGCAGCAGCTTACAGCAGCTTCAGGCAGCAGCAGCGGTGGCTTCTAGGGGCATCCTGGGGGCCCTGGCAACGACAGCTTGCAACAACAACCTCCAGCAGCAGTAGTGACACCCCCAGGGTTGTGGGGGGTGGGAGGCAGTGGATCAGAGCCACTCAGCCTTTATACTTAAGTCCATAACCCAGGACACGTGGGTGTGAGTCAGACAACCCAAGAACACCTGGGTGCACGTGCACAATTACATTAAATACTGGGCAAGATTCTGAACATCCAAGGGAGCCCTGACCATTTTCCTATATTTTCCCTACAAAGTTATATATAAGGTTTATAAAGAAATCCTCCAATTTGTTATTTAAAATTCCCCCAAAATGGCCATGGGACCATATTGCTATATGCCTCTAAACCAAAGAAACGTCTTTTAATATGAATATTTTTATATGCCTAAAGAACTCTTATAAGACATTAACAAACCACAAAAAGTGCAAGTTTCAGGACAAACTATAGATACCTAAGGCAATATCAAACCACACTCAGACCGTGACAGATAACGTGTGTGCTGTGATTTCATATTAGGGGCACAGACACTTCAGAAAAGAGAATGTAATTACAAACTTTTCAGGCCAGTGTTTCATGCCTTAATGCAATCACCTGGGGGTGAGGGGTCTTGTTATAAATGCTGATTCTGGTTCAGCAGGTCTAGGACAAAGCCTGAGATCCTGCAGTTCTAACAAGGTGACATGACACCTTGGTCCATGGACCACAATTTGAGTTTCAAAGCTGAGTGCTTTTCAAACCTGGCCGCACATGAGATTCACCTGGAAATCTTTTTAAAAATTGTGATTCTTGAGTTCTTTCTCAGGCCAGTTAAATCTCTGGGGTTGAAGTCTAAGCTTAGTTATTTAGTTATTTTTTAAAGCTCCCTGAGTGATCTTTATATGTAGAGCCCTGGTTGAGAACCAGTGTTTTAGATGTAAGGGCAAGTGATTCTGTCACCTAGTATCAGATTGTCTTTTTTAAATCACATGCTGGTGATGCCCAGGCTCGCACTGTAGACAGCCTGGGACCCATGCTTCAGCCTGTGCAGCAGAGCTACTACAAAGGCACAGTGGAGCCCTCTGTACATGTTCCACATCTTTGATCAGGAAGAGAGCCATCAGGAGAGCTTCTCACAAGGCCTTGGGACATGGGTCAATACCTCATTCCTTCCCTGTAAAAAAGGGTTCACACAATTAGTGATTCTGGGGATGTGCTTTGGACTTGTACCGGGGAAAAATGACAAATGGGATTGAAAGACCATATAGTAAGTATTCACAAATTTTACTTACAAGGTATACAAATGATTACCTAGATGAGGAAGTTTTGCTTCTGTTGAAGAAATCAGCTACTCACAATTGTCAGTGATCTCATGCCTTTAAAATGAACACCTATTGTAACTTGTCTACAAGTTAACTCTATGTTCCCATAGTAGGTTTCCCTTCTTGCTTATTTCATTAAGTGTTGCCATTTTTCACTCAATATCTGCTTTCTCTGTTTCAGTGGCACCTGCATCAGATCACCTGGAGACTTTTAAATACAGATTGCTGAGCTCCATCTCTAGAGTTCCTGATTCAGAAGGTTTGCAGTGGTGCCTGAGAAATTTCGTTTCTAAAACATTCTCAGGAGATGCTCTTAGCTATTGGTCTAGGAACCCCCTTTGGGAACTACCACTTTATTATGTCATGAACTTCCTAGGAGGAGGGATTGTACCTGTATATTCACCATTTTGTCACTGTAGGGAAAGTAAAGATAAATGGTCAAGATCCCTTGAGGGGTTCAGAATCTTGCCAAGCATTTGATATAAATATGCATGTGTGCCCAGGTGATCCTTGGTTATTGTCTAATGTAATTGTGTATGTGTGCTCAGGTGTCCTGGGTTATTGCACTTAAGTATAAAGGAGGAACATCTCTGATTCATAGTAACCCCCGACCCCCAGGGTGCCCCCAGGGGGGCCACCAGAAGGCTGCTAGCTGCTGCTGCTGGATCTGCTGGAGGCAACTGTAAGCTGCTGCTACTGCTAAGGAAGCTGAGGACTGAGCTTGTGTTACCTGCCAATAGCTCCCAGGATCTTTCCCAATTACCTAGCTCATATATCTGCATGTGAGGGGTCTGGTGACCCAGCCTGGCATATGAGGGGTCTGTGACCCAGTCTGTACAATGGGTTTGAAGGGTCTGTGGGCCTTACCTCTAGCCCAAAAAGATAATTGGCTACATTGGCAGGATTCTAACAATAGTCCTAGCAATGCAATTGGTGTAGTTGGCAGGATTCCGGGCAGGTAAAGGATCCCGGCAATTGGTGTCATGGGTAGGATGCCAAGCAGGTAAAAGAGTCATTAGCCCCTTGGGAGGTGGGGGGGAAATGTGGCTACCCTTGGGTATGTGGTGCCTGGTGGCCACTTTCCTGTTGAATGGGGTCTGGCTGTTGCTTGCTGTCACGCTATTTTACCTGCCTGTAATCCTGCCAAATGGGCCAATTGTCGAGCTAGGGCTGGGTTTGGAGCTCACAGACCCCTCAAGCCTATTGTCCAGACTGGATCACAAGCCCTTTACACACCACACTGGGTCACCAGACCCCTCACACGCAGGTCTATGAGCTAGTTAAGTGGCAAAACAGGTCCTTGGAAGTCATAGGTTCGAGAGCATGGCTGTGCGGAGTGGACGCCCAACCAGATGCCAGCCAAACCATGGTGCCACGCAAGTGCACTAACTCCACCCACACGCACAATTTGCTTACAAAGAATGCATCGCACCACCCCCAACCTGACCTAAGGTGATGGGCCCTGATTAAATTATTCTATTTTCTCAACAATCTACACTTTCAGGGTCCCTCGCTGTACAATCTATGCATTCAGAATCTTCTGCAATGTTCCCTTAGTGAGGATAAATGACCCTTACATTCACATATTACATATTCCATCCCTGTCCCAAAAGTCTTTAGCTTGTTGCAGTACCAACTCAAAAGTCCAAAGTCTCATCTGAGACTAAAGATGAAAATCCTTTCAGCCGTGAACCTGTAAAGAGTCAAAAACAAGTTTATCTACTTCCAAGATACAATGGGACAGACATTGGGTATACATTCCCATTCTAGAAGGGAGGAATAGAAAAGAAAAACAGGCCCCAAACAAATCCAAAACCCAAACAGGGCAAACAGTAAGCACACTGAGGCACCTGAACCCCTAAAACATTGGGCAACCTCACTCCTACAGTTCCGCCAAGTGCAGCCCATTGAGCTGCCCTGGTGCCTGCAGCTTTTCCAGGCTGGCACTGCACGCTGCCAGCAGCCCCATGGTTCTGGGCTCCTGGTGGCAGGTCTGCCATCCTGGCTCGACTAGACATTTCCTCAGTGGGGGTTCTCTGTGGGGGCTATGACCCCAATTTTCTGCTCCACATTGCTCTGTAGATGACCTCTGCAATGGCTCCACCCCTGAAGCAGGTCTCCGCCTGAGTCCCCCAGCTTTTTCATACATCTTCCAAAATCTAGGTGGAGGCTGCCATGCCTCCAGTGCTCTCACATACTGCTGGCGTGCAAACTTAACACAATGTGGCCACCACCAAGGTTTTCAGCTTTATACTCTCCAGAGCTGCTGCATGAGCCACACTTGTGGCCACCTGAGGTAGGGCTGCTCCAGCCAAAGCAGCTAGGATGCAGGGAGTAGTTTGCAGAGGGCAGCAGTGCCCCAGGTCTTTCCTCCAGAGAAATTCAGTTCTCCTAGGCCTCTGTGATGGGAGGGGTGCTCTCCCAAGCTTCTAAAACACTCTCGGGGCCTTTTCATTGTCTTGGCTATTAGCATCTAGCTGCCCCATCCCCAGCTCCTGAATTACTTGAATCAGCTCAGCTTACACAGGCTATGGGCAGTTCTGCAGTGTTTGCCCACAGTTTGAACAACTGCATTCATTCAGTCACTCTTTTCTCGCATTTGTATGGCACCCATTGAGCCATCTGCTTTCTCAGGTTTATATGGCACCTGGCCAGCCATCAGGCTTAAGTGGCACCCTCTGAGCCTTCTCTGGTTTAAGTGGCACCTGGCAAGCCTTCTGCCTTTGAACAAACACAACATGCATTTACTATATCATCTCCAGAGCATGTTACACCATCCACCCCTGGGTCCCATAGTTCCAGCAGCCAGGGGACTGCTCCCTGTTTCTGCTGCTTTACTGTCTCACCAAATCAACCAATTCAACCTGGGTATATGGGACATAGGTGGTAAACCAGGTCACCTGTGGATCGCTGTTGTCCATCTGGTCCCATAAGCTATTCATGTCTCAATTTCTTGTGCACAACAGGTCATGCCTGGAGATGCGTGGCCTCCCTCAACTCACCATTGGGTTGGTCATCTTCCCTGGTGTGAGAGGCAGGAGTGGCCAGTCGCTGCATGTCATCCTCCAGGATAATCATGCTTGCTTCCAACAGCTCTGCTTCCTGCCACAAATCTCGATCAGTTTGCAGCATTGTGAGCAGCAGCGAGGCTCCGGTTAGCAGGAAATGGCCACCAGACACCACATGCTCAAGGATAGCCACATTTCCTCCCCTCCCAAGGGGTTTTGCATTGTAGTACCTGGTCTATGCTGCCTTGCAGTACAGTGTGCAGCAACCAGATCCTGGTCAACAGGAAGGGGCCATAGGGCAGAACATATTCAAAAGTAGCCACATTTCCTCCTTCTTCCAAGGGCTTTTGGCTCCTGTACCTGATCAGAATCCTGTCGCAGACTATGCCAATTGTCACGCTATTTTACCTGTCCATAATCCTGCCAACTGGGCCACTTGTCGAGCTAGGGCTGGATCTGGAGCTCACAGACCCCTCCAGCCTGTTTTACAGACTGGGTCACAAACCCTTTACATGGCAGGCTGGGTCACCAGAGCCCTCAAATGCTAAGCTGGGTCACCAGACCCCTCACATGCAGGTCTGTGAACTAGGTAACCAGCAAGACAGATCCTTGGAAGCTGTAGGTTTGAGAGTATGGACACAAGGAGAGGACGCCCAAGGCAGACGCCAACCAAACCATAGTGCCATGCATGTGCACTAACTCCACCCCTGCACACACAATTTGCTTACAAAGAATGCACCGCATCACCCCCAGCCTGACCTAAGGTGAGGGGCCCTGATTAAATTATTCTATTTTCCCAACACTTGCTGTACTTGAGCCAACATGAACCAGAAACCCCGTGAAGCAGCACAGTTTTGAGATTTGCAGCAGAAAGCAGACAGGTTAGAAATGCGAGTACATGCCCTGGAGGCTGAAGTACAACAACAGGTCACTCCTGCTTCTGACACCAGGGATGATGACGAACCCGATGGTGAGTTGGGGGAGACTGTGCACCTTCTGGAATGACTGGCTGCTCATCAGAAAGTGAAGCACAAGCAGCCTATTGGACTGGGCTGCTCACAGAGACTGGTAGGCAACTCACTGGTGACACAATTCACTACCTATGTCCCATATACCCAGGTCAAATTGGTTGGCTTGGGAAAACAGTAAAGCAGAGAAAACAAGGAGAGCCCCTGGCTGCTGCAGTTATGGGACTTAGGGGTGGATGGTGTAATGTCCTCTGGAGATGATGCAGTAAACGCATGTAATGTTTGTCCAAAGTGGCTTGCCAGGTGCCACTTAAACTCGAGAAGGCTCTCCGGGTGCTGCATAAACCTGAGAAAAGAGTGCCTCATGAAGATGGGCAGATGACCCAAGGATAGGTGCCCCTGCGGAATTTCAAGTATATTTTCACCTGTTGAAAGGGAGGAGTTGGCCTCCATTACCACATGGCAGGGGTTGAAAGATGGCTGCAGATGTGCACGGGGGCAGGGTGGCCACTCCTTGATGGACTGGGTGAGTGAAGCTGTTCCGACTGTGTGGGTGAATGCTGGAGGGCTGCCCGAGACTGTGAGTGAATGGGCATATGCTGAGCTGATTCAAATAACTCAGGAGCCAGGGAGGGGGCAGCTAGGTGCTAATAGCCAAGACAATGGGAGAAAGGCCCTGAGGGCAGTTCAGAAGTTTGGAAGAGTGCCTCTCCAATCACAGACCCTAAGGCTTAGGAGAACCGAGTTTTTCTAGAGGGAAGACCTGGGGCACTGCTACTTCTGAGAAACTGTTCCCTGCACTCCAGCCACTCTGGCTGAAGCAGCTCTGCCTTGGGCAGCCCCAGTGTGATTCACGCAGCAGCTCTGGAGAGCACAAGCTGGAAACCTTGGTGGCCATTCACATTGTGTTAAAGCTATAGGCCAGCAAAACATGAGAGCAGTGGAGGCGTGGCGGCCTCCACCCAGATTTTGGAAGATGTATGAAAAAGCCAAGGGACTCAGGCAGAGACCTGCTGCAGGGGTGGAGCCACTGTGGAGGTCATCTACAGAGTAATGTGGAGCATAGGAGTGGGGTTGGAGCTCCCACAGACAGCCTCCACTAAGGAAATGTCTAGTGGAGCCAGAACAGTGGGACTGCCACCAGGAGCCCAGAACTGTGGAGCTGCTAGCAACATGCAGCACCAGTCTGGAAAAGCCACCAGGGCAACTCAATGGGCTGCAACTGGCAGAGCTGTAGGAGCAAGGCTGCCCAATGCTTTGGGGGTCCAGATGCACCAGTGTGCTTAATGTTTGCCCTGTTTGGGTTTTGGATTTATTTGGGGCCTGTTTTTCTTTCTTCTTGTCTATTCCTCCCTTTTGGGATGGGAATGTGCACCCAATATCTGTCCCACTATATCTTGGAAGCAGGTAAACTTGTTTTTGATTTTTACAGGTCCACAGCTGGAGGGAGTTTTGCCTTTAGTCTCAGATGAGACTTTGGACTTTGGACTTTTGAGTTGATGCTGCAACAAGCTAAAGACTTTCGGGACTGTTGGGATAGAATGTGACTAAATATAGCTGAAAGGGTAGAGCTATGGGATAAGCCTCAATGTGTATAGAATGTACAATAGGTTATACGAATGCAAGAGTTAGTTTATCCTCGCTAAGGGAACATCTCGGAAGATTCTGAACTCAGTGGATTGTACAGCAAGAGATCCTAAAGGGGTGGATTATAGGGAAAGTAAAGATAAATGGTCAGGATCCCTCAAGGGGTTTGGAATTTGCCAAGCATTTCATATAAATATGGACAACTCTCTTTTCAAAAAAAGTGATAACTAAATGCCATTTCATTCATAGTGAAAATGCTTGTTGAACATTGGAAATCTTCATTCAGTTCATTAGGATAATGCTTGCCAGTGAGCCTCAAAAAATAACAGTGATTTAGGGATCTTTACTACTGCAGACCCTAGAGTCTCTGGGGACATTCCTATGAAAGTTTTTATTTTATTTTATTTTTTCTTGAGCCACTACTCAATGGTAATAAAATTGGCATGACATCAACAGGTTGATCAACTCTTCACGCTTCCCTTCAAGGTGACTTAAAACAGCAGAAGCAAGGGTAGTCTCTCCTCTAGGGTCCATCTGCTAAACCTCCTGAAGATTCAGCAGGTGCCACAAGAGAAGGGGACTAAAAGCAAAATGTACCATCTTAGCCAATAACATTTTTGTTGCTGTCAAAGTACTATAGGGATTATTCTATATTGGCATTCTCTTACATCCTAAAAATATTAATTTGTTTTGGTTCAACATTAGTGTTTTCGTAATTTTTTAAAAATTTCTTAATATACATTCATACTAATGTTTTAAAATAGATTTTCTCACACTAGCTTTTGAAGCAGTAAAGAACTGTTACGCTGATGATTCACTGTATTTTGACTCTTGGGTCACATATTTATTTAATTGTCATTATTAAATACCTGTTTTTGTGGAGGTTTCTTCATGAAATGTCTTGGTTTTAACCCTCTCTGAGAATTCAGTACAAACTTGGTGATAGAGTTTGGCTGTGTTGTCCCCCAAAAAATTCATGTGGAAATCTGATCCCCAATGTGGCAGTGTTGGGACCTGTCTGAGTCATGGGGGTGGATGGATGGAATGGATTAATGCTCTCCGGGTGGGGGGCTGTGGTAGTGAGTGAGTTCTTGCTCTATTAGTTCTCACAAGAGCTGGTTGTTTAAAAGACCCTGGCACACCTCTCTCTCACTCTCTCTCTCTCTCTTTCTTCCTCTCGCCCCATGATCTGCTTATATCCTGCTGCTTTCCATCATGAGTTGAAGTAGCCTAAGGCCCATGCCAAATACAGCTGTCCCAGAATCATAACCAAATCAATCTCTGTTCTTTATAAATTAAATACCCAGTCTCAAGTATTCTGTTATAGCAACACAAAATGGACTAATACACTTGAGAAAACACCATATGAATGTAAGAGAG
Organism: Cynocephalus volans; assembly: GCF_027409185.1. Taxonomy (NCBI): domain Eukaryota; kingdom Metazoa; phylum Chordata; class Mammalia; order Dermoptera; family Cynocephalidae; genus Cynocephalus; species Cynocephalus volans. The sequence goes on along the minus strand of NC_084460.1, from coordinate 208,985,382 downwards.
AAAATCTAACAAGTCTGATACAGGTTACATATCCAGATCCATCTTTGAATGCTTTGGAAAGAAAACTACTAGGCACACCCAAATATTCTGGATAATTTTAAAAAATGTATAATAGGCCCAGAATCTTCTCAGGACTATGAGCAGCTACAGTCTTAATAATTTCTTTTTCTTTTCTTTCTTTCTTTTTTTTTTTTTTTTACTTTATAGTTTTAGAGTGATTTTCAAATTTCAAAGTTTTTTTTTTTTTTTTTTTTGTCTCAGGGTAACACAAAATCTGTAAGGTAATCAGGCTGGTTTCTAAACACCATTTGTCAGAAGTGGTAGCAAGAAGTTAAATGGCTTGTGTAAGGTTTTGCAGTTAATATCAGTAGTAACAAAGCCCCTATGCAAATTTGTAGCTATACAAATTTATCTGAATCAACTTGCATGAATAAATGGGAAAAAAGGCTGTATCACAGCAAGTCATGTCTGTAGACTAAAGGGTCTATTGATACAGAAAGTTAGCTTCATTCTTTAGACTATATGCTTTACAGTCTAAATTGTTAGGACTAATGTATGCTGTTTTTCTCTTTGTAATTTCCCACCTGATAATTATCTCTGGCCTTTTGAAGCCTTGGTAGAAGTGCTAAAGGGATCCAAATGACCCTGCTTTAGAAAGTGATGACTAAGTATTTGCTATTCATGTTCATTCAGCTGCTCTTCCTAAAGCTTAGGAAGCACCTCTAGGGAAAGTGGTGCTCCAGAAGTGCGTGCTCTGTCTCTGTCTACTGCAGGCATGGACAACAAAGTGTACGTGTGTGTGTTCTTGTGTGTGTACTGGGTATGTGGCATACTTTCCTTACCCTCAATTTAGTGCTTAAAGTTTTGCTAAAATAAAGATGTGAATTTTCTGAAGAAATATATATATTTTATAATTTTTGGCTGTGGTGAATCAGCCGAAAAGTCAAGAAACATGTGAATCTTTGCCTAGGCCTTCATTGACTTGCAGACAGTATTCATGGATATCAGAGACTGGGTAATACTCTGCCTGAAGAAAAGAAAGCCTGGAAGACCAGGACTTACTGTGTAGAGAGGAATACTTTTTAAAGAGTACAGTTTTAGAGTCAGAGCTAGAACCAATGAGTGGAAGGGAGTGGGAGATAGATTTGGATTTAATTCATGAAAGGATTTTCTAAAAAATACTATTGCTTTCATAAGAGTATTTTGTTATTGTTATTTGTACAATATTAATTCTATGTCTTTATACATATTTACTAATTTAATTGTTATAGAAATCTACTTTACACATCACAAAATTGTAGTACAGGGATGTTATGAAATGTACCCAATTTCCCAGGCAGGAGATAGTAGAAATGGAATTTGAACCTACACAACATGGCTCTGTATGCTACAGGCTTAACTGTGAAAATGCGTATTTCTCTGATGCTTTGAAATGTAATGGGATTGTCTATGAGCAAATAATTTTTCATATTAATGAACTTGTTTAAATGAAAAATGACAATCTCCTATCAAGTACATGGCAGAGGAGACTTCGGTCTTAATTAAGAGTTGCTCTAGATGATTATTGCTCTCTCTTTTAACTCTAAGATTCTATCATCAAGTCATCTGGATTTCATAGGCTTTCTTGATCTACTTAACTGTCAATATTATTGTTTTGCCACTTACCTGAATTTGCCTGTAGTATAAACTATGCCGCCCCAAATCAAATTTCCACCTGTTGCTGTGCTCCATGTTTATAAGGAATATAGACTGATTCCATAATATGAAAAATAATTATGGAATGTTCAGTCTTTAAAATGGCTATAGTCTGTCCAAGTTGTCATGTATAACCAGAGAAACAGCTTTAAGAAAACCTGGAATCAAATTTATGACTAAATTACTTTGTATAATGGAGTTTAGTGCTGTCAAGCACAATTTGATCAACAATGGGGCTATTTAAAAAGTGTAAGAGAAATAGTTTCACCAATTAGATACAGCATTTTATAAATGTGGATCACTGATCTTAAGGAACCAGTAACTATCTAGAGAGCTCAATAATCACTTTAAAAAGTAATCAAGCCATGTAATTTTATCAGAGCTTTCAGATCATGAGGAAAATTGTCTGAATCAAGAGAAAGAAGGTAGAGATTTTAATCCATCTCTGATATTACTTAAGTTGGTTACCATGTTGCTATAAATATTATACCATTTTCTACAGCCTGTTGATTATCATCAATGTAACCCAGGTTTAGGTAAGAGAAGTATGAATAACATAGTTTTTTTTTTCTTTTGCTATAACACAATTTAAGAAAATAATTGCAAATGAGATGAGGAAGTTAAACTAATTTGTTGTTCTAAATTTGGAGTATTGGAGGAGATGATGTGAGCCAGAATGGTCTTTTGTTAGTCACCTTCACTATTACTTGAGAAATCAATCCATAATCCCAACCAGAATGACATACATTTTGGAAAGAACACTAAACCAGTGCAAACTAATTAAAACAAAAATCCTGCCTATGAAAGCAGGGACTTATGTCTTGATGCTAATTCTGGTAGCTACAGAGTAAAGTGGGGCCACATTTTCAATCCAAATGATTCACAAAGTTTGCTTAGAATTCAATTTACAAAATCTCATTGAATTTTCATCTTTTCACATTTACCATCTCTAAACTGAGAGAGACCTCATCGTTTTCCCACTGAGGGGTCATATTTGTATGTTACTATCATCTCTGAGAGAATTGAATATCAGGAATCCTGAGAGAATCCATAGGGACTCATTAAAAAAATAATTGAGATGCTCTATGCCAATATTTATCATGAAATTATATTTAATTAAGACTTCTTAGGGTCTTTAAAGATCAACCTGAGAACAGAAAAATCAGTTTAGAGCCAATTATATAACAATAGAGTTATTATCAGCTTTTTAATCTTTTACCAAGTCATATTTTGCAATTTATAGAAAGATAACAATAAATGGTCATATAAAAAGAGCAAATGGTATTTAACAGCTGAAAGTTGTCAAAGTTAGATGTATAAAAATTAGGAAAAATAAATTATCATAAGCTTATAAAACCATGTTCTCCAAAATTTGCATCTATTAATTTTTTTAAACTAGTGAATTCTACCAAATATTTAATGAAGAATTAAAACCAATTCTTCACAAACACTTCAGAAGAGGAGGAAACACTTCCCAATTCATTCTTGAGAGCAGTAGTATCACCATGATACCAAATTCAGACAAAAGTATCTAAGAAATAAAGACCACAGACAGAAATCTTCTAAAAACACTAGCAAACTGAATAGAGTAACATACACAACGGATTATAGAGTAACGTATACAACGGATTATACAGCACATCTTATGGTATTATTTCACAAATGCAATGGTAGCTTAACGTCCAAGAATAAATCAGTGGAAAATACAATATTAATAAGGAAAAAAAAGACAAAAACACTCAATCATCTCAGTAAATCATCTCAATAAACAGAACAGCATTTGACATATTTCACCTATATTCATGATAAAAAACAAACAAACAAACAAACAAAAAAAAACCGAGCAAAATAGGAATAGAAAACTTCCTGGCATTGATAAAGGCTATGTATACAATACCTAGTAAAACATACTCAGTGAAGAAATACCCCTGGGAATTTGTAGTTATCATTTCTCAATTCCACAAATCTTAACTTAGGAACTAAGTTTGGTATTAAAATGTCTCCTGGATCCTGTTGATCAGGTCATCTAAAGAAGGAGCCTGCAGCTGGAATGCACTTTGCTTGGCCATGACTTGAGTGTAGTCTTTTCTCAAGAATGTAAAGAAGAGTAAATATTTAACATGTCAAAAAAGAAAAATAAGGCCGGCCCGTGGCTCACTTGGTAGAGTGCGGTGCTGATAACACCAAGGCCACGGGTTCGGATCCTATATAGGGATGGCCGGTTTGCTCACTGGCTGAGCGTGGTGCTGACAAAAAAGAAAAATACATGCTTGTTTCAGAAGATGCAAAAAAAGTTATTTTCTAATATTCGATAATTGATGTTGATTCAAGACTCTTAAAAACTGGAATCATCTGCATAATTCTGTAACATTATTCATCAGATGGATTTCAAAGGAAGGAGAATCTCAGCATACACTGTCACACTCTGGTCTCACTGCCATTAGGAACAAGACAAGGAAGCCACTGTCCCCACTAATATTTAGGACTAATTGGGAAAAATAGACTATGCATTTAGACAAACAAGGGAAATTCACAAACAGCTGCCAAATGGCATTTTTGGATGATTTGACTGCCTGACTGGTAAACCATGAGAACGGAATGCAGAAACAATATTGGCAACTAAATACAGCATCACTCCAGGAAGTTCAAAAGACTCTACACACAATTCAGACATGTGTAGGAGCTGCAAAAAGGGGGATTAAAGACTTGAACAGAGGAAGCTGCCAATTCCCAGAGAAAATCTCAATATTGCAGTAAAGATAGATTTTCATCCAAATTATTTTACATATTTACTTCAATTAGTTGAACATTTTCCATGTAACATTAATGATTAAATGGTACATAAATACACACACACACCCGCACATTTTTTTCCTGAAAGCAAGAGTAAAGAAAAGAAAATGCTTCATACATGTAGAGGAGAATGCACTAATAAATTAGAACCAGGTTAAGTGGGTTTTAGACATTGATTAAAACAGCGTTTAGAACCACAGTAAATAAAAAGGAGACCACAAAACATACAAAATGATGCTCAGCCCTACTAATAATGAAAACCCTTTTTGGTTTGTATTTTGGAAATGGTCTCAGTAGTAAAACATATATACAATGAAATTCTAGGGTTGGGCAGGAAATAGACTGTGACATTGATATCCAAATTATGAGTCACGATTGAAATATGTTCTCTATTAAATGAAAAATTAGGGACTGAATTACGTACAATTTTTCAGTCTCCCAAACAGCAAGATAGGGAATCTCAAAAGAAGAAACTCACTGCTTGCAAAACACCCAAGCTTGAAAGGTTTGGTAATCTGAAAATAGGCTGTCCAGGTGGGCTCTCTGGGGCTGGGCACTGGGCTCCTAGACCGTTCCTCTATCTGGCTTCTAGGCACAGGTGCGAGGTCTCCTGCCCTCATGGAGGAGAGTGTCCAGGGTTGTGGTCATGGCCTTCCATGTAACACACTCACGGATTTTAACAATGGGACTCACAAAGCCCCGGTTGTCTGGGAGGACAGAGAAACACAGGGATTTGAGAAAGTTCTACACCTTGGTGCGACCCTCTTCCTGCACTTTCTACACACCTGAGGAGCAGCAGCCCTTTCTGCTGTCACTTCTGTGCTCCCCACCTCCTCTCTTACAATTTGGAGCAGGCACTCTGGTCTCCCTTCTGCAAAGCAGAACCCAGTAGGGAAGATCAAGCAACTTCAGTGTATGCTGGGGAACATAAGTTCTTAAAGATGCTCTACGTAAAAAAGAAATTTGGTCACAAGGCAAGTTAAAAAAGCACAGCAAAATATAGATTCTCCTTTACATAGGCAGAGATATTATACAAAATTCATAGTAATCTGAAAAAAAACTGTTTATTACAGTATTTGCCAAATTTACTTGACTACAAACCACTCTTTCTTTTCTTGCTTTCACCACATAGCTATTGTCATTGTGTAAAAAAAAAAAAGTAAGGACATTATTACTTAACAATTTTAACTTTCTATCAGTTTTTAATATTTTAATTATATTTTGATAAATAGGCAGTTTTGTTTGAAAGTTCCATGCCATATTAGAAAATTGGAAAATTTCAAGTTTAGCTTCTAGAAACAATATTTAGTTAGATTATTTGAATAATTTCTCTCTTGAAAGTATAAGTAAGAAACCTGAAAAAATATTTTTTAAAACTATAGAAGAGAATTTAAAGAACACCAACTTTTGGCCTGCATGTGTATTTCTCCTAAATTTAGTTTGATAGCTGTGGGGGACAAGTGGAAAAACAATCAAAACCCAGGAGTGGCAGAAGTTAGGGGTCAACAAGGCAGCTTTACCACAAATAAGCTGTGATTCCAAAGACCCATGTGTTCAAAGTGAGTATCAACCAGACGTAGACAAGGCTTTTCATGCAATTGCTGCCTGAAGTCCAATCTCCTACATAGCCCAGGAATGCTTAAGCCTTGAATTTGTTTTACATAGATCTCTGATTAGTGTAATGTCCCCAAGAGGCTGGCAGAAACAAATGTAATCTCTCCAGAGCAAGGTGTCTTCATCCAAGCCTACAAATTATCTATGTGTCAACGTGGCTAGGCTATGGTATCCCATTGTGTGGTCAAACACCGCTTCGCTTCAGTTGTTTTAGATGTGATTGACATTTAAATCGGTAGTCTAAGGAAAGCAGGTTATCCTACATAATGTGGGTGATCCTCATCCAATTCAGTTGAAAGCCTCAGGAACAAAATACTGAGGTTTTCCTGAAGAAGATGGAATTGAGCCTCCTGACTGCAACATCAACTCTTTCCTGAATTCCAGCCTTCTACCTTGCTCTGTGGATTTTGGACTTGCCAGCCTTCACAACCATGTGAGCCAATTCCTTAAAATCAGTCTCTCTCTTTCTCTCCCCCAGTATGTATGTGTATACAGATATATGTATATATGTATGTACATATGTATATAATCATACATATATAAATGTGTATATATATCATATATCCATATGATATATATGTGTGTATATATATACTGTTGGTTCTGTTTCTCTATAGCACCACAATTAATACAGATATAGAAGGGTATTAAATGGACACTGGAATGGAAAAGAAATTTGCACTATGAATGCACCCTTCATCCTGTTTAACATTTCCATTTTAATATCTTTTTAACCTAGTAAGTGCTTTTGACTATACAAATATTTTTAGAAATTTAGGAGCAGTTTTTGTCTGAAATTCAATGTTTTTCCCTTATCCTCCTGTTACCTCTCTGACATAAATTCTGCTAAACCTCTACACACACACACACACACACACACACACACACACACACACACACGCACACACAACACCGACATTTATTGATTCATTCAGAGGTCGTCTGACAATAGATTTTTTTTTTAATTTTTATTTTTTATTAATTGACATGTAATGATTGTACATACTAATGGGGTACAGAGTTATATTTCAATACATGCATACAATATGTGATGATCAAATCAGGGTAATTAGCATTTTAATCACCACAAAAATTTATCATTTCTTTGTGATGGGAGCATTTGAGCTACTCTCTTAGCCATTTGAAAACATACAATAAATTATTATTAATTATAAACGCCTAGCACTACTGAAGACCACTAGAACTTATTTTTCCTCTCTTGCTTTAATTTTGTATCCATTAACCAACCTCTCCCTATCCACCCTCTCCCTGCCCCTCCCCCGCCCTTTCCCAGCCTCTAGTAACCACAATTCTACTCTCTACTTCTATAAGTTCAACTTTTTTTTAGCTCCCATATATGAGTGAGAATATGCGATATTTATCTTTCTGTGCCTGACTTATTTCACTTAATGTAATGTCTTCCAGGCTCATCCATGTTGCCACAATGACAGAATTTCATTGTTTTTTATGACTGAATAGTATTTCATTGTATATAAGTATCACATTTTCCTTATGCAGTAGTCTGTCAATGGACATTTAGGTTGATTCCATATCTTTGCTATTGCAAATAATGCTGCACTAAACAAGAGGGTGCAGATATTTCTTCAGTATACAGGTACTATTTTTTTCTCTTTGGATCGATAATCATTAGTGAGATTGCTGGATCATGTGGTAGCTTTATTTTTAGTTTTTTGAGGAATTTCTATACTGTTTTCCTTAAGAGCTATGCTAATTTACGTTCCCACCAACAGCGTATAAGTTCCCTTTTCTCTGCATCCTCACCAGCATTTGTTATTTTCATCAGCATTTATAAATGTCTTATCATCATCCTTTCTGATAATTGATATTGGCATATCATTGTCCTTCCTGTTATTATTCCTTTACTGTAAGATTATTTTCATTATAATAATTTAGAAATGTTTCTTCTCTCTCTATCAAATTTTATTACACAATTTTATTGTGGAATTAGCCATTATTCTAAGGGCTAAAAATTTTAAATATGAGTTTTTCTGAACCTGACATCATCAATATAAGGGAAAGAGCAGCAGGCAAATAGCAAACTTTTTGATAACATTCTCATTTTCTTCCATGGTTGCTGCTCTGTTTAAGTTTTATATTCATTTTACTTGTCAAAGATGCAAACTTGCAAACTTTGGATTTAGATGTAAAATAAATCTGCTAGAATGACCAATTTATTTTTCTCAAACAGACTTCCACTAAGACATTCAAGAGAAAATATTTTAATGCTTTCTCTCTGGAAAGCAAATTTATATCGTACCTTATAGTGGAAAGTTACAAAGTAAAATGAGCTTATAGATAACAAGGTAATCATCACAGTATTAGTGTGAGCATTTCAACAGAAGTGATTAGTTTTCTAGGACTGCCATAACAAATCACCACAAATTTAGTGGCTTAAAACAACAGCAATTCATTCTTTCATAATTCTGGAGTCCAGAAGGCCAAAGCCACAGTGTTGATAGGGCTGTGCTCTCTCACAGTTTCTAGGAGAGAATCCTTACCAGGCTCTTCCAGCTTCTCATAAGGACGCTTATTGAATTTAGGGCCCATCCAGATAATCTGGGATGATCTCATTTCAAAATCCTCAACTAAATTACATCTGCAAGGACCCTTGTACCAACTAAAGTCACATTTATAGGTTCCAGGTATTAGGACATGGGCATATCTTTTTGGTGGCCACTGTTTAACACACATTGCAGGTAATAAATTTAAATTTCCCACAAGTATCATATCCAAACTAATATAACTTGTTATAATTAGAAGGAAAATCAAGATTTACAATAATTATAGCCACTAGGCTAAGGATCATATATAAAAATCATACTGATAAATTATTTACAGTTAAAAAGCAGAAAATCAAGACCTTGCTCTTATGATAAGATTATCTAGACTTGCACTCAATCTTATGATGCCAAGATACACAATGCATAGAAATAGAACTTAAATAGAATGTTCCTTCTCTCATATACACTCTCATATTTTTTCTGTGATTGTTCTTAATTTTTTGTCTTGATCATAACTTGTTTATTTTATTCATAATAAAAGATAAAGAATATCCTAGACTTTATATTTTAAATAGTAGCTGGGTCAACAATGTTCTTTCCTTCCACAAATTTTTAATTAAATAAGATTGTGACTACTATTCAATTGTTTCAATTAATATTTTAACCAAGCTCAAGTACAGTATTTCAGGTTTTACAGTTTTTTATTCCCAGGGGTCATTTTTCATAGTTTAAATTCTACTAGTGAACTTCTCTATTTTATCCATGTATTCAAGTTTAACTCCTCCATTTTAAATGTGTTCAAATTTATTTGCAAAAAAAAAAAAGAAGAAAGAAAGAACAAAGTAATAATTCATGATTCTTTATTTTCTTCTGTATTTGTGGCTATTTCCCCTTATGATTTCCATGTAAGGTATTTGTGTTGTTTCTCTCTCCCTCCCTCCCTCTTTTTTGTTTTGAATTGGTTGGCCAATGATTTATTGACTTCATTATTTTTTTACCAAAAAAAAGGTATTAATTGACTGCTTTTTTTTTTACTATTTATTTCTGCTTTTTCTTTAATCAGTTTTATTCTTCTGAGTTTATTTGGTTTTTAACATTAATTTTAATGTAAATGGCTACATGTGGCTGCTGTTTTTGACACTGCAGCTTAGATGAAAGCAACGTTGTTGTGGCCTTGATGGTTTAAGCTATGAGGCACTAGAGGGAGCGAGGGCATTATAGACTATAGTATTTAGAAGGCAAAAATGTGGTCATTTTTGTTGAGGATTTTAGTAATTAGAAGGTAGCATGAAGAGGTTTTGGGGGCTTTGTGATGTTTTGTTTTTTGATCTATGCACTGTTATATCAGTATATTTATTTTGTGAAAATTCATTGAGCTGTGCCTTCTACTTTGTTCACTTTCCAATATAAATTATATTTTAAAAGAATTTTAAGTGGAATTTATTTTAGACATGAAAGTGTGCTTCAATATTAGTAATACATCACATAATTTTTACAGTTGACATTTGACAAAATGCAACACTCATCCCTGACAAAAACGTAAATAAAGTAGTAATTGATGGATCCTTTCATACTATGTACCTCATTCCAAAAGCTGGCTTCTTACTAATAGGGAAATATGAAAGACATTCCCACTAAATAAACAAGTCAAATGTACCCATCATCAGCACTGTTATGTAATAGTAACTGAATGTACCAGCTAATGTAATTAGATAAAATAAAATATTTAGAAATTAGTACTGTAACAGAAGAGGCAAAAAACCTTTCTTATGATTGAGTATCTGCAAAAGTCAAGAGAACCAAAGGAAAAGCACTGCAAATAAGAAGCAAATTTAGTAAAATGGCAATATAGAAAGCTAACATTTAAAAATTAAAAACTTCATATACGTAAACAAAAGTTAGAAGCTATAACAGAAGAGATGACTCCATTTAAAATAGAAAAAGATAAATAATTTAAGCATAAGTATACAAAAGTAGACTGGACAAAGAGAAAGACATGCCATATATTTTAGTACAAAAGTCATCATTATAGAAATTTCATTTTTTCTAAGTTATTTCATGATGTTATTGCAATTACATTAAAAAAATTTTTTTTCTCTGGAATTAGAATGGTTGGTTATATAGCTCATAAGGAAAAATAGGCATGAAGAAAAAGCCAGACAGTTCCTGGAATAACAAAATCAGTGTCAGGAAAGTGGCGGTGTATGTTTGGGGAGGGGTTGCTCACCCTACAAGATGTTATAACATTTTATAATATCACGATAATTAAGCAGTGTGATATTGATATGTAAATACTTAGACTAATAGAACCAAATAAAATAATCCAGAAAGAGAACCAGGTGTATATAGGAATTTACTATATGATAAAGAAGATATCTTAAATCATTATAAAAAAAATATTTTGGGATAAGATTGGAAAAGATGAAATTCAATCAATTTTTCACGTTAAAGAACAGGATAATATCTATAGAATCAGAGATTTCAGTGTAAAAAGTAAACCATACACATAAATGGATGATTTTCTTTAAAAACAGAAATGGGGAAAACTTTTCCACATGTAACTCAAAATATCCAATATAGTTGACAAATGACAAACTTGGAAATATTTCAACTTATAAACAATGGGTTAATATCCCTAATATAAAAAATTCTCCTAGAAATTGAGAAAAACCTCAGCTTGATTGAAAAATGGGCAAAAGAAAAAAGAAATGAAAATGCCGTTAAATATGTGAGAGGCACTCATAATGAAAGAAACACAAATTAAAACATTACTGTGGCACTGTTTCTCACCAATCAGCTTGATAAAGATCCAAGTTTTATTATAAGTTGTGAGACTGGAAAAACACACACTCATACATCTCTACAGCTATGGAGTAGAATTTGGCAATGTTTAGTAAAGTTTCACATGCATTTACCTTTTGACCCAGCAATTACAGTTCTAGGAAACTATCCCCAAAGAATACTGGCAAATATATTAAATGACCTGTGTGTATAGGTCACAACCTTTTCACAATTCCTCGGAGAATGTTGTTTTCCAACATTGCTAGAATTCTTTCTTAGAGTCAGAGCCTCTTTGAGGGTTTGTCCTAAGTGTATCACCTCAATTTGGTATCAGAGATCCTTACACATTTTCCAAACTCACCAACTGAAATGAGCCTGGATAACACTACAGTCTGCAAGGTGTAGACTGCTTGTATGGGTCCAGATATGTATCTCTAATACCAGCAGGAGGTGTATAACTTGGTTCTTAATAGAATCAACAAAAATGATTTATTAGAACTGGAAGACAATTCACAGTGGAAGTAAAATAAATTTACCTTAATATAGTGCAAAAATTATAAATCGTTAATGTTTGTTTTTATGCCAATTTAAATTTCCTTATCCTTAAAGAAGTGGTAAAAATCTTTAGCCACAGCCAACAGAGCTATCTAAGTGCTCCTGTGTGATAGATCTTGAACATAACCAGTGCCATTTTAGGCAAGGCCAAGCACAAAATGGCCCCCAACCCCTCCCCACTTCCCTTTATGAGAAGCCTCGTGACTTCTGCGAAATAGAAACTGTTTTTGCTTCTGCATGAGTGCAATGCCCCTCCTTCACAATGCCCCTCCTTGATTGCTTCAGCCAGCCCTTGGCGCCCTATGGTCTATATAAGCTCTCCCACCCCCAGGCCTGCTGCTGTCCTCCATTTTGAGTGCAGCCTGGCAGATTTTCTTCCTTCACTAAAGCTTGATTGGTACCCGGCATTTTGGCTCACTTTCTTTCATTATGGTGCCAAAATGTGGGAAGGGTCCTGGCTGGGACCTTTGGACAATCCCCTCTCTTGGGTTAATTGGGCCCCATCTGCCCTTCCCAGGCCTGCCAAACTGGGTACCTCTGGACTCTCTCCTTTTGTCATTTCAGACCAATGCATCCAACATCGGCCTCAATTCAGGGTGAGTCAGTGGGTCTGTCCTATTCTTTTGGGTTCCCCCGACTACTCTCTATGACTACTGTCTACTCATTATGAAGCCCAGGATCCTGGCCGAGGGAACCCCTCTTGTACCCCACCCCCCCGCCAGCTATTGGAGGATGTTCCTCTAGCTGATCAGTGGCTTTTCTCTCACAAAGGTGTATAGCAAAGAAGATGCAATTGTTGGCACTCTTCTACTAGGACTGCCTGTTTCCTTTCTCATAATCCAAACCTCCATGCTGTACATGCCTGGGCTATCTCCTGGACAATTTACCCCTTGGCATCCAGGGAGACATTAAACCTAAACATCTCATTTTCTACTGTAATCCATGCTCTATGCCTCCGGCTGTCTCCTGGCCAATCTCTTGGCCTCCAGGGAGAAATTAAGCCTGAATGCCTCATTTCACAATCAGGTTTGGCCTAAGTACAAGCTAGACAATGGATCCCGGTGGCCACAAGATAGCACTCTTGATTTAGATACTGTCAGAGATTTAGACAGCTTTTGTAACCAAAACAGCAAATTCAGAGAGATTCCTTATGTTCAAGCCTTCTTCTGTCTCTGATCATGTCCTTCTCTCTGTCAAAACTGTCCTACATCTAAAATTCTCCTAGCTCATGTTTGACCTCCCCTTCCAGACTCAGATCAATCTTTCGATCTGTCAGACCACTCTGCTCCCCAAACACCTCCTTACCCTCCAGATCCTTCACCAGCCCCTTCACCTTTTCCCTGTATTTCCCCTACCTGGTCTCAAGACACTTGTCCTCAGCCACCTAACCCCTTTACTTCTCTACCTTCGTCAGGTGACAACCCCACCTCAGCTCCAGCTCCTTTATACCCCCTCTGTGAAGTGGCTGGGGTGGAGGGAATTGTCCGAGTCCATGTACCTTTTTCCCTTTCACACCTTTCCTAAATCATAAAATGACTGGGATCCTTACACTCCAACCCAGACACATATCCATCCCCTGAAGACAGGGAACAGGTCTGGGTAACTGCCCAACAACAGGCAGGCAAGGTACATGCTCAAAATAATAGGTGGCCTGTGGGAGCCATTGCTGTTCCTCGCACGGACCCAAATTGGGACTACCAGGCGAGCCACAGGAACTGGGATCTCTGGGATAACATGATCACACACCTACTTCATGGCCTCCAAAAGCTACTCACCAGTCAGTCAATTATGACAAGCTTAGAGAAATCACACAGAGATCCACTGAAAATCCCAGTGAGTTCCTAACCTGCCTCTCTGAGGCTTTACAAAAATACACACGTGTAGACCCAAACTCCCCTGCAGGTATGGCCCTCTTACACTCTCATTTCATTACCCAATCAGCCCCTGATATTTGAAAAAAACTAAAAAAACTTGAGGATGGTCCAAATATGGCTGAATGAGACCTCCTCAATGCTGGTTTCAAGGTTTTTAACAATAGGGAGGAGGAGGAGAAAAAAGATCATTACAAAAGAGATCAGGCCAAATACCAGCTCCTGGTCAATGCCATCCAAGGCTCACACACACCTAAGTCAGCTGCCTCTAGGGGCAAGCCACCCAGGGAACTGCTTCAAATGTGATCAACCAGGCCACTGGGCATGGGCCTGTTTTAACCCCAGGCCCTCTCCCGGGCCCTGTCCTCACTACAAACAGCCAGGTCACTGGGGGGGTTGACTGTTTCACTCACCAGAGAGGGAGTGGCCCAGGCCCCAACCCACAGCCTTTGGCTTCACAGCCATCCCTTCCAGAGCTGTTTGGCTTTGCCCAGGATGAGGACTGACAATGCCCAGGCCTGAGGTCCCCACAGAGATCACCACATGTGAGCCCAGGGTAACTCACCTTGAAGCAGGTAAGCAGATCTCTTTTGTCATCAATACAGGGGCCACTTACTCTACCCTTCCTAAATAGGCAGGACCAACAACCCCACCCTCTATCACAATAGTAGGGGCCCAGGGATCACTCAACCCCTTTCCTGCAACCTACATCACACCCAATTCACACACAAATTTTTAATAATGCCTCAATGCCCAGCCCCCTTACTGGGATGGAACATTCTTTTCAAATTCAAAGCTACTCATACCCTAAACACGTTAACTCCAGCTACAATACTTCTGTTAAAGGCCGCACCCAGGCCTGGCCCCTGAAGCTTCCGCCATCTCCTCCCCCTCAGACAAGGTTAATCTCATACTATGAGACACTTCTTCTCCCTCCATTGCTATACACCATTCCCCTAGCCTTGTTAAATTGTGGAAAGCTGCTTTGTTCCCTAATGTCCCACAGTACCCCATTGCTAACAAACAGCTAATAGGCTTAAAACCCATCATACACAAACTCCTTTCTTCTCATCTCTTACGGCCTACCCAGTCACCTTTTAATACACCCATCCTACCAGTTATAAAGCCTAATGGCTCATACAGTTTAGTTCAAGACCTCAGGGCCATTAATATGGCCGTTTAACCCATGACACCAATCGTTTATAACCCCTATACTTTTCTATCCACAATCCAAACAACAACCTGCTTCTTCTCTGTACTTGACCTCAAAAATGCCTTTTTTTTCTATTTCCTTACACCCTCCCTGTCAAAACCTGTTCGCCTTCACTTGGACTGATCCTGATATGCGTCATTCCCAACAACTCACCTGGGAAGTACTACCTCAGGGGTTTTGGGATAGCCCCCGCTTCTTTGGCCAGGCCTTAGCTCAAGACTTATCTGAACTTCCTCGAACCTCTAGAACTTTAATACAATATATGGATGACCTCCTCCTTTGTAGACCCTCTTATGAGAATTCACAGGCCCACACCTGTGAATTGCTCTCCTTAATTTCCTGGCCTCCAGGGGATATAGATTGTCCCCCAGCAAGGCCCAAATTTCTTCCCCTTCAGTCACCTATTTAGAAGTTCACCTCACCCTCAACACCAGAGAAATAACGGTGGATCACAAAAGTTTAATTTCTGAACTACCAACTCCTACCACAAAGAGTGAAAGTCTCTCTTTCCTGAGGCTTGCAGGATATGTCCACATGTGGATTCCCAACTTTGGCATGCTAGCAAGACCACTTTATGAGGCAGCCAAAGGGGATCATTCTATTCCCTTAGATCCCACAAAGCCCATTCATTCTCCCTTCCAGTGATTAAAAGCCACTCTACTCGCAGCCCCAGCTCTATCCCTCCCAAACGTATCTCATCCTTTTATCCTATATGTCACTGAAACCCAAGGATTGGCAGTCAGGGTTTTGGGACAAGAGGCAGGAGGTATTTTCTCCTTGGTTGTATACTTCTCTAAACAACTAGACACCACAGCCTGGGGATGGGCCCCCTATTTATGGGCTTTGGCAGCAGCTGTCCTTTTAGCACAAGAAAGCTCTAAACTAACCTTTGGACAACAAAGAGTCATTTGTTCCCCCCATCATCTTCAAGACCTTCTCAGCCATAAGGGCATGTCAATTCTCTCCCTTCCTGCCTACAACTTATCCACCTTACCTTCCTTGAAAATTCCCAGTTCTCTTTTAAACCTTGCCCTCCCTTAAATCCAGACACTCTCATCCCCAGACACTCATGACCCTTAGAACATAATTTCATGGAGGCTTTAGACCTCTTTCTCAATCCCTTTCCACACATCTTCCCACATCCCATTGCACAACCCCAACATACATCATTCATAGATAGGAGCACCACCTCCATGCCCACCCTCTGGGTGGGTTATGCTGTAGTAAATCTCTGCCCCCCCCCAACACCACTTCCCAACAGGCAGAACTCATTGCCCTCATCCATGCTCTCACTCTGGCAAGTAACAAATGAGTCAATATATACACTGACTCAAAGTAGGCTTATCACATTCTACAATCCTGTGCAGCCGTATGGAAGGAGAGAGAACACATGACCACTCAAAGAGGGCCCATAAAAAAATGGACATCTTATCAAGATACTTCTTGAGGCTGCACAACTTCCAAAGGCAGTTGGGATTATACACTGCAGAGGACACCAAACCTCCAATGACCCCATAGCCCAGGGAAACAAACTGGTGGATCTAACCGCAAAACAGGCTGCTCAATCACCAGGCCCCTACTCTTCTCCCACTCAGGTCCTTCTCATGGCCCCTATGCCCTTACCCCGATACACACCTCAAGAAATACAACACCACCAACAGTTGGGAGCACAGAGGAAGGACAACTGGTATACTCTCTCCAGTTGCTATGTCGTCCCTACCACACAAACTGAGCAAATCATTTTAGATTTCCATAATTCAGTTCATATAGGCTATGAACACCTACTACGCCTTTTTCAGCCCTTATATTACTCTCCCCACATGGCCAAGTTACTTAAACAAATCACTCAAAATTGTCCTTTGTGTAATTGCTGCTCCAATCAAGGTGGCCTCCAAGTTCGGTCCTTTCCCACCCACCAGGCCAGAGGATACACTCCTGCCCAGGCTTGGCAAATTGACTTTACTCACATGCCTCCCCACAAAAAGATACATTATCTTCTAACCTTAGTAGATACCTTTTCAGGTTGGATTGAGGCCTTTCCCTGCACTTCAGAGGATGTTACAGTAGTAACACATGTTCTGACCTCAGAAATCATCCCTTGTTTTGGCTTGCCTATGATCTTCCAGTCTGATAACGGCCCAGCATTCATTTCCAAGATTACATAATTTACAGCACAGGTGTTACATATCAAATGGGACTTACATATACCATATTGGCCTCAGTCATCAGGTGAAGTAGAAAAAGCCAATCACCTCATAAAAAAACACCTCACCAAGCTGTCCATGGAACTTCACCTCCCTTGGATCCAACTTCTCCCTTTAGCATTCACTCGTTTGCAAGCTGCCCACCACAAACCCACAGGTCTCAGCCCCTTTGAGCTTATGTATGGTAGACCCTTCACTCTCACACCTCTCCCTTCCAGCTCATTGCCTTTAGGCCAGTATCTCCCTACTCTTTTGCTCATTAGGGATCTTCCTACCTCATCTTTTCCCTACCACCCCCTCAGACTTTAAACTGAGCCCAGGACAGCAAGTGTATATTAAGACCTGAATCCCAAAGCCCCTCTCACCATGCTGGGAAGGGCCTTAGACAGTACTTCTCAGCACTCCCATGGCAGTAAATGTACTAGGAAAGGCCCCTTGGTATCACTCAGCCTTGGTGAAACTAGCACCTAAGACTTTACCCAAAGATTCTGTTAACACCAAGCCAGAGGGGTCCCTTTGCTCAACCCCCAACCCAACACCTCCTTACACTTCATCCATTTTAGGACCCACAAAATTTAAAATCTCCAGGACTTCCACTCTTCCCCCAATCCCAGAAGGATGATCTTTCCCCTGGTGATTATCCTCTCACTCTTTCAGGCCTGCTTCACGTCCTTCACACAGAAGCTGCTCCAAGACTGGTCCTGACCTGCCACCTCCAGTGTTGAAGACATCCTTGAGTGGGTAACTGAATTAGCCTGGCAGGGCACGCTATGCAATTACACCCCCAAAGAGGTTACCCTCTACTCCTTTTTTCTACTGTGCACTGAATTAGCCTGGCAGGGCGCCCTCTGCAATTATACCCTGACGAGGTTACCCTCTACTCCTTTTTTCTACTGTGCACCCTCTCAACCTCTCAGCCCCTGAACACTTGCCTTCTCTTTTCCTCTTGCTTCTTTTCCTAACAGAGACATATGGCACATCCTGTTCACAATGTATAACCAAGGTCTTGGTGGGTGGAAGGACACTTTCCAACCTCCCATGTCTGCTCCCAGAATCTTCAGGGGAACCCTATAGGACACATTCACATCCCTGACATACGTTCCCACAACATGCTATGACCAGACAACTGTCACATCATGTTCTTACGTGAGTAAAAACTACTGGATAGCTCTTTCCAAAGGAGATTCTGCTGGAGTCCAGTGCCTCCCCCAACAGAAACTTTTCTGCTTCACCCAAACCACTCACTTAGGCTATAGCGATTAGGGAGGACTTCAGGACAAAACACGTCAGACCCCTGACCATGATGGGACTTATTCTTCTTCTTGGTTCCTGCCTCTTTCAGTGTTTCTCTAGTTTCCTACAGGAACGTATGCAGGCTTTCACCAACCAAAATGTTGCCTAATTCTTCACAGGAGGAGGATATCAGCCTCTCAGAATCAGCGACCCTTCCCCAGAAGAATGCAGCCTCCCCACACAAGACCAATATCCTGCCACCTAATTATTTTACCTGCCAACATAAATCTTTTATTTTTTTCATATCTTTGCCCATCTGCAGCAGGAAGTAGCTTCAGAAGAATGAGACCTCCACTCCTATTCCCTTCTCCCTATACTTACAAGGCAGAAATGATAGATCTTGAGCCAAGCACAAAATGGCCCCAAACCCCTCCCCACTTCCCTTTACGAGAAGCCTCATGATTTCTGTGAAATAGAAACTCTTTTTGCTTCTGGATGGGTGCAATGCCCCTCCCTCACAATGCCCCTCCTTGATTGCTTCAGCCAGCCCTTGGCACCCTATGGTCTATATAAGCTCTCCCACCCCCAGGCCTGGTGCTTCCCTCCATTTTGAGTGCAGCCCAGCAGATTTTCTTCCTTTAATAAAGTTTGATTGATACCCGGCATTTTGGCTCACTTTCTTTCACTGTGTGCTCTATAATCTTTTAATTTTTTTCATTTTAATATTTGTTGATTCACTTCTTAGTGTGTCATGCTGTTCTTCCACTAGGCTGTTACTTGGACAATAACTCCTTGTGTCAGAACACATATGACTATTCTGAACAGTCTCTGTGTGTGAATGCTCAAAGTTCACTTAAAAATATCCAGAGTGCTCCTATAAAGATTTGCCATCT
The DNA here is from genome assembly GCF_027409185.1 of Cynocephalus volans. Taxonomy (NCBI): domain Eukaryota; kingdom Metazoa; phylum Chordata; class Mammalia; order Dermoptera; family Cynocephalidae; genus Cynocephalus; species Cynocephalus volans. The sequence goes on along the minus strand of NC_084460.1, from coordinate 208,966,008 downwards.
CCAAGACTCTGCAAAATGCCTGCTGCTAACAGTTAGCATGACAGGTTGCTAAATCATGTTTCAACTGCTGTGTCAGGACACAATAGATTAGAAGTTCTGAAGTAAGTTTCTCAAGCAAAGTGAGTTGAGAAATCCAGAAAAAAGTTTTGCATCTCTTGTGATCCCTCACCCACTTTTAGAGGATAAAAAAATTAGAGAGTGAAATGAAAGAAAAAGATTTGAAAAGAGGTTTCTTGGTTTTAGGGTTGTCAGACTTAGCAAATGAAGTACAGGATGCCCAGTTACATTTGAATTTCAGATTGTGGTATAAAAAGAAGTACATTTGCTCTTTGTTTCTAATTCCTGGCACAGAGCTCTTTGATTTGCCTGAGTGATAGGAATGTCTTTTGTTATTCATAAGAAGCCTCTTTTGATCAAACCTGAGTTTATGTTAATGAGTTCCCTAGATAGCCTCAGGATGGGGACAGCCACCAGAAAGACAGAGGTCTTAGAGGGCTAGAAGTCAGTCTCACACATAGACCTCCTGGAAGGAGAGGGGGAGGCTTTCTACAAAAACTCTTGAATTGATGAGGTTCTAGATTGGTTAACACATCCAGATTCTTAAAGGGTGGCATTGCCGGAGAGGGTATGGAAGCTCTGTGCACTCCACCCTTTAGGCTTCATGGCCAGCATCAACACAGCCATGTTAATCAACCTTCCACCCTCTTCCCCTTTGCCCCTCCCTATCGCATGTTAATCAACTTTCTACCCTCTTCTTGCTTTTTGAGAAAAAATGGGATTTGTGCAAAACAGATTCTTAGGCAAAAACGACTACCCAATGCCCTTCCTCTAATTCAAACCTTATAAAACCTTTTCAGTCTGTACAGGGGTAGGAACTGTTCCGATTCAGTCTCCTCTCCACATTGGTGGAATAAAGCTGCTTGGCTGAAATGGCTTCTTGCTCAGGTCTCTCTCTCTCTCTTCTCCATCTCACCAAACCGAACACACCCCCATACCCTGCCCTATGCATCTCTTTCATTTGGCTTTTCCTGAGTTGTATACTTCATAATAAACTGGTAATAGTAAACTGTTTTTCTAAGTTCTGTGAGCCTTTCTAGCAAATTATCAAACCTGAGGAGGGGGTTTCTACAACTGGTTATTTATAGCCAGTCAGTACAGGGAACCTGGGGCTTGTGGCTGACATCTGAAGTGGGGGGTAGTCCTGGGGTCCTAAGCCCTGACTCTGTGAGTTCTGGGCTATCTCTGAGTAGAGTCAGAATTGAATTGTGGAACACCCAGCTGGTGTCTGGAGAGTTGGAGAATGGGTTGATGTCAGAGAAAACACCACAGATAAACAGCAAATCATTTTTTTGATATAATTCTGTCCTAAATACTTGTATGGGGCATACTTATACTAAAAAATTATTTGCTGTTTACCTGAAAGTCAAATGTAAATGTATATCCTATATTTTATCTGGCAATCCTTCCTGAGATAAAACATGCCCTGTGCTTTAAATTCTGCTACCTACCAACCCAAAGGAAAGGAGTGCTACCTACCTTATTTCAAGTTTGAAAAAGGAGCTTCCACAAGCCCCACTGGAGAACTTGTTAGGAGAATGGCAGACACCGTGGACTGACCTGACATCTGCTCAGGAATGCTAGAAGGCAAGAGGAAACAGTGTTAGGGCTGAGAGAACCCCAACATATGGTGCTTTGGCATGATGAGCACTTTTATATCAAAGGAAATTAAAAGGCCTGAGAAGTGGCCTCAGAACCAAGGACTTTCTGAACACCTGCAGGGTGATGCACTCTGTAAAGTTTCCTAACCTGAAGCTCCTTCAGAGGAAACACAATTGCCTTCCATTTCTTCCCTGAAATTTTATCATCTGTCCCAGGAAAGAAGACTGAGGAATGCAACTATAGTGGGGTGGACTTTGTCACAGATATTGTTTGTCTTGGGCTCATTCAAATTTCAAAAAGCATCATTTACGAGATAATTTCTGTCTCCCTGGTCCATTCATCTTCCCTAAAATCATTTACCATCCTTCAAGATCACCTACATTCCACCATCTCCCTCTCCGCTAGGAAGGGTATATAAGCATTTGAATCTCACTGGGTTGCTGGATTATAATTCTCCTGAGATTGCTCTGTGCTTATGCAGGTTAAATGAATTCATTTGCTTTTTTTCCCCATTAATCTGCCTATTGTCAGTTCATTTTTGGCAAACCTCCAGAGGTTGGAGGGGAAGTTTTCTCTCCATCCTTACATCAGCAAGCTGCTTTGGTAGCAAAGACATCATTGTTTTGAAATCTGTCTTCACTCTCAGAATTTATCAAGGTAAAGGATGGGTGAGTTTGTAAACCTGGTTGGGGCCAAATGAAAGAAAAAACTAAGACCAGAGTCATTTTGATTTCTATCCAAGAGGGTCACTCCAATGGGACTCCAATAAGTAAGTCTTAGAGGGACAGATCACCTGAAGATATGGGCTAAAGAGGAGCAGACTAGAGTGAGAGAATGTACCACTGGGTTCCTGAAAGTCTTGGTCAGAGGAGTAGCACAGGTGCCTCCAGGAAATCAAGAAGAGCACCCACAAGGCAAAGAGGCATTTGTAAGTGTTTTTCTTTTTCTCTTCCTCCTTTGGGGTGCTTCAACCCCCGAAAGATCCACAATAACAAAGGAGAGATAAAGTAACTGAGAAAGAAAGAAGCTTCCACACAATTTTTCTCATTAACACAGAACCACAGAAGGGGAGATGGGGCAGGCTTGTGGAGAAGTCTTACTTTTAATGAAGAATGAAGTGTTAATATATTATAATTATAATTTTATAATATAATATGTGCTATTATATATCATAATGTATGTTAATATAAATGTTTATTATATAATTATAATTATTAATATATTGGACTAGACTATTTAAACTACCATGTTGGGACTGAGTCGAAATTGCTTCTGTTAAAAAAGAGTGATCAGAAAAGTCATGAGGCTTTCCAGAGTTTTCCAGTTGCAGGGCATAACGCTTACCCAACTGAACAATTTGTCAAGGGACTGTGGGAGTCAACAATAAAGTTCTGATCACACACTGTGAGTTGTGTTTGCTCAAAATACTAGCTATTACTGTTAACTGCTCTTAATCTACAAATGTCTTGACTGTGCAGCTTTGTTCTCTCATCAGAGTGCCCTCTGTTTTGCATTCTGTGGTGCTCAAAGATGATAGAGCGGGGAGAATTTATTCTACTCCCTTTTTGATGGAGAGATTTCAGAAACTTCCTGGATTGAGTCTAAGTCCCAAACCATTCTTTTCCTAAACCTACTTCCCAATGCTATGAAATATTATTTTCTATTTGTATCAAGATAGAATTTTATAGTTTAACCTAACCTGTTTCAGCAAGTGTTATTGAAGAACAGTTCTGGGGAACTGTTACTAAATTTATAAAGAAGAAAAAAAAATTTCTCTTGCAAAGTTAAATTTTGCAAGGAGTTTAACTATTAATCAAAATCTCAAAGCTTTTTCTTTTTAATTGAGAGTTTAGGGGCCTTTTAATGGACTTCATGAATCAAATTCCCAAAGAAGAGATTTGGAATGCAGCATTTTCTTGACATTTTTGATCACAGAACCCTTTGCTTTTGGAGCACCAACCGCAGAACATTCTAGAACTGATGTTTCAAAAAAAAATTTTTAAAAAAAATTCTGGCTTATCAATTCAAATCCACCTTCTCCTAATTACAGCTTCGTATTCCTGTGTGCTATGGAGATACCAAGTAATGGTCAGGTATTCTCAGAGTGCGGACCTTTCACTATCTTATCGGAATCATCTCCATACATTTGTTAAAAATGCAAATTACTGGGCCCTGACCTAGGGAATCACTGAGAACTCAAGTGGGAGGTTGGACCTGGAATCAGAATTGTAATAGTCCACTGCTGGAATCTTACTACAGTAAAGCCAGAGAACTCAGGTGAAGAGTTTTATCTTGGCTGCCCTTTCAGAATCCTCTGCTGAACTCATTCTCAAAACTTTGCAGTTTCTTTGAAAACTATTTTCCTTTCCAAGCAATATGCTGAAGGAAGAAGTAGAAAGTTACTTAGTATTTTTCTACAGGGAGAGAAAAAAAATTCAGTAATTTTTCCCACCCAGTAGGTGCTAACTTTCCACATGCTCGTAAAGAAGAAACATTCCTTACTTCCAAGTGATATTTCCAGAGGTGTTTGCTGGTTATGTGTTACTTGAAAATTAAATATAGTGATTCCCCCCAGCCACTCCTTAAAAATTTGTAACAATTACAAACTGACTCTGTAAGCAGTAGTAGTAAAAACTCATTTCTAAAAACATATTTATAACAATCTTATTTGGTCATGCTTTTTGAAATTTAGGTTTAACTTGATTTTATTCAATATCTGTGGATATAGACAAAGAATGATCAAAAAATTTTAATTTTTGAAATCTAGAGTAAATACAAGGGTACTGAAAGAAAGTGAGCCGAAATGCTGGGTACCAATCAAGCTTTATTAAAGGAAAAGAATCTGCTGGGCTGCACTCAGGATGGAGAGCAGCAACCAGTGTTGAGGTGGGAGAGCTTATATAGGCTGTAGGGAAGGCTGATGTAATCAAGGAGGGGTTTGGTGCTGGTGTGGAAGATAAGGCTAGCTGATGCAATCAGGTGGAAGGTTGCACCCATGTGGAAGTAGAGGAGTTTCTATTTCTCAGAAACCATGAGGTTTCTCTTAAGGGAAAGGCTGGCAGCTGTTTTGTGTTCAGTGTGTGTAAAATGGTGCTGGTCATGTCCAAGATCCATCAGGTACTTCAAACAGTTTGTGGAAAAATAGAATTTAAAAATACAAATCTTCCCATGAACTTTTTGAAGTATCTTGTATTTTGGTTTCTACAACCTTTCCAAGAAGATAACTAAGGTGGAGTGTTTCCTCTTTTGTATTATCTCTGTGTGTGTGTGTGTGTGTGTGCGTGTGTGCGCACGTGTGAAGCCTCTCAGATTTAATTTTCTGCTCAATATAGAAAATGAGATATATTGTCACCTATGCAATTATAGCAAAAACTGCTCAAATATCTTTTGAAAAAATATTTTATTTTTATACTTTGCAAAATGTTCTGCTTCCCATTCGGGATATAAGCTATTCAAATAAAGAGTTCTGGAGGCTCTAGAATGGAGATGCTCAGGGGCTAGTGATGACAGAAGAGTCCGTTTGAGGAATATAGTTTTATAGGTAGCTACAGGCTTTGACATAATTAATTGATGAAAAAGGAAGGAAAACAAAAAGAAGCTAAGTAGGGATGTGCCAACTTCTTTATGAAAAGGACCTAATCATTCAGTGGTTCTCAAACTTGTTTGCGCATGAGAATCACATGAAAGGCTTGTTAATGCAGGGTGCTGGGGCCACCCCCAGGCGTTCTGGTTCAGCAGGTCTGGGCGGGCTGAGGACTGATCTAACAAGCTCCCAAGTAGTGCTATTGCTGCTGGTGCAGGAACCACACTGGGTGCTTCCAAATGCACACATGCTTTCCATCTCTTCTAATTTACCTGAAGGAAGGAAAGGACATCTCTAAGGGAAAGATAAAATCTGCAGGGAAGCATGTAAGCAGCATCTTGGAAAATGTGGCAGTCACAACATAATTTCTAAGAGGTTTTTCTATATGGCTCATGATGAGCTGAGTAGTTGGTCCCAGGGTAGGACACAAACTACCGGGATGAGATATTTTATTATAAATAGGATGCTATATACACAAATAGTTAAGGATTAGTGAGAAAAGTAACAAAGGTTAGTTGAAAGTTGCTCTAAAACATGATTTTAAATACATTGATAACATGTTCTCTCATCATAAATAATGGTTAATATTAATAAGGAATGTTGAACAAAAGCACTTATGTAAATTTTAGTCCACGTTTTGTACGACAACCTCAGGATTAAATTTTTGGAAGACGTATTCCGTAAATTTTATGAGTTACAACTCTATGCTCCAAATTACTAAATAGCAACAAACATCAACAAACTATTTTTAGAACTTTTATTTACACCTTTTTAATGCACATATAAAGGTTTTTTTTTACATATATACTATACATATTACTCTGCAACTTACATTTTTCACTTAATATTTATGCATAATTTTCCACCTTATTTTTTTCTGTTTTATGCAGTTAGTTGCTTGAAATGCACCATAATTAATTTAACTTAGCCCATATTGCTAGGCATTTATTTTGTTTCCAGTGTTTTGCAAACTATTATGGACAATACTATAATTAAAATAATTGTACATTTATATTTGAGCGTATGTTAAGCATTTTTAATGATAGATTTCTGGGTGGAAGTGCTGTATCAAAGGGTATAGGTGTGAATGTTTTCAAAAACAAGTGCCAAAATTGATCATAAACACTGTGCCAATGTAGAACTCAATTGCAACTTCAAGAAAGGACCTACCTTTGCTGACTTTTTCAGTTTCTGGTCAACATATCACTCTTCTCTTTTCATCTTGTATGTAACTCTAAGCAATAATTTCATCCTATATTTGAATTATTAATCTTTAAATTTGAAAAACTCATCTAGAACTTTCAAACTGCAAAAGAGTTAAATTCAGACCATTATGGTATAATGAAAGAGCCTACAGGATAATTTAAATACACCATTAACTGGCTAATATGACAAGAAATTCCAATCAACCTTTACCAGTTGTATTTCTTTTCAATGACCCTTTAACCCACTTTCCTTTAACCTACTCTGAGCTGTGGAACTACTTTGCAAATTCTTCTGAGGAATGTAAATGACTCACATTTTCAGTCACCCCCTGACAATTTTTATTCACTATTTAACAGGCAATTATCTGGCCATCCAGAGTTACAAATAACTCTCCAGGAGAATAGCATGTCCTTCGAGTTCAGTGAAGAGGTACAAATCCATATGCCAATAATATACACAATTTTAGCCCTGTGCTCTCTTTTCTCCTTCAAGTCTCTCCACCAACTTTTTCTCTTGATCTCCTGAGCATGGCAAATCTATTAATAATACCACATTCCCAAGAATTGGTAAATCATAAATACATTGCTTGAGAAATGTATTAAATACTTCATATCTTGAAGTCATCATTTAATAAAATTACTTATACTGCACCTTATAACAGTAGAATAAATTTCTTATGCTCTGAAGTATAGCATATGAAGAGTATACATTACTTCCTTGAAATTTAATCCAATTAACCAAACACTATGCTCCTTTACTTTTGTAGATACTGTTTTAGAAGCAGTCTACAAAGGTAAGTTAGGTGGGGACTTCATACACAATTTAGAGGGAAAATGAAAATACTCAGTCATGATGGAGTTGATATCATAACTGCTGTAATAAAAGTCTAAGAGAAGTTTGGCAATATATGTGAGAGAATAGAGGAGGAGGTACTAGAAAAAGTAATTTCTGAATAGCTTCATCGTGTTCTATTTAGCTACAGTTAGCCACCACTAAATGTGCACATTGGGCTTATTATTTTAATTGAAAATTTTTCTGATATTGAAATAAGGATGAAAGAAGAAAAACACGTGAAATAATCACTAGCTTAATTTATCTTTAGTTATATATAATTATATAGATGTAGATACTTACTCTCTTGAATCCTCAAAACAGTACTCTCTCTCTCTCTCTCTTATTTCTCACAACTCCTCCATTTTTTCGAAGCCCCCACTTATCCCGTTGTTACATTTTTCCTCTCTAATTCATTTAAGAGGTATTAGGGATCAGAACACAGTACCCAGAAATATGGCACCTTGGCATGCAGAGTACTCTGAACTAAAGGACATTGGATGGGGCTCTCTGACCTTCTCCTGCCCTCCTGTCTCCTGCCTGTCTTTCTCCCTGAAGGGAATCGTAGAAACCAGAATTCCTTTTGCCCCAAACGGGTCATAGAAACTAGAACCTCTCTTCACCTTAGCAAGCTGAAAAACCTAAAAATGTCACTCTTTCCCTTTTTCCCTTCTCCTTTGAAGACCCTCATTCCAGGAGGGTCCTGCCCTATACCAGAGAGGAGAGAATGCTGCACAAAGAGGCCGAGAAGAATCTGAACAGACAGGACTTGCTGAGTTTCCCCCTCAGTCTACTACCATTAGATCATATCCTTTTGTCCGATCACATTTCTACACAGCTGTCCATCCATCGAAACTAAGCATAAAAAACCCCCCAGTTTTCCCTATGTCTTTGGGTCTTCATTTCTGAAGGCTCCCATGTCATGTAAAATTTTGACTATATAAATTTGTTATACTTTTTTCTTGTTAACCTGTCTTTTGTTATAGAAGTACCTGCTTATGATGGGTGAGGAAAGGTATCATACTTTTCTCCCCTACAGAAGTGTTAAGGATTATCAATAATTTAGCTGTAATATACCTATGATACAGTCCCATACCTATAAACCTACGATAGGTAGAGACTTGGGGATGTAAGGAGAAATTAGTGGAGCACAGAGTAATAAAGGAGATTCAAAAGCAGTTTTTAAAAAAATGTCAGGAACTATATGAAAGGAAACACATGCATTTCTACTCTCTCTGTTTGTGCTCCAGGACTCACCCATGGTCCCCCTCTTTCCTATTCCTGCAAACAATCAGTCAGTCAGTCAGTTTCAACCCACTACCCCCTCACACATATAGCACCACCACCACACCCCCAGCCCCATCCAAAGATTGATTCATTGAGGGAAGTTTGTTTTTATTTGTTTTAATTTGAATTCTAATATTTGAATGCAATTACTAAGTGATAAGAAACCCATATCCAAAGCCCAACAAGTATAGGGACTCTTATGTGAGCATGAAAATTAAAAAATGTTTGAATGTGAATGGGATTTTAAATTTCCCGCAAACCTACATAAAAATAATAGAGATCTCTCACTTTAAAAAATTCCCATTCTTGAATTTAGTTGGTGATATTTGGTGTGTTAACCTAGTTCCTTGTCTTTTATCAGCTTATTTTTCCCATCCAAACACTTCAATTTTTCATTCTCTTTTTAACCTTTTCTTAGTAGAGACTGAAATATACCTTTCCTTTTTCTTGATCGTCAGGTTATTTTGAACTAGTTATAATTAACTCCTTATCGCCATTCCAGGATTTTACTAATGAAATAAATTACCATCAATTCTCTTTTACTTTTATCATTAGGGCAAGTTTTAAGTTTTTTAAAGCCTGCCTATACTAACTGTATAAAGTACACAGGGGACTTTCCATAAATGTGACTGTCACCAGAGATGTTGGGAAAATTGACAAATAATAAATGAACAATGTACAGGGGGGAGGGGAAGCTATTTGTCTCCTATAACTACTATAGCTCATCTGTTGTAGTCTAATTAGATGTCTGAGGAGTTAAGGTGCAGTATTAGGATTCAAAAGCATTTTAGGTCCTGTAAGTCTCTAAAAGCTATACATTTTGTCCCCAACTTGTTTCTTTTTTTATGATGCATTATTATTTTTTATTTATTTTATTTATTTTATTTTATCATTATAAATATAATCATTTTTTGTGGCCCTTTACCAATTTCTCCCTAACCGCACCCCCCCGCCTCCCCTTTTCCCACTTATGGTGGCCTCAGTACCATTCTCTCCTTTTGAAAGTTCAATGCATTATTGTGATTGTTGTATCTTCTTTTTTTCGCTTATTTGTTATTGGGGTTTTTTTCAGCTCCCACTTACGAATGAGGACATGTATTTGTATAGTTTCCAGAGCTTCACTTGTTACTGATTTCTAGCTTTAATCCATTGTAGTCTCAAAAGATACTTGAAATTATTTTAATTCTTTTAAATTTGTTGAGACTTGATTTGTGACCTAACATGTGGTCTATCCTGGAGAATGTTCCATGTGATAATGAAAAGAATGTATATTCTGTATTTGTTGAAAGAAATGTTCTGTAGATATCTGCCAGGTCCAATTGGTCTAAGGTGTAGTTTAAATCCTGCATTACTCTTGATTTATTGATATGTCCAGTGATCTGTCCAGTACTGAGAGAGTGGAGTTCGGGTTCCTCATTATTATCACATTGGGGTCTCTTTCATTAGGCCTAATAGTGTTTTCTTTATATATCTGAGTGCTCCAGAGTTGGATGCATATATATTTATGATTTTTATGTCTTCATGCTTGATAGATGCCTTTATCATTATATGGTGACCTTCTTTGTCTCTTTTTAGGGTTTTTGGTTTAAAGTCTATTTTATCTGATATAAGAATAGCTACTCCTGCTCAGTTTTGGTTTCCATTTATGTGTTATGTCTTTTTCCATTCCTTCCCTTGTTAGTCTTTGTCTTTACAGGTGAGGTGAGTCTCTCTTGAAGACAGAATATAATTTGGTCTAGCTTTTTATCCAGCCAATCAGTCTGTGTCTTTTGAGTAGGGAATTTAACCCACTTACATTTAGGGTTGTTATTGTCTTCTTACTAGTGGCATTTTATCAATTTTTGTTTGGATGTTTTAAATATCTTTTGTTCCTTTCTTCCCATTTTATTGTTCATCTTTGAAATATGTTGGTTTTTTCAGGTGGTAAGATACAGTTCCTTTCACTTTCTTGTTTGCATTTTTGTTCTACCCTTAGGTTTTGTTCTTTCTTGGGTGTTTGTGGTAGTGATTATCATTTTTTGGATTCTAGATGCAGGACTTCCTTTAGGATTTCTTGCAGGGCTGGCTGTGTGGTAGTAAAATCTCACAGTTTTTGTTTGTCTGGGAAATACACTATTTCTCCTTAATTTCTGAAGGATAGCCTTTATGGGTATAGTATTCTTGGATGGTGGTTTTTTTCTTTTAATATTTTGAATATATCATCCCATTCTCTTCTGGCATGTAGCGTTTCCATTGAGACATCTGCTGTTAGTCTGATGGGGACTTCATTATAGTTGACTTGACACTTTTCTCTTGCTGCTTTTAGAATTCCTGTCTTTGAGTTTTGCCAGTTTGACTATAATGTGCCTTGGAGAGGATCTTTTTAGATTGAATCTGTTTGGTAATCTTTGAGTCTCCTGAATCTGAAGGTCAGTGTCTCTCCCTATACCTGGGAAGTTTTCCACTATTATTTCATTGAATATGTTGTAAATGCATTTTCCTTTTTTTCTCCCTTTCAAGAATACCTATGATTCAGATGTTTGTATGCTTAAGGTTGTCTGCTAGCTCTCTAAGATTTTCTTGCTTTTTTAAAAAATTATTTTTTCTTTTTTTTGTCCACCTGAGTTATTTTGAAAAGACTATCTCTGAGATCAGAAATTCTTTCTTCTGTTTGCTCTAACCTGCTGTTTAAGCTCTTGGTTGTGTTTTTTATTTCATTGAATGAATCCTTCATTTCTATGAGTTCTGCTCCATTCTTTTTTAAGGTATTAATCTCTTTGTAAATTTTCTCCTTCCTATCCTGGATTTTTTTTTTCTTTCTTGTTTCATTGTGTTGTCTAACTGAGTCTTCTTGTATCTCATTGAGTTTCCTTAAGATTGTTGCTCAAAGTTCTTTTTCAGTCATTTTAAGGTTTTCCTGCTCTACAGGGTCTGGTGCTTGAGAATTACTGTATTCCTCTGGTGCTGTCATATTTCCTTGGTTTTCTGTTTTTCTAGCATCTCTATGTTAATGTCTGGTTATCTCATAGAGTAGTTTCTATTTCTATTACTCTGTAATGAGCTTTGAGGAGAGAGACTTCCTGTTCTTTTAAGGTCTCTGCTGGTGACTCTCCTTGTGTCAATGCAGTCAAGTGGGTGACAGCACTCCTGCACAGTGGCTGTAGCTGCTACCGTGGTGGCAAGCTGCCCTTGTGGTGGCAGAGGCTGTGGTGGTAGCTTGGTGGACCACCTACTTGGAAGTGGTGTGTTTGGCATTTTCCTGCCTTTTGCCAGGCAGTGGAGGGGAGGAAGGCTGCCTGTGGCTCCTGCCTAGGACCCTGGGTATGTTCCTGCCTTCACCCAAAATTGTTTCTTAGTTGATATTATACCTATTATATCTTATTAATGTATTCCATTCTGATGCTAATGGCAACAGTTGATTAGAATCCCTGTTCCCAAACAGGATGCATTATGACTTTCCTGAGCCTTAGGTACTTTGACCTATGGGCCCCTTACTCCGTCAAAAAACAAATACTTATGCATATATATGTATAATAAATTATCAATATATATTTTATATATATTAAAAAGTATATTTTATGATTGTTTTGCTATAAAAAAGAAGATAATTGTAGCTGGGATATACATTTAAACATTTTCTTCAACTCTAAGAGTTCATTTTTTTTTTCTTCTGACTCTAAAAGAAAGTAAAATATTTTTGTAAACCACTAGAAGTACCATGGGTCCTAGCCATGGTGCCTGCTTTACCTAATGGACAAGTTGGCTCTACTCCCCAAATATCTTCATGGCTCTCTCTTTATCCTGTTTAAGTCTTTGCTCAAAATAGTGTCACCTTCTCAGTGACACTTACCCTGACAACCCTATTTAAAATTATACCTTCACCTTTCCCAACACTTTTGATCTCCCTTATCTTGCAGGGTTTTCTTTTCATGTCACATGTCACCTTTTAATGTGTTATATACCAATATTTGCTTGTTTCCTATATTTGTCCATCTCTCAGAACTTGAATCTAAGTTCCATGAGGTCACTGATGTATCCCCACATCTGTGAGCAGTGTCTGGCATAGAGTAGGGACTTGATAATTCTCTCTTGAATAAAGTAGGAAAGGAATGGGTCTTCATCATTTTTTTCTTTGTATTTATTAAATTTTCATTTTATTTTTTTGATGGTACAGAAAGTAAGGGGTGGGATGGAGGAAGATTTGCTATGAGTACTTAGGCTCATGCTATTATGGAAGCTGAGTAGTCCCATGATCTACCGTCTGCAAGCTGGAGACCCAGGAGAGATGATGGTAAGAATCTCAGTCTGAGGGCAAAAGAAGACTGATGTCTTGGCTCATGCAGTCAGACAGAAGAGGTGAATTCTCCCTCTGCCTTTTTTTCTGTTTAGGCCTTCAGCTGATTGCATAATGCCCACCCACAACGAAAAGTACAATCTTCTTTACTGAGTCCACTGATTTAAATACTAATTTCATCTGAAAACACTATCACAGACACACCTAGAAATAATATTTAGCCAAATATCTGGGCACCCAATGGTCCAGTTAAATTGACACATAAAATAAGCCATCACACACATCAATGGACATATATGTGCTATGGAGGTAATTTTGAAGAATGCATTAAAAATGAGCTCTGTGTTTTAAAGACTCAAAAAATAATAAAAACAGTTTATATCAATTGTCAGTCCTGTTGTATTTCTCCAAAGTCCTCATTATTTTGATCTGTCTCTGAAAGGCTACAATTACATGAAATGAGATTGTAAGGAGGTACCAGGTCCTTTTCAGAATATAAGCACACTTTTAGCCAAATCCAAGCTGTAATCACATCAGAAAGCAGAAGCAAGCATAAATATTTTAATTTAATGTATATTTATGAGAGGAGAGAAGAAGAGAAAAGGAAATCTATACTTTTTAGACCTGTTATGTGCTGGGAGCTGTTAGGCTTTTTATATGTAATCTCTTGAATCCGAAAAACTGTTCTATAAAATAGGTTTTGGTATAAGAACAAGGGAGTGGGTTCAGATTCTATTCTAAAGTTATACATTTTCCTGAGAGCCCACAACTGTCAAAAGTGGACTGAAATTTAAACTAGTATCTTGGGCGTTAGAGCTTGAGCACTTTCAATTACATTTCATCACAAAGGAAATTGTAAGTCCTATTAAAAAATTAGGATCCTGGAGACAATGAGAGTTTGGGAAAAGGTTGTTAAGTCCAAAACATCATTGTGTATAATAGACTTTGTATCACTCGTTCCTATAATGAAGAATAACATAGTGAATGGTTATAAGCTAATATGACAAATTGATTACCTATTGTCTGTGACTTTTTAACTTATTTTATTAAAAAAAGTCTATGTCCACTTATTTTACCTTAAACATATTGGATTGAACCTACTGAGGCAAATCTACTGTTGTTAATTTATTTCTCTTAAGCATTTCTTTTTTACCAGCAACTCCCATTTAGATAAATAAACATCACGTAAAGAATGAGACTGGGTTATTATGCCTGGGTTATTTCTTACTATTTCCATTGGGGCCAATTCCAAAGCCAAAAGTCAAAACTTGTTCAGAGAAAACATAAACAAGAAATAAAAACTTTCCATACCGTCAAAGGGCATTTGTTTTATAAAAACTAGTGTAAACAAATTAGATAATACAGATCACATCATTTCAACCTGCACTTAGGCAATAAGAGCAGATTCCATTTTCCTCAGACACAGGAATAATGGCATATATGAAATAAGCACAATATGGGTAGAGATAAGTACCCATTTCTAGTCTCTTTATTAATCAGTAGGCAAATATTTATTCATTATTGTGTGTAAAGATCTGTTTTATAACACTCTTATTTTTAAATCAAAATACAAAACATACCTTAGTCTTGATCTAGAAGAATGTTTGCACTTGCACTTCTTGAGTTGGAATAACAAGACAAAAAGATATGGCTTATAGAGGTTAATGACCAGATTGGTAAACCTGTGTTGTTTGAAGCCCAAGAGTACCCCTGCCTTCATGGTACCAACACTTAGAATATTCTTACAGCCCAGCAACCAAAAGTTTATGCCTGGCTCAGTAGGAACCATTGCTTGTGATGGTCACACCCTGTTCTCTTTTTATCCTCAGTTTACCAGCTAAATGACAGCAAGTTATTTAACTCTCTGAGCTTTAGTATACTTATGAAATAGAGATAATAATTCCTATCACATAGAGTTGCTGATAGGATCACAGATGATGATTTACAAAGCCTGGCAAAAGAGGAATTAAAGTTATCTTCATTTACAGATGGAACGGTTGCTTACATGGAAAATACTAATGAATTTACAAAAATATACTAAAACTAGTAAATTTTTTTTTAGCAAGATCACATGACATACAGGATATGCAGAATATAAACTAGAAATTAAGAACTGAAAATGAAATTTGAAAATTTTACTAACATCAAAATTCACTAAATTCCAAGGAATAAAACTAATGAGTGATATGTAAGACTTCTACACAGAAATTCAATGTGGACCTAATCAAAATCCAATGGCTATTTATAGAAATGTACAAACTGATTCTGAAATTTATATGGAAATGCAAAGGATCTAGAATTGACAAAACAGATATGAAAAAGAACAACAAATTAGTAGCCTTGTGCTAGCTTCCAAGATGTATTTTAAACCTAAGATAATCAAGAGAGTGTGGTATTGTGGTACAGGTCAGCAAATAATGGAACTAAACAGAGTCCAGAGATATACCTGCACTACCTGCACATATATAATCAATTGATTACTGACAAAAGCGCCAGAATAATTCAGTGGTAAAGAAGAGACTTTTTAATAGATGGTTCTTGAGCAACTTCATATTTTAAGGAAAAAAATGAACCTCAACCCTTATCTCACGTGATACATAAAATTAACTTGGAGCGGATCATAGTGGTAAATATAAAGATAAAATTATAAGACTTCTAGAGCAAAACACAAGAAGCAATATTCATGACCTTGTGGTAGGTTAAGATTTCTTAAGTAGCACATATGAAGCATGAAACAGAAAATAAAAACTGAAGTACAAAAATTTGGATGCTACCAAAATTAAGCTTTTTTTTTTTTTTGAAAGAGACACCTTTAACAAAATAAATAGGTAAGCTCCAAAGTGGGAAGAAACAAATTGCAATACCTACATCTGGCAAAAGAGTTATATCCAGAACACACACACACAGACACACACACACACAATTGCCTGGGGGAAAATTACACTGAAAGGGACATGATAGAACTTTCTAGAGTGAAGTAAATATTCAATATCTTGATTTTAGTGGTAATTACATGAGTGTAAAAATTGTCAATATGTAGAAACTGAATCTTAAGATCTATACATGTTACATCTGTGCATTTATTGTATGTAAATTGTACCTTAATTAAAAAACAACAAAAATAACAGAGAAAAGGACATTTGCTCTCTGTCAGTATATAAATTTGGAATGCAAGTTCTTTTGCTGCCATTCTCCCATTTAATAGACAGCTCAGATCTCTGCAATATAGAAGCGAGCTTTATATACCATCTTAGAGCTGTCTACAAGGACTCAGGCTTTTTTGGTGAATCATTTTGTTTTATTTACCTTGACTATGCTCTGCTCTTTGTTTCACACTCTGTTAGTTGACCTTGGATTGTAGCAAAGCTCTCAGGTTTAACTGAGTTGAGATATTTAAACAAGTTGTTATGGTAGGAATTATGAGGTCTTCATAGTTATATTATAATTCTTTTATTGAACAAACTTTAATGAAAAATTGGACTTAATCTGCAAATACTGTTGGATTTACAATGCTCTGCTCACAGGACTCAAGAAAGTTCTTCTATCTGGCCTCTTGGACAAAGGGTTTATAAAGGAGAATTAGAAAGATTCAAGGCAAATCTTTCCCTGGATATGGGTGAAGTGGGAGTGTAGGGGGTGGGCTTCAAAACAATCTTACCTACTTTTGGAGAAAGAGCCAGTGGGAAACTAAATGGCTAGGCCCTGTTTAATACGTTCCTTTTCTCTTTCATTTTCCCCAAACAACAAATACATTGCTGTAAGGGAAAAGGTTTGTGATAATAAAGGACAAGGCTAGATTTACTTTCTTCTCTTAAAAGAGATGGGCTGTTCTGTAAATCACAATTCAATATATGGAATTTCAAAGTGGAGTTGTTTGTCATTTCATTTCTGGAATCCCACACATTGTCATCTGGAGGAACATTCAGAGCAGTAAAAGGGGCTCCTACTGATTTAGAAATGTAGAACCTTTAAAATTTATTTCCTATAACCAGTGTTTCATGATATTGGCATTCCACACAGATGCAGTGTCCTGCTGAGCAGTGACTTAACACAGCCCTGTAGCTGGATTAGATCACACATTTAGATTCATCACAGCACAGCAATTCATATGTAGTTCTCCCGAATGAAACATCAGGGAAAATCAGTTCAGAAATGAACTGGGTAAATCTCTTGAATTGAGATTGATGCCCAGATCTCAAATTATCCCTACAGAAAACATCCTGCTTGCAGTTTGGATTCGGGGTTTCTAAGACAGTTGACTGATTTAAGATATTGCTGTAAGGCTGAATTGCCAGTTTGTGAGGGATTACAAATATGAGTGATAGATGAAATTGTTTAGTAACACCTTGATGTAAGGAGCAAAAACCCCCAATTTTCTACAGTTCCACAACTGTTCAGCTGTGGTAATGGAGATGTACTTGTATTCTATAGTGTGTATCCAACAAAATCCACCTGGACCCTATGTCTGACTTTTCTTGGCAGTTGTAGATGTTATACCCTTTAATAGACTCGACAGCTATTAACATTATCAAAATAGAAATGCTTTACATCCTCATACTGAGTTTGCCAGATATACTTTCCTGAGTACTTGACACAGGAAAATACACATAGGATTCTCTTGGTGTTGAATGAATAAATGAATGAAGCAGTTAATCTGTACTATATGATTTAGAAGTTAATTCAATACTGCTTTTTACGTTTTCTAATGGTTTCTCATGCATTGGTTTCATCTCCCCAAGGAGAGTTTTAATCTCCTATTAGGATTTTTTTTTTTCTCTGAACACATCTGTACTGTTTTCTATGAATAGCATAATGCTATGACCATACTAGGTGCTTAGGAAATGATGGATGACTAATTATACATATCATCAGCATCAAAACATCTTTGATCGCAGTTTTATTGCTTCCTTATCCCCTTAATTAAGCTGTACCACTAAACATTTAGTTTGATTCTGTGTCATTATGATTTTTAAGCATTCCTTTATCTCTGGTAATGTACATCCTCCATCCTCATTCCTCTTGAGCTTCCAGTTCTGCATTTTAACTTGTTTGGTTTTTTTCGTTAGCCTTATTCCCAGATCCTCCTCTCCCCCAATCCATCTTTCACCCTCACTCGTCTTTCAGAACAAAGTGGTAAATTGTATTTTCATTCAAAGAGCCTTTCATCACAAACCAAAAATGTGCCAGATACTGTGCCAGCCAGGTGATCCGGATAAGACATGGCTCCTCCACTCAAAGGTTTTGCAGTCTGGTGGAAGACACACAATTATAGAAGTTATGTGCAAATTACAGCTGCAAATTATAGAAGCATGTGCATGTTATTATCAGAGCACAGGCTACTTACTTCTGCCTAGCCACAGGACACACTCTGTTGCAGGGAAGCTGGTGCAGGATGTGAGTTCAGCAATCTGTAAGAGTAAGACTCACGGAGTCTTTTCCTCAAAGCTCCAGGGACTGCTCAGATCTGCAAAATGTTCAGAGCTGAGATGTAATGATGGGTGCCAAGGTTCATAGGCCAGAGGAAGTGACTGAAAAGGTTGTCAAAGTGAAGAGGAGACTCAGAAGCAGAAATACAATGTGCAAATATGAAGATGGTATGAGAAAGGCAGCCAAGCAAGATCATGGAGCAAAAGCTGGAATGGCTTTGTGTTAGGGAAGTTACCTGGCATGTCAAAAATACCATCAGCATTTCTGGCTTTGCATGATGTGAGTGGAAGGACCAGGTGAGCAGAGAGGATGTAGAGTGGGTGGACACAGGCTGTGCCTAGGGTTGAGAATTATCTTTAAGAGCAGGATATTGTAGCTCTAAAGACAGGTCCTTCCCACTATATAGTATTTGTATTTTAATGTATATCTTCATGCTTGATTACCTGTGGAATAAATTTCATGCAATTTTATTTTAGAGTTGGTTTATACATTCTCAATGAATCATTTTGTGTTATTTCTAAAGAACTCAGCTATTTTCCCTCCACTCCTGATACTGTTACATGCAGAGAAACAATAGATGAAGACAGTAGAGCTTAGAGGTCAAGGGCAAGGGCCTGAACTGATTAGATGCCAGTTAACTTGTTTTTTGCTGTAGTTTCTTTAAATGTAAAATGAGGCCAATAATTGTCTCTCAGAGTTGTCATCAAAATTAAATGGGCTTGTATATGTGAAGCCCTAAGAATAGTGCTACACTGGAAGTGTTCAGTGAATGTTCACTATTGTTATGGTAATTATCTTCTGGGAAGGATCACTCATGGCACATGGCAGACAAATGTAACCAGATTTTGGTTCCCAGAGAAACAGAAAAAATGGGCCATTTGTCTTCAAGAGAGTGATGGTTATGAAGCTTATTTCTTGTAGGTAAGTTACCTATAGGAGAATGAGCCCTAACCAAATAGCTGGTTAGATGAAGCACTATCTCAAATATATTAGAAATTAAATCCCAATAGAATAGGTGTATTTAGGAGATACACTGAGGAAGTTAATTTTATAGCCTGTTACATCAAAATCATGGATAATTACAGCTGAATATAGATGCACATATCTTCTCACCAATGTTATTTTTGTCCCATAGAGAATTAGAGAGTTTAATAACTCTTCTTTTGCTTTATTTGAAACTTATTTGAGTGAAATTCTAAAAGAATACCAATAAAAGGAGGCCTACACAAAGTTCTTTGATTCCATGATTGGAGGGAGTAATATGAAACCTACTTACAGGAAGTGTTATAGTCAACAATTTGTTTCCTGTGTAAAATTTAATACAGGAGAATCTTGAGGGAAAGGAATATTAACAAAAAAGCACAAGAAACATCCCTGCTCTGCTATGAAAAGTTAAAGTGATTCTTTTAGTGGCTATGAATAGAGTATAGTTAATGCAACTCTGAGCACTGAATTAAGGGGGGGAAGGAGTGAGGTAGATTTGGCATGAAATGACTTTTGACACATGCCATGTGTTATTTACCAGAAAATTCGACCACGTGCATTAACATGACAGGCATAGTCACTTGATTAAGTAAGCCAATTGGTCAGTACCTATAGTGAAATTTGGTTCAGATGTTTCCAGGTGTATGTGGAGAAAGAATGACAGTAGGAAACTCGAATAGCTTCCTCTTGAAGAGAGGAAGTTGACTCAGTAGAGGTGAGAGTAGAGGAGATGGGAGGTCAGAGACTGAGCTCCAGGTTCTCAAGAACGTGAATCCAAAATTGGCAAGCGATGGATCACTCTCATGTGCTCAGACATGGCTTATTCATTAGCAACATCATATCACTACTTCTGGCTTTCTTTTTCTACCTGTAAAATAAAGGACTATCTTATCTGTCTTTACCTAATGAGAGGAGAGAAGGAAAATGCTTTGAGGCTTTAGCAAAAAAGAATTATACTAAACAGAACATAAAGTGTGATTATTTTTGACTTTCTGAGAAAGACTTCCTCTCCTTACACTTCCTGCTGTAGTGTACGAGCCTCATCTGGACCCACCAACCTTGTGGTTTTCTGTAAGCACAAGTCAGTGCTTTATTCTCACCTTGCGGTGCCTCTGAAAGTAGCCTCCCTGTCCCAGTCTAAGAAATCAATTTGATTTCCTGGCTTTTCCCATGGCCTCATGTCTCCCCTGGGACAGGTTACTGCATGAACAAAATATGAAACAAGGCTGAAGTTTTTACAGTGACAGAGCCAAAGCTTTTTCTGCTATCATTCAGGCAGCCCATGGGGAAATATCAAAATGGGAACTGATCTTGACAAAGAGATAGGCCACAGAGATGGTTGAGTTTAATAAACCCTTGCTATAAAAGACTCATATTTAAGTTCCAACGAGTCTCAAAGCTCATTCCGCTAGGGCTATCTAATCTCTTGCCTCCTCAGGTACAAATTAAATTTCCCTTTGTCACTATTTCTTTGGAGTCTATTTCAAATAAGACAGAAGATGAAGGCCTTCCATCAGCCCATTCTCTGCACTACATAAAGCTGAGTTCCTTAGGCTAATTACTTTCCGATGTGGTCTAGAGAAAGTGATAACCTGGTAATAAATATTACTTAGCCCAAGTGATGCCACCTTGCAAGGACCATGAAAGTTCTATCATTAATTATTATTCTTCTCAGACTTCTTTAAGAGAATTTATTTCATTCATGGGGTTGGAGGAAGAAGATATACAAAAATAGATCGAGCAGTTCTTTTGACAGGTGATTGTCTTAGATCCAAGGGTGTTTGGTTCTAGTATAGGTTCTAGTATAGTACAATTGACTGATGGTTCTGAAAATATTCTGCTTTCAATTACAAATACTGCATATACATAATGCTCACACACATATGTACACATACATGTATAAAATGATATATTAATATGCATTATATAGAATTAATATATAGTATTTGTGTATATTATACATTATATGTTATGTAAATGTATAAATATGCACGAACATATATGTGCACATACATAATTAAGATTAATAAAATGAAAAATTATCCTATGATGAACCTTTTCAGCCTTGGTTTTCACAACTTCAAAACAAATTGGTTTGGACTAGATGAACTTTTAGTTCTTAAATTCTATGATAAATAACTCAGGCCAATAGATTTTTATACAATGGTCAGGGAAGTTCCCAAACAAATAAATTTGTAGGACACCAAACATCATTGCAACTCCATCACAGACATTTTCTGTGGGACTTTGAAAGAAAATAAAACAGGCCAATTTTAATAGTGCTTGAAATTGCTCTCCCACTACTCCTTGTTTGTTTTGCATTTAATTTGTAATTAGGCATGCAAATTACCCAGTAGGTTATGATCTATTAGAGGGACAGAATCCAATCTTCCTCATTTTAAGAACTTGAACATTGTTGGCATTCACAAAAATGTATGTGGTCAAATTGTTAAACAACTCAGAAGAGTTCTCAATCATTGTCACTTTAGTTTTTATTAACAGCATTATCACCAGACACTTCCAACATCTGCACATACTAACATCTCTCTTTGCAAACCATACTTTTCTCATTCACTTTGTAAATATGGTGTTGCATGGGGCAGTAGCCCCAGTCACCTCAAATAAGCTATTGGAATGGATTTATATTTATGGCATTTAATTTACTAACAATGCACCTAAGGCTGTAGGCCTTGTACACATGCATAATTCATGCACATTCAGCATTTTATACTCTACCTGGGGTTTACTTTAAAAAGTCACATTGATTTTAATTTAAAACCCTAAAGAATAAGAAGAATCAAGCTTCTAGGTTGTTTTTATTAATAATATTTCATTCTTTACCACTGGACAAATGGTAATGATGACAAAGTCCTTGCTAAGCCTATGCTTGTAGTATATATAAAAGCCTTCCTGAGAGTTGTGTTCTAAGAGTAATCCATTGAGTTGGAGGTAGAGCCAGACATTATTTGAATTTCTTCATAATTTGGAAATAAATAGACACTTTCTAAAAGGATCAGCAACTTACCCCCTTCACTAATTTAGGAAATCTATCCCTCTGATCAGCCTGACACTTGCAGTGAGTTCTTAAGACGGTATCTTGAATAAAATTTTATTACTAATTGCCAGGAGAACTATCAGAAAGCAGAGAGGCCAAGAACACAATGTCCTCTATTTCACCTACTAGATTGTTCTTTCAGAAGCTGGAATGTAGGTAACATACTGTCAATGCTATCACTGTGTTCTGTTCTCATTTTAGAAATAGTCAGAAAAAAAAAAGACCTAGAATAGGAGAAACTTTTCTTAGCATTATCTAAATATGTCTTTATTTTAAGCCTCAGTTTCTTCATCTGTGAAATACAGATGACCTCTAAGATCCATGTTGGCTTTATTCTTTTCTTCTTAGTTCCCAATTTGAGACAGCAAAGAAACCAGGCTGCAGTCACTTATTAGAAGGTAATTCCTGGGCCGAGCCCTGTGGCGCACTCGGGAGAGTGCGGTGACGCTCCCGCTGCGGGTTCGGATCCTATATAGGACTGGCGGGTGCGCTCACTGGCTGAGTGCCGGTCACGAAAAAGACAAAAAAAAAAAAAAAGAAGGTAATTCCTGGTAAGTGAATTTTCAAATGAGGGGGAAAAGGCAGTCAATTCACATTCTAGCGTGCAAGGAAATACTTGCCAGGAGTAGTTGACCTTAAGCTAATTGCTCAGAGAAATATCCTTAAGCACTCCTTGCTTAGCCAAAGGGAGCTCTACATTCAATAGGGCTACTGTGGGGGGTTGCTCTGCTTAGGACTGAGAGATGTACAAATATTCCACATATCATTGGAGTCTGGCCACTTTTTAGCCTTACTGGTAATGGTATGGATGTGAGAGGGGATGGTGAGTGGTTTTATATCCCAAGCTCACACATTTACCAGGGATAGTAAATGGTGTTTTTATTTCAGTTACCATGCACATGCCCAATGCACTTGAACCCAGGACTGTCCACTAGGATGTTTTGATGACATTTTAACTCAGCATGTCCTGAATCAAACTCCTTTTCTTCCTTCCCACACTTTCTTCTCCATTGAGCTGGAGGTTGAGCCAGACACTATTTGAATTTCTGTGTTCAAGTCACAATCAAGCAGTTGCACAGGGTGGAATTCAAGGGATCACACCTGACAGGTTGCTCTCCTCCAGCCCCTGCATCCCATCTATCAAGTGCTTTCAATTTTACCCCTTAAACAGTTCTCAAATTTGTCATCTCCTTTCCCTCCCTGAAGACACCACTGTCATATACTCATTGTCGTGTCTCACTTGGATTATTCTAATAGCCTCCTGAAACCCTCCTTCAGTTCATTCTCCATAGTGCTTCCAAAGTGAGCTTCTTAACACCAAGACATCTTTGAGTGAAAGTCCTTTAAAGACTTATTATGCTTAGGATAAGGAAGACAATCTCTAACGTGGCCTACAAGGCCCTGCATGGTTTGGCTCAGTCAAGCTCTTCAAAGTCATCTTGCACCATTGTCCCCCTCTCCCCATCTCAGTGTCCCAGCTGCAGTGGGCTCAAATTCACTCTGCAGTCAGGCATTGCTTGCTTTTCCTTCAGACCTCAACCCACGGTTGCCATCCTGCCACCTCTTTCTCTCCCTCGTTTTTGCTTGGTTAATTTCTACTTATTCCTCATGATTTACAACAATGTCACGTCTTTAGAGAAGCCTTCCTTGAGCCTCCAGGTTGTACTAAATGCGGCTTCTCTGACCTCTCATGGCCTCTGGTGGATTTTCTTCATAACACCTATCTGGCTAGGCTAAGGCCTGGAATCCTGCTCACAGCGCCAATTGTCTAGCTCTTAATCCTGTTTGTGACTCCAATTGTAAAGCTACTTGACCATGACTACGCCAGTTGTGGTGCTCTTTCACCTGCTGGTTATCCTGCACCAACTGTCCCAATTGTCTAGCAAAGGCTGGGTCTGAAGCCCACAGACCCCTCAAGCCCATTCAAAGACTGGGTCACAAACCCTTCACATGCCAGGTTGGGTCCCCAGACCCCTCACACACTAGGCTGGGTCACCAGACCCCTTCATGCAGGTCTATGAGCTAGGTAGCCGGCCAAAACGTCCTTGGAGCCATAGGTTGGAAAGCATGGCCACACTGGGCAGATGCCTGAGGCAGATGCCCACCCACCTGCTTCACTAAAACTCCTCTCTCCCTACTCTCTTTCTCTCTTTCTCAAGAACACAAGAATAGCAACAAAACCAAAAAGATACATTGGCACATATGTGCACCAACTCCACACACACGCACACAATTTGCTTACAATGGCTGTGCTAAAACCACACCCGACTAGACCCAAGGTGAGGGCCCTGACCAAACTATTCTATTTTCCCAACAATACCTATCACGTGTCTGTGGCTACTCAATTGCTCCTTCATCGGTGAAGTCTAAGGTCAAGATCCAAGTCTGTCCTTGCTCATTGTCACAGCATTTAGCAGAATGTCTGGTTCACAGTAAACATTCAATAAATACCTGTTGAATTAATTTTTAAAAACTCTAGGTAAATGATATGATTCATTAGATACTTAGAGTAAAAATGTTTGTTCCTGGAGATAATTCTGAATTACAGGAAATGGGTCTGCTAGTAAATACTTCCAGCATGTTTGTAAGAGCTTGTTTCTTACTATTACACATTTTTTAATCTTTTAAATAAATGGATGTCCCTTCCACCTCAAAGAGGAAACTTTTCCCAAAATGATGAAGTCAGAAGCTAAATTTGGATATAGCCAAAATGATTCCATAACCTTGGTTTTCCCTTTAATAATATAAAAAGTATAAAATTCTTAATTTTAGCCTTAAGCATACCTCTGCGGTCACTCTTTATCCATGAAGAGTGAAGGGAACTAGAAACCAGCCATGCTGGGAAGTAGCTAAAGGAACTGGAGGCAAGAGGATTAATGAAAGGTATGAAACAGTCTTCAAATGTTTATACTATTCTGGGATACAAGAAGGCTAAGGCAAAATTAGGACAAATGCGTGGATAGTATACAAATCTAGGTTTCAACTCAATTAACAAAGAGCTTTTTAACATTATATAATGCATTCTCTGAATTAAGGAACACCTCAGCAAATCAGAAATGCTTTAGAAGAGGTTGCTACAGAAAGGTCCCTCCCTAGGCAGAAGGGGATTGCCATCTTGGGCTCTGTTTGATACCTAAAGAGTTGTTCAGCAATAAATCTAAATTTGCTTGGAGGGCTCTGCTTAACTGATAAGTGTCGTGTAAATAAGTATTGAATCCACATTTGTGGCAATAGCTAACTCTTGAATGTATTTAAAGCACAGATTGAAGAATATACACATTAAAAAAAAAATCAGAAAGAAACTTTTTCCAGTTCAATTTAAGGACCACTGATATATAGTAAAATGCATGACATTTTAGAAAAACTAGCTATTTGATGATTAATTGCTAATATTTCAGACAGGCACTATATTTCCTATCTACTTATTTTGCCAGTATTTGATTATAGTGAGGCAATTTATAGACAGGTTAACTTGCTGTTTTTAATGAACTGGATGTGCTCTCTAATGGAATTGCTAAATTGGTGCTAAATTGTAGCTTGGAGACTTATTATTTTGAGATTCTATCTTCTTTTCATTGGTTTTCTTCACAGAAAAGAGACTTGAATTGGCTTCAGGTAGAATAGTGAATAATGTTAATTTTTATAGAAATTACCTTGTATCATTGACTTAGCTTAACTTTTATCAGATATTTAGTCTGTGGAGGATATAAAGAATCCTTTACTTTCTATTTTATTTTCTAGTCTAAATTATCCTAACACTTTGAATTATACTCATGGCCCTTAACACAAATGTCTTATCTTTAGCAATAGAACTTAGTTTTAAACTCAATATTAATAATATCTTTCACATTTTGAAATTGTTTCACATTATGTAACTTTCCTCTGAGCCACCAACTATCTGCTTGGGGGGAAGTTCAATCTCAGTTGATTTTGGGGTATCCCACCTCACTTTGATGGGATGAAAGGGATCTCCATACAGCCTACCTAGAGATTAAACGAGGAATCTCTTTCACAGCATACTTGGCTTGGCAATATGTTCCTCAACTCGGGAATCCACCATGTCTTTGGGATAATAGAGAATTTAGAGCATTTTACAGAGCCAGAAAATCAGGAACTAGCCAGGTTTAGTTCCTGGAGAAGGAATCCTCATCACTTGCTCTCTCCACTGCCTGACACTGCCCTCGCTGCGGAACCGTCGTCATCTCCTGTCTGTGCTGACTGGGGCAGACCCAGGGATGCCATGGCAGAAGTTCCAATCTCTGATCACAGACTTGCTCTGGGATGCCTAAGGAGCCACCAGTCTTCAGGAATTTCTGCTTGCTGACAGCTTCTATCAGGCATGTTGAAAAAAATCACCAATCTAGGGAATTTTCCTGTTGCAGAAACTATTCAAATTCAGTTCTGCTTTTCCACCTTAGGGAACCTTTAATACACACACCCCTCTCTATCCCTTTTGATCTCTCTTTCTCAAAGCTTTTTTCTCCACCCTGTCCACCTTTGAGATGATTCAGCCTAATTCTTCCCTAAACAGACTTGAATTTGAAAAGCTATTTATTTCCTCCCAGATGATAGGGATTAAGAATAGCATAAATGGTGCCCTCATTTCCCCATGTATGGCTAGCAAAAATATTTGAAAATAATTTGCCTTGTCACAGTTTTTGTGTATGTTTGACTAATTCATCCTGTGACTTTACTGTGTATGTTTACATATCTCAGTTATTCATTCATGCACGCAAATGAGCTATTACGTCAGGTACAGTGCTGTGTTTTACTTTTTGCTCTTAGTAGATTCTAAATTTTGCAAACACAAGTGTTTCATCTAATACATCCTCTGTCAGCCCCCAAAGCCAGGACAGGGTCTTGTACTCTGCAGGCTCAATAAACACTAATTGAATTAATTAATTAATTGTCTATAAAGACCCATGTCTCCTTTCTTCTAGTTCTTAGTTTGTCCCTACAGTATTGAATGGAGGTCTAGACTCCCAGTGTAAAATTCAAGGAATGACTGCCTAAGCCAGTATGGTGCACTGTAAGCATGTGTGTGTGTCCCAAGTGTTTAGATGTATAAATAAGAATGCAAAAATTATTATATATATTTATAAGACATTAAATTAATTTCTAGAATCTTCATTTCCCTTCTGTCTTCCATTTACCTGAACTCAATTAAGGTATCCAAGTGTTAGATTCATGTGTTCGATGAGAAAACCTTAGTCCAAAGTTTGTAGTGTCCTGGGCAAGTGTGTAACTACTATTCTGGATTGGAATGAAGGAGTTGGGAACTGGTTCCTTTCATTGCCTATTCCCAAATTCAGGTGTAGGAACTTTCCTCTTCTATTTCTGTTGCTCATAACAAAATACACAGAACTGGGTAATTTGTAAGAAAAAATTTATTGCTTACAGTTTCAGAGGCAGGGGCATCCAAAGTCCAGGGAACACATCTGGTGAGGGTCTTGGTGGTGACTTTAGTGACGCAGGGTATCACATTCTGAAATGATGGAGCAGAGAGAGCAGGGAAAGACAGATAGTTCCAGATACACTTTCCTTTTAAAGCCCTCAGAACCACATCCATGACCACCATTATTAATCCATTCACTACTGCATAGTCCCACAACCCAATCGCCTCTTCAGGGCCCCACCTTTCAATTACCATAATAGGATTTCCCACCTTCTTAACAGTCATAGTGGGGGCCAAGTTTCTAATACATAAAACTTGGGGAACACAATTCAAGCCTCAGTGAGTTTAAGGGGACATAATTCAATCCACTACACCTCCCCAACAACTCACTGAAAGGTCCTCAACCCTACATCTGCTTTTCTTGTGCTCACTGCTCTTATGGGATATTGCGTGTGTCTTAGATGTGAGTGTTGGTATTGATGAGAGGTCATTGAAGTCAGATGGAACCCTGGGAACCTTGGGTACTGATTGTCACAGGTGATGGTCACCACTCATGTTGGGCTGGAGTCTAACAGAGAGCTCTGCTCTGCACTGCAATGGGAAAGGCAGCTGGTGCTACCCCTGAGTGCAGGCAAAGGAAGGTGCTCACTGGCATGAAAACCGGGACTGTTGTGCATGATGAGTCTGCTTCCATCGGCAGGAGGAATATCTCTTGCATTGTCTTTTTATTGAGCTGTGCCTCATTCTTGTTCTCGTGGCCCTCATGCACAGACTCTCTTATGAACCGGCCAAACCACCACTTATCTCTCTTCTCCACCTTCCCTTTGATATTCCCTATTCATCAGATGAAATCCATTCATCTCTACCTTCTGATGTTCTTCCTACCAAGTGCTCCCTTTACTTGAAAGCTCAGCTCAAAGAAACATAATCCGTTTAACTGGCATATTCTTTTGGAAACAAAAGCAGGAAAGATTTAGCTGTATTATTTTTTCTTCTTTCTTCTTCTAGCCACCTGTGGGATGGGGGAAAACTGACTTAATTCCTCAAACACGTGACTTCGCCAAACGTTGGGAATATATATTGTTCTTGTGGTCCACATTGCTCTTTAGTGATTAAATACTTTTTGTTGAATAAATTACATGATATGTGGAAGTATCTACTGCCTTCCAGGAAGTCCAAGATTCTCCCCACCCACCAAAATATTTATGTAATCAGAAAGAAGTATTCTAGGACATGGTGGAAGTCATCAGATGCTGGCAGAGCAGAAATGAAATGAAACTCATTACAGGTGTCCACACTATAATCCCATTGCACATCAACTGTGCCCTCACCCAGAGCAATGAAGAGGAGCTGCCACCTGAGCCAGCAGCATTTAAAAGCCATGTAGATGGCCACTCAAAGCACAACCAATTCCGCATGTGTGTTTATGGTGACAGATACTGCCTTTTGATGTATAGAGAAGTGATTCATTGCAGTAGCTGCTAAAGCATCAGGAAAAATCAAGTTTAATAAAAGAAAGCAATGACTTTGGAAGATACACTCATATACAGATAGTTTTCTTATTTTGAGGAAAAAATGAACAACCCTTTGTGAAGAAGGTAGATTTGAGTAGAAACCAATCAGAATCATGGAAATAAATTTTTCTGGATAATGCCAGGGAAAAATAGTTACTCAGATTGTAGCTTCTTCTACTAGTTTTCTTTCTGTGTTTTCTTCCAGCTAACTCTTTGATAGAGTTTGGGTATGTTGTCCCCCACAAAGCTCATGTTGACATCTGATCCCCAATGTGGCAGGGCTGGGCCATAGGGGCTCGATACCTCATGAATAGATTAATACCCTCCCTGGTGGTGGGGTAGTGAGTTCTCACTCTATTAGTTCTTGTGAGAGCTGGTTGTTTAAAAGGACCCTGCCCCCCCCCCCCCCGCTTCTGCAATCTTGCAATGTGATACCCTGTGTTGCTGAAGCCACCGCCAATGAAGATTCTCACCAGGGGTGTTCCCTGGACTTTGGACTTCCCAGCCTCTGAAACTGTTAAGCAATAAATTTTGTTTTCTTACAAATTACCTGGTTTCGAGTATTTATGTTATAGACAACAGAAAAGGACTAGTACACTCTCCTTTCTTCTCTTTTCTGTTTGTACTTTTTTCTTATGTTCTGTTAAATCCATTTCCTCTCCTCCTTTAACTTCCACATTCTCCTCCTCTCTCCTTTCTGCCTTTGCCTCACTGCTGCTACCAACATTTAGCCTAATCACATGCCATCAGTGGGATTCCATTCCAGAGACTACTTGTCAACTTGGTAACTCACCTCTGTCCAGTCCATATACTTGGTAACTCACTTCTACCCATCTATACCCTCTGACCTTTTAAATCAAAGTCCTGGAATTGATGATTAATTCTATGAAGTGATTGGAAACCTTTTAGATACTAAAGAGTGCATCTATTTCTGAAATATTGAAAAGTGTTTTCCAGAGAACATGACTCATTTCAATCTTGTGTCACTACATTACAGAATTTTAAAATACATTTTAGCACATTTTTATGAGGAGAGTGAGGGATCCACAGGACATGTTTCATGGCAGTCACCTGGAAACACCATGTTTTTATTAATAGCAGGCTTTTGTGACTCTCTGCAGATATTAATCAGATCCATTTGTCTGTCCCACAGCCAATCAGGTGGCAAATGGCCGAGGCAGCACTCATTATCTGATTTGCATATCAAATATGCATAAGAATATGCCGAGAACAGAGTACCCATCTGGACACATTTCACAACTGAGTTTCTCGCCCATTCACAATCACCAAGCAAGCAAAAATGTGCATCTAGTATGTGTCAGCCCCGACAGCTATTGTGGGGTAAGCAGGTTATACTCACCACCCTCAGAAGCTTACAGTTAAACTGTAAAGGCTAACATGATCCCTGCAAAAGAGACAAAACATAGAAACATTACAGCAAACTTAGCCCAAGGACATGGTGGGAGATGGATGCCGCCTAGCATAGTATGTGTCCAGACATGTAGAGATTTCTGGGGACCTGCTATTTATCTCTTCTGTAGACAGGAGATTTTTGGTAAGTCTGTTCATTGTAAGTTTTTAAGAAATGCGTTTCAAAATGATAAATTGATAGATGAATGAATTTTATATTCTGTAAAGTACATTATATTGTTTGTTATACAATGTATTTGATTCTCACAATTCCTGAGTTAAGCAGGAAGCTACTACTGTTCCCATTCCATAAATGAGGAGGCACAGATTGATTTGCCCCAATACAAGTTTTTATGCGATAGAGAACCAAACCAAAATCCTGACTCTCTGACCCATAATTTCAGTGTTTCTCCACTATGGCGGGCTGTGAGATGCTACCTGAGGCTAGGTGCACACATATGCCATTAGCTTAAGAGTTTGTAAAATGAAAATAAGTTAAATTTAAATTCTGAAAAATGTTAGTATTTAATAATAAAAGACAAGGTATTATTCGGGAGTTACTTAAAAACATTTGAGGTACTTCATTCTCTAAATATAAAGGCACAAAAAGAATGTGTAAACTTCATCTTTCCAAGCTAAATTTTGGCCCATTTACTTGCCAGGAAATGAAAATATATATATATGTAAATATAAATTTTAGATCTTCGTAATCAATGTAAACAAAAACTACCTAAATATTTCTGGAAGCAAAGATTACTGACTGCTAATTTAGTGATAACTTTCCATGAGCTCTTTGGCTGAATTTCAAAATTTTAACTAATACTTTATTTTTAAAAATGCCTTGCAGTAATAAATGACATGCAACTGTCATGAATCTGATGAAGATTCTTTGTTTCATTTTTCCTTTTCAGAAATGTTTCTTTTGTTTTTGTGACCTTTCTGTACTTTAATTTATACATATTTACAGCTTTTAAAGTCAGGCTTTGTTTGTTTTATAGCCCATAAACAAAAGCATGATTTTATTTATGTAATTTACTGTTTTCCACTTTTATTGTTGTTGCATACGTTAATGATTTTGCCTTAGAAAGAAAGTATCATGTAGGTAAGCAATTAACTTCCTTTTGTAATTTTCATTCAATACACAGAATAATTGAGCAATTTTTTTTTCTTTTTTTTTTTCTTTTTAAAGATGACCGGTAAGGGGATCATCTTAACCCTTGACTTGGTGTTGTCAGCACCACGCTCAGCCAGTGAGCGAACCGGCCACCCCTATATAGGATCCGAACCCGTGGCCTTGGTATTATCAGCACCACATTCTCCTGAGTGAGCCATGGGCTGACCCGAGCAATTTTCATTAATAAGGAATATAGATAGAGATAAAGAGAAACAATATTTTTCCTTTGGATGTACATAAGATAAGATATGATTAATAGCGTCATAAGCGTAATCTAATTTACTCTGAAGTATTGAACAGGGTATGAGCTCTTAAACAATGACCCAAGTGAACTGTATTTTCGAGGTTTATATCCTCATTTCTGCCTGTGGTAAAGATTCAATTGCAAGACTCACCCAGTTTGTGTTATAGTCACAGCCATTGGACAATTAAAGTAGAACCCATTTATTTTGCATGAACAATGATTTCTATCTGAATTAATGAAGGACTACATTTCTGATAGATGAATTTGTGTGTTCACCAAATAAATTTAATCTATGTGGATCAGGCAGTTAAACAGCCTCAGCTGTATTAAAAAAAAAAAAAATCTTTTGGGTTTAAATTTGTTCTTTGTTTTAATCTTTCAGAGGTACAGATGAAATTGAATTTGTGTTTTCTAATCTGTTGTACATATTTCAGAGCCAAATATGTGACTATGTACTCTGCAGCTTAAATTTTTTTTTTCCTGGTGTTTCTGAGCAAATAGCAAGTACACTAAGCAGTATCATAGCCTTCCTATAGCACAACTAGACACCGAAGAGAATGCTTTAAGAATTAGCACTCATTCCTTTCTTTGGAGAGAAGTTTCTGACTTTTAGTAGTCTGGCTCATAGTTTTGCAGTTATAGAACTCTTGTATGTATCTGACTAATTTTTATGTACCAGTCCATTTTTACATGTTAGAAATGTGTGCTGTGAACTATATGTTGGGAACCTGAATTTGATGTCTTGTACTAGAAAGAGCAATGAAATACTAGTAGCCTGGAGACCTGAATCTAGCCTTAGTACTCTTATTAGGGCTAGAATCTTAATTCTTAGGGTGCGAATTCTTCATCTGAAAAGTGGTACTTTTCTTTGTACTATCTAACTCAAAGACAGGTTTTTAATTTTATGGGAATAAAATTAGCTTATAAATGTGAAAGAGTTTTCAAAAGATTTTAGAATATGCTATAGATATAGTATACACAACTTTATAAACTCAGAGCATTGAGAAAACAAAATGGTTTTTCTTGTCAAAGTGGCTGAAATAACCGATCTACAGTTGATCATTTAACACTTATTGAGTGCGTTGCTAAGGTACTGGTTACAATCACTTCCCTCCAAGAAGGTCTATTATCTCTGAAAAGATTAGGCATAAAACACATGCAAAGTTAAATAAAAACACAAGAATTTGTGTTTTGAAACATGAAAAAATTACACCACAGCATAAGGTAAAGTATCAAATGGAAAAGTAAACAGGTTGAATTCAGAAAAGGGAGGCGTCATAAGTACCTGAGTGGTCTACAGCAGATGGGGGAGAATACTGGGTTTGTGCCATAAGGAAAGGAAAACTGAAATGAGTAAAATGGCAAAGAAAAACTAGCATAAGAGATAAGGAAACAAAGTATAACATTTATTTTGGTAATGAAATCTCAACCGGTTTGCCTAGAGGGAACATTTCATGGATAGGAGGATGAATTCCTCCTTGATTGGGGCTAGACACTATGCACTTCTCACACTCTTTTTCCTCATGTCTATCTGAGACAGTCTAAATAAACATTTAAAGTCCTAATGGAATTCCCCCGGACCCACTGGACCAACACTGCCCATCAGTTCAAGCGCTCAGCCTTTGTCTGAGAGTCCTGTCATTTGCCTGCTTGACTGATGAGCAGAAACTTTGTCTCTGGTAGTCAAATGAGACAGCATTCTTTGCTCAAATGCTAAGGAGTGAGGATGAGAGAGAATCCATACATTTTACTAACACTCCAGTTAATTTTATAGCAACCAGGAGTGGGACGAGAAATGTGACAGTAAGAACTTAGGAATCAGAGGCTAAGGGGTGAGGTGATGTGGCTGGCTTTCTAGTTATAGTGATTTAAAATGCTGCAAGTTCTCCAAACATCCCTGCCCACATTTATACTATGTTGAGTAATATAAAGTTTGACTAGAAAGAATTTTGGGAAAATCATTGATATGGGTTGAATGTGTACTCCAAATTTTCATGTATTAGAAGCTTAATTCCCACTGTGACAGTGTTAAGAGGGTGAGAAATCCTATTATGGTAATTGAAAGGTGGGCCCTTTAAGAGGTGATTAGATTGTGAGGACTGTGCCCTTGTGAATGGATTGATCCATTTATGGAGTAATGGGTGTGGTTCTGATAGCTTTATAAGGAGAGCAAGTGAGAAGCTTAGCTGTGTCTCTTGCTCATCCATCTGCCATGTGATACACTGCATCACTGTAGAGCACCATCAAGAACAAGGCCTTCACCAGATGTGTTCCCTGGACTGTGGACTTCCCAGCCTCTGAAACTGTAAGCAGTAAGTATTGTTTCTTTACAAATTACCTGTTTTCATGTATTCTGTTCAACAGATACAGACTAAAATGATCCTCTACTTCACTAATTCATTCTTCCATCCATTTGTTTATTCTACTTTTATTTATTTGCTGCCTAACTGTTTTCAAGCATCCCAAAGATGAACTAGATATGGCTTGTCTCTCCAGGAGTTTACACTGTAGTGAAATGGTAGAGACATATAAATATATGTATATAAGAAATAACAGCATTTTAAGTACGATGATGGAGCCATACAGTTGTTATGTGACACCCAGGACGTGGCAGATAATATTTTGTGGGTTGAAAGTAGAAAAGCTTTACCTGAGCTGAGGCTTAAAAAAATAAAAGTCAGCAATAAATTATGGGGATGGAAAGAGGTTAGGGAGCATTTTATGGTGAGAACATGACATGTATGAAGTTATGACAATAGCATGAGGCCTGTTCATTTATTTTTCACAATAGAAAACTGAGGCCTAGAGACCCAGAAGTTATCCCCTGTCAAGATGGTAACCATGTTGGTGGCACAACCTAGGGCAGAAACTTATGTTCCTAACTCTAGTTGAGCACATACAGGACATATGCATGTCTCAGTATTAAGGAGACCTTTTCCAATATATAGTCTCTGATAAAGACAAATATCTAATAAATAGGGAGAGTTATAATATTGATATGGGTTAAGTACCTAGTTTTCAGGCAAAGTCCTAAATAAATGGAATTCAGGACAGGTGAGTAAGAAAGAGGAAAAGATCAGAAAGGAAGTCCCATTCTTTTAGTTGAAAGAAAGAGAATGTGATAAAATTTAAGAATAACTATTTTCCTTTTAAAAACGTGGCTACTAAGAGTTGGAACCAGCCCAAATGTCCATCATCAGATGAGTGGATAAGGAAACTGTGGTATATCTACACAATGGAATACTACTCTGCTATAAAAAAGAATAAAATACTACCATTCGCAACAACATGGTTGGACTTAGAGAAAATTATATTAAGTGAAACAAGTCAGGCACAGAAAGAGAAATACCACATTCTCATTTATTTGTGGGACCTAAAATAAATAAATAAACATACAAATAAATAAAGGGTAGGGGGTAAGAAGACACAACAATCACAACAACTTCTTGAACTTAAGACAAATGAACAAATATGATGTAGTGGGGTGGGGGGGAGGGAGGAGGAGGAGGAAAAGAAGAACAGGTAAAAGGACACGAAAAAAGTCTGGGTTCAAAAAAATAAAAATAAAAAAAATGTGGCTACTTGGTTGGGTATTTTAAAGGTGCTAGGGATTCTAGGCCATTATTGTCCATAAAATAAGAACATGTACAATCTGACTATACCCCATACGCACATACTAGTCATTAGAATTAATGCAAGAATAATTCCTCATAGCATGAATCAGCTTGTGCTATGCCTCTTCAGATTTACCTCCTACTATAACATGCAAAAGGCTTGACTTTAGGGTAGCAGTAATATGGGGCAGACTTAATGTATGTGCATCTGACAATGATATGAGTTATGATTAAATATCTCAAACAATCAAACCAGTAACATAGGAGTCTGGTGCTTCTCAGATTATTAGAAGATATTCAGTCTTGACATGGAAGGAATAAAACAAATTTGATAATCACTTTTACTGTGGGTGGAGCGGGGGAGAGACAGAGCACTGTCTAATGTACCAGGAATATTTATATCCTTCCTTTAGTTCACTAGTCAGAGAGATTTCTTCTGCCTGTCTAATGCTAGCTCCTAATTATTATAGAATATAATTTTTCAAAGACTAATAATTGGGTTGATTTCAAGCCATGTTATTGAAAAATCCTTATTCTAATAAAAAAATTGCCATTTATTGACAATTCTTGTGTACCAGGAGTAGTACTATTTGCTCTGCATTTATTAAAGATTATTTTCAAAATAAGTTTTGGGTTCCAGTTTTCCTTGCCTTCCAGGTACATGAAAGGATTGCACTTTGAAGTGAGGAATAGCCATGTGACTTTCTTTGTCCAACAAAACATGAGCAGAAATGACTCTCAATTGGACTAAGACAGAACTAATTTATGAAGACAGACAAATAGATGGGACCGAATATGCTTCGAGCATCACATCCAGGAGAGCTTACTTACTGATTTAGCTTCTCTCTGCCTATGATGTTGTCTCAACTAAAGCAAACTCTTAGTAGGAACTCATTGGCTTTGAATAAATATATGTAAAAAGGATGATGAAATTGACCTTGGAAGTTTTATTGAATAGAGCACTTAGTTCTAGAGTGAAATATTACTACTTTTAGAAAGAAACACAATACATATTTACTGAAGAATCTTTTTTAACTTTGCTTTTTGAAATATACTTGTTTCAGGGTTTGGCTCCCTGTTATGTTGGAGAGTCCCATTACCAAAATAAATAATAAAATAGTAATTCCATTAAATTTCCAATTATTCAAAATCTAGGAGAAAAAAAAAATGCATTCTTCTTGTCCAGGGATAAGTGATGTAATGTAGCAGGAATTTTACACTTGGCCTTAGGATGAGGAAAGCGGTTTGGTGTTTGTAGCAAGTGCAGTTAACAGTGCTAGTGAGTGATGGCTGTGCTTAGGCAGACTGCTGATGCAGGAATACAAAACTGGAAAGATATCAAGCAGTCTGATTTAGGGCTCAGAGACAGTGGGGAACGGTGAGATTGATAGCCCAGAAAGGAATCTTTTGGTAGAGGTCCATGGCCCGCATCAGAGCTTTTGGGATTGATAGCATACTGTGCTATCAATCTCAGCACTGTAAATGGGACTACTATTCTCTATGAAAAATGGGTCATATTAAACACTCTGACATTGACTAGATTGAGAACTGCAGAATGACTAAGGAAGAATACATGTTTGCAGGAATAATGCTGTACCATTTCATTTTATAGTTTGTCGAAGAAGGGGATTGAAACTCAATACTAGTCCACACATATCTTAAAGAAGCAATCATGTTGATTGTATTATTTTAAAATTGAAATTGAAATTGATGAAAGCATAACATAGCAGCAGTTGAGGTTTTGTAGCCTTTAAATGGATGTTAGTGGTAGAATTATAATCAGTCAATAATGACTTAATAAAATTGAAGCAAATGAACATATGGCTGTCTATATGACTAAAGAATAAAAATTAAGCCCCAATCTGTAAAATGAAAGACTTATAGTAATACTGTAAATAAAAACCTAATGGTGTTTAAAAGTTTTAAAATATTTGACTTAAGGGTTGGATGGTTAGCTCAGTTGGTTAGAGCGTGGTGTTTTAATACTGAGGTCAAGGGTTTGGATCCCCATACTGGCCAGCTTCCAAAAAAAAAAAAAAGAGAGAAGAAAAATAAAACCTTATTCCAAGCACAGGGGAGTAATATATTTCACTTATATATCCAGGGACTACTCTGCTGTCTGATATGCTCGCTACTATCACGTGGCATACTTTTTGGTGCACTTTTTGAATCTGTTGAAGCGTAAAGGACTTGGAAAAATGACATTTTCGTTCAAAATGAAGCTTTCCTCTGTCTCCTATCTTTTCTAATTTTATTTAACATGGCTTTAAAATTTACATTTCTTGATTCACAAGACATTAAATATGAAAAAAGCCTTTAAATTTTAAAATTTCATGTGTTCTAATACTTTATTTTTTAATAAATAAAACCAATACTAGATACATAAACTTCATATATAGTCAGTGAGAAAAAATTCAGGGTAATTTTAAATCCAAGTTTTCCTGAGAAATAATGTTGTGAATGAAATGTTTCTTGAAGCTGACTTGATTCCAGCAAGATCTGGCATAGAACTTGCTCAAATGTAAAATTTATTTGAGTACAATTTATTTATTTGGTCATTGCCACCCACAATCACATAAACTGATTACCTCCCTGCAAATAGTGTTGCTCCATAACCTGTAAAGTATGACATAACCAGTTAAAACTAAAAAACACAAACAAACAATATAGAATATCATAGTCATCATAATATGTTTCATTTCACACATTACGCCACTTGTGAAGTCATTTGAAGACAGTTCAAATGTTATTATCTCCATCTTCTATGTTAGCAGTGTGCAAATTTTTTCTCATGTATCCCCAAAAAGAACTTGGAAAAATATGTACTACCCCTGCACATTTTTAAGGTAAGATTTAAACATTTATTTCCTGGCTTTTAATAATGTAATTTTTGCCTATTGCATATAATGAAAAGTAAAAATGAAACTTTTACTTTGACTCTAATTTTAAAGTGTATGAATATGATAGTCATTTGAGATCCAAATCATACATTGAAACAGATGAACTTTTATAATAGCAGAAACGTTAACATTGAACATTGTTTCTTTATTCCCAGAACTTGTACTTTTAATTCTCTCCCCTGGCATAATTGTATCTGAATGTAATATCTTATATACTTGAAAGTTGTTTATTTGTTAACTTATTATAATTCTATGAAATGAAAGGAATTTAAAATTATTACCATTTTAAAAAAATTCCTCATTCTTTTGGATTTAAGTGTTCAAAATTTTGAATTGAATTATCATAACAATTTTACAGGTACACAGCTGATCAAAATAATGAGTATATTTACAATTTTATAAATAATTATTCATCATAAAAAGTAAACTTTTATTATAAGTGCAGCTCAATGAAATGTGTGGGTTCTTCTTAATTAACTTATTTATCAATAAATATTACCTATTGCTAGAGTTGGACAAAACTTTGTATCAATTCTATCCCTATTTTTTATTTTACTAGGTGTAAATGAACTTCTATACTTATTTGTATACGTTTATATTTATTTATATAAATAAGTATAGAATAATTAAAGTTTTATTATATCAATATTTTTGACTATTTGAAGTTATATTGAGTTATATACCAAAAAAATCATATACATATATTCAATAATTTTTAATGATATATTAGATCTTAGGTTTTTCAAATTTGTCGAAAGTAAATAAGCAGAAACTGTTTACCACTTGTCTTGTAAAAGGCTTTGTTACCCATTCATTAAATTTATCAAATTCTTTAAATTCTGGGAGTTGTGACAAAGAAAAAAGCTTTACAAGACTCAACAAGTGCCTATTAATTAAACTTGGTACTCTTTCATGTAGAGACACTTTATTTGTAGAACTAAAATTAGTTGAAATTGAGATGAAGCAACCTTATATATTGGATACTGTATGTTTTAGGAATTTTTCCATTGGTTGTGAAGACCCCTATGTTTCATGATGAATTTTGGTTTTTACATTTATTTTTTCAGTACCTTAAAAAAAGTGAAAAAGAGTGGCAGAAAGGAGGACACTCAAGAATTACTAAAAGTAGATAGATAAGTGATTTTACTTCATGGTTGAGTGATATTAAATCTATAATTTGTATATTTGATAGAAATATAACAATGTATCAACATCTGCATAACCCTAATTAAACAAAGCTAAATTTTTAAAGTTTAAGATATTATGTCCCAAATTGCATTTGAAGAACATTTGTTCTTCACCTGTACAGAAGAAGATACTCAGCTTTACAGAGTACAGTTAATTTACTTTCTGAAAGTTACAAGCCAAAAGAAAAGAATGGTGTTGGACCACTAGTAAGTGCAAGCTTATACTTGTTGTATTAATTGCAATTGTTGAATGTATTATTTAGCCTGGAATCCACAATATGATCCCCTGGATTTAATCAAAGCCAAATAAATGGTGGAAATAAATACATGAGCAGAAAAGTGGATGATGAGTGAGAGAATGCAGAAGACTCATACCCCAGTTAAAACACAAACATGGATTTGTAATGTTAAATTATTGTTTGGGGAAAAACTACAAAACGACAACAAAAACTCCTCCAAGTCTGTTATCTGTTCAGGAAAATACCAATCATTTTCTTTTTAAATTTAAATTTTATTTTATTTTAACTTCTCAATGTACATTGCAGTTGATTTTTGTGTCCCTTTACCTGTTCCTCTTTCCTCCCTCCCTCTCTATCCTCCTCCCCCAGCTACTTCATATCTGTTCACTTGTCTTAACAAGTACAAGGAATTACTGTGATTGTTGTGTTTTCTCCTCCCCTCCACCCTTTATTTATTTGTATATTTGTTTATTCATTTTTAGCTCCCACAAATAAGTGAGAACATGTGGCATTTCTCTTACTGTGCCTGACTTGTTTCACTTAACATAATTTCTTCTAAGTCCATTCATGTTGTTGAGAATGGCAGTATATTTCATTCTTCTTTATAGCAGAGTAGTATTCTATTGTGTAGATATACCACAGTTTCCTCATCCACTCATCTGATGATGGACATTTGAGGCTGGTTCCAATACTTAACTATTGTAAATAGTGCTACAATAAACATGGGAGTACAGGTATCCCTTCTGCATGATGATTTCCATTCCTCTGAGTGTATTCCCAGCAGTGGAATAGCTGGGTCATATGGGAGATCTATCTGTAATTGTTTGAGAAACCTCCATACCATTTTCCATAAAGGCTGCTCCATTTTGCTGTCCCACCAACAGTGTATGAGAATTTCTTTTTCTCCATAACCTCGTCAGCATTTATCATTCTCAGTCTTTTGGATTTTAGCCATCCTAACTGGAGTGAGATGGTATCTCAAAGTGGTTTTGATTTGCATTTCCCTAATGCTGAGTGATGTTGAGCATTTTTTCATGTGTCTGTTGGTCATTCGTATATCTTCCTTTGAGAAATGCCTATTCAGCTCCTTTGCCCATTTTTTAATTGGGTTGTTTTTTTGCTGTAGAAGTTGTTTGAGTTCCTTGTATATTCTGGATATTAATCCTTTGTCAGATGTATGTTTTGCAAATATTTTCTCCCACTCTGTTGGTTGTCTTTTCACTCTGTCGATTGTTTCTTTTGCTGTGCAGAAGCTTTTTAGTTTGATATAATATCATTTGTTTGTTTTTCCTTTGGTTGCCTGTGCTTCTGGTGTCATATTCATGAAATTTGTACCCACTCTGACTTCCTGGAGTGTTTCCCCTATGTTTTCTTTAAGGAGTTTTATTGTTTCAGGATGTATATTTAATTCTTTAATCCATTTTTAGTTGATTTGGGTAGATGGTGAGAGGTACAGGTCTAGTTTCATTCTCCTACATATGAATATCCAGTTTTCCCAGCACCATTTGCTGAAAAGGAAGTCTCTTCCCCAGTGTGTAGACTTGGCGTCTTTGTCAAAGATCAGATGGCTGCAGGTGTATAGTTTGAATTCTGGGTTTTCTATTCTATTCCATTGATCCATGTGTCTGTTTTTATGCCAGTACCATGCTGTTTTAGTTATTATAGCTTTGTAGTGTAGTTTAAAGTCAGGTAGTGTTACGCCTCCAGATTTTTTTTTTGCTCAGGATTGCTCACAGATATAATGTTCATCAGTGTAGGTAAACAAACTTTTCACCTCTTCTCTTTTTAATAATGTCAAGATAACTCACAGATTGATACATAGGTGGAAATGTTCACAAAGGCATTTCTTATTGTTAAGAACACCCAAAAAAAAAATGCAGAGAGGACTTATTTCTCATTTCATAGCATATTTGTATTTTTATTATGCTACTTCAAATCTTGAATATTTTTCAATTGTAAAGATAGATTAATGAGAGAAAGAGAGAGAGAGAAAGAGAGAGAGAACAGAGAGAGATGAATGGACAAATGAATCATGGAATCTTGTTTGGATGAAGCAAGGTGCTGCTGCTCATAGTACCTTTTACCTGAGTTTCCTGTGATTATGTTTTCCTGAGATTATCCTGCATGTGTGATGCATTATTTGACAGTAGTTAGGTGAAGGAAAAAGTGAGGTTGTTAAGAGTGTCATCATTCTCAACACCTACAGTCCCTTAAACCCTCACTTAATATATACCTGAATTCAAAACATACCAACATGGGCTAAAGTTTCTAATGCCATGTTTGTACCTGAATGAAATATTTAAAAAAGAGAAAGGATAGGAGATGAGAAGCCTACTTCTGGTTCATGGTGCTGTAGAGAAGGCTTTGCTGACATTAGTATTTCACATTGAATCTTAGGTTCATGTTGAAACTTAGATGTCTATGCTTAGG
Source organism: Cynocephalus volans (assembly GCF_027409185.1). NCBI lineage: Eukaryota > Metazoa > Chordata > Mammalia > Dermoptera > Cynocephalidae > Cynocephalus > Cynocephalus volans. The sequence continues at coordinate 208,923,596 of NC_084460.1, read as the reverse complement.
GCAATGAAGCATATTAAGAATGGGGATTGGTAAGATTGCTGCTTTTTCTTTCATTATGGGAAAAGAGCAATTGTGAAAGGGGAGATGGAAAGCAAATTTGCATAATGCCTTGACAGTAGACACTTTCTAAAGCATATCAAGCTTAGGAACAAGACATACAGAGGCTGAGAATCAGATATTGCTTTGCTTAAAACTATCCACACCCAAATGGCTCTTAGAAAGTTTTCATGTACCAAAATACACAAAGACTACTGTTCTAGATGGGATAATCAGGGCAGAAAAGTTAAAGGACTTACCCAAGTTTCTGTAGATGTTATCTGTAGAGTAAGGACTACAACCAAGGCTAAAACATTTTAAATAAGGGATCTTGAAATTTATAAATCACACATTCTCTTATGAAGTCTCTTTTCATATACGGGAGACTAAAATTAATGAGAAATCAAGATGACCCCCATGAATTCATTTTCGAAAAGCTTGGGGCTGGTGATTATTGTAAAAGTGTTTATATGTTATCACTATTTTTGTATTATAAATGTAAAACACTATGTGTGAATTATTACACAGTCCAAAATGAGAATGTAGACATAACCAAGTCATATATAATGAAACTCTAAGAGATTGCTCACATTTTGTTATTGCTCAAAAATTTTATATTGACATAATCTGGAATAAGCACAGTAGGGACATGTGCTTTCAGAAATTTCCTGTAGAGAGATTTCTATAGTATAAACTATAATTTGATCTAGATAGTATATTAATTTTAATAGGGAAGTAGAAAGTTTGCAGATCCAGACTTGGGCTCTCTAAAAAATGGAGCTATTACATTATTTGAGTTGGCAATGCAAAAATAATTTGAGTTGATACTCCTGAAAATTATTTGAAATGTTTCCTCTTGAATTTAGCAAACTGTGTCCATGAAAAGTACATTAAAAACTTAGCTATAACTTGTCTTCGAGGCAGTTTTGAAAATGTGTGAAGAGAAACAGATATACATATAGTATTATATGCTTCCCCAAGTAAACAATGAAGTTGTTATAGAGAGAGGATTTAAATTGCGGTCATCAGAAGTAAATTCAATTTCACCCAGTTAAATCAACACTAATGACACTAGAACAAATGCCTAAACTAAAAGCTAAATGAGAAAAGAAAGCTACTCCAGGGACAATGTATTAAGATAATCAAGGCAATTTGAGAATTATTATGTTTTGAAAATTCTGGAGTCTTTACCTGAAGTGTAATGGCGATTCAAAAAAATTAAAATCTTAAGCAGAAACCACATTCTATAGTTTTAGATAGGGAAGTGTTGCTGCCTCTCATTCTGTATTTTGACGTTTGACAATCGATACTGGCCATAGGTTACCTGAGTAACAAAATGGCCTTGAAGATACTTCAGTAATCAAATTACAGGTATACATTTTAAAAAGATGAATGTGAAAGAAGGGTTAATTTTTTTTTCTTAAGAGAAAACAGATATGATGACTGAAGCTGAAATTTTCATTATGTGCTTTGAGGGTGAATGTGTGTGTTTGTGTGTGTGTTGGGCGATAGATGAAAAATACTGCATATATGAATTAGAATACAAGTTGATATCTTAGGTTGCATGGTAAAATCATAATGCAAAAAACTGTCAGTAAACTGAGAGATCGATGTATCTGTTAGAATGTATCCACAGAGCTATATATAATTTTACATTTTCCTTTTCAACACACCTCCAAGTGGGGAATGGGTAGTTTGTCATGTGATCACACAGCCAGATAACACGTCCAGGAAGATTGTAAAGATCTAAGACTATTAATCTCTTTATTACCTCCCAGAGTACCCTGATGTTTCTTACTCTATGCAGAAACAGCTAGGTGAACACAAGTAGTCAAGCTCTAAGTTTATCCATTGCTGTCCACGTTTTCGTTTTCAAGTAGAGAGAATGTAAATTATTTGACCTTCAAAAAGGCTTTGACCAAGTTGTTATTTTAAAGTTAAATGATCATCAGATATTGGAAAAAAATGTCATCATGCATGCCTAGGGACTAAGTTTCTACCTATGAAACAATGAGTAAGAATAAATGAGTTTAGATACTAGAAGTGTAAACTGAGAAGTCTTTTAAGGATTAGTCTCAAAGAACATTTTTAAATGTGATCTAGACGATGGAGTGCACAGTGACATCTCCAAATTTGCTGATGACACTGGTTCTTCACAATAGTGAAATGCCAGGGTGACATGAATAAATTGCAGGGACATCTTGAGCAACTGTGGGAGTAAATTGAAAAATAGTAACTGAGCTTCAGTTTCAGTTTCAGAAAGCATAAGGCAGTATGTTAGATTTGGGGAGAATAAACTCTGTTCATCTGATGAGTCATTCATTCTTTATGCAAATATTTGTTGAGCTCCTACCCCTGTACCATGTGCCTGGTAGGTGCTCAACAATATTTGTAATCGAAGCTTGGTGAGATGAATAGGGTGTAGTTTTGGGCCTACTGAAAAGAGACAAAGCCATATAACTTAAAAATATTATGTGTCAAGTGCTATTTTCAGGAACAATAATAAAGAGCTCTGGAAACACAGAAAATGGAGCCTGAGGGAACCAAGGAAGGTGTAAAGCTACAGGACTATGCCAATTGTAGGTTACAGCCATTTATAACTAAAGCCAAAACATTTCATTATTTTAGTTATACTAAGTTTCCATTTGTATTGTCAGGGCTAGGGCTCAGACCCTGGGTCTGAACAAACCTCTCACATGCCAGGCTGGGTCATAGACCCTTCACACACAGGTACATGCTCTAAGTAATTGGGAAAGATCCTGGGAGTCATTGGCAGACGACATGAGCTCAGTCTTCAGCAGTAGCAGTAACAGCAGCAGAAGCAGCAGTGGTGGTGGCCTCTCACTCTCAGGGTATCCCAGGGGCACTGGCAGCAACAGCTTGCAGCAACAGCCTCCAGAAGCACTAGTGGCCTTGCCTTGGCACCGCCCAGGGGCAAGGGTGGGTCACCATGGATCAGAGCCACTTGTCCTTTATACTTAAGTCCATAACCTGGGACACCTGGGTGCACATGTGCAATTACATTAGACAATAACCAAGGAACACCTGGGCACACGTGCATATTTACATCAAATGCTCGGCAAGATTCTGAACATCTGAGGGGCCCTGACCATTTTCCTATATTTTCCCAGCAGAAGGCTTTTCCAAGTAGGTGGCATTTGAGCTACATCTTAAAGGCCAGGAAGGGGAAAGTGTAGTTTTCCATGAAGGGAGATTGACAGAAACCGCAATGCTTGGTCTAATCAACCTAGCATAGGGTAAATGCTGGACATAGCCCTTTCCCCCCCTCCCTGTGCATACCAGAGTTCCTTCTCTCCGCTGGGGGGTGACCCCAGGCCAAAGTAGTTACCCAAGAAAAGTCATGTCCCCTTTAAGACAAACAGAGGGAAGGAGGGAGCAAGGACCGTAAATAAATGAAGAAGCACTGTGGCGCCAGGAGAGTAGAGAGTAGGTTAACTTATCAGCTCAGCCAGATCTCCCACGTGCTCTGAGTTATGTGAGCAGGGTGAGGGTCTGCATGTAAGTCTGAAAATGATTTACACCCCCACTATGTAACTGTTGTATGTACCCTGTGGCGGAGCAGATTTTCTGACTGACCAGCCATTGTCAGTAACTCTCCTAAGTCTAATAAACCAATGTCTCTACCCATTGGGACACCAGCTGAGTTCTTCGGAATAGGCAAACACGACCCGAGTGCCCTTGCGGATTTCAGGCTCTCGTGTTATACCCAGACTTACTTTTCGAACCTTTCCTGTTTTTCTAAATAAAATTCTACTCCGAAACCTAACTTACAAAAAAAAAAAAAAAAAAAAAAGAGAGGTCATCTTTCTCCACAAAGCACACTCCAGAGTACTAGAAGAAGCACTGATTTACGATAATAGGGGAGGACGTGATCACGACTGTCTCAGTACTGGACAGATCATCTATGCAACAAACCAACAGAGGAACAGTTAATCTATCAGATGGAGAGAACAAATCTATGGTTATTAGAGGGGGGAGGAGGGAGGGGAAAGGGGAGAGATTGGATAAGAAGCATAAAGAATAAGTACAATTTATAACAATGAATAAATATGCTAATAAAAATTTTAAAATTAAAAAAATAAAATAAAGTTATCTTACTTCTTCTGCTATGTGACCTGTTTCATATGGAGGCACACTAAAATTTTTAAATAATATGCATAGATAATGGTATAATTAGACGATCCTAGGCTTTGAAGTTAGAGGGAGACCAGTATGTTTTCAGCTTTGCCACTTACTACCTCTTGGGTCTTAAGGAAGCTACATAATCTTTCAGTGTCTTAGGTTTTTCACCAGAAATGGGAATTGCAATACATACTTGCCATCATGGTTGTGAGTATTAAGCTCAAAATGACATACTCAACATACTCCCTGACACATAGCAGGTGATTAATAAATAGTAGTTGTGCGAATGTCCATAATGATGAACATGAAATTGGTGAAGGTTTTATTATCTAAGCAAATTAATAATAATAATGAGTGTCATGAATAAAGTAAGCAAATTTACATTTATGAAATTCTGGAATAGTAGAGGCATGGTGTGCCTTGTAAAGAGGAAAATTTAGGTAAAACAAAAATAATAATACTCAACAAAATGAGTAGTAAACTAATAGAATTCAACTAAATTTAAATTGTTTTTGCTTTTAAAAAGTAATGAATATATTTATGGCTATTGGAGCATAGTTAAACAAGAAGACATGGTTGGGAAATAGACCTTAGAAATAATAGAGGTCTGGCTATCAATCAATTACTACTAAATAAAAATATATTGTCAAAAATATTTTGGAAACAGCACTGGGTTAAACAAATCAGTCATATTTCTTTATATCAGGCTTTCTTAGTGACTTTAATATTAGGAATCAAGTCTCTCCAAGTAAAGGGCTTCAGTATATATCATTTTTTCAAATACCAGTATCTATGGGACCCTTCTTAGGGAATTTCAAAAAGTCTAGTTCTTTATGGCATATACTTTAAGGAACATGGCAGTAGTCAAATGAAATTCATCTCGGAGATAAGTATATTACATCTAGAATCTAGATCCACCTACACTGAATTCAATTATTCTTTCTACCAAAATATTACTATTCTCCCTTGCTTTATGGATACAACACAATGGAGAGTAAACATTTTGTCTCACAAAACACTATTTGCTACTTTTTGTAGATACTTGGTCTGGCTAGGGTAGTAATTATTGCGTTCTTATAGCACCAAATAAATTTGGTGTGTGTGTGTTTAACTTTAATCCGGTTTTATTGTTTTCATGTGTACCAAACTCATGTTTCTTTTCCAAAGCCAAAAGAAACTCATGTTTCTTTTCAGAGGCTATGACTCAAGTGCTATGTTAATTTTAAAATGTAAAGGAAAGAAACATCTGTTATCATGACAGCACCTCAGGACTTTCATTTTTGAATGAGAAGGGTGAGAAATAGATTGAGAAGTCAGGGAAGAAAAAGGCCCAGGTGATATTAATTTCACACAGTCCCCAGATACCAGGAAACATCTCGGATGTCAGTCACGCTCAGAGAAATATCTGGTCCCTCTCTGTGCGTTGTAAAGTAACTACCATGCATCTGTGAGTCACCTTGATTCTCCAGTGCTACATCGCCTGAGCCAATTGCACTCCTAGCTTCTGGGGCTATATCTCTGTGCCAAGTGGAAGATGATATTTTGAGCTGGGAAATTAAGTTTAAAAAAAAATGAGATCTAGGTCACCATTGTCTGGTCCCCTCCAAAAACTTAGGCTGGAGCACAGTGAAACAGAAGCCTGGGACAAGCGTGGGGTAGAGAGGAGAAGCCTCGGCTCCAGTGTGAATAAATGTGGAGTTGGTAATCTGAGAAGTGATTTTTCTGAATAGAAATCCACACGGAGGCAAATCAGAATGCCAAAAGAAGCAGTCACCCCAGAAGGGCACTAAAAATGGAACAAAAGTCGAAGTGCAAGATAACTGGAGGGAAAATGAGCGAATGAAAGGTTTCAAAATGAAAGATGGTTCTTACAGTCTGGGAGATATCCAGGAGACCCACATATAGCCACAGCATATTTTCAGAGGGTACAGAAGCTTTGGACAGTCACAGAGAGACATCCAGGGAAGCTATTGCCTCACTGAAAAAAATGATCACCTTCTATGTTGTCAACACTTTAAAACACAACAGAAATTTTTATTTGACCTGACTGAGTGGATAATCCTGGGAAGAGATACAAACGAGTTTTGAGAGGAGTCTGCCACCATCATTAACTTCATACTCCCTTTGTTTATTTAACACCTATTATGTGTTCTATGAAAAACACTTTACATACTGTATGTAATTTAATCTTAATAACAAGCTTGTAGGATAGCCTTGTAATCCTCATGTCATGAAAAGTTTCATGAGGAAACTATGTGTCATGGAGGTGAAATAACTTGCCAAGGCCATCAAAAGAGTTGGAAATGCAGACTCCCACCTGTCTGTCTCTAGCACCCTGATTTCTCTCCATGATACCACGAAGGGCTACATCTCATCTGTCTCTCTGTGTGCCCATTTTGAACATCACTAATCAATCATTTCCACTGAGCCCAGTTTCAGAATCCTTTTCAGCATATTATAGGATGCCACTACCAATTGACCAGTGAGCACTTCTAGGTAAAACAATTTTCCAACCCTTCTCTAACCATTTTTCATCCCTCTATTATGCAGGCAACTAGATGTAGACAGAGTAGGCTAGCAGAATGGGACAAGGACCAGAGAGCAGATAACCAAAGAGGCATCTGACTCAAACAAACAAACAAACAAAACAAACTCAAACGGCAAAATGCTGAGTCCAGGGAAGTCAAATAAAGCAAGAAGGATCTAGAAGTCCCCTCAGTTCTGGCAGAAAAGACCTAGGGATTAGGGGGTCAAAGAATTATACCAGTGAGTTGTAGAAAAAGCGAGCTGAAATTTCAAGGATGAATCTGTGTAATCTTGGACTTGGTTTATGCTACTTCTTGAGTGTGGACAACATTAAGACTCAAAGTTTTTCTTGTAGTCACAGGACAGAAGTAAAAGAACTGAGATCACCAAGGCTGCATTTGCAAGGTGGATTTAGTTGGCCTGTAGACATCTGTAAGTACAAATATTTGGAATAGACTGACAAGTCATTCATTGGAAACAACTATATCACTAGATTTTTTTCTTCATTGAATTAACTGAATCAACCATTTGAAATTAACATCTCTAGTCAAACAAATTATTTACTCGTGGGTACTGTTATGATCTGTTTTTACTCACAAGCTTCTGACATCAAACATGTGCGATTTTTCTCATACCAACCCGTTCTCCAACTCCCTGGGCACCAACTGGGTATCCAACGATTCAATTCAATTCTGACACTAACTACCTAGAGTTAGTGCAGGCCCCACAGGTTAGGGGCTGAGTCCCACAAGACTGTCCCAATGTTCAGATGCCAATCACAAGTCTGGACCATCCATACTTCTGACTGACCAGGTATAAATCAGGGCTTTCTATGACTCCCTCCTCATATTTGATAATTTGCTACAGTGTCTCACAGAACTCAGGAAAAGTTTACTTATGATTACTATTTTATTATAAAGAACACAACTCAGGAACAGCCAGATAGAAGAGATGCATATGGCAAGAAAAGGACTGGAGATGTACTGGGCCCCCATGCCCTCTCTGGGTACACCACATTCCCTACACCTTAACATGTTCATTAACCCAGAACCCAAACCTGGTTGTTTGAGGTTTTTATGGAGGGCCCACTGCACAGGCAGGATTAATTAAATCATTGGCTAATGGTGATTAACTCAATTTCTAGCTTCTCTCCCCTTCCTGGAGGGCGGGACTGACAGGTCCCACCTAATCATATGATTGGTTTCTCTGGCAACAAGCTCCCATTCTGAAGCTATCTTGGCGCCCATCAAGAGTCACCTATCAGCATAAACTCAAGTATGTGTGAAAGGGGCTCGTTAGGAATAATAAAAGAGGCTGCTCTCACCTCTGTCACTCAGGAAATTTCAAGAGCTTTAGGAGCTCTGTTCCAGCAACTGGGGATGAAAACCAAATATATATTTCTTACTATATAACAATATCACAGTGGGAAAATAAACTTGTAAAAATAACTATTTGGAAGTAAAAAAAAGAGAAAAGTTGCTATAGTTAAAGATTCACTTTTTAACCAGTGTTGCAGAATATGTTTACATCAAGTTTAGTGGCATTATTTTGAAGAGCTACAAAATATCACATGTATTGATACGTGTAATAAAATAACTCCATGTTGAACATCAGAGTTTACAGTGAATTCTGTTAGATTGGCATGGTTCCTGCCCCTGAGTGTGGACATCTTATTACAGGCAAATAAATGGATACAATATACAAGTATTTTATCTGTAGTGATAAAATTATGTACAGATTGGGAAGTTTTATGGGAGGAAACACCTAATTCTCTCTTGGGGGTAGCTGAGAAAGGCTCACACAGGGGCTGATGACAAGCGTGGGGTTGGTGAGGCAGACAAGAAGGAACAGTGGGGAATGACGAGGACAAGGGCATTCCAGGTGAGGGAACAGAACTTGCAAAGGTGCAGAGGAGAAAAATAAATCCAGGGTAAAAGGGAAATGACAAGGAGTTCAGAGTGGTTCTACTATGAAGTGCAAGGCTGTAGGGATAAATGGCAGGCAGAGTCAGGGTCACAAATGGCTTTATGTCATATGAAGGAGTCCTGCCCAGGGATGAGAACGTGTTGGAGTTTCAGGCAGTTGTGCATTAGGCAGATCATGGTGGAAGTTTGTGGACTATACTAACATTTATAAAGCAAATGTATTCACAGGGCCTAGCTTCCAAAGCCCTGCAGTTTCAGGTATAACCTAACCTTTTAAAATTATGTACAGAAATGTTAATCTTGCAGAAGACAGGAAACTTTCCCCAGGCTAAAGTCTCTGATATAGATAAAGAATTGTAACACGGCAAAATCGCAGGCTCAAGGACAGACATCCTTGGTGCAGGTTAACCTAAAGTTGCTTTATTGTTATGTAAACATACTGAGGAAACTGCTGTAGGAAAAGACAGTATTTGCTAAGAACAAGCTTTTGTTGGTGGATCTACTTAACCTTTTGTGAATCGCATTATGGAATGTCACTTTGTTATTTCACTGATGTTACCAGCTTCTATTGTTAAACTATACTTAGCCATAACTCCACCTGTGTTCCTTTTCTGTAACTTTCTGGCCTGGAGAATAAATACTGGGAGAAGACTCCAGTCTGGTGTTATTTTTCCAAGGAGGAATGCCTCTCTCTTGAGGGTTCCTGGAAAATTAACTCCTTTGGAGCTTCTCACTGCTCAGAAGAATGGGCTTTGAGTAATCCTTTTTGCATCTCTGTCACCCAGAGGGAGAGGGGTGACAGAGAGTGTAACAAACGGTGCCCTGTTTGAGGATTTCTGGCTCCACAGACCAGAGACCATCCTGCCAAGCCTTGGAAAGGATAAGGATGTTTGCTACTCATCCCAACAAGGGAAGTCCTGGTAAGGGAGACTCACCCCAGTAAAGGGGATCACAGGTGGTTCTTGATTAGTGGTCCATACCTGCGGCAGGTCAAGTTAGGTCTTTTCAACCCAAAGGTATTTTTTCTTTTCTCTTACTTTTAAAATATGGATAATTCATTAACAAAAGGGGAGACTCCACATACATTACAACTCCACTGTCTCCTTAAAGCAGCTGGCTGTAAAGTAACTGAATGGCAGCTTGTAAAACTGTTAGTGGATATTAAATAACCATGTCCTTCGTACCTCAAGGAAGGGAGACTTAACATAAGAATTTGGGAACAAACTGGTCACTTGTTAATTATGCAATGGGTCTTGTTAAGGCTTCCCACCTAATAACTTGGAATCTATGTCAAGTCGCTCTGAGACCTATTCAAGACCTCAACAAAAAACACAGACATGTTCATGTCACCAAAAAAGGATAAAACTTAATCTTTGCCAGTGACTGAAAAAACTTTAAATTGGACAATGTAAAGTAAAAAAGGTTAATATTTATTTGCAATGTTGGTATTGTTTGAGCACGTTTTTCTTTCTTATCTGTACAATGCCTCTCTTCTCTCTTAAAAGCAGTGTTTTTTTCTTATCAGCAATGCTTCTCTTCTTCGCCAAAGACTCTGAGGCTTTATGAGAAACAGCCATGGAGCCAACCAGACCTTCTTTGGGTCTGCTGTTTTTCCCAAAAAACCCCAACAGTCAAATGGCTTTCATTAGCTCATCCCTTAAGCTCAGTAACCCATTTGAGAAACAAAAACTAGACTAAAGTCTACCTGTTTAACTACATGGTCTCAAATTTTCTGACATCCACCTGGTTATCTTGAACAGACCTCTAAATTTTCTTCTAGGCTCATCTATGTATTTCTTCACAAAATCTTATGGTAGAGTTCTATGACATTTTCTTAAAAGGAAGAAAATTTTCTCTACATCTCCTTGAAAAGGCTTGCATACTTTGCTTTACAATGTAAATTTGTTACCTTGCTTTCTCTAAAACAGGGTGAGGCCTCACAGATAAGCTTTAACATTGTTTAGAAACAATCTAAACCTGACTGTCCTTTTATACTAGTGATTTTTCTATTTTATCTGTCTCCTTATTACATTTTAAACAAAACCTATAAGATCTTTGTTTTTGTTGTTTATGTCTGTATATATGCATATGTAAGCTGTATGTTATGTCTACATGTTCATGACTGTATGTGTGTTTGTATTGTCTGCATGGTATCAAATTGGCTTATAATTAATGCATGCTCATTAAATAAATAAGTATACTTTTCAAGTTCACATGACCTTAATTATCTAAAATTGTTGATAAAATAGATGTGTCTTCAAAATTTGATTTAAATCTTTTACCTAAATTTGTCTCTAGGTCAATACGCCCCTTCCTTATCTCTGCTCTGCCTCCTGGCCATACTGGGAGAAACAATATCTTTTAGACATTATCTTTGCTCCACATGGCTTCTCTGGATTCCACATGGCCCTAAATGCCACGTGGAAACTTGAGACCCAAGATGGCTAGGGAAAGGAGAGCTATGCCCAATATATCAAAGGCCGTAGTTAACATTAACTGATAAGGGTATAGATATTATACACCAAGTTTTTGACTGGGAAACCATAAATATTTATTTGGTAAAACTAGCTGAGGCTCGAACTGGGCTTTGTGTAATCTGCTTTGACAAATGGACCCCTATTTACTAACCTGAATTTATAAAATTGTTAGTAACAGCACACATCTTTGCCTGGGTTTACTAATCAGACAGGATTACATTTGTCTTTGCTAGAAGCTTTTCAGTTGTAAACCCCACTGAAACCAGAAAAACTTTTCTATATATAAATTTTAGACAAATCAGGTCAATTTAACATTGATAGAGAAAAAACAAGTATGTAAAAAAGAGGTGGTTTAAAGAAAACAATGGATATAAAAATGTGGTTATTGTTAAAAAGGCTAAAAAAATAATTTTTATGTGAGAAAGCATCTGGTGCAATGTGTTTCTGTCCTAGAGTAAAATAACTGGCTATTTAAAAAGTAGGAATTATAGGACAAAAACAGAAAGTCTGAGTAAGTCATGATAATGGTTTGTATGTGTTAATTTATAAAAGAAACTTTAAAAATTGGCTAAAATTAAAAACAAATTATGTATAAATTTTCTAAAAATTAAACTTTAATATCAAAAGTATTCTGATACAGGGTTAGAGTTTGCTCTCCTGCAATGGAACAACCAGATTTCCTAAAAAAAAAAACCCTTAACTGCTCTTAATACAAAATTGTAAAATGTTTTCTTTATCTTTTAGATAATTGGTCTAAGAAACTTATTTCATGTTAATTTCTTGTGCTCTCTCCCTTTGAAATCCTTTGTCACTTTTGTTTTATTTTTTGTGGTAATTTGTGATCTCAAACTATACAAAACCAAATTTTGAAAACTCAACCTAACTAACTTTGAGGAGTTCCAAAGGCCCTGGAGCTTCTCAAAGATATATAAGAGAGGTATCAAAACTAATTGGCTTATTTGAAAAATTAGACTATATGGGAAAGCATTGTCAGTACTGAGGTGTTATGAATATGTGTTCCCAAATCTTGTAAGGTTCTTGAAAATCTGTGTCTTGATATAAATGCTACTGGTCATAATCTTGGTTCAATTATAATTTTAAAATGTTATGTTTTCAAATATTTTATGACAAAACTCTGATAGGTACAGTTTCCTGACAAACTTTGAGTTCATACCTTTAAAGTAAATTTCCAAAATTCTAATGAACTGATGGGTTTGTGAAATTACTCACCAAGGTCAAAACAACAAAAGTTAATTAATGAACTGATTAAAAAGAATTAGGGGTTTTTACAATTTCCTTATTTTAAAACACTGCTGGTTCTCTTAATGTTTTGTTTTCCAGATTTAAGAAAATTCTCTCTCTTAAGCTATCTGTAACTGACAACAGTTTGGTAAAATATCATTTAAAACAGAAATAAAAGCATTTGTTTTCTCTCCATTTGATTCCCCCCAAATTTAATAACTTTAAGTATCTTATAATTATTATGACAATGTGGCTATTTTCATAGGTTCAATAAAAATTAACTCTCTCTTTATAACAGGATATAATTTAAAACTTCGGTTATAAGATAGCATATCTCTTCTAAGTTCCTCTTCATATCGCCCTAATTTGGCCTAACTCCTGCTTCATCTTGCTGCTTCATCTTCCCCCTCCCACCCAGACGTGGGACATGACAACCTGGGAATGAGCCTTCCCAGCACCGAGGGATCTATACAAAGAAAGTAAAACCTTTTCTATCCAAAAATTGATCATCAATGCTTTTATGAGGAATGCTTTGATCATAAAGGGGGAAATAATATCTTGTCTATAAAAGCAGTTCTCTAAAGTCTCACAGCCTTAAGGGGGTGTTTGTAACTTGGATGAGACATCCTGTTCCTAAACAAAAGATTTGTAATTGATCAAAAAATTTTACAAAGACTAGATGCCTTGAAAGCAGCAGTGTCTTGGACAGGTGAACACCAACAAACTCTCTGGACTCAAAGTCAATTATTATACAGAACAGAACCCCATTCTGGAGTTTCAACAACTGGTAATCACACCCCAAATCACAGCGCCAGGAATGATGCTGATGCAACAGCTCTGAGAGATGATATCATCAGTCCCTACCTGGAATAAATTAAAAGGACTTGCCATGCTAAATGATACTTTCTTTAACAAAATGCTTTTGTCTTAACTGTGAAAACTTGATCTATAGCTTTTGCTTTTTCTTTTAATTAAATAAAGTGGGGAAGATGTGTAGTATACTAACATTAATAAAGTAAATGTATTTCACAGGGCCTAGCTTCCAAAGCCCTGCAGTTTCAGGTATAACCTAACTTTTTAAAATGACATACAGAAATGTTAAGCTTGCAAAAGACAGGAAACTTTCTCCAGGCTAAAGTCTCTGATGTAGATAAAGAAATGTAACAGCAAAATTGTTGGCTCAAAGACAGACATCCTTGGTGCAGGTTAACCTAAAGTTGCTTTACTGTTATGTAAACATACTGAGGAAACTGCTGTAGGAAAGACAGTATTTGCTAAGAGCAAGATTTTGTTGGTGGATCAACATAACCTTTTGCAAATTGCATTATATGGAATGTCACTTTGTTATTTCACTGAAGTTACCAGCTTCTATTGTTAAGCTATACTTAGCCATAACTCCACCTGTGTTCCTTTTCTGTAACTTTCTAGCCTGGAGAATAAATACTGGGAGAAGACCCCAGTCCAGTGTTATTTTTTCAAGGAGGAATGCCTCTCTCTTGAGGAAGATTAACCTCCGGAAAATTAATCTCTTTGGTGCTTCTCACTGCTCAGAAGAAATGGGCTTTGAGTAATCCTTTTTGCATCTCCGTCACCCAGGGGGAGAGGGGTGACGAAGAGAGTGTAACAGAAGTTGAGTGGATGGAGCATTTGTGCATGGTGAGATAGGATCCAAGAAGATCTATAAGCAGAGAAAAGTGGTTTGGACATAAACTCTGGTAGTGGCAGAAGGGGTGGCAGGGTAGGTTCCTGTAGCACTGAGCATCAATGGAACTTAGCTGTGGTCTGGAAATGGGGAGCAGAGAAGAGGTATATGTTCAAATATGCTCCTGGAAGCAAGTACATCAGAAATCAAGGAAATCAAAGCAGGGGATTATGCAAGTCAACAGCCTGACAGATATGAATGGGAACATGGCTATTAAGGTGTATGTAACTGAAATTATTTCAATCACATTTTTTTATTAGAGGAGAGAAAAAAATCTTTCATAGACAAATTGGAATATGTGAAAAAGTAAAAAGATAAATACAAAAGTCACCCATAATCTCATTTCTTGGAGACAAATTATTGGTAACATTTTAGTATACAGGTAGATAATTTTTAACATTTGAAATCATATCATTTAAAAATTTTGTATCCTACTTTTCTCACTTAATATATTAAGAAAGTGTTTCTGACATTTAAAAATAAATTCTTCAAAAAGAATGTTGTATAATATGTACATCAAACTCTATCTTATGATTAACTTTAGTATTTTATGATTTCTATATTTTGTGAAAAGGAATTTAAGTATGTCTGAATTGTAAGTGCAAGAAAGTGCTCTAAATATTTGTATAAATAACTCTATTTAAAATTTTTGATTATTTGCTTAGAATAGTGAAATTGTGTTTTTATGCATCAACCTGACTGGGCCATGTGGCCCAGATATTTGGCGAAAAATCATTCTGGGTGTGTCTGTGAGGGTGTTTTGGATGAGACTAACATTTGAATTGATAGAATGAGTAAAGCAGATTGCCCTTCCTAATGTGGATAAACCTCATCCAATCAGTGGAAGGCCTTCACAGAACAAAAAGCCCATCTCTTCCCCTTCCTTGAGCAAGGAGGAAGTCTTCCTACCTGGCTGCCTTGAGTTGGGACATTGCTTTTTTTCCTGCTTTCAAACTCATACTGAAACATTGGTTCTTCCTGGGTCTTGAGCCTGCTGGCATTTCTCCTGAGTTTCCAGTTTGTGGGCTGCAGATCGTGGGACCAGTTAGCCTCCACAACCACATAAGCCAATTTCTTATGGTAAATCTCTTCACATACCCCATTTCTTTCACTGGAGAACCCTGACTAATAGAGATAGGTTAATGCATTTGTAAGTTTCAGATTCATCTCAGGAGTACAAATTGGTTGGGTGCAAAAAGGACATGAACTTATATGACTTCACAGTGTGGCTGAATTCTATCCATCCCTATTCTAGCACTTTCTAAATTTTATACATACACTGCTTACTCATTGTCAGTACTTATTAGCAATTGTTTTTAGAATGTTTTTTTTTTTTTCTGAATTTAATTGCTTATTTTCTAGTAGGCTTGCATGTTTAGGGAATTTACATGTCTGAAATTAATACTTGAAAATGTAATATTGGACATTATTATCATAGTGGATTTAAATGGATTTGTTAATATCAACCACATCTTCAATATCCTCACATACATAATTCAAAACAAATCCTTCAGAAGTTTTGACACAAATTGTTATTTGTTAATCTTACTTTTTCACTTAAAACATATTCTACAGGAGGCTGCAGTTTTCACACCTGACAAAAAGGATTTAATGAGCTAATTTAAATTTAAGATGACATGGTGGAAGTACCACCAATTCCTCTATTGATCTGCATAATTGAATAAACCCAATTAACATTTTTGAGATTATGTCATTGTTGGGCCATCCAGTTTCTTGAGACACCAGTTTGCTCTTTTTGCATTATGCTTAGCTGACTTTCATATTTTCACAGCACTAAATTAAGCAAATAAAAAATAAAATTTGCTTAATTTTTCTTTTATCATAACATAATTGTTGCTTTGCCTCCCATGGATTTGTCACCCCTCTTCCCCTAGGTGATGGAGCCACAAAGGATTACTCAAAGTCCATCTCTTCTGAGCAGTGAGAAGCCCCAAAGGTGTTAATCTCCCAGAACCCTCAAGAGAGAGGCATTTCTTCCATTTGGGAAGTTAACCACGAATTGGGGTTCTCTTCCCACATTTATTCTCCAGACCAGGAAGTTATAGGAAGAGAACATAGGTGGGGTTATAGTTTAACAATATATGCTGGTAACATTCAGTGAAACAAGCAATGTGACATCCCATAATGCATTTGAAAGAGGTTAATTTGATCCATCAACAAAAGCTTGATCTTAGCAAACATTCTCTCCTTACAGTAATTTCCCAGTATCTTTACATATCAATCAGTAAGCCGTCTGTCCTCTGAGCCAGCACCCTTGCTATGCTACAATTCTTTATCTTACAACAGAGGCTAGCCTGGGGAAAAATTCCCTTTCTTTTGCAAGGTTAACATTTTCTATGTACTTTTAAGAAGTTAGGCTAAACCTGAAACTACAAGAAACTAGGACTTGAGACATATATTTGCTTTATAAATATCAGTATATTCCACATATAATGGCCAAATTCCTCTCCCAAAGAGTATTTCACTAAATTAAACCCATTTTTATTTATTTTTTCCATGGTATTTAGTAAAAGAAGATTTCGTATCTGTCTCAGTAATTATCTTGGGTCCATGGAATTTATCCTCTTTTGAAAATTTGCTAGAATAGATTTTTGACCTTCCCTTATTACTAACTTCTATATGAAGAACTCATACCTTCGAAACCCTTTCAAAATGTCTGTAGGAATAGACTAGCACTTGGGCCTGCAGGTGCATGGAACACCTAGAAGGATGCCTTAGGTATTACTAGTTACGTGCACCTGATAGGCAAGCAGGTAAGTGGTCAGAGTCTCCAGGACAGTTGTGAGAATATATTAAAAACATAAATAACTCTTGTATGTGGCAAAGGAAGCCACTCAATAGATCTATGGTGTCCTCGCTCTGATTACTTTTGTCGTTGTCAGCAGGGACTTCAAGGCCAGGGTTGATTTCTCCTTAATGCTGTGAAGTCTATTTCTCCGTGTAGAAACTTCATTTACTGGCATTAAGGAGTTCATATCTGTTGCTTATTGCATCTTTCCATCCACTGTGACATCCTCACATTGTATAATCTGCATTCCTGTTTGATAGGTTTAGAGCATCTTTAATTTGTCCTTCATGATAACTTGTTCGTACAAAGTTCACCATTGGGTTCACAATCTGAGCATCTTATTTTAACCTTTTTCTTTTTCTTTTACAAAATCTGATGCTATTTAATCTAGTTAACTCTGTTAAATCTATTTTTCCTCATACAAATTCTTATTTGAAGTTCAACAGTCTTCAGTTTTGCTGCCACATGATTTGTGAGCCTGGAGAATGGAGACGTGAGGTGCTGTGTGTGTCATTCACACACAGAGGGAGTGAGGGCTCTGGAAAGCACTGGAAATAACTGGATAGCATTACTACATAAGAGTAGAAAAGGCTACTCAAATGAGAGAGCAGGAGAGCTGAGAACCAGTTACAGTGGTAGATTACTCAGCACACTAGAAAAGATAAATCACGCAGGGAGAAATAAAGAGAACAAATTAAAATGTTTCTCCTAGAGAGTCTGAAGGAAAATGCTTACAGATGAGTTTACCTAGTCCTCAGTATTTCCTGAGAAAAAACTGGGTCAGCTATGATTTTTTTTATACCTAGTTTTTATGTTTTGAGAGTGACTTCTCATTTTTTTACAACATTCCAATATGAAGAAATTATCCAGCCCATTTTCAATTCCATTTCTTTCTTTTCTGGTTTGTTTGTTTGCTATTTTTGCATCCCTGAGAAAAGATTGATCTGTATGTCTGTCCTGGTACAGTAGAGAGCCCCCAAATCTCCTGGAAACACTTTCTCAAAAGAATAACAAAAAATTGAGAGAAACTAAGTTCCAGATTAGGACTTATCCTCCAGTTCCCAGCCCCTGAGTTAAGACAGTTTCCTAAATTCAATCATATAGCAAAGTTTTTATTAGATTATTATCAAAATAACAAACCTGTGTTATAATCCTGAATCAAGGGCTGAGGCTGAAGGGCAGAATTCCCTTGGATTGAGTATCCTATTAAAGGATCTACAAGAAATCATCATTCAATAATTATGACGAAACAAGGCCCTGTCCTTCAAAGCCATGAGCCTTGCCCTTGCATAAGAATGTGGAGATTGGAAATGACTGCCCTGCCCGTAGGACTGGGGTATTCCAGCTAGGAGCCATCATTAGACTGTGTTCTCAGAGCCCAGCAAACAGGATGGAGAACACAGAAAATGCAAACATTTAGAAGGAATTTGCAAATAACAGTTTTCCCATTAAGATGTATCATATCGAATACACAGAGGGGAATTCTGGCCCTAATTTAGTGCAGGTTTGTGTCTGGCACATGTTACCTGTAGAGGATTTGGGTAAATTACTGATGTCAGTTGTATTTCTCTTGGAGACAAGGGAAATAGGTTATTGGCACAATAAAATATCCAGAGGCATTTAAAATGTCAGTCTAATCGCAAGAACCAGTAAGGCTTTTAATTACCTTCTGTGCAATTTTTTTTAATTGCTCCGATGGCTGTAGTGCTTGGTAAGTTCCTGACAGAGCAGCTGCAACAAACTTAATTTAAACGTTTTTTTCTTTTTTTTTTTTCCTGAGGCACTCTGAAAAAAGGAATCTGAGATGGAGGGTAAATATGGGGAGTCTCTTTTGTTCCAGATTCTCTGTAGGAATTCTTGTTGTCTGTTGCTAATAGAATCCCACTTCCATGTTCATCCACCTACCTGCATGTTTTTATTTGCTGACAACATGCTTTGGAACAGTTATATGTTTGCTGTCACCCTCCCTCACAGAATATTCTGAATCAGCTGGTCTGTCGCACTAGACCATCACCAACTCCACTCTCCATACACTCTTTGATGCTTGCTTAATTCTACTCTTGAAAATAGGAGGATGCGCAGTTTCTTTCTTGAGATGTGTTGGACATTGACTCGAGGGAGGCTTCTATTTTCTATAGCCTTTAATCTTCCCCAGCTCTACCTTCCTCCTTGATACAGCTATTCTTTATTTATTTGCAAACTGTCTCTATCCCTTATGGCCTCAATTCTTTCCTTCAGGAACTTTTCTCTTATTAAGGGAACACGTGCTGTGGCCTGATGAGAAGTACATGGGCTCTACAATCCTAAATGTCTCAGACTAAATCCCAGTTTGCCATATTCTACCTCTATTTAGCCTTAGTTTACCTCTGTAAAGCAGGAATAATAATGCCTCCTCAGCAGAGTGGCTGTGAGAGCTCAATAAAGTACTGTGTAAACAGTGACTGGCAGAGAGCAGGTTGTTAGCGACACTTAGTTCGGGGCAGTGCCTGCCTCCACTTCTTCCCTCATCGTGCTGTGTGTACTCGCACTTGCATTATTAACTATGTTCTGACACATGGCAGGTCGTGCCTCAGTTTGTCTGTGAGGAGCAGGGCTTAGGTCTGAGGTTTATTTGCTGCATTAAAGATATCTAGCGCAATGCCTTTAGCAATTAATTTTTTTGAGTTGACGTGCTAACAAATTGAAAAATATTCAGGGAATTTAAGCCTGTTAGGAGATGGGTTACAAATTATGGTGGATTTGAGGCTAAATTTTTCTAAGGTGTTTTATGCCCTATGAAGGGTGAAAACTAATTAAATAGAGTCATAGAAAGTTGAAACTGGAAGGTTTTCCTAATTTTATGTGACTACATACTTGCCAAGTTCATAAAGCCAACATTTTTGAGCACTGGAGCTACAGATTGTATTTAATACAGGAATATAGAAAGTGTTTGAGTCCCATTTCCCAGTAGAAATCATCTTGTCATTCTGTTTTCTCTCCTGGAACTTAGTTCTGGGTTGCAGGACTGCCCTTGTGATTGGCACATTTACCAACAAGGTCTTTTTTGGCTTTTCCTGTGTGGCTCTCAGTAACAGGCCACAAAGGTTACATAGGAAAAGGGGCATAACCATGACCTGTTGAAGAATATTAGGGACTGAAAAGAGCTATGTAAGGGGAATACGATCTAAAGAAAGCGGAAAATGGTGATGGATCAGAAGTTTCTAGTAACAGATTTTTCCCGAATCACTTTTCCACTTCCCTACTGGTGTTACCTGCAATTTCACTTGCACTCATATTTTTGGGAGAGCACTCAAACTAGAATAATTCGTACCAGAATTTTTTACACCAGTTTTCTTAAGAAGAGGCTCCTTAGGAACAGATTATAATGTGGGATCATTTGCTGTCCAGTTGACCAGGAAGAGAACATTGCTGGTGGAAAGTGCAGTGTTTATAACCCCTGGCACGCTGTAATGTCACAATTCCTAAGACCCTCATCTGTGGTGAACTGGGGAAGAAAAGAGGTAGAAGAGGTGGCACTGGCTTATGCAATATCTCAAATGTTGGAGAAATATGGATGCAACTATAATTAAAAGAATCACAGATTTGGTTGGTGCCATTAATGCAGTGAAGACTGAATATGACTGGCTCAAGCCAGCCAACTACCAATTCAGAAGTATGATATAAAAACCAGGATGTATCTATGGTTGTATTTAAAGACCCTTATCTTCTCCAGCTACAGAGTAGATATCCTAGGCTTTGTGAAATCATTAATAGCAAGAGATCTTTAACGGCAAGAGATAAAAATCATAATTTGTGAGGAAAGGGAAAGATGCTAAACAGATTGGAACAGAATTGTGATGTCCATGTTTTCCCTGAAATATTTGAGTGACATAGTCTTGAGCAACCGCTCGTCCTGTGTGCAAGTTCATAAGGAAAAGAGGAAATTTGCAAAGTTGTGAGGAATATGTACCTTGGCTGAGAGTTTTGGGAGCTAAATTTCTATTCTCTTTACTTTAATGAGACATTGAATTATTCCAAGCAACCAGCAGCCCCTTCCAGAGCAGAGCATAGGAACAGAGCATGCTGTTATGCCACTTGAGATAAACAATTACTCTGAAAACTGAGACAGGCAATCAATTAAACAAATAAGATACTGTAGGCAAATAGCCATCTGCAAATGAAATGTGGGGTTGGTGGCGAAGATGTTAAATAAATGTGAATATTAATCTGTAATTATAATCTAAAATAAATCTTCTAAGTACAGGGTCAGAGCTTCCAGGTGCTTTGACGGAACTGAAGGATTGGCCCAGAGTAAAAGAAGCAGAGGTGGAAAGGGAGCAGAGGACAATTCTTCCCTGAGCCCAGTGATGATTCTCCTGGTGAGGGTTACCAAAGTCTGTGGGTGCTTTGCATAGGACTGATGTTATACACCTGTCCACGGAGAACACCATGGGATTAAAGACTGAAGTGAGAAAAACGCCAATGAGGAAAGCATTGTTGGCCCAACTGAATTATTAATAGTGCCCCTTCAACTTGCAAAATTATCCCAGTTTTGTTGATAATTTATACTGTTACCTTTCCTGTGCACTATTCACAGTACTGCTTCTTTTCTGAAAAAAATGGGTGGACTACTCCTGATCTTCATGGTTGTGGGAAACAGGTGGGATGAAGTTAAGGAACCTAGTTTTCAGTTCTCTGTTCATATCCAACTAAATGTGTCAACTAGGTTTCTTCATCTGTAAGTTAGCATAGCAATATTTTCTTTGTAGAGGTGTTGTGAGTATACAAAACACCTTACCTATGTTACACATTATTATTATTAACCCTTTGAGTCAAAATTATTAGCATTCAGAGTGAGTCACATGTGATCCAAGTTTTGTGGTATGACCCAAAGTCTAATTTTAGGATTATGGTAAACTAATGAGAATGTGTCTCTTAGATTTTCACTGCAGATTGAATGAGGACCTCAGCTGCTGCTTTCTGAAACCCACTGCTGTGTCTGCACAGAGGCCATGAGCTCCCAGACAAAAACTGAGCACAGGGGACACTAAGGCAGGTTCAGGCCAGGAAGACATGGGAGTTCTCTGAAGGCTGACCTTACCTTAATGAATCTTTGATGGCCTCTCCAAACTTTCCTTAGAACCACTGGAATGTTTCCACCCAACCTTCCTTCTCTGCTCTCTCCTTCACTCAGGGTCAGACTTCTCTACCAGCCTGACAGCTCTCCCAGCCTCTCTCAGCCCCCTCCCTCCACCCTCACAGCATTTGCCTAATAAATTTCTTGCATGTCTAATCACATTTTAGCATCTGCTTCTCAATGGACTCAAACTAACACATGAATAAAATATAATAAAGTTGCAAGGATATCACTCCTCAAATATGCATATCGAGGTGCTGATATTATTGTGCCAAAAACCAATGCCACTTGTTTTTATTTATATTTTTCTATTGAATAGTATAGGTATAAAAATAGACACTTTTTCATCCCTGGTACTCAATGAAGTTATTTTCATTTTAAATGGTGGAAAAATATTGTCCCAAAGACCTTTTATTGTTTCTGCATTGGACTTTGTGAAAAGCAGGAGGATGAGCCTTCCTCTGACCAGTGTCACCAGAATGGGTGCTGCCTCCTGGAAATGATTTTCCTCTTCTTTTGATTTAATTCAATTCTTACTCACCTTGACATCAAACTTATGTGCCCTCTAAGAAACCTTCTCTGATAAATCCAGAAACACTGACTTCATCTCTACCATCTGCCTTAGTACATTTAAGAGATCACAACTTGGCTCTGTTAAAATGATTTATCTTGTTCGTATAAAAAACAAACAAAAAAATTCGATGGCAAGATTATAGGACAAATTTATTTTCAAAAATTGTGCCTTAAAATACATTAAGAAAATACTTTTCAAGCCCTTTAGCAAGCATTTGCTACTAGGCTAATTACAAATTGCCTTCAGCTCCTTGTTAAAGTGGATCCAGCATTTTTATGGCCTTGAATGAGTTTCTGGTATGGTAAACCAAAGACACTCCATTTCTTTAGAAATATTCCGTAGCATCTCCCCCAGCCCCTAAGGGGTCTAATTTGCTATTTAATTCTAGACGTTTATTCATAAAGAGTTTTTCTGAGGCATCTGAGGAGGAAAGTGATGAACCTTTGTAAGAAGGAAGTTAGGGGGAATCCCTCTAGAATAGGGCACAAGAAGTTTGATCTAAAAGAAAGGTTACTACACTTTTCTCTGAGACCATCTGTCCAGAGCCAGCCTGACTTTTTTTCCTACTAAAGTGTAAGCCCTTGAAAAGCAGGGACCTATTTAATATGTGAATAGACCTAAGGATGGATGGATGAAAGAGCAGGCAGTCCACGAGATAGTTTGTACTGCTGTATCTGTTTGTGGGACTCTATCCCCTAGGATTGCCTGTTAGCAAAATAGGTAGTAGACATAGCTGTCTTTCAGTGTTACATTCCCTGCCTCTCTGTCCTTAGGATCAGTAATGACGTGTCTGCTTGGAACCACTACACAGAGGGCACCAGCCCAGCTGAAGAGTGCTGGGTCATTCCTTCTGGTCTTTTCTGCCTCCTATTACATGTTTTATTTTCCTGGTCCCTATTCTGCTACTGAGATAGCATGTGCTTATCAACTACAGTCACTTGTCAGGTACTCTATTTATATTTATATTTAACCAGGAACTTCCAGAGCAAGAATCCCAGTGGAATCAAGTGATTCTCTCAGGGTCACACTGACAGTTAGCACTGGGTATCTGGAAGCCATGTTTTTGGACCTGGCATGTTGCTTTTCCTATTAGAGGATGCCATTTCAAATCAACCACATGTTTTGTTACTCTAATTTTACCCTACATTTCTACTTAGAAAATGAAGATTTTCTATATTTTTATGTGTCCTTTAGTTTTCCATATTTTCATTTTTATTTTATTTGTAAGACCCAACTGGGCTGCATAAAGCCACAGTAGGACAGGGCTGTCTTTTCCTGAAGACAATGTGCCCCTCCCTCCTCTTAGCAAGCCTGTGGCATTGCAGTTAGATGCAGGCTCCTCTGCTCCTGACAGCCCCGGGATCTTTGGATCTTGACTTAAAGGCCATGGAGTTTAAAGTGGGTTAAGACGCATAATTCAAGGTGCCTTTCCATCCAGGCATAGCTTGAGTATACTGAGAACATTTGGGTTGGTGGTGAGGAAATCCACGAGTGAATTTTCTGGCGATGTAGCGTAACTCATGATTAAGGTTATCAGTAATATCTAACCTTTAGTAAATGCCAGCTGCATGATGACGGCTGGCATGCTTTCTATAGACACTGAACTGCAGTCAGCTCAGCCAGGCCATAAGAATCTATTTAATAGAAGTCTAGTGGGAAATGACCAGGATCTGACTACAGAAGATTAAAAGTGACAATGCTAATTGACTGCCAAGGTATCTACACGAAGAGGGGCCAGAAAAGTCATTTAAGTCGAAATGAAATTGGACTGATTTGATATTCGGAAAAAGTATTACTTTCCTGCTGTGTTTGGCAGGGTGAATTAACTGCTTCATCTTTCTTAGAGAAGAGTCTTTGTGGAACGAGGGCCTACATATGGTTGTTGGGAAGAGAGCTTTGCTCAGGTGAATTAGAAAAAAGAATTGTGTCTAAAGTTTTCATTGATACTGCAGTCTCAGAGCTTAATAACCAGTGAGCAGTACTGGTATCTAAATTTTAAAGGGCTCTAGAATGGCTAAGGGAGACTCATTTCTCATCTCCCCTCAGGACAGAATGCCAAAAGGATTCAGCTACTGATGGAGACGTGGGTTTCTTAATTTAGAAGGCATTTTTTTTTTTTTTTTTAGTTTAGGAAGGACACAAACTAATAAAATTTTAAAGTCAATATTATCTCTCTTTTCTGACTGCTGTAACCATCTTTAGAACCTCCTTTCATTCTCATAGAATCAGCAGGTATGTACAGCTTTCTCATCCATGGTACTTACGACATGATCCAACCAGCTCAGGGATTTGCACCATCTCTCCTCTCCTCTCTGCTACATCATTTCTTCTCATCTTTCAGATCTCAGCTTCTGTGGATTCATTTTTCAGGAACATCTTCCTGAACCTCCAGACCAGGCGATGTGCACCAGTATCATTGTGGTTAAGGCCACAGAATCTAGAAATAAAAGGCCTAGATAAAAATTATGACTCAGCCATTTGCCAGCTCTGTAATCTTTGGCAAGTTGCTAATCCTTTCACAGCCTCAAGTTCTCCAGCTATTAAATGGAAATGATACTGATTGCAATTACTTTGTAGGGTTGTTGTAAGAAATAAATATAAGTGGTATCTGTCATTGTTATAAGCTCTTCTAGCCTTTACTTCTCCTTCACTGCTCTTTTCATATTAGTACTTTTAGTACTAATTATACGTGTTAGTGTAGGTACATATTAGCACATGTATTGGTGGGATTATTTGGTAAATACCTGTATCTCCTATTACAAGATAAGTCCCACAATGTTAGGGGCTTTACCATTGGATCAGCAGGGCCTAAGATAGTGCTAATTCGTATTAGACACCGATTGAATATTTGATTGAATAAAGGAAAAAATAGTGGCTTCTGTTGGTGGCAGCTTACAACTTCTTACGCTGTGGAAACGGTAGCCATTTCTATCCCTAACTTTCCACAGCTGTTCACTTAGTGCTTCTTACCTTCGGCAGCTCTGCTAAGGTCATGTAGCTGTCAGATTCTCCAAACCACTTCTATGAGTGACTCCAGGCATGGCTTCCTGTTGAAAGCCTGAGAATAGTAACTCTCAACCCTGATGTATCATGAGGTGAAAATTGTTCCATATTCGTCTGTTTCTGTTGCTTATAATAGAGTACTTGACACTGGGTAATTTACAAAAAAATAGAAATTTATTTCTGTCGGGTTTGGACGTTGGTAAGTCCAAAGTCCAGGGAACATGTTTGGGGAGGACCTTCTTGTTCTGGGTTGTGACTCTCCACAGCAACACAGGGTATCACATGGCAAAATCACTGAGCAAGACAGAACTAACTCTCACTGCCTCTCCTTTTAAAGCCATCATTACCACACCCATGACCGCCATTAAACCATCAATGAATTAGTCCATTCACTAGGGCATGGTCCTCACAATCTAGTGACCTATTAAAGGCCCCACCTTTTAAATACCATAATTGGATTTCCCACCCCATTAATGGTATTCCATATACATTTAACATATTTTTTTTACATAGTTGTGTTTGTCTACCATTTTGATATTGTGTGTTCTTTGTCCCACCTGGTTTTTGTTTCTCTATTTCTTCTTTTCTTAGTTATTTTGTGTTAAAATAATATCTTAGCATTAATTTTAATTTCATTGTTTTTAAGCTATTTCGCTTTTCTTTATGATGTACATTTTAACTTCTTGTAGTTTGCTTATATTTAATATTTTACATGAAATAAAATGAATAGAAAAAATTAAAAGGTAGTCTTTCATATTATCCATATTTTCACCTTTCTTTGTGCCTTTTACTTTCTGTAGAACTGAATTTCTGTCTACCGTTAGGGTGGAGCTATTTCAGTTTTGCCCTTAGTCTTAGTGTACATCTCTCACTCTAAAATGTATTCCTCACTTTAGAGGATGGCCATTACTTTAGTCTTTACTCTTAAGGTTGGCCTTTATACTTTGATCAGGCCAAAACTCTAGTATCACCCTGCCCAATGCAACTTTTGATATTTCTGTTCAGCTTTTATCCCCCAAACCACCATCCTCTGCTTATCCTTGCAGAGCACTTGCAGAGTATTGCTTTGTCCACACACATGTCAGCCTGTGATTGAGAACTGCACTGAATGTCCACATAGACTTTGGCATTCCTTCCCGCTCACCTCCACCCCAAGCTTCCTTTTCTCTGGTAATATGCTCCTGAAATTTCAGATGCTTCAGCAACCCTGGTTCCCATCTCTGCACCTTCAATTCAGTTTTTCCAATGCTCTGCTTGGCTTCTACCTTCTTTATTATGGCAGAAAGCATGAATGAATGTGGGGCAAGCCTCACGTGTTCCTTTTCTTTCAAAGACCACAGTTCTGCTTTGCTTGTTGCTCAATAAATATAGAAAAGAAGTTGCCTTATGTATTTTGTCCAATTTTATAGTAATTTAAAATATGAAGGTGAGTTCAGTATCATATACTTACTCCATTGTGTCTGGAAACAGAATTTCCTGTAATTCGCTATTTAAAAATAAACAAGATGGATTAAAATTTAACCACCTAATAAAGTCACTTTCATATTTTTAAAATTTCAATGTGGATTTTGAGTGCCAGAGAATCAGATACAATTATGAATGGCATAATACTTTGACTACCTTTGAGAGTGTGCCCTACAGATGAGTGTCATCTGTCCTGTGGTTTGTGACAGGAGATTGACAGCTGTTCCTGACAGGGAGCCAGAGTTTGCTGTGATGTCGTTCTTTACTAGAACACATTCTAAGTTACCTGTGGGAACATTAGCGATAAGATGAACAGCCTTCCAATATTACTGCCCACCTA
This sequence comes from Cynocephalus volans, assembly GCF_027409185.1. Classification (NCBI taxonomy): domain Eukaryota; kingdom Metazoa; phylum Chordata; class Mammalia; order Dermoptera; family Cynocephalidae; genus Cynocephalus; species Cynocephalus volans. The sequence goes on along the minus strand of NC_084460.1, from coordinate 208,896,239 downwards.
TCACAATTCCAATATTTTCTTTGAAGTTGCTTATTTTGAGTTCCATGGATCTTTTCAGGGATTAATTGTGCTACCACAATAAATGCAAGTTGGGAGGCAAATTTGCATTTTAATTTGCACATCAGAGAGGCTAAATATACTAGGTGTTCTCAAAGTCTAGATTTCAAGACTAGTTTTGTATATAGCTAGTTCTCACTGATCAACCACTGATCCTAGCTTTGTTCTCTATTTCAGCTTCATGGAACACCATTGCTGTATAGTGTTGGGCCCATTACCTAATAGTTGATTTCAGTGACATTTTCTTATTTCATGGAAAGGGATGTGTTCATGGTGACACTGGATAATTTGTCCATTTAGACATCAGAAGATGGGTATCTCCCAGTCACTCATGTAAATGTTGGAGACAAAACAGCAAACACAAAGTCAAGGTCCTTGCTTTTTTGGAACTCATAGTCTAGCGGAATCACACTAACCCAGAAACCACACTGCCATGAATTTGCATCAGGTTGGAAGGCTAACTAGCAGTATTTAGGAGAGGAGTTTCTTCACTGGGGAATCTGTGGCAGGCTTATAATCTCACCTCACTGAGATGTGTGTTTCATCAGTGAACCAGTGTCGGGGGTGAACACTTCATAGTGTACAGGGAGGGTGAAGGCCCTCCTTATGTGTTTTTATTCTAATTTACCCCTGTGATAAACACATTTGGGAGAGCCGCTGGCCTGACATCAGCTAAGGTTGTTCTCTGGTCACCACAGTTCATGTTTTGAAATACCTTGAGGCATGTTACATACACATTCACTAAAGTAAACACTTTCACCTACTGTGGGTACCTGCCAGTAGCTACCTTGTTCTCTGCCAATTCTGTCTGAATTCAGTAATTTGGAACGTAGCAAAACAGAAAACTTTCTTACACAGTTATAAAAGGTTATAAAGATATAAAGGGTTATATCTTTATCCTGCTAGTCAGAATTCATCAATGTATAAAAAATATTAGTTATTTGAGGTATGTGTGTATGTTAATGCCAAAGTAATGCTGTGTTACTTCAGGACAGACAGATGACAATGTTTAATTTTTTAAAAAATATTTTCAAGAATAAGTGAAATTTGCAAATAACTTATATTTATCAAAATAAGAGTTCTAAATATTTAACTGTTTTGATGGAAATCTATCCAAATTACACTTATAATAAACAGTGCAATGAATACAATGTCATACTCAGCTCATTAAGAGCATTTATTGTTATGTTGTTTTATATTAGATTGTCTAACCAGACCAGCTGTCATCAGACTGTTCAGTTGTTAGTGTTTCTGTAGCCTTTCTAACACTTCCTTTTTTCTGTCTATAAATAATAATATGTCAGTTTCTAACACTTGCTCCTTATCCCCCACTTGTTAATAATCTCTCTGGGTTATTTTGCAATTATATTGGTTTGCTAAGGGAAAAGATAATTAAGATTATTAAATAAATAATTTTGATTTTATAATACAAAGACAATAGAATAGTGAAAGCATATCGGCTTTGTGAGTTTTTTTTCTTTTCATTGTAGAGCACAACATTTAAAACAATTTTTCTTGGTAAAGCATGTTTCTGTTTTGATATTTGTGATAACACTGACCATAAGCATATATATTTATATGTGTATTTGTATTATCCATATGCATGTTATTATATACATAACATATATGCATGTTATTATATATAAAGAGGTTATAATTATATGATCATTGCTTCTTATATCTAAGTGAAAGATGAAACTAGAGTTGCATTTCTCAAGAAAAACATGACTTTTTATAAATAGTAATAAGAATGTCAAAAGAGTGGAAGAAAAGTAGAACAGATGTTATATACTCACGCTAAGATTGGAATCTTTACTATATCATTTTTAGAAATCCATCTTGAACTACATATTAGATGTTAGAGAATATTCATAGTTTCAATAACATACAAATAATAATTTTTCTCATTTATATACTCAATGTGAAGCTGAGAGATGGATTACAGTAATTAGTAGGAAAACAAACTTCATAACACATTACAGTTGTTAACGGGTCATTTTAATTTTCCTACCTTACCACATGAAACATTTTAAAGAACATTAGAAAATATCCCTAACCCAAGCTCAGAAAAGTGTAGAGTTAATAACTGAATATTCTTCCCTGTAGTGGTGGTGATCTAACAATAAAACAGACCTTGGAGGCAGAACTAAAACCTGAAAACATTCGATAAGTGTGAGTCACAAGCAGAGCTCTACACAGGAGGAGGGCATCAGGTGGAACTCCAAAGAACACTGTTCTATTTGTGTATCCACCTTCACCAACCAGACTAGAAGGCGACAAATGTGTGTTTTGTTCAGTATAGGCTTTTGCTGTTAAAGGATACCTTAATGCTTTCTTAAGCTCCCCTGGATCCTTCTCACTGGTTTTGTGCATCCAACCTGAAGCCTCTACATGTTAGTAGCTCACACCAGCAACATTCTTCACAGGATTTCCCATGGACTCCTAGGAACCACCTTCTTGGAAGCATCTTAGAGTTTACATAGCAGCTGGAGAGGTCTATAGCTAATGAATGATAGAAGACAGGACACCAAGGTCTGATTCTGGCCTGGAGGGAAAATCAAAACGAAACAAATTCTGTAGCCTTTACTCTCTAGAGCTCTCTGTGAGATCAGGCTGAGGCTAGGATGACACTTGAAATTGTTCTTTTGCTTAGTTTCTTCTTTCTTTCTATCCTACATCTCCCACTCCCTTACCTGTTTCTCCTAGCAGTATTCTCCCAATAATTCATGTACAAATTCTTGTCTAAGCATATGCTTCTAGAAAACCTAGCTGAAGATAGTGGTGGTATATTCATATCTACTCTTCCATTGTTTTCCCTTTAAGGATCCTAAAAATAATTTTTAACACCATATGTGATGCTAATTGAGAAATAAACAACAAAATCATAGTCTTGGAAAGAGATTAGAACCTTTACTTCTGACTGTCTTCATTGACCATGGAGGAGTCTGAAGACCACTGTCAGAACTAAGAGGTAAGTAGAAGAGAAGACAAGGGCAGGGCAGGTTAATAAAGTACAGAAAGAATTCAAGACTGATTCAATAAGAACTTATTGAACATCATCAATATGTCAGGTTTTTCCATAGGCATGAGGAATGTATGACTTGCCCATGAACCTTATATTTTAGTTGGAAGAGACATGAGAAAACTACCAAACAAAAAAAGTACACATTTGACATAGTAGATGGCTCTCTTTCCCTGCTCGGGCTTCTATGACAAAATACCATAGACTGGTCATAATAAACAATTGAAATTTATTTCTCACATGCTGGAGGCTGGGAAGTCCAAGATTCAGTTTCTGGTGAGGGCCTGGTTCCAGGTTCGCAGATGGTACCTTCTCACCTGGTAGAAGAGGTTAGCTCTGGGGCCTCTTTTATAAGGGCACTAATCCCATTCATGAAGCCTCCACCCCCCAGAAGTCCTTACCTACTAATACCATCACCTTGGGGGTTAGAACTTCAACATATGAATTTTAGGAGGACACAAACATGCAGACTATAGCAATGGTCCAAGTAATTATCTCAGGTTCCACGAAGTCCCTCTAGAATGAAATGTTAATTCTCCTTCACAAATAAAATGACCACTACGAGTAAACAATGTTTTTCCTTTTGCATTCATAAGAGCTGTGGAGGAAAGAGAGAAACTTGTCTCTGATGGGAGGTTATTTTCTCCACTGTTATTTGTTGCAGAGTCTCCCAGACACGTATTTCATGATCTGACTGTCAATAAATTCATTGTAAATGCTGACTATCCTTGACTTCATCCATTAGAGACTGGCGATTCAGCTCAACCACAACATAGTTAACCAACTCTCATTCTGAATGTTTACTTGCTACAGCCCCACTGAGACGCCACTTCTGTAGAAGCAACAGACACCAGTCTGCTTTCTCTTCCTCCCATTTATGAAACCTGATCTCAACCACTCACCACTTTGTATATTCTCTTTCTGAAAGGTATTTACAGATTAAGTTTTTTTTTCTAAAAATATTAGTTTTTTGTACAAGGGATTGCAGCCATCATTAAGCCAGTGGGCGTAAATTTTTTTTCTTAAATCAGGAGCCATATCTTCATTCCCAGCTTTGTAGCATATACTCTGACTTCAAATGATGTTAGTTTGCCAGTCAAAGGATTTCCTCCACTAACATCCGTAGAGGCCTGCTTTTCAGGGTGATTGGATGAGTAGCTAGTAATTCAGTAATAGTAATAGAAGATTAAATTGGGCTCATTAGAATTTTGCAAACATACCTTAAACAGTTTTAAGCATTAACTGTACAAATACTCATTCATATGGCAATTCTTTTCTGAACTTTTCCTTGACTATGGGTCCGTGATTGGAATTGTATAATCCAATCATGAATTGTATTTCTTGTTTAAACCACATCCATAATACATTGTCTACAATTTCCAGTTTCACTTCTTTAAAATGAAAAAAACAAACAAGAACCTAAAAAAATTTGCAAAGCAATCCAGGTCTAGAATTTTTTAAATTTCAGATTAGTTTAATCTTTTAGATTATTTTTGTCCTATTTCAGTTCAATTTTTTGTGACTAATAGTTATTGAGTCTTAGCAAAGCATTCAATTATTTCTATAGGCATAACAAACTCTTTTTTTACTTTCATGTTTGCATACTATTTTATTTTAGCTTCCTTTACAGTTCACATACTATTAAGTTACATAATTATAAAAACAATTTCAAATGGCGTAAAAGGTTTGGGAACAAATAACTAGAGTGATGGGAAAATAATTTTGTGGTCATTCTAGGGATTAGTTAGGGAATTAATTGTTCCATGAGAATCAGTTTATTTTACAGAGGGACTTGAGAGGGTCAGTTGTTTTGGAAAATTGCTTATATGGAAATAAAATAGATTCTCTGGAGTATGCTCCTGCCCTTTGAAGGTAATGAAGTATTTAGTACTAGGAATGGGGCGTTGAAGAAAATAAGGCAGAACTGCTGAAACTGTAGTATCCTCTTGGAAAAAGTGAATAGTTACTGGGAGCACTCCAACTAAAAGGCACAGAAATCCAGAACAGTGCTGATTCTCCTGATCACAAACTCCAGGTCACATATAAAACAGTACTGTTTCCTCATAAGGTTCATGGACGCACTATCTCAGAGAAAGAATTGTAGTTTACATTTTGAGATTAAAGTTCTAGGAAGGTTCTCCTCAAATTATTTCTTGAAATTCCACAATTACTGGTCTTTCTTCTTGGGCTTTTTTTATTAAGTTCTAATCTCATGCTCATTATAGCACATGAAATTACAAAGTACCTACCCTGAAAGTAGTGATCAGATTTCCTCTATGAAAGGGTTAAGCCAGCATGAGAACATTGAGTGACTCTGTGTGTGTGTGTGTGTGTGTGTGTGTGTGTGTGTGTGAGCGTTTTGGGGTAAGGAGGTAACAGCAAAGGAGATCTAGAAAAGAGGATAAAAAAGGGAAAACAGGAAACCTGAAACATAATTTTCTCTTTCTCAGTTCTGCTGAGTGCTAATTCCCCACTATTTATTCTGTTTGCCAGACAATGAACTACTGAGTTGAGACTGATGACTTTAAGACAGTACTAATTTCAATCTTCTATCATGAAGAATATACACTCAAATTAGAAGTGAAACAAGTCAAAGTAAGTTTTTTTTAAAAAAGAAAGAAATGTTATCTGTGATTTTGGTGAAAAAATACATTTCTCCATCCATTACAAAAAAGTATTTACTTTTTTTTCAAATGTCAATATGGTTGATGCCCCATTTATAACCCAACACACCCAGATTATCCATCTCTGCCGCAAGATATAAAAGTTGCTGCAGTTTTGGGTTTTTGTTTTGTTTTGTTTTGTTTTGTTGTCTTTTCATCAGCTTACTATTTTGACATGTAAAGAAGAATAATTTGGTAAAATTTTAAACTTTTACAAAGGTAAAAAATGGTAAAATAATAATAACATTTGTCTTCTGTAGGGAAATATTGGCATGACATTACTATAGAAAAATTGGTTTGTGTTCTGAAATATGTCTCATAGCTACATCAGATTTTAGATTTTTAAAATTAATCTAAATTGTTCTTTTTATATTAATGTCTATAAAAACATCAGGACATGAAAGTGTGGAAAGATATTCTATGAAGTAGGCGTAAAATTTGGATAAGAACCTTGAAATTCTCTGGACGCTCATTCTCTATATTTGACATTGACTTAAGGTCATTTTCAAAGTATAACGTGGCATATTTCTTATTTTATTAGTGTCTAAATTGTGGACTTCTTGGGCAAACAAAGCCCTTTGTAAATGGCAAGGAAATGTCTGTGTACTCTCTTTGCAAGATTCTATCCAGAGAACTGGGGGAAGAAACGGTGTACTATGTGAATGAAAAAATTAGAATTTATGCAGCAGATTCATGTAATGGAGAAGAGCCCAGAATGATTAAAACATTGGCAGCAAAAGCTCTCAGCAGTGAAAGTAAACTATGGTCTACTAGTCAACAATTTCTGAACTTGGAATTCTACCCCGTTTCTTGTCTCTTATCCATGCCCCTCTACCACATGCCAGAATCCAACACCCAGTGCCATCTGTCTAATCAGACTGGTAGAGTGATGGGGTGCAAAAATGCAGACAAGGATGCCTTTTATAGTTTTTTTAAAGGCTTTATTTTGATGTTGTTAAGGAGGGAAAAGTGAGTCATAAGCAAAATGTGACTTACTTGAATTGGCTTTAAAATCCTAAATTGAGAAATAATAATACTTCAACTCATTTGTTTTCAAATGGATAACAAAAAATACAAATTCACCTCATGTTTGTTAAACACCTATGATATTCAAGGCATGTTCCAGGCAAAGCAAAGGAACACAGACAACCGGTGGAGAGTAAGCAGTCTGCATTGCATACTCGATAGCCACGAGGTCCTGTGGATTGAGACACTGGAAGGGCCACTGTCCCAAGAGATAAGACAGGCAAAGCAAGCAGGGGTCAGTGGAGGAGGACCCTGAATGGCAGGCTAAGCAATATGGTTTCTGTGCTACGGGTAAGGAGAAGCCGTCAAAGCTCTCTAACAAGGAAAATGAGCTGATTAAGGGGATTCAATTTGATTCAACCTTCACAATAATAGTTATATGTGAAACACTTCATTCCATTTTATACCTCGGTGAGTTAAGGAGGAGCAAGGTAAGAGGAAGAGGAAAGAAGAAAAGGGCAAAGACATTGAGTGAGCACTAGAGAAGTAGAAAAAAGGAGAAATGATGTCTGAGGAAAAAAAAGAAAAAGACTAAAGAGAAAATTAAGTATGTTTGTACTTGGGAATTAGGTGGAGGATATAATCAGCTGCTCTTTTAGGGTGTGAGCATATGAGAACTCAACCACCATTCCCTAAACTAGAAGTTAAACTTGGTGGCCTGCAGTCTACAAGCACCTAAAACTTGCGTTTATTTTATTTGTTTAATTTTCTTTTTTTAACTTATTTTTAAAATTTTTGTTTTATTGCATAGTTTTTTAAAGACATATTTCAAATGTGAGACTTTATCATTAAAAATAAATACAAGGTATTTGCATTTAAGGATACCTTAAAATTAAAAATAATATTAAAACAAACATGTTTAGAAAATTTGGGAGTTACTCTATATCCTCCCCTCCTCCAATTTGCAAAAAGAACAGGGGACTACTTGTGAGAAATGTATCAGATGCTCTCAAAGTGCCTGTCATGCTTTACCAGCAGCTGTTAAAAGAGCATCTGCCACAAATATTTAGCCTCCCTCATGTGTTGACACAGTGCTTTGTACCACTTTGGGCAGAAATTGCTTGGTCAAATCTCAGTTTTGCAAATTTTCCTCTTCTCTTGCTTCAGAAAAACTAGTGAACTTATTTTACTCTAGTTTTTTATTTTTTGAAAAAATGATGGGAGCTGATTAAGAAGTACTGAGCAGTATAATATAACATATTCTTCTATGTTTTGGCATGGTTGCTTATCTATAAAAATCAGCACTGCTATTGACTAATATTGCTAACTATATTGCCAGCTATATCGGTCTCCCATTTGTTTTCATCCAGATCTATGCCAAAAAGTCTACAATTGTTTTCTTCTCCATTTTAAGAGCATATAACTCCTCACCACTCACTAGGAGAAATGCATAAATTTATCTATGGGGGGTTAAGGTCGAAAAAGACATATGTAATCATGATGGTTTTGAATTTGACTATTGAATAGGATATTTGAAACAGGCAAGGACTAAAAATGTTATCAAATTGTACATTTAAAATGGGTGAATTTTACTGTATGTATATAATACGTTAATAAAAAAATATTCTTTAAAGTATAAGATCTAAGATCACTGGATAAACATGGCAGAGACTGCATGCATTTATATCTGCTTCCACTTCAAATCCTACCAAAATAAAGGTAAAGAAAAGGAAAAGTTATAAATGCATAAGAGCAAAATGACCAGGAATGGAGAAAACAATTCATTAAGGTGAAATATCAGTAAAATTTAGAATGACAGAAAGCGAGGAGGAGAAGAACCTAAGTCCTACATGCCTGCAGAGATGGATACAAACAGGTAGTCGACCTATTTGTTGATGGGCCTTCAGAAAGTGATAATGACAGAAGGTCTCAGGAATTGGTCTTGGGTACTCCAAAATGGTGTGACTGGAGTACAGAGCTGAAAATGGAATGATCAAGAGTCAGGCCAAGAGAAGCCTGGCTTTGAAGATTGGTGAGAATGACAACTTGGACTTGGTTCAACATTGCTTTCCCATTGGCACTGACAAATCATTACCAAGATAATCCCCAAACAAAGATACAAGGGAATACCCCAGCTGCCAGTGTCTCTTCATTTCCTTCACAAGGGTAGATTAAATTTAAAACAGCTTCATGTTCAAGAAATCCACGAATCAGAAGATCCCAGAGCCACAGGCTCGTATCTTTTATACCGTTATAAAAGGTAAGATCACTCAAAGATCTGTCTAGGGCTATATGAAGAAATTCTTGCCATGCAATAGGTCTATTCTTTTGAATTCTGTAAAGACCTACAGCAGGCCTAGTCATGGCCCACCTCGGGGTGAAAGTCAACATAGGTCTGTTGGACCATCAGGACCCCAGCCCTACCCCAGATAGCCCAGTAACTACCCCTTCCACCCTCATAGGAGAATAGAGGTTGACTTGGCATAGATTGAGCAAAACAGACTTTGTATTTGGGAACACTTGACATAGTAAAGGAAAGAAGATCGATCTAGATTCAAAATGGGGGAGTTGAGTAAAAAGGTATATATAGAATAGGAAGATCACAGACTCCTTCTCAGAGGGCCAGCAGCCAGGCCTGTACACCGAAGGCAGAGACTAAAGGTCCTCTGCATAGTGTTAGAGAAGATGTTCACTGTGACTAACATTGAGGGCTTCACCAATGAAGTGCTGCACTCACATATCACTCCCCACATCGAAGCTCACTCATCCCCAAGTCACCCCTAAGCACACAGAGTGTACACTTAGTTTGCAGGTGCTTCATTCTTTAATGTAGACATTCAGTCTAGGATCATCAGACATTTAGGAGAGCATCTAGGATCAAAAGTAGGGATTGAAGTCAATAAACACTATGAGAAAACTTAGAGAAAACAGGGACAATGCAGAGAAGAGAAAAAAATACAAATACTTCAAACAGTTCATTGAAAAAATTAATTAAAATATAATAACATCAAGGTTAAGGGTTTGGATCCTTGTACTGGCTAGCCCCGCTACCCCCCACTTCCCCCAAAAAGATAACACAAATCCTTCCATGAACTTTTTGAAGACCCTATACAAATATGAGTAAAATCTATAGACACTCTCTTCTGTTCTTCCTTAGGCCCCATACAAAAATACAAATGAATGAGCAGTGGAAAGGTGGGGCCTGCGACTGACTACAGTACTTGAAGTAGGCTTGAAGCATGACAACACATGTGTGCTGCCTTTGCCCTGGGTGATCTAGGTCCCATAGGACATGTCTCGATTGGACTAAGAAGCAGAACAAACTTGGGATTCCTCTCCACGGCAGACCCCTGGGCTTCTCTGTGGACCCCTGGGTCACAATGCATTCCAGTTGCCATTCCATTGTCCCCAGCCCTGCTGACCTGGCTACAGAGGGTACCATTGAGAAGTGAGGCTGTTTTTCTCAATTTCTTTTCATGACCAGAAACTGGCAGCTGCTCAGTTGGGGGCCTGTGGGAAATAGCTAGACCTGAGCTGTTAGGCTGAGTAGTAGGTTTAAAGGTGACAGGGAGGTCGTCTCATCAGGGCACACACACTTCCTGTGACCCCTGACTCTGGCAGGTGGTTATGCTGAAACAAGGCATCCTCCTTACATCTGGGGAGAAGGTTTAGGGCAGCAGTATACTTCTTCATTCCATTAACCCTAGAGATCTTCCGGTTAAAGTGACCCCTTATCCCCGGTCTGGCCTGGGTCTGAAAACTGCAGAAGGATAATCATGGTGGGTCCTGCTCGAGAGCCCGGCTAGCTGGGGACATCTCAGGGGCAGCAGGAAGGGCTATGCGCTCCGAAGGCAGTTTTCTGCACTCTCCTATAGCAACAGATCGGCTGCTCAAGTCTTCTTTCCTTAAGGGGACCTCGGGGCCTCACAAGCCCATCACCTTCCATTTTGAGCTCTTCTTCCATAACTGTTGGTTCTGGTACACGGAGCACTAAGTTGTAAATCCACAGCACTGCAGCTCCTATGCTGTAATGCGTCTGTGTCCGTTTGCACCTTCCTGACCTGTTTGAAGCGTGTGCATGCCTGTGTGTGTGCATGTGTGTGTGAGGTAGTTCATTGTTGATGATATATGTATATAACAGCTGATGTATTTATATGTGAGTACAGAATCAGTGCCTGTGGCAGTTCTGTATTTTAAACTCACTGAATTAAATTAGTTTTATTTTAGGGAAAGGGGAAAAAAAGGAAGGAGGGGAAGTATAGGAAGAAGGACTCTTAGCTAAATCAGTCTTTGGGACTATTAGTCATGATTTCCTCTTGAGACTTCGTTAATAATAAAAAAAATTGAAAAAATAAATGGAAAGATTCACATTAGCTTTCAATTCTACTTCTCCACGAAATTTTTGAAGTACCCTTGTATATTTACAGATAGATACATTAGATTGGGCCACATAAAACTGCCATTTTTATAGATCAAATGATAAAATAGTGGCAATTTTATAAGGTTAGTAATAACTTACTGTGTTACTAATAGAAGTTCTAAAAGAGAGAAAAAAGAAAAAAAAGCATAGTTTTGTTTTTGTTTGTTTATTTGGTTTTGGTGGTAGGCTGAGTAATTAACAAATAAATAATACTAGATCATTTTATAGAAACAACGGATACAATCCTGTTGATTAAAGGGATGCTCAGAAAAAAAGGAATCTAATGATGTATATTATTGCAAAATTTTGGAGCATGAAGGAATAAGAAAAAGATGCTGAAAATATTCTAGATATAAAAGAATTGGTCACACACAAAATAAAGAATATAGAGGAGCGTTGGTCATCTCACTGACACTAGTGGAATTTAGAAGACAATGAACAATTACTTTACAATGCTGAATAAAAATAATTTTCATCTAGCAATTCTCTCCCAGCCAAAGTGGATTAAAGAAAGTATTTTCAGACATCCAAATAAAAATATTTACTCTCCTCCCCATGTGCTTATCTCAAGAATATACTGGGAGATGTGCCTCACCCAAATAAAGGCAAAAGAGAAAGGCACGAGAAATTGGTCCTGACCCAGGAGGGAAGTGAAGGAAATTCCCAGAATAAGAGCACAGAGAATGCAGCCAGGCAGCTGCCCAGGAGAGCAGGTGTCTGGATTGAAACAGGGAGGCAAAGCTTCAAGAGGGGTGCTCAGGAATAAAATAGAGATAATAGATTATCTAGCACATTTTACCATTTGCCGAGTGGTATTGAGAGGCTTTTGGATGGATGGTGAGAAGTAATTATAGGTCTGTACAAGAACAAACAAATGGAGAAAGTGAAGCAACTATTAACAAAAAGTTATAGGAAAAGTAAAAGTAATCATCCCCAGCACTCAGCCCAGCAATGAAGAATATTGCATTGTAAAAACAATGTAAGTACTGAATATTGATAAAACTCCAAGAAGTGATATATAATTGAATTTTGTTGGGTAGGAAAAAACAGTAAATGGAAATAATTGTGTTAAAGAGCTAAATATTAAGCTGCAAAGTCAGAAGCCAAAATACGGTATCTAATAAATACTCATAGTAGCTTAATTTTAAAAAGCTAAACATCTATCAATAAATAGTTAAATACACAAATAGTGATATATCTTTACAATGGAATAATACTCAGCCATAAAAAGGAATGAACTGTTGATTCATGCTCGGCATGAATGAATATCAAAATTATTATGCTGAACGAAAAAAGCCAGATTAAACAAAAGTACATACTATCTAATTCAATTTATATAAATCTCTGGAAAGAACAAACTAATTTGTAGTGATAGAAAGCAGACCATTGTTTGCCTGAGGCTGGGAATGAGGGAGGTAGTGGGGGAATGAATGGATTTCAAAGAGGCATGAGAACACCTTTGGGGGTGATAGGGACGTTCATCTTCTTGATTGAGGTGATCGTTTCATGGGGGGGTGTATGTATGTATACATAAATATGTATATATATATGTGCCAAAATTTATCAAATTGTAAACTGTAAATATTTGTGGTTTATTATACATTAATTATCCCTTAATAAAGCTGCAAAAATAGTCTAAAATTGACAAAATGACAAATTTCAATTTAAAAAATATATTTTAGCCGAAAGATATAAATAGCAGAAAACATATCTAAAGTGTGGAAAATGGCAGCCTGTGGGGAGCAGGATTGGGGAAGAGGCATATACTGCTTGTTCTTAATGTAAGCCTAAAAGTTCAATTTGCCTTTTAAAATTATGTGCATGCATTACTTTCATAAAATTTCATAAATTTTTAGGTCCATTCTAAAAGACACATGTATATACACACTCATATGTACTCATGTTTTCATCAAAGTAGATAAGAATGTGTACATGAAAGGTTGATTTTTGTGTCCAGCCTTTGTGGCTCAATAATTAGCAAATGAATGAAAAGGGCTCACTTTTAGTCAACTGAAAGGACAGCTCTCAGAGGAAAAACCTTCACTTGCCTTTTAAGATTATCTATCTTTGCTTGAAATCCTTTGCCACTCCCTTAACCACAAAGATAAGAATGTAGATTCTAAAGAAGAGTGGTTTTGGAGAATTGGGCAAATACAGCTGATAAAACCTTAAAAGTACAGTTTCCTAAGTCTCAACCAGCTTTCCAAAGTTTCGAAACTTTTGTGTTTGAATTTTCCAGTGGTCAGGAACAGTAGGTTTGGAGTCTTCCTACAATAAAAGAGGATCCCCCTCAATACTGTGATGATTGGGCTACTATGTCCCAAGTATATCCACATCATCAGATGACATGAATTAAAACAAAGATAGAGATGTAAAAAAAATCTTGTTTTCATAATGAATATTCACCTAAATGAATGAATGTAAGAATGAACATACCACAACCAATATCTGATATATGAGAAGACCAGAGTGTATAAGGGAAGCAAAGCATGAATGTTGGTTCAGGTGACAGTCTTGTCATGCTGCTTATTCAACTTTGTGCCACAAGTTTTCTTGGATTGCTATGACTATATACTGAAACATGCATAAGAAAGTTATTTATAAACAATGAAAGTAGTAATTTATGATTAATTATATTTTGGATTGATAACTGTGCCACGGAATCTAGTGGTAAATGTTTAGAACAGCACACCTTATAGTAACGTTAAATAACTTCTAAAATTTGGTCATAATCTTGATCATGGTAGCATTGCCTTTGAGTCTGCTTTTGATTACAAAGTTTGTCAGCAGCTGATCAGATGAACCTTTCTCATATGGGAAGACCTGTGATGGATATTTAAATAACAAAGATCAGCCACCTGTATTTGATGACTTTATTGCCTTGTAGGAAGAGATCCTGCTCCTTTCAAAATTATTACAACTTGGGTGAGAAATCCCACCTGTCTTACAAATGCTTCCTAATGTGTTCACAGTTTGTTTGGGTTTTTTTCCCCCAATTAGTATAAATCTGTATAACTCCATATTTCACTACTCACAAGCTTTTTTCAAAACAAATCGATGATTTGCTTAAGATTGAATGAAACTACACTGGTTTTAAAAAGCTTGAACAAGAATTACAACGATGCACATGGAGATGTCTATCAGAAAGTGGATTAAATGTACACGTAGACTCCAATCTGTCTAAATAAATCATATTCACATTTCTCTATCATCATCCCTTTAAAAAACCTTTACCTTCTTCTACCCCCACAGCCACTGCACACAGACACAGGAAGTAAAGGCACTTTAGAAGAATTTCTATTAAACTTTTAACACTTGTTCCAGAATATAAATATACTTGATTATTACTAATATAAAAATCAACAACAAGAGATAGAAGGGGAAAACCTCATATATCTAAATTGTCCCTCGTTTTGTTTGGGGGGGTTGGGAAGGGGATTGAGGAAGGTGGAAGGGAATGCAGGTTCCAGAAGAAAAAGTCAAAGCTTTGGAGATGAATGAAAATATCATAACCTTTTCAGATGATGGGCCAGGAGCATTATAATATGTTGGTCTATATTAGCACTGAGAGAAAGCAGAAGTTCCAAGTCCTTACTAGCTAAAAGAAAACAAATAATCATGTACTATGTTTTAATGTTTATAAACAAAAACCAGAATAATTAAAGAAAAATTATTACTCATTAATTTCAAATTGTCATTTTCTAATGAAATTTACATGGAGCCAGCAACTCTCCAGCAATAGTGAATCCTTGACTGTCTTCTGTATGTGTTATGTATGTTTGAAGCACAGAAAAATCCTTTCATTTCTTTGGTATGGAGGATAGGGCTAATGATATCTTTAAAGCTACTGTGGCACAGACATTTTACAATTGAAGTCAGAGAAGTTACAGAGAACACGAGTGACCTATAGCATATTCAAAACCATGTAATCAGAACCCAATTTCCAGAAAAAATCTTCCAAACAAGGAAAATCGCAGGCACCATGGCAGGAACATGATGTGTGAGAGATGTTGATAATGTGATGAGATGAAGAAAGAGCATAAACTTTGAGGTCAGAAGTGCTTGGTTTAAGTAGAAGCCCTGACACTGGCTCAGTAACAGCACAGCCTGGGGCCAACCTCTTGACAGGCTCCCTCCTAGCTGAAACATGGGACCAGTATGCCTGTCCTACTACTTTCCAGAGTTAGTATGTAGAGATCAAATAAGATAACATGTAAAACTGCATCAAATTTTGCAAAGGGTTATGCAGACATAATTCATGTTTTTCTTTCTTAGGTAAAACCAAAAGAAGTCTCAATCATAGGATCATCTGAAAACTTTTTGACCTAAGGAGGTATAATAAGATCCTGTAATTCGATCCTGTATTAGTTACCATGGAAAAGCAAATTTCATTTACTGTCATTGAATTTTTTTTTTTATAACAATGCTCTGCATAAAACCTACTCTGATTAGAGTTTGTGAATGGTGTGCAGAGATTCAGTGCTTTACGTGAAGTGATTTTAAGATTCTATCTTCACCCTTTTGGTTTGGGGGTGGCAGATTGTACTGGTGGTGACACCGACTTTTAATGAACAGAGAAAGAGACTGAGGTGAAACAGGAGATATTATGTCGCAGGTACACAACAGGTTTTTCTTCTTATTTAAGATACAATCATTTTTAGCTCATGCCTTTTAAGAATTACATCATAAATATTGATGAAGAGATCACTATTACTCCTTTTATCTACATAGAATTATGGGACTTGAGAAATGTTAAAATATCCAACAACCCTAGTTTATAATTTTCACTATCATTTTTTTCCTGCTTTAAAATAATTAGTTAGAAATATCCATCTAGAATTTTAGAATTAATAATGTGATTAAAATTCCATGACCATGTTTAATACTTACACAATCCAGTATGGCACTTTTCACCACGGTAATGACTGTACTTGCCTATATATATCGTGAATTCCAAGGGAAGGAGCAGTAATGATGTCCAGGCCCTTTGACAGAAAGGCCTGGGTCCACGGTCAATGAACTGGGCTACGTAGCAGTGTAATAATACTCAGACTGCGTGTGCATGTCAAGCCTAACTGTGGCTCAGTGTAAAGAACGACATTTCTAAGTCGAGCTGCCACGTCTATGCATAGACTTGAACACGTCAGCCCAGATCATCTCATAGTCCTTACAACCTGTAGTGCTGTGCCTTGCCTTACATTGTAAGTGCTCCAGTTCAGGAACAATGTATTTTCTACATGCAAGTCTATCCATATCATAAGAACATACAAGGCTATCCATATCATAAAAAAGTTGGTTTTTATTGACTATATGAACTTAAGTTAGTAAGTTTGGGCTTCAGGTTCCACACTGGAAAAACAGCTTGAAATTACCTGTTCTTACTATCTCATAAATGTAAATGTAAAGGTAGGAATGTTTTACAAACATTAGATGATCTTAATAAATTCACTGCTCGACCCCCAGCCACCTCCTATGACTCTAATATGACTTTTATGGCCTGACTCTAATATGGCCTTTTCCTTTAGATGACACTGTCTGCCTTAATATCACTTCAAAGCACGCAGAGGCTGTTCTTTCCAGATATTTCATGAGAGGGGCTACAGACCCAAGCCAACACACACTTTCTAACAGTCACACAATTCTCACCATTGGGAACTGTCATTCCCAAGCATGACCATGTGAGTCTGTTTATGTTCAAAGGCACATCATCCCAGATGTAAAAGAACTTTACTTCTTCTAGCCCCTTGTTGTGAGGGTTAGGGGTCTTTAAGGAAGTCTCTCTTTGGATCAGCAAGAAAACGAGCAAAAGAGTATTTTCCCTCTTCTAAGTTTTTAGGAAATAAATGACACCAGCACACCCACTCTGATAGTTCAGATAGTCATTTTTAATATATTTGTAATATATGAGTATATGAATATGTTTAGTCAGTTTTCTCCTGAAGGGAGACCTGAAGGTGCACTGCCTTGGCTGCCATCAGTGTTCTAGATGATCTCCAAATTCCTTTCATCACTGATATTCCAGGATTCTTTGCTGGGTCCTGGGAATACCAGCAGAAGGAGATGGCAAACCCAGGGGACAGTGGGATAGTAGAACTAAATCACTGCATGCAGCTACTGCATAATGATGGCAGAATCTTTCCTAGCTGAAACACTTCCTTGATTTAGGTGTGCCAGAGACCTGGTTCTAATTCAGCTGCAACTGCATGCACACAAGCATGCAAGTACACACACACATGCATACGCTCGCATGGAAAAAAAATAAAGTGCAGGCAGTAATTGAGATTTGGCAATTACCGAATATATTTCGATTGATGTAAGATAGCACATTGGATACTTATACCTATTAAAGGTATGATTTTTAGACTTTATATACTCTATAATCAAAGAATACGTGATCTGTCGTTTTCGTTGGACAATGATCCTGTGATGGCTCCATGTTTTTCTTCTATACATGTGACCTCATCTCATGTACATTTTTTATAGTAATAATGAAGTACGGTTTCATAAATTATATAACTACCTTGTTATACTTTGAGAGCTAATTTGGGCCTCAAATTAAATTTTTAAAAATTTGAATGTTAATACAGACAAACATTACTACTCTTTCTTCAAATTAACAAAACAAAACAAAACAAAAACAGAAAGAATGTGTAAAAGGCTCTTGTTTTGTTCTGTTTTAAGGTGATAAAGACTATGTAAAGAAATATACCTAAACTACTTAGGCTCCAAACAGTCTTAACAGTCACAAGCATTACTCTATAATGGTTATCACTGCTTGTGCTATTCATTATAAATTGAATACTTACATCTGAAATATATCAAGTCGAACCCTAGATATGCTTCCTTTTGACATCTTGGGATGCACGTATATAATGCTGGAAGGAACTCATTCCATCCTGTCTAAGAAATAAAGAACATTTTCGGTGAAATAGATGCAGAGACATTGGGAAGCTGCAGAAAAAAATGTTTTCAGGCATTACAGGAGATATGCATTTTCTTCAATTACCTTTGGTTGATACTGTTTTCATCAATAAAGGTCTTCATCTGGTTGCAAAAGATACAAAGAAAACCCTTTTTATATCATAGTGAGAACAACCTTGATGCAGTTCCCCTGGCTTTGAATTACAATGTATGTCATCGGTAATGTAAGTTGCTATAATTTACTTCTGACATTAAGATGTTGCTTCAGGGCATATTGTTGCAAATGTATCCTATTCACTTTCTTGCCTTCTAAATGCCCTTCATGTTTCAGTAAAACAATCCAATCAAAACTAAAGACCAAAAACACTGTAAAACAAATCAAGCATACAAACGGTTCCTATGCATTCCTGTTACATTTTAGCCCTTTAGCCAGAGGCTCTTAAATTTCTTAAACTGTATATAGTAGTTTAACTTAGCAAACTGGCCACAGAAAATGTCACCATGGATATTGTTTTCAGTCAGGTTCTGAAGAACTTCAAGGAAAGACCTGGAGGATACTGGAATTATTTGGAGCGGGGGGAAGCCACCCCAGGTAAAGCTCTCAAAGATCGTGTCCAAGGTTAATTAAGCGTGTTCCTTCCCTCATGCCAGCTTGGTGCAGAACCCTTGTGGTAGCGACCTCACACTGGAAACAGTGACCAAGAGCCCCTCTACATTCTTCTCCACTGAGATGCTCCCAGTAAGAGAGAGAGGGACTGCATTTAAAGGATTTAGTTCTTTTATGGTTGGTGGAAAAGAATTCAAAGCTGTTAAGGAGACATCCACCTGCAGAGCCTTTGGAATAAGGATTTTTTTGGTTGTTGCTAATAGTGATAAACTAAATTTCTGTAGTAGGATATTAATCCACTGCAGGAGAGCATTGCCAAGTGTTCATCGCAAAAATTTCAGTCCACCAATGGGAAAGTGGTGACAAAATTGTTTCTGTAGTGATGCTTTCCATACAGAATCCAAGGGGGCTTTTAATATTATCAAACAGAATAATTTAATATTAATTCTTAAATACACTACTTTCAGACAAATAATTTAGAGACAGAGAATGTGGGCATATGTGTGCATGTAGAATTTTGCACATTACAAATGACTTCAGAGTCTGAGTCCTTTTAAGTAAAATCTTCCTGTTTTTGATTATTCTATGTATTACCTAATGTCAACCAAGCATCTACTTAGTATGAAATCACTACTGTACTAGGTACTGGAGACACACTGGTGAATGAAATAGACATGGACCCTGGCTTTATGGAGCTAACATTCTACTTGGGGCAGGCAGATAATATACAAGTAAACAGATAAACAATATACTTTCTGATAAACACCATGAAGAAAATAAACAGGCTGATGTAATTCAGAGTAACTGAACTGAATGATGTTGCTTTACGCCATCAGAAAGACTTCTCTAGAGCACTGATATGTGAACTGAAATGCAAATAGCCAAAGAAATCTGTTCAGAGCAAGTGCAAAGAGTTTCAGAGCATATGCAAAGACATAAGGAGGGAATAACTTTGGTTTATCTGAGGAAAAGAAAAATATAAAAGCTACAGTAGCTCATGCCCAAGGAGCAAAAGGAAGTGATACAAGAAGTAGGCAGGGACAGACCACATAGAGGCTTGCAGGCTGTGGGAAGAAATGTGAATGCAATGGAACACTGTTGAAAATTTTAAGTAGGTTAACAGCCATCTCACTTACATTTTTAGAAGGTCACTCTGGTTAGTCTTGGGTAATGGTACAGGGAGGCAAAAGAGGAAAGAGGGAGAGTAGGACACAACTAGAACAAAGGAAAGAGATGGTAGTGACATGGGCTAGGATGATGGCAGTGAAAATGGTGAGAGGGATCCAGATTTGGGTACATGTTAGAAGTGGAACCCACAGAATTTGCTGGTGGTTTGTGGTAGACAGAATTCTACAGAGGACCCTAAGATTCCCATCCTGTTACACATGCCCTGTATAATCTCCTGCTCTTGAGTGTGAACAGGACCTGTGATTGTGATGGGATAGTCATACATGGTTTTCTTATAGCAACACTGGGGTGAAATTTTTTGGCTGGCTTTGAAGTAAGTTGACGTGTTCTAAGAGGGCCACATGGCCAGGACCTGGGTGTTGTCTCTAGGTGCTGAGAGCAACCTCCAACTGATGAGGAACCTCAACCTTATAACCAAAAAAAATCTGGATTCTACCAAAAAACTGAAGGAGCTTGGAAGAGAACCCCAAGCTTCAGATGAGATTGCAGCCCTGCTGACACTTTGATCACTGCCTTGTGACACCCTTAGGCTAACCAGTGCCTGACTCCTGATCCATGGAAACTGAGAGATAATAAATTTGTGTTAAGCTGCTAAGTTTGTGATAATTTGTTATGCAGTATAGATGTTTTATAACAAAGAAGTTAAAAATGAGATATAAACCAAGAAGTTTAAAGTTTTTGGCTTGTTTTCTAAATACCATTCTCCTATAAAAGGAACAAAATCCACTGGAAAAAATAGCTGATCTTGGGACTAAATCAGAGAATGAATAAAAGAAATCACAAACATATTCTTGTGCCAGAAAGGAAGGAAGTATTCAAAGAATGTCAGAAGAGACATTGGGCCAGACTGAAGGGGACTCCCACTGGCTAACTCTAAGATCACTTGAGCATCAAAATTAATAATAGTTCACAACCCATTAAGACAATAGCATTTCATAAGTCTGTTCATGTAAATAAGAGAGAAATAAATTAAGGAAAAGGAAAAGTTCCTCTTTAAAATCGAATTCTAACTAATAAATCTAAAAGGAATTATGGATATAGAAAACTCACAATTTGATAACCATCATTGTCATGGTCGATTCAGGAGGGAGGTATGAATGGATGCTGAGTGCAGGTTCAATGGAGAACAGTAGATCAGTCATGGTCCAAGAAGAAAAACAGAACCATAAGGAGATTATATGTATATGCATATACACACACACATACACACATAAATGGCATTTAAATATGGTTTTTTTTATAGGCATTTGACCTTTTTGCAATTGTGGAAGCCAGTTAAGCCAGTTAAGCAGGCTGCTGTTGCTGTAACTGGAGCTTTAAAGTCCAAATTATAGGCATTAGGCAGAGGAAAATGAGTGTAAATTTGGGGAGGGGAGGTGGCAAGAACAAGCTGGAACCCCCAAACATAAGCTGCAGACCATGAAGATGGACTGAAATCTGAGGCAGTTCTCATTGTTCCTGACTTTGATGGTGTGGGTGTCCCTCAGAACTCAGGGCCCTGCAATCTGGGCAAGGAGGCAGAGAAGCTGAAAAGGGAATCAGGGAGAGCTGAGCAGTTATGGGTCTGGCCAGGGCACACCGGTGGGATAAGCCAGAAGATAAGTGACAGCGTGTGACTGCTGCTTCACCTCCCCGTCTTAGTTACCCAGGATAACTAATCTTCTTGTGTGCCCCAGTCTAACTAGAAAAAGTCTGGAAAATGTAGTTCCACCTAGCCAAGTTGACACATTACCAAGGCACCATAAGCAGAATATAGGTCTAGACCTGGTGTATCTTTCCACAAGATATATCTTAGAGACAGAGGGAAATGATGACTTTAAAGTAGAAAAACCTGATAGATACCAACCTGATGTAGGTTTACATCAGCTCTGTGGGAAGGATCACCCTCGTGAACCTCCTGATTCCCTCAGAATGATGCAGCACATTTTGGTGGTATTCCTACCAAGAACACAACATTCTCTCTAGACCTGAGGAAACCTCGGGCAGAGGGACATCCTGCAGAATGAGATATCTGTACTCTGTCAACCATCAAAGATGCAGAAAAACAGAGGAAGGCTAAAGAACTCTTCCAGATTGAAGGAGACTAAAGAAGACATCAGAACTCCATGCAAAGCATGATCCTGGATAGCATCCTGGACCAGAAAGGGAAAAGAGACCTCATTGGGATAGTTGGAAAAATATGAATGGATTTGAGGTTTGGACTGTAATGATGCATCAGTGTAGATTTTCTATTTTGGATGATTGTATGGCGGTTATGTTGGAGAGTGTCCTTGCTTTGGGAAAATACATACATACTGGAGTATTTAAAGAAGAAGTGATATCATATCTGCAAATTGCCCATAAGTTGTTCAAAAAATAATAATTATAATGGATAATATATATTATATGTATTCACAAGGAGAAAGACATGGAGTAAATGTGGTAAAATATAAATGATTGGGGAAGCTAGGTGAAGGAGATTAAGAAGTTTTTGGTACTGTTCTTACAAATGTTCTTTTGGTTTAAATTGCTTCAGAATAAATTATAAGAAGAGTAAATGGGAAATAAATAAGAATAGGAAAAGAAGACAATAAATACTGACAATGATTTCTCTAACTTTTCTGTGAAGAGGGGACTGAGAAGTAGAGCAGGACTAGTAGGGATACCTGGTGACAAGAAAGGATTTTTCAGAGATGGTTGATAGAACTTGTTTTTACGTCGATGAGAATGATACAAATGATTGAGAGGTATGCAGAAAGAGCAAGTTCAGAAGCAACATCCTTGAAAATCACCAAAGGCATGATGTCCATATGACAAGTAGATGGATGGTCTCTGAGAGAAGCAGGGACATTTGCTTTTTATAACAGAAAGGAAGTGATGAAAGGATTCAGTTTCTACTAATTTTTACTAAACATAACATGTTTGAAACCAAAAATGTTGCCAGCCTTGATGGTTAGCAATTAATCAGGAAAAAAGAATTATAATTAATTTTAAAAATCAAACTTACATGTATCATTGTTTGACTTCTTTTATTACAGAGAAAACTAAAAATAAGAACGTACAAATCACTTCCAGCCACCTGGTCTACTGACTTCTGGAGAATTTCTTACGGAGCCCATGTGGGAATCAAGGCAAAGAGTTTGATTGGGACCCTAAAACCGGCCCCATGCACTCCTCTGGCAATGACGTAAGTTATGGGTTGTACCAATAAAAATGAGTTGCATACCAAATCAACATGTCAAAAAGGCCTACAGGAGGAGGAAAGCCTGTCGCAATTCTGGGGAAGTTTGTGATCCAGTGTGGTCAAATTATCCAAAGACTTGCAGATTTATACTGATGGCTCCACTTGGGATTTTTCAGAAAGTTAAAAACTAATTTTCATTTGGAGCACAACAACGCTTTGGTTTGACTGGGAATGTGTGTGACTAGTAGAAACGAGCAATTGGAGAATTAGACTTTAGCATCTCTTGTACCAAAGTCTTCAGACTTATTGAACTTTGTCAATGAATCATATCTTTTTCACAAACACAAATTTTGCATTTTTGAAACCTGGCACATAGGAATTAGTTGCTATTTTCACCTATTCATCAAAGCATGGACTTTTTATATAAGTCCAGAAAATTATCCTTCTGAAGAACTGATGAATTTGCCACTGTACCGTCCCTACTTTTACTCATGAATTTCTCCATATTATATATATTTAGTTAAATATATATAATTCTTGCCTGTTCTGGAAACATTCTTTTTGCAGACTCTTTGCTAACAAATGAACTTGCTTATCTCTATCTGACATGTGTATGCAATGCCACCTCCACTAGCCCTGTGCATCAAACAGCGTTTGAGACCAGCTTAAACCCCTGCCCCACCACTTACTATGTTCTTGACCTTGATAAATATACTTATCTTCTCTAGCCTGAATTTCCTCAAATGTAAAATGCAGGGGGGTTGCATCTTGTGATGCGTTTTATGTGTATGCTCCTTCTATAACATAAATGTCCTCTAGGGTTCCACTAAGTACTTTAATTCTTCTCCTGGGATTCATGGTGTAATTAGTTTAAATCACCTGCATTGAGGCTATTGAGGCTTAATACTAAGACAGAAAGAAGTAAACTCTTTAAGAAAGCATGGACTCTTTGGAATTATCCAGCCATTCCATATTTATCTCTATGTTTCTTTTAAGTTTATGATAGTCAGTAAATAGTTATGGGCTCATCTCAGGACCTAATTCTGAATAAGGTGGTCCTGCCCTGTGGTGCCCATATCATTGGGGTGTTTTACAGATTTAATAAGAGCATAAACCTGTAGTACTTAGAGAAGTTTCTGACACAAGGAATGTTATCAGCAAATGCTGAGTTATTAGTATTGTTCTTGATTATCCCTCAATCATCCCTTTTACCCCAAATAATGTTACTCTCCAGAACCCAAAGAAATAATACACTCCACTTGGACAACAGTTTGGAAACTGTAAATACTATTAAATGCTATTCCTTGAATAGCCTTTGTAAGGACACAAAGGATTCAAGCGAGGAAATGTCACTGGGCCACACCAGAACCCAGGTCTTCTGATTTCCTCTCATTGCCTTAACTCAACAGGTGATAAGTCCATTCTATTGCTTAGATCAGAGCACAAAATATCACTCAACTGACAGTTGATTTGTTACCTACTTCTTTCACCCAAATTTAGTCTGTCACTAACAGAGATGCATATATGTGTGTTAGTCCATTTCTGTTGCTTATAACAAAAAACCTGAAACTGAGTGATTTATAAAGAAAATGAAATTTATAGCTTACGGTTTCAGAGGCTCAGAAGTCCAAAGTCCAGGGGACACATCTGGTGAGGGTCTTCGTAGTGACTTCAGTAATGCTGGGTATCACATTGTGAAGTGGTGGAGCAGAGAGAGAGAATAAGAGAGACAGACTCTGTCTTCTTTTAAAGTCCTCAGAACCACACCCCGATCACCATTTTTAATCCATTTGCTATGTCATGGTCCTACCATCTAATCACCTCTTTAAGGCCCCACCTTTCAATTTACCATAATAGGATTTCCCACTCTCTTAACAGTCACAGTGGGGCCAAGTTTCTAATACATAAAACTTGGGGGACACAATTCAAGCTCCAGTGAGTTTTGGGGGGACATAATTCAATCCACTACAACATGCTTCCTGTCCTTATTATTTCTTTCTCCAAAGAGGTTAGAAATCTTCATTTATGTTGTTCATATCCAGTGTGAACAGAGTTCCATTTTTTGCTTCACTAAGGCTTTCTAATTTAGTGGTTAAGTACTTTTGCTTTCAGCCTATTAATTTGATTACCATTTCCATGCACTTCTATAGAGGCCCTAGAAACTTGGTACTTTGTGAAAGCCTGTGTTTGCACCCAGGATTAAAGAAATCCCATCACTATATCCCAGTATGGACTAAGGCATTTGTTTGTGTTAGAAACCACAATGTGGGTTTACATTATTACAACTTCTGCATTAGTCACTAGAGGATCTCTGGGGCTTTCAGCCACGCAGAAATGACTGTCTACTTAGAAAAGGAGTGTAAATACAAATCACTGTTGATGGCAGGCAGTGTAAACGCTACAGAACCATGCAAATGACAGAGAGTTGAAGCACATGGTGACCTGACATCACTCTTTATCTAAAACCATTTGCTCAGCTTCTTAAAACTTAAAAATCTTATTAAAATGACATAGGAAGGTACAGGATTCTAACACAAATGAAAGCAGACTTGTAAAATTACTGTTGATATGATCCTATCATAGGTGTGTTAAACTAATAGATAAATGGAATGGGAAGATTTCAAAAACATTTCATTATTCACTCACCGCCAATCTTACAAATCCACTGCCTCTTCATCAGTTCCTGCCACGCCAGCCTAAACAGCACTCTGGGACACCTCCTCTTTAGCTTTTCCTCAAGACCTGAGCTACATTTGGTCATTCTGAAGTTGGAAGAGGTTGTAAAAGTTCTAGTGAAAACTTTCTGACTGGGACTTATGCCTTTAACCTTTGGGGGATTGAGAGAAAGGACAAGATATAACTTGTGGCTAGAGTGTCCATTGAACCGTGGATGATTTATGATCTCAAGGAGAAAGGTGTCAAAAACTGATTGTTTTCCCCCAGCCTGTCTTGGGATCTTCACATTTAAATTAAATACACACAAGAGATGGAATACTGTGTGAACCAAAATTATGGGAAGGCTTATGTGAAATGAGAAGAGCTCAGTTCTGCATTTAGCTGTATTTCAGGTCCCTTACAGAGCTTTTTGGTTTAAATTTTTTATAAATAACCAGCAATCATCAAAGCCAAATTAATTCACAGCTTACATGTGTGGTGAAACTGACTTGTTTCTTTCTAGATTTTCCTGGTTGTAAAGTCTGGAGGAGTTGAAGCAGAACTTTTCTCATATTTTTATGGCTCAACTTTGCCAATTTCCTGTGCTGTGTTTACTATGTTTAATCTGCAGTTTTTTAACCTGTTGGTCAATTTCTTCATCTATCCATATGTGTTTATTTACCATATTTTATGAATTTATTGTGTTGATACTACGTGCTAGGAGCTATGGAAACTCTGGAGAGACAGCAATAAACCTGTCCCTGCATTCGACAAACTAACAGGCTAGAGAAGATGACAAGCAAACCAGCCATTATAGCCATGTTATATGGGCTATGGCCAATAGAGTTGTTGGGAGGTATGAGAGCACAAAGGAAGAAAAACTAATTCAATCTCAGTTTGGGAGGTCAGGGAGGCTTCTCAGAGGAAATGCTATGTAAACCAAGATCTAAATACTTAGTACGTGTTTTCAGGAGCACTGAAGTAAGAGCACAGGTATATCTATAAAATCTACAAGATTGTTATTTCACATTCATTTATTTCTTCCTGTCCATGTTTATTGGCTACATTGAATTATCATATTCATTCATTTGTACTGGGAGATAGGTAAGCAGAGTGGATCTGCTCATTGTTTAATAAGCGATTCTTCAAACTGAAATATGAATGTAATTACAATTTATTGAGCACTTACTATGTGCATTGCTCTGTTCCTTACAATAATACAGTAAGTAGATGTCATTTTTACATAGGAAACGATGCCTATCTAGTTAAAGTAATTTTCCCAAAATTGATTGTCTTAATAAATTGTTTTTCCAGTGAAGAAAGGAGGGGCTTTTCCACCCTGTCACTGGGGAGCAGAACAAAAGGGACAGGCATAGGTAAGCACGGTCTGATGCTTCACACTACTGAACTCCCTGAGTGTCCCATTTAAGCAGTTTGTTATAATTACCATTATTAGTATTAGCATTATACAGAAAGTGACCTCAACTCACACTTCAGAAGTTTATAGGCAAGTTCTCACCAAACTCTTTTAATTATGCATCCCAGCAGTTATAAAAAAGAAAGTAAAATTTAGCATATACATTCATCTTGTATACACATTATATGCATTTTATAATAATGTATTTCTTACATGTAAAAACACACACTAAAAATTACACTAAAATTTAAATGGCCCCAAATATGTATAATCAATTATGCTTCAATGAAGAAAAAAATTAAATGGAAATGTATTCAACTAAAAAATAGAAATACAAATTCTGGTTTTTTTCCTACACATTTTCTTCCTTGATGATACCCACTGGAGGAGGCTGGATTCATTTATAATCCGTTGTTTCAGAGCATCCATCATAGTGCTAAGCAAATAGTTGCTAGTTGTTTAAAAATTCCTAGATATTGCAAGACTAACAATCAATAAATAATAATCATTTGTAGAATGAGTGGAAGATAGAATGAATAATGATATGTTTCAGAGGTCTGTTGGCTCCTAGATCATCAGTTACATATATTTCTTAGTTCTCATTCATAATACATTGCAATGGTGTGGTAAGGTATGTCCAGTTATAGTCCTCCCTCAGGCTAGATTGTATTTTGATTCTTTAATCAAATAAGTGGAAATTTTAGGACACCAGATGACAGTGGACATGAGAGATTTCTCATTGGGGGTTTACAGGCTCTTTCTTTGCTATGCACAGTATCCAGATAGTATTTGGACGCTGTCAACACTGCAGTCACTCCTCTGTCTAGTGATGGTAAACGTCAATCCATCTGAATGGCACTAGGCTCCAGAGGTGGTAGAAGCCTTTCATATTTGAGCATTGATAATGACACAGTGGTTGTCACTGCTCTGACAGATAAGTGTCTCCAGGTTCCTCTAGACTACCTTTTCCACAAGGAGAAAGGGTGTTGTAAGTCTTTTTATTCCAACCCTCTGGCAAGATGGTAGGCCCAGGTATAATTGGTAATAAAAACCCAGTCAACTTTTGCTCATGCAAAGAAGCAATATGATTTTCTTTTACATTATTTGGACATACAGATGTGTGTGTGTGTGTGTGTGTGTGTGTGTGTGTGTGTGTGTGTGTGTGTGTGTGTGAGAGAGAGAGAGAGAGAGAGAGAATTCATTCTTCTTGGAGCAACTGTAAACATATCTTTAAGGAAAAAGCACAGTGACCTTGGCTGTCATATTTTTCTTACCAAAAATTTCACAACATATTACTTTTCTCTATTCTAAGAAGAAAAAAATATTGCTATAGGGAAATTGGCAAGAAGCTCAAGCTCCATCTGGGTACTAACAGATTTCTGGAAGAGGAAAAATGCACATATTGTTGAATAAAGGAGACCCGAGAAAGCCCTTAGTGGAAGTGGAAACGGAAACTTATGTTCTGGAAAAACTCTGGAAGAGCTCCAAACTCTAGTAAGTCGCATAGTATTTGGAAGCACACAGGTAGACAGTCATCTTCTGAAGAGCTGTGCCAGGTGTCCTGACTTATCCCCATGCATGCACATCAATGCCAGTCCTGAATTCAATCCTGGGGCAAAGATGAAGCAGGACTGTTCTTCAAAGAAGTTGAAAAATCTGTTTAAGAATAATTAGAGCTTGTACTGGGAATATTGGTGCCCCAGAACAAGGTCTCCACATTCTAGACTCTTCTGGAGGATTTAGGTATAATTCTAAGTTTTCCCCCATGACTTCTGCCCCCCTTGTGTTGTGCCACGATTAGGTTATATAATATGGCAAAAGATACTTTGTAGATATAAATTAAGGTCACCAATCATTTGATTTAGAGTTAATAAAAAGGGAGAGTATCTAGGTGGAATTGAGCTAATCACTTGATTTAATCTGATTTAAATCTGGGTCTAAAAGTCAGAGCCAAGAGAACTTAGAGAGTTTCAAACGATGAAAGACATTTGACATGGAAGAGTGTGCATACCAATGGATACAGGCAGCCTTTCAGAGCTGAAGTAGTTCTTGGCTGACAGCATGTAAAGAAACAGGGACTTCAGTACTACAATCACAGGGAATAGAATTCAGCCACTAGCCTAAATGAGGAGGAAAGCAGATTCCTCCTCAGAGCCTCCAGACAAGAACCCAATCTGGCCAATCCCTTGATTTCAGCCTGGGAAGCCTAGAGCAGAGAACCCAGCCATGCCGTGCCTGACGCCTGATCCTCAGAAACTGTGAGAAAGTAAATTTTTGTTATTTTAAGCTGCTATATCTGTAGTAATTTGTTATGTACTATTAGAAAACAAGTACACAACAAAAAAATAAAAAAATAAAAAAAATAAAAAAAAAGAAAACAAGTACAAGTAGGGAAGTACGGTCTGCCATTTCCCCTGCCTGTGTACTCTAGAGACAATCCTACCAAGCACCGTGCCCTTCTCAGGTCCCCAGAGCTCCAGGCAACCCTTGCCATTCAGTGAGTGAAGATGCCTCTTCAAAAACACTAGCCCATGGTTGAGGATAGTTTACAATCAATGGCAATGGCAATTTAGACCAGCTTTCAACAATAATCTAATTTTATTATGTACATTAATTATTTAAATATTATTATATTATATTAATAATATTTAGATGGCCAAGTTTCAGCAGACACTTGAAGAAAACTAAGAGTGCAAACTAAAAGGCCTAACATTGGTTCCAGAAAAAAACAGATGTAACTTGAGAATAAAAGGTCACTTTTAAAAATTTCAAACTAACAAATTCAGATGAATTTGAGAAAAGGCGGCTAGAAAAATACAGCAAACGGAACAGAATGCAGTTTTTAAAAAATAAAAACATAACTGCTGAATCTTAAAAAATAAATAGAAAATGTAGAAAAAATTACAGTTTAGGAAATCTCTCAAAATATAATGACGAAGAAATACAAAGAGATTACAAGTATAAAGTGTGTGGCATGATTTACCAATAAACAGCGTATTAGTTCATTTTCTGCTGCTTATAACAGAATACCAAAAAATGGGCAATTTGTAAAGAAACTATATATTGCTTACAGTTTCGGAGGCTGAGAAGTCCAAAATCCAGGAAACACATCTGGTGAGGGCCTTATTCTTGGTGGTGGCTGTACAGCAAAGCAGGATATCGCATGGTGAATGGCGAGAGAGAGAGAGAGAGAGAGAGAGAGAAACTAATCTCCTCACTCACTCTCCTTTTAAAGCCATCAGAACCATGCCCATGACTCCATAAATGGATCAATCCATTCACCAGGGCATAGTCCTCACAATCTAATCACCTCCCAAAGGCCCCCCTTTCAATTACCACAATAGGATTTTCCATCCTCTTAACACTGTCACAGTGGGGGTTAAGTTTCTAATACATAAAACTCTGGCGGACACAATTCAATCCATAGCAAACAGTATGGTTATAAAAGTTAAGCCTTTTAAACATCAAAGACATGACTTTCAGTCTGAATGAGTACATTGTGGAAAGTTTGCCAAAGGCCAAAGGGATCTATTTGATGTTTTTTAAAAATAAACTTTTTTGTTTGTTTGTTTGTTTTTGTCGTAGAGAACTGTAGCTATTAGAGGGGGATGGGGGAGGGAGGCAGAGGGTTAGGGAGCAATTGATTAATGGACAGAAAGAATGAGTAAGTTTGGTAATGATGAATATGTTAATTACCCTGATTTGATCATCACGTATTGTACACAAACACGGATAGTCAACTCTGTATCCCCCAAATATGTGTAATCAATTATGTTTCAATAAAAAAAGAAAAAAGACCAGAAAATAAATAAATAAATAAAAGTTAAGCCTTCGGTTTTGACAGCTGAAACATCACCTTTGAGTACCCCGAGGTTTGGATATAGGCAATATTTCCTTCACCACTTACTCAATCGTGCAACCAAATTTCATATAAGCAATACTTACAAACATGAAAATTCAGTATTTTGTTGTTTTTAATTTTGAAAATCATTCACAAAAGCACAGAAGACAGTTATGGTTAGAAAAGACGATGCTATTCATACAGCTTTCTCAGATCAGGGTTAAGGTTTTCTCTGACTCTACATTCTTCTGAAGTATGGTTTTCCTGAGAACTGCCTTCTCTAAAATTATAACTTCCACTGTCCCATTCTCTAACCACATTCATGTTACTCTCTTCAGTATTCTCAACAATGTGCATCAAAACTTCAAAATTTCTGACGCTAGTTAGTTTCTTACTGTCCTTAACCAGCTCAGCTTCTAAAATCATTTTTATCTTTCCCTTATTTTTACCTATTCCCTTTTGGTTCTCTACCCCTATTTTTTCTATCTCACTCACCCAACAAACTCTCGATCTTAATGATGCAAACATCTGTCATGCTATGTCCTGCACCCAAGGTCCTGGGGAAAACTTTCAAACAGCATTAATTGGTTTGCAGTTGATTCTGGGAAATCCTACTTCATTTCTCTAGTACATTTATTTTCACACTCTCCAAAATGACTTCGATATAACTTCTTTCTCCTCAACTTACCTACACCCCTTCACATCACTCTCTCCCTCAGATGATGGCCTAGCTCAGTAGTTCCTGATAATTAAAAATAATCAGACAGTAGCCACTTTATCTTCCCACCTCCACATCTAATTTACCTGCGTCTGTGTCCATGCTTTCTGCCTTCTCTGCATCTGGATGGAGAATGCCCTCACCTGTGCTGGTGGGCCTTCCTGCTACTTGGCTCTGCATCTCAGCCCTTGTTCTCATATCAAGATGTAGGAGCTACTTTTGTTTTTTCCTCTTTGCCCTAAGTCATCATTTTCTCACTCTCCCCTGAGTTACTCCCCAAAGGATACAAATATGTTGTGGAATTAAGTCTCCAGTGAGAATATTATTTCCTCACCTCTCTCCCCAACTTAATTTGTCGAGGTTGTTCTGAGTACCTGTTGTCTCCATTTCCTTCTGTCCTTTCTTCAGCCTACTCCAGGCACACTTCTGCTCATGACTCCTCTGAGAACACACTTGGGAGTGTCATCAGTGACCCACAGACGGCCAGGCCAATAGTCTCTTCTCTCACTGGACTCCTCAGCAGCACTGGGCACAGTACACCACATGCTTTCTTGAAGCACTTTTTCCTTGGCTTCCTTGAACGCTCCTGGTTTCCTCCCTTCTTATCGACCACTTCTCAGGATCTATTGCTGGCTTCTCTGCTTGACATCTAAATGCAGAAGTGCTCCAAGACTCCTTCTGAGCTACTATTCTCCACTTACATGCCCTCTCGCTGGATGACCTCATTCAGTCTCATTGCTTTAAATGTAAACCAATTAGAAATAACTCATAAGTATACATGTATTTCAGGTCTGATTCCTTCTGAAATTCTAAATAAAAATAGCCTACTGCCTGATTGACGTCTCCACTTAGATATCTGTTGCGTATTTCAAATTTAATGTGAAATCAAACAGAACCATTGATTATCTCAACTCTGTGACTTACACTGGCTCCTCTTGGGCTTCCTTATCTCAGTAAACAGCATCACCCACTGTCCAGCTTTTAGTATTAATTTTTATTTGTTTACTCACACCTGGCATCTAATTCATCGGTAAGTTCTGAGAACTCTACCTTTAAAACATATCCCAGATCAGTCCAATCACCATCATCTTTCACTTGAACTATGACAATAACCTCCTAAGTGGTGTCCCTGATGCAACACGTGCCCTCCACCCCATCCATTCTCCACACTTCAAATGAAGTGAACTCCTAGAATCCACACCATGCTTAAAACTCTCCAAAAACTTCCCGTTACACTTAGAACAAAATCCAAAGTCTTTACCCTGCTTGAAAATGCCCAACATTATTTTCTGCCTCCTGCCATCACACTAACCTCATCTCTTACCACTCTCTCTTCTCTGCCTGCCTGTTGCCTTGTTTCTCATTCCCACCTTAGGGCCACTGCGTTAATTTATCCTCCTGAAATTAGAATTCCTCTCCTCAGACCGTTTGGTCTAAGGATCACTAGCCCTGTCACTTTAGGTCTATTTGTCTACATAACCCTTATCTCTGAGTCTTTTCTTGTTTATGTATTTATTCATTTTTGTCTTCAGTTCTGTAATATAAGCCTGTGAGAGCAGGGATGTCATGTGCTCATTCATGTCTATATTATTGCATCCACAGAGCCTGGGAAAATTCTGGAGTATAGTACATGCTCAAGTATCAATTCAATAAAAGGATGAAAGTTGAGTTGTAAAGCGGGGGAGTAGAAACGGAGGGATGCCAATTTCCTGAACTTAAAAGTAGCATTTTAAGATGTAGAGCATGATGATGACTGAAAATAAAATATTATCTTATGTGTGTTATTTAAAGTAGAAAATTAACCAATCAAAATATTAAAAATACAGTAAAACTAATGAAGTTGTACTATAACCATTAAAGTGCAGAGATTACTCTCTCCAATCAAGTATGCTGTATGAGGTTTAATTCCTTATCCTCACAGTGATAGAGACAATGGATACTATTTAAATTTGGTAAATTGATTAATAGAGGTATGGATATATTATTTAGAGGTGTGGAAGAAATAACCAGAAGAATTAAGAGCAGACATTTTTTAAAAAGTATACCATGACTCTGTAAGAGGTTAACATTAGGAGAAGCTCATGGAAAGTATATGGAAATTCTCTGCTCTACCTTTGTAACTTTCCTGTAAATTTATTCCAAATTTTAAACATTAGGTAAATAAAAAGCAGGGGTTGATGAGAGCACTAGTATCTTGGGATTGTGATGGTGATAAGGCAGGTAAATATAATTTTCTCCTTATGCTTTGCTTACCATTTCTGTTTTTTCCCGTGTGTGTGTGTGTGTGTGTGTGTGTGTGTGTGTGTGTGTGTGTGTGTAATAGACGGTGATGACGATGACAATGAGGACAATTGTGATGACACTGATAATAAGTAAAAACTTTATAACAAAACTTTTTTCTTTTTTCATCGAGATGTAATTTACATATAATAAAATTGATCCATTGTAAATGTACAATTCAATGATTTAGTGAAATATAATTAAAAAATCACCTAAGGAGGATGATTATAATGTCTCACTCCTACATTAAAATACGAGGGCACTTCAAGTAGTTCATGGAAAGATTC
Organism: Cynocephalus volans; assembly: GCF_027409185.1. Lineage (NCBI taxonomy): Eukaryota > Metazoa > Chordata > Mammalia > Dermoptera > Cynocephalidae > Cynocephalus > Cynocephalus volans. The sequence continues at coordinate 208,862,034 of NC_084460.1, read as the reverse complement.
TTACTATCATTAAATTCTATTTTTTCCATGAACTTTTTGAAGTACCCTTGTGTATTTCTGTGTGTATATATATTATAAGTACCTATTAAAATATTTCAGTAAGGAGCATCTTATTGGGATAGAAGGAAAGAAGGAAGGAGGAAGGAAGAAAAGAAAGTAGGAAGGAAGGAGGAAGGAAGGAAGGAGGGAAAAAAAGAAGGAAAGAAAGAAGAAGGAAGGAAGGAAGGAGGAAGGAAGACCTGGTGACTAAGACCAGGCTCTGGTTGTGCTTGGTGTTAAATGGGTCTTATGTGATGAGAACGAAGAATAGCAGAGGAACTTTCAGGACTGATGCAGCTGTGTGATTCATTTTGATTGGAGCAGGGCACCGGCTGGCTACCGCTTTCACTGAGAGAGAGTCTAGCTCCCGAACAAGAGCAAATAAGAGGCAGGCACATCGTCAGGACCCTGGTCTAGAGAGCTGGGGACACGACAGAGCTCCAGGCCCAGTGTGCACACTGGCAAGCCGAGCAGAGGCACAGGACAGACAGAGTTATAAGATCAGACAAACGAAGCAAGCAATAGGGCAAAAATGCCAAGTTAGTTAATGGGCTCCCACAGCCCTCTTATGTCAGTTCCCTATGCTGCTGCAACAAAGTACCACAAACTTAGTGGCTTAAAACAGCATGAATTTATCATCTTACAGTTCTGTAGGTTAGAAGTTTTCTGCAGGTCTCACTCAGTTACAATCAAGGTGTGGGCAGGGCCACATTCACTTCTGGGGGATCTAGAGGAGGATCCATTTCCTCACCTTTTCCAGCATCTTGAGGCTGCCTGCGTCCCTCTCCTCATGACCACTTGCAACTTCAAAGCCAACAACGTCAGGTGGAGTCTTTCCCATGACGTCACGTGGAGTCCTTCTCACGTGCCCTCTCTCTGGTTCTCTTCCATTGTCATTTTCCTCTTTCTGGCTGCCTGACTAATTAAAGCCAGGAAAGGACCTTTGCTTTGAAGGACTCATGATTAGATTTGGTCCAAATGGATAATCCAGGATCATCTTCCCATCTCAAGGTCCCTAACCTTCATCACATCTGCACAGTCCCTTTTGCTAAGTAAGGTAACACATTCATAGGTTCTAGGTGATTAGGGTGTGGACCTCTCTGGGGCTATTATTCAGTCTACCAAAACTCTCAAGACCCATAGGTTTCCAGGTTCCTGGCCTGTGGACTTCTTCCAGAAACTCAAGTACATATTTGTGGGTATCCTACTTGTCTTCCTGTACTGATCTAAATGATTTTAAAGCTGGTATGGGGGTGAGGGGATGATGTGCCTGCAGGGATCCTGCCTCAGTGCCTGTAAATGAGTGTTGAGCCAGGTGGGTGGGCTGACACAGAACAAGCATGGTGATTAAAATGATCATTGGAAATGTTATTCCTTTTTTTATCATTTTAGAAATATAATATTTAGAAAAATCAGCTGCTACCTTTATATGAGGTGGCTTTTTATATCTAATTCTCAAAGCAACCTGGTAATTATGAAGATGAGAACCACACAATGAAATTTAATTTCACCAAGATAATAGCAAGAGAAGAAAATTCTTTTTTTTTTTTTTTAATTTTCAAAGAGGATTGGAAATTACTCCTTCCCGTCCTCCTTTGCGGTTTCTAGGCTATGCTCCCATAATGGATTTTTATCTGTTTTATAAGTAATTTCCTTAATATTTCAATGGTCACAGATAGTCAGGATTGTACATCTTCTTGGGAAACATATATTTCATCAGAGCTGTCACAGCCTGGAGTCCCAGGGCTTGTAGACTGATGTTTTTGCCCCTTCTTGCTATCAGACACATAGCACAGAAATAAATGTGTTTGTCTATTGGAGTCTTTAATGAAATTGAAAATGTAGTAACATTTTTCAATGTCAATAAGCTCATTTTCTTGTTTAGATGCTAATGTTGGATTTTCCTGAGGATTCCATCTTCTAATGGTGAGTCATAACTTTTTTTTTCCCCTAGGTCCAAACACTCTATTCTTCAGAATGACTTGAATTATGCTGGGTGGTTTTCAGCCCCAGATAGGACTAGATATTTTTATTTGCCTAAAACCTATGGCATGAGATGAGAGTGGAAGAGGAAATGAAGCACTTCAGCTTTATCAAAGTGTTTACCAAGATTTTGAGGATTTACTACGCACCAGGCACTGTGCTGATTGCTGAGTATACACCACCACTGCTACTGTACTTATTTCCTGCTGGAACTATATTTCCTGCTGGTATTAAATTCGTTGGTACTATAATTATTTCCATTTTACTGATGAGGAAATGAGCCCAAAGGGGCAAATAACTTGCCTAAGTTTTTGCAGTTAGTGTATAGGCAGGACTAGGGTCCCATCTGCATCAGACTCCAAGCCTCTGCTGCTTCTGCCACCACTCAGTTCTCAGTACTGCTGCCCATGCCTGTCCTCCTACTGGCCCTGAGAAGGTACAGGGGAGAGAAGGTTGTACTGTCTTTCACTCCTTTCTATCTCTGTTTGTTTCTATATCAAATTTGAAGTTTTCAGTTTGGCAGTTCAACACTTTCACTAGGTTAAGACTAATTCCCATCCCCAGGATTTCAAGGATTTCTTTTAAAAAAGCCATGAAATTAGACCTTGAGTAATTCATGCTTCTTCGGGCCCATTGCCACTCTTTATTTTCCTCCCTCCCTCCCTCCCTCCCTTCCATTCCTTCCCCCTGCTGTAAACGTCTTTTGTCAGTGGTTGTATAATATCTTTCAAACGTCTCTTCTATTTGGGGCATATTCCCTATGTTATGAGTCCTGGCTGCCAGAGGTGGAACCTGAATTCATTCCCGTGCTCTCCCTGAGCTGCCTGGGTGCAGGCAAGGGATCTGGGCCACCCATCAGACACACCCATGAGAAGGTTTTTTGAGTTAAGAAAATATGATGGAAGTTTACTTTTATGGAAAAGCGAAGATTGATCATCTTGAACTGGTAAGACATCTCTACTCTAAGAAGTCCACAGAAACACAGGCTCTTTTCAACTGATTATTCCACCAACCCTAGAGAGTGACTCATCTTCGTTATCCCCAAAACTGCCACGTAATACTTCTCACTATCTCTCATTGGTCAAAACGTAGTCACATGGCCACATTTAGCCTCAGGAGAGGCTGGGAAATGAAGTTTTTACTCTGAGCAGCTGGCCATGTGACTAACTAAATGTTCTGTTACAATGGGAGAAGGAGGGAATATATATTGGGGTATGAACAGTGGTCCTTCCTACAGTGGGGAGCAATATGATGATATAGACACTCACTGAATCCATCTTTTAGTAATTAGTGGTTCCAAGCAGTTCCCAGCATTTGGCTCCTCAGAAGAATCTAATGTCCAGTCTTGAACTTGAAAGGTACAAGGTGTGCTATTTTGATGAACTGAGATATAAGTGCCAGGTATCGACAGCAGTGGTATTTTTACTAGTGATCATCATGCACTGGGCATTGTCCACAGCTATGGCTCTCTGCACCGTCTGCTAACACTGGCAGCTACTCAGTATCTCTGGATAAATTTCATTTCTACCAAAACTAACTAGAGTTGAGTCTATAGTTTGCAGCTAGGAACCATCTCCTTACCAGTTTCCTCAGAGAAATGATTACAAACTTTTCCACTTTTCTCAAACTCGGCTAGCCATTGGCCTCCTACCTTTCAGAGTAAAAGCTATGAGCATCCCCTTAAATCTTCCTTTCTATCACCTTAAACTCACTTATTATTTTCACCAGCCTGCCCCTCCCCGTTCTACCTCCCTGAGAATGAAGTGTCCCTGCTCCTTATCAGAGACAACTTCTCCAGCCTCGAGGTTGAGATCAAGCCTTTTACATCCTCAGGAACATTGCTCTAGAAGCAGCCCTCCGCACACACATGTTATATCCTAAACTTTTCCTCCCGGTTGGCTCTTTCCTCTTAACACCCGGGCTGGCTTGGGTTTCTTCTCCTCGTGCTCCTTTCTCTCAATGCCTCTCCTTCTTCAGCTGAGAAACTGCTTTCTCAAAAGTCATTCACAAATCCCTGATGTCCAGATCTGAATATGTTTTCTCACACTGAACCCTCAGATTTGTTGTCATATGGGGACTGATGAACAGCTCCTCTTTCAAAACTGTCTTCCCCTGGACTGGTGACTAAGCACTACACTGATTCTCTTACTTTGCTTCAAATAGCTATTTGCCCACCTCCTTTTAATACTTTTTTACATCACATTTAAGTCCTTGTCACCAACCCTGTGCTACACTTTGTGCTTCCAATGGCGTCACCCCTCACTGATTTTCCCAAGTCAGTTTGCTGAGTGTCTGCCTTGTATTTCCTTTCCTTTAACTCAGGTATGTCATCAATCATCAAGTTCTGCCAGTTCTACCTGATCTATATGTGTCAATCCTCCTTAAAGTCCCTCAATGGTTTCTCCTTATTCTCGAGTTAAAGTCCAAACTCCACAACATGACTTACGATCTGGCCCTTTTTACCTCTCCCAGTTTGTCCCTTAAAGGAAATCATCCCGGAATGGGTTCATCACCTTCCTCTTGCCCACGAGAATTTTGAGCATCCCATTCACTGTATTTGGAATGATATTTTTCTTACTTGACTTGAGTAATTCTTATTTGTCCTCTGGGTTCTCAGTTGAGGTCTTACTTTCACTGTGGAATTTTCCTTACCCTGTCCCCATTTTGTTCCATGTACTTCTATCTTATAACACTTAACACTATGTATTAAAATTGCCTCTTTACTTTTCTACATTTCCAACCACATAGTAACCTTCTGAGAGTAGTGACTATATTATTTTTATCGTCACATTTAAAGTGTTCAACAAATATCTTTGAAATTAATTTGTCCATTGCCTCTTCTATCTCATAAATGTAGGAATTACCTAGAGTCCTATCCTTGGTTTCATGCATAGCTGAATCCTAGTAATCAGTGACATTATTGATCTTATCTCTCTTTACATTTGATGTGCAGGTTGCCCCAGAAGCCCTGGACACACTTTCTATCTGCTTAGCCCTCTCAAACTATTTACTTTTACAGACTTATATCTGTCTGTGTACTCCATCCATTTCCTGTCATAACAATATTTCTTGTAGTCCACTGAATGACCATATTTTCTCATTTCTGAGTTTTTGAGCATGTCATTGTGTCTGCCTACAATAATGTGAATAAACCCTACTCATACTTCATCTCTGACAAAACTTTCTTGCGTTGTCGAGAATGGTTCTGGTCCCCCTTCTATACCCTGCAACTGGTACTTATTCATATCAGAAACAGAATCACATTGTACTATGATTACCTCGTCAAGTTTCTCCATGTCTGTTTTCTTCACCATCTTTCTCCAGTATGTAGCAAAGAATCTGGCACATTATAAGTGTTCAATAAATGTCTTTTGACTAAATTATTATATTTTGATTAATTTACTAAACCAGTTTTTAAATTTGAGGACTCTAACGTTAATATTCTTAATATAATAATAATAATGCTACATAAAAAACCACACCAAAACTGATGGATTAAAACATCAAGTCCTTTTCCCTCATTCATGAGTTTGCAGGTTGGCTATAGCTCAGCTTGGCTAAGCCTGGCTTTAGGCTCTGGGTTCTAGAATCCAGGTTGGGTTTAGGTGTGCTACACATAATTTTCATGCTCTTTGAACCAGGGGCTACCAGTCTGTTTTCTTTTTGTAACGAATGCCGGGAGTCCCAAAGCCAAGCCAAACTACACAAACATATTTAAGACCTCTGCCTGTGTCACATTTACTAACTTTCAAAGCCAAGTATCAACAAGGCAAGGGAGTTTGCTCTGCCCACAGTAGGAGTGGCAGCAGAATTAATATTTGCTGAACAATAATTCAAACCATCACAAATATCCTGCTAAGGAACACTGGCAAGAAGAGATACTGAGTTTTCTCTGCTATAAAAAGCAGTAAGTAGACAAAATTAAATGCCCCTCATATAGTAATGCTCTTAGCATTTTTTCTGGTTCTCAACTCACAGTCCTGACTGGGGATTCCTTGGTATTCTGGTGAAGTGATATAACCAAAGATTCTACCAGAGATACAACAGAGCCTTAAAAAATCAGACACATTGTCTGGGTCTTTAAATAATTTCATTATGATCTGATGTAATATATATCTGGAAAAATTTTATAGATATGTATTTTATCTGTCGAAACAAAATATCAAAGGTCATCAAAATCAGCAGAAGATAGGATTAGAGAATATGAAACCTGACCATGAAGCCAAAAATCTATATCTATCTCTTCTCACAGGCTCTCCTTTGTACAGGTTTGTCACCTTTATGTAACTGAATCTGTTTCTGCTCTTCTTTTGTGATGAGGGTGGATGGGGTTGTCAATGGTTTTTAATAGCATGAAAAAATAAGAAGATATTATCTTGCATATGCCATTCTAGGTAACTTATGATGCAAAATGTATCTGCGTATTACAGTTGGAATTCATTTTATTTGTTCATAATCATGAGATATACATTTATACCAATCAAATTATCCTACCCCTTCACCAAATACTTATCAGGCTGCAAAATTGAATCAATTTTTTTAAAGCTGTATTTAGAAAAAGTGTTGATTTTTAACAGTGTTGTTACATGAGAAAATGTCCATGTAACACATTTGCTAACTCTTATATTTCAAATCTGTACTGTACAAGAGGTAGAGAGAAGCCTTATAACACCAAGGTCATGGGTTCGGATCCCAGATCCCATACCAGCCAGCTGCCACAAAAAACTTGTAACAGCTAGCCATCAAAAAAAAAAAAAAAAACCCAACCCAAAAGAAATCAATAACATCAGAAGGTTAGTTTCATCAAAAGTAGCACTGGAATTTAAAAGAACTTAATTTCTTTAATAATTAGGGACAAGCAAATTTAAACCATAAAGAGATATCAAATGTTAGCGAAGATACGAAGCAACCGAAGTTTGCATAAATGGCTGGTGTGAGAATAAATTTGGTACAATCATTTTCAAAAAGGAATTGGCAGTACCAACTAAAGTTAAACATATACACACTGTGTGACCCAGCAATGAATACTCCGGATTATAGATCCAAGAAAAATAATTACCTATGAGTAACAGAAACCATGTACAAAAATGTTTATAGCAACACAATTTATACTATCCCCAAGCTGAAAACTAGCAATATATAAATCAAGAGAACAGATAAATCATAGTATAGTCATAAGATGGAATGCTATACAACAACAAAAAAGAATAAACCACTGCTGTCTGCAATCACACTGATATATCTCACAAATATAATATGGAATTAAAAAGCAAAACACAAAAGAATGCATACTACCTAATTTTACGAATATAACATTTGAAAATAGGCTAAATGAATCTGGTAGGTAGTGGTTGAGGGGCATGTAAAGAGAGTTTCTGAGATGCTGGTTATCATTTCTTGACCTGGATAGTGGTAACACAGGTGCATTCACTTTGTGGTAGCTCATAAACTGGGCCTTATGATTTATGCATTTTTCTGGATAATTGTTTTACTTAAATAGAAATCTGCTAATTTTTTTTAAAAAGCAAATAAACCAAAACAATATGAACATATACACTATGCTGAGTTCTTTCATAGTTTGTATACCTTTTCATTTTCACTAATCTGTGAGGTAGGTATAATTATTTATACAAAGTAAAAGATGATCTGATGAGAGATGTTCTGACAATGCCCAGCTTAGACAATACCTTGTCAATCTCATAAAATCTCCCCAGAACAGGTGCCTGGATCCTCTCACTCAAGTTTTTCTTCACAACCTGCTTTTGAAAGAGGGTTCAATAAACCTACAGTACAGCATTGGATTGTGAATAGAAAGTTCATAGTTGAAGTTCAATAAAGAGTGGGTACAGAAGTTTGCTTGATGAAAGAAGTTTTAAGATGGGAAAGGAAATACCTGATAAGAAAGAAGGGGAAATACTGGGGACTTCAGTGAAAGAAAATAATTTTCTCTACCCTTTGTAGAGCAGTATATGTTTAGAAATGTGAGGGAAGCTGAGCAGTTAGAATTATACTGGATAGATGCAGCTACAACTGGAATAGTCATGGTCTGATAAGTATATAATGCCATGCAATTCTAAATTTTCTAGTAGCTACACTAAATAATAGTAAAAAAGGTGAAATTGATTTCAATGCTATATTTTATGTAACTCCATAAATTCAGAATATTATCATTTTATCAACTTAAAAAATATTAATAAAATATTTTACATTTTTTTCGTACTAAGACTTAAAATCCAGTGTATATTTTACACTTAAAGCACATCTTTGGATATAAATTTGTCTCTTTATTTCATTAAATTTATAGCTGAAAACATAGATTCCCATACATAACTTGTTTCAAACATTCTTGAAATTTTTCTAATAATCAAGTCAATTATCAGTTTTAAAAGGTGAATTTCAATTAACTAAGATTAAATACGATTAAAAATTCACTTTCTCAGTTGCACTAGCCACATTTCAAGAGCTCAGTAGCTACATGCGGCTAATGGTACCATAGTGAACAGCACAAGACTAGAAGAATGGCGAGCAGAGCACCCTGAGGAGTTATGGGGCAAGTTAAGAGGCGACCTACCGCATCAAAGATGCCTGAATGGAAAGCCTTCTTTACCTCAGTCGCAATCAGGCAGGCAAGAGATACTCACAAAATCAAAAATTTGGTAGCCTAATGGAATATGGATTATCCATTTACTTGCCACTGAGTTACTATTATTTTACTTTATTTCATTCTTCTTACATTTCTAATCTTGCTTAGGGTAACAGAGGAGGATGAACACCTTTTTAAAAATCATACTGGTATACAAAACATATCTATAGAGCTGTCAATACAGATAGTATGAAAGGCCTGACTCTCTTGCAACACCAACTAGGTTTCGACCAATGTGGCAGCCTCTCTTTTTTTCGTCCCTTCTGCACCTCTCGGGATATATTGGCCCAGGGCCACCCAGTGTGGAGTCAGACCCTAGAGATTTACCTAACAGTCATACAAAGCCACGGGGAGAACTAGAAATCTATCAGCATTTTAAAACCCATAAGAATTATGTGGTACTAAGAGATAGACTGTATATGAAAGAAACCTCACCAAATGCATTTATTCAAAATTCTTTGGCATTGAATTGAAAGAACACATTTCAAGGCCAAAGGATGCAAAGAAACGCAAAAATCCTCTCAAGTGAATTTACTAGGCAGTGTTGCAAACATTAAGTAGAGAGGGACACATACTGAGCATACTAAGAGCCTAACTTGCTTTAAGTACTAAATTAGCTATTATAGAGTAGAAATAATGCTCAGGATGTCCCAACAAGGTCTACAATGTTAATTATATGTTCTAATTATTTGTTTTTTCTTAACAGTCTCTCCTGTGTATATAATTTTCCTCCTACATCTATATATCCAAATGTTTCTAGATCAAGTAACCTCTACTTTATGTAGAAGGCAGCATGGTATAGATCAAGAGTTAGCCACATAGTAAATTTCAGGCTTTATAGGTCATACAGTCTCTGTTGGCAAATACTCAACTCTGCTGTTTTAACATAAAAGCAGCCATAGATAATACATAAACAAATGGGCATGGCTGCATTACAACAAAGCTTTACATGCAAAGCAAGGTGGTAGTCTGTAACACCCATGGTTTGTTATTGCTGACTCTTGATACAGATGAAAGATAGGTATATGCTGTCACTGGGACCTGATTTTGAATTCCAGCTCTGCCATTCACCATATACCCTTGATGATCTTGCTTTAAATTAGGATAAGTACATTGAGTTTTCAGGACTAGAAAAATAATCAAATGACATAATACACAAAGCTTCTGACGTGGAACTTGTCTAATAAATTTTAGATTCAGGATTTTATTATAGAAGGAATGATGCCATTAAGGAAAGCAGCAAGTTTGGAGAATGATGAAGAATTCTATTTGAGATGGTAAGTGTGAGATGCCAGAGCCAACCAGTGGAAAAACTTCAACAAACAATAGGAAATGTGGATATTGAGTTCCAGGATATAGTGCAGGGACAGTGTCGAGTTGAAATATTAACTTAGATGATCAGGGCAGGCCTCACTGAGAAAGTGGCCTCTGAGCAAAGACTTAGAGGAGTTGAACAAATGGGCTATGGAGATAAATGGAGAAAGAGAATTCCAGGCAGAAGAAACATCAGTACATTGGATCTGAGGTGGAAGCCTGCTTGAAATGCTCAGTGAACAGTTAGGAGGCAGAGTAAAAAAAGCTAGAAAATTATAGGGGGTGAGATTAGAGAAGTAACCAGAAACAAATCATGTAGAATCTTGCAAGTCATTGTAAAGACTGGCTTTCTGCCCAGAGGAATGACATGATGTGTTTTCTATTTCAAAACTCTTTCTCTGCTGTGACAGATCTGTAGTAGGCAAAGACAGAAGTTAGAGACATCAGTTAGGAAGGACTTGCTGTGATCCAAGGGAGACTTTATGGTTTCTCTGACCAAGGTCTCTGCACTGGAAGTGGTGAGAAAGGGTCTTTTCTGGATATATTTTTAAGGTAGGGGCTAGAGAATTGTTGATGTTTGTTTGTTTGATGGAATTGCGATATGTAATAGAAAGAGAGGGGTCAAGGATGACTCCAAAGTGGAGCTGGACCAGATCGTATCTAAAATCTCTTCTCGATATTTTATGATTCTGTGATTTCAAAGGATGTGTCCTAGTTGTTTATGAACTTCAAAACTTGGGTGTTGGAATAAAATGGGTAAAGCAGGTTTTACCTTGGATTTTAGAATTTACTGCTGCAGAAACTTTCTCTCCCTTTGAAAAGTAGAAGCCAAAGTCAGAGCTGTGAGAGTTGCACTGGCCCAATGTATGTAATCAACAAAAATTTTGTGCCAGGCAACAGGACCCAGTCAGAATTAAGTTCTAAGTTATTCATCTTCCGCCCCTTGTGCTGCACTGTCTTAGCCAAAATTCACCAAACTATGAGCCTCTGCTTTTTGAGAAGAAAGGAGGATCCACAGAAAAAATGGTGCCGCCTGGTCTGACAGGCTGAATGCCTGGGGACTCTGTATAGCACCTGAGTCTGGAAGCTATCTGGGTATAGGTGTAACATCCATCTCCTTACATGCTCTGAAACTAAGTCCTCCTTCATTAGCTTTCCCTATGGCTGAAATATTATAACCCCCTAAAAGCTAAGCCATGGTCCAGGAGTAGCCATTAACATTGTACCACTTTTCAGCTGCATCTCTGACCAGAAGAAGCGTTCCCAGCAGTTCATATATCATTATTCCACATGGGGCCAGAGGGATGTGCTATTAACACTTTTCCTGTCTATGTCCTTGTTCACAGTAAGTGGACTTTGATTTTTAACATTCTCAATATTTAACGTTTTATATCCATAAAACATTAAAAATATGTATAAAATAAAATATGTAAAACTGCTGAGAAGAATTAGAATTTACTGCAAATTACTCAAGAGAATTCACATAAATTTTACATTGTTCTTATTTATTCTGTATCTAATAGACAAGTTGTCAAAAAGAGGAGGTATGACCCCTTAGACACCACCTGGGAGTATTTTTAATATACAGATTGCCAGGCCATACACGAGAGCTACCAACTCTGAAGTGCTAAAAGCTGTGTCTGGGAATTGCGCTTTTGTTTTGTTTTGCTTTGTTTTTTAATCTCTCCAGAAGATCTTGATGCAATTGACCTGGGTCAGATTTTCCAGAATGGTGCTTCAGGTTTTTCCACAATTAATGTGAACATAATATTTAGAAATGATTCCAAAGCAATTGTCACTAAAGACCTAAAGACTAAGAAATTGCAGACCAGAAGTAATACCTGCAGATTAGTCATTCACGGTGAACCTGAGATCTGCCCATTTGAGATAATGATCTCAGTTCAGGGGGCCTCTCTTTGGGTCACTCTGAAATGATCACCTATAGCTTTATCTCCTTGACTTTTGAGAACCAAATGTTCCACTTTGTTGCCTGTAGAGAGAATGTAATGTTGTTTGTTAGTTTATTTTTATCATTGGTAAATTGCTGATCCCTGCCGAAGTTCACTGAAACTGCCAACCATACATTCTTCAAAATAATTCACATCAATAACATGAATTTGAAAGCCCTCTTATTCCTTTCTTGGCAGTTACAAACTGCTGACTCGCACACCTTTCCCTGTTGAGTGTGCTTAACTTCATATTGCAACTTAACAGTTTCATCCCTAAGCAAGACTGGCATTGGAAAGCACAGAGAGAAAGTGCAGCAAGTGAAATGAAAGTTTCAATATGTGATACCATGTCTAGGAATCTTAAATCACCTCTAAATAATACACAAGCTATGACATGAAGCAGAAATGAATCTGTAACAGAAGGTCTTATCCAGACTCCACTTCCCATCTTTTCCCCTAGAAAGGAGAGAAAAACAAGCTGACTCTGTGGAATGCTTTTCAATGAAGGAATTTCCCTGTCAAATTCAAACTCGTGACCTAAGTTTCTGACTGATCCAGTAAAGAAAGTTTGTCCACCAGTCATTTCAGTCCAAATCCAAGCTCTTTATTAGTGAAGCATGATGTTAATAAACCAGTTGCTTTTTCCAGAAAGAAGTTCGATATGTTATCATTGTTGCCTCAGTTCATCAGGTATCCAAAATTATCAAGTTAAAGAAGAGTGGGAGTCAACTTCTGGCAACTATATAGTGAATGTCCCCGCCCCCCCCGCCCCGCCCCATTTCCTAACTCTGGGGCAAGATTATAAAGTCAGGAAGCAAAGTCAAGGCAAAATCACAGGCACTATGATTTTTTTTAAAACACGAACAACTCTTCATAAAATTCTGACAAAAATATAAATTGTTTCTGGATTTATTTGGGAGCCACATTCCTGAAAATTCAGTAATTATTAAGGCCATGCAAAAATACTTTGTGCTTATATGCAAAATGGAGTTAGATCCTTGACTCAGGTAATTATAAACAGGTGTTTTGTTTTGTTTTTTATCTACCTGATGTTCACTGGGGTACTCAATGTCATGTATGGTACTAGAATTCTTTACTGAGTGGGAAAAAAATTAGCATTGAGGCTTTCCAGCATCCCTGGCCCCCACCCACTAACTGCCAGTAGTACTTCCTCATCATGATGACAACCAAAAATCCTCTCTCTATAAATTTCCCAATGCATCCAGAGGATGGTACAATTCCTCTTAAGAATCATTGATCAATCTGAGCAAGAAATAAACACAGCAGTCTTCAATATCCTTCCCCACCCAAAGCCTACAAAGCAGGGCTTTACAACATAAACTGTAAGGCCTGTATTTTGAGCTAATTCTCAATCCTTTTAAGCTGAGTGGTGAAATAAAGGAGCTGTAGATTTGGAATGAGAAGGTCTGAGCTCCAGTCTTGGTCCTGCCTTGAATTTAGCAGCTGTGTGATTGGGCAAGTCACTTCTCCATTCTGAGTCTTATTACTTTTGTCCATACAATGGAGGTAAAAGTAGGAAATGTCGTGCCTGCTTCACAGGCTCGCCAAGAAGATGACAATTAATATGAGATCTGACTTTGTCAGCTAGTTGGTTTTAAGAACTAGGCAGTGATTCTTGATGCTCAGAGATGCCCTGAGGAGGTGGGAAGGTGGATTGTGCAGCCTCTGGGGTTGTTTACCATCCTACTCCTTGGTGTTTCAGTTGTATGCATTGACTGAGAGTGAGTTCACCATGCAGTAAGCGCTGCTTGTATCAGTGGCTGACATCTAAGGGTTAGGTTGGATTTACTCTTTCTGTCTGCCTCCTGAGCACATTTCTTACGTTGTCCCTGGAGCACAGCTTCCAGATCATGCTCTTCTCTCTTCTATTTGTTCTCCTCCCCACCTTTTCACTGGCAACCCCCTCCCCACTAAGCTATCACTTTCGCATCTGCTTTGTGAACCCACTCTCCTCACACCTACCCTTCTCTTTGAAACACTGCTTCTGCTGACTTCTAAGAATACACAACAGTGGTTCCTAACCTCCACTGTACTCTGAATCACCTGTGTGAATACTCCCACCATACTGATTATATTAGGCAATCATTTCCTGACTAATGCTACTAAATTTTTAAATCTCTAGTGACATTTAAAAGGGCCATGGTAGATCTTGGGAGTTAAGAAATTGGCTCTGACAGGCAAGAGGAAACCAGTAACAAAGTAGCCTGGAGCCTGAGACTTTATATACAATCCAGATGTCCAAACAAGAGCAGGAAAAGCATAAGGAAGCCAATAAAGTTTGGGGAAAGAGATAAATTTGGTGCAGAAGTTTAAGGTCAGTGTGTGAGCACAGATTAAACAAAGTGACCTGTCTAGGTTCAAACGCAATTAGTATATTTGACACTTCTCTTTAAATGATACTTTTCTTGTAGTCTTAGACTTGCCCAAGGATTTTTCCCCTTGCTGTGGGAGGACAGTGCCTTGGTGCTGGTTTGAACAGTAGCAATGGATAATCCATATACTCACTAAGCAAAATCTGCAATGTAGAAATCTGTGGAATTCATCAAAGTTCACGAGTGCTCCACTGAAAGATATTGTAAGTTTGCCTAGGTGTGCCTTTGTGAAAGACAAGGCTGGAATTAGGGTTAGACCAAGACCCTGAGATTATGACCAGAAGACATCTAGACACTATTCAAAAGAGCTCAGGAGGCAGAACTGACTCAGGCTTCCTCACAGATCATGGTGTCAGAAGAATCAGAATAATCATGATTCTCAAAATCAGATGGACAATTGGTTCATGGTTCTGTGGTGGAGTATTTAAGCAGATCTATTTAAGTAGATTCTAACCAGTATCTGGGAGAACTGAAAAAGCGTTCAACTACTGGGGCAAAGGACACAGGAAGGTCTTAGCAGGAAACCAGCCAAGCAGATTAGAGGTATTAGCAACCTTCTCTTTTTAAGAGCAGTCAATATTATTAAGGAAAACTCAGCTGAAATGCAGTCATTCAGGCTGAGCAATGCAGCTGTGATTAGAGGAATTTTTAGGCTCAGTGGCTTGCTTGCCCCAGAAACAGCAGTTAGCAGGTCTCTGATGGCAACATTCATCCCAGACTTTTGCTAATGTTGTATCTGTAGCTACAGATACACTGTCCACATTGGTCCAAACTGGCTCAATGACTGGATGGGCTGAGCCTGCAAGATGATGGTGTGGGTTCTTGTAGCTGTATGGGGCTGACCTTTGTGTCTTTGGGAAATAATAAACCCCTCAATGTGCCTTTAGTTTTTGAGCCCAAAGGCACCTGTCGCAACCACCCCACACAGAAACTGCTGTGGTCCAGAGCTAGAGGCTATTTTCACAAATTCTGTGGAATATACTGCCTCCCTATACACAAAGGGTTGGCCAGAGGTGTGTCCTATGTTTCTGGACCTTGGCCACTTTACACTCAGTCAGAGTTTACAAGTAGCTCCTTGACTTGAGAGACATCACTCCTAGCTCAAGTTTTGGATTTATCCTCCAGGATTTTAATGAGACTTTGAGCTTACATATGGCCTGGGTTGGCTCCGATAGGTCCACAGGGGAAAGCAACGCTGCTATTTGCATGAATCATTCCCTAATTCATGCTTGTTCCATGGCCACTGAGGACTTCATTTTGTACATTTCCCCCCATTTGCTGTGTTTTGTTATGAGTAGATAGCAGAAATTTGCATTTCCACTGAATTTGGTGCTTAGGTTTTAGCAGGCTCTGCCACTACCAATGGAAATTTAGATAAGTATTAAACTTCTCTGGGCATCAATTTCTTCTTCAGGAAAATGGGAAAGTGATACCTACCTCATTTTGTCCTTGGGTTGCAATAAAAATCAAATGAAATTTTAAACACAAGCTATAAGAAGAATGCCAATAAAAACTATTTATCCGCTTACCCATTCATTTACTGTCAGAGTGAGTGAGCCCCTATTTATGTGGCAGGGAAAGCTAGATGCTGAAAATACTAGTTAAGTGAGTTATTCAGATACGAATGTAATAATCATTCTAACACATGTAAGTTACAACTCCAAAAAGGCGATAAAGGAGAAGTATGTGGTTCACATAAGAGGGATTCAACCTCCTTATGGTGTCCATTAATTGAGCTATAGAGAATGGAGAGAATTCAACCAGGTAAAGAGGGCGGAGAAGAGAATTTCAGTGACTAGGAACAGCAAAAGTCAGGAAGGAGGATGTCAGACATGAAGGGCCACCAATAAGCCAACGAGGCTGCATTGTAGAGAAGGACGAGGTGGTGGAAGATGAGGCATGGGAGGCAGGTATGCCCTAGATCATACATTGCCTTGCTGATCATGATAGGCGTTTTTGCTTCAATCTAAAAGCAATGAAGTTTGGGGGAAGATGAAGATGGAGGGAAGTGATATGACTGGATTTGCATTTTGAGAGCATCATTTTGAGAAATATTTGACTGCATATATTTCTATATTTTTTGACTTTATCTTTCATGGACCCTCCACCTCAAAATTCTTCTGTCTATTCTAGTGGGATGGTTAATGTCTTTAGAAGCACGCATATTCAGACTTACATCCTAATTCTCCCATTCACCAATTGTGTAATCTTGCAGAAGGTACTTAATCTTCTCTAATTCCCCACTTTCTAATCTTGTAATTTGGTAAAAGGTATTTCTTATATAACTTCTGGCACATAATAAGTCAGTAAATGTTAGTTTTGATTATCACCCCATCTGACAACTTGCTCCTCTTGCAATCACATTTGTTGGATAGAATACATTTTAGCTTTGTTTATTTTTAATAAGAAAGTTATTATTGATCTACTATCAGTAGATGCAATTTCATTTACTTCCCAGAGAGGGGACGGGTTTGCATCAAGTCATTTACATTTGCTTCTCGGCAACTCTAAAACTAATGTCCATGCACTGTATTATTTTATTTAGCAATATTTTACCTAAAGTCAGGAATTAATATCATTATTCTTTTTGGATTTTGCCAAATTGAATAGTACAAAACTATTCAAGATTCCAAGAAAAAGGTAAAGCATGAGTTAATTCAGGATGTATAGGCACGATCATCAGCTGCAGGTGGTCAACTCAGACAACCTTTAGCTGGATGGCACTTTTCTTTTTCAATTGGATAGAGTGGCCCAGTATAAAGCAGGTGTAGCTGGTTTTACACAATTGAGAGATTGTTCACCCTACTCAATAAGCTGTGGAATGCAAGGTGATGTTCAATAATCAGGTTCCAGAAGCTATTTTAATGAAAATGGCCACTTTTTAGAGTAAGACACAATAGGAAATGTTAGGTGGGGTCTGACCTGCAAAGGGCAAAACATCACAATTAATTTTGGGGGGAAATTAAGATTCTCCTCACAGCCTCAAAGCTTTCTTCTCTAATCACAGTGCAGACACTATCAGTGAACAGAGAATCTTTGTATTATTTCCAAGTTTCTCCCCTTGTCAGTCACTGTGACAAAGTGCTGGCCAGTCTGACATGATGATGAATCACTCCAGACATTGAGTTTTCACATGGCTGTCGAGGCTTTCAGTAGACTCTGTCTTCTGAAAATCCCCCAGACCAAACCCAGTGCTCTGCTCCTGAACAAAGCTGGGATTTGGCAAAATTAAACACATACATTGTAGAGAAAAGAACTATGTAATAAACACTTACTGTCTCTGTTTCTCCCATGTCTTCATATTGCAATTGATTTAAATGCCTGTTAAGCAAATTCTTACTTTCCAAATCTCTTCTTTTCTATACTCTACTGAAATGAGTTTGATTTGAGAGTACACTGAGAAGTTGAAATATTAAACATATATTTTTAGTTATTGTTTTCAGTTATAAAATAACATGTGGGCTCTCCTTACCCTTTATCCTTGAAATTTTAAAACATACAACATAATTCTCACTGATAATTTTTTTTTAACTGATTAGATGCTACGAATCTAGTGCTGGATGATGAATTGATGCTTAGTCCAATGCAAATGTACTTGTAATGTCTACCTTCGTTTCCTGTTAGAGAGCTTGTCAATATACGAATGCCTCAAATCCATTTTCTTGGTAAAAATGTTGCCGTTTTCTGATTGTTATTCACAAAGGCAGCTTCCTGAGTTATTTCGGCTCCTGCACAATATTCATGATAGCAATTTGATACCTTAGCAGTTTCAAGGTTATCAAGTGATTGAAAATCTTACTGCTTACTTCAAGGTGTAACATATACAACTGTGCTGTCATCCATTATAGCAGTATAATAGTTTTTCGTAATGCCTTTCATGAACTGCTGATTTAGAAGCATAAGCCTAACTTCTGAAGGTGCTTATCAGTCTCAGTCCGGGGAAGTATTGCTTCACTGGGAAACATCAGCCCCAGACTCTTTGTGCTACTTAGAAAAAAGGAAACCAACTTTCATTTCTCTCTTAGATAGTGCTAGAGCCATGCCCCGTGAAATCATTAAAGTACATTTGCAAGAAGAAACAAATAAATAAAAGCCATGTTTTATCTGGATCATTGAAGGGCTAATGCTAATCCACAATAAATCTCAGAAGGCAACATTGGATTTTGCAGATTGTGGAGATTAAGTTAAAAGAAAGGAATTACTGAGAGAGATGATGGAAGAGATTTTGCTAAAGCAAAAACACAAAAAAGTCAAGCAAATTTATAATTACTCTGGGAGGTAAAACCAATCATTATTCAAAGCCCCACTTTCCACACATTGCTCTATCCACACACTGAATTTTGGTTTAAGGGTCTCTGGTTGGAGCAGAAGGTTGCTTGAATGAGTTTAGAAGGTGGCATCTGTTTAAGTAACAGATGTCTGTGTCACCAAGGTGCTATGTTCTCACTTTTTATATATGGGGAAATTGCTGCTGAAAGAGTTTTATTGTCTTTATGCAAATGAAAATATCATATTTTTCTCCTTAATGGGTTCCTCTTCTTGATGTAGATTCACAACAACCATAAAGGACCTCAACCTTATCATTTTTTCCCCCCACATTTTGGAATCTGATAAAGTTTCTTATGCACTGCCAATTATGCATAAAATGAGGTCTGGAATTGCAGACATACTAGCTCTTATTCAGGGAGGTCCCTCCCACTGGGTTGAGCAAATTGAGCAGGGTAAATTGAGGAGCCCTTGATGACCCCTCACCCAGATGTATCACCTGCTGGGGCACCAGAAGAGAGGGACCTGGAGAGGCATTCACCCCTTCAGTTTGCTCTAAGTGAGGAGGGGAGGAATGGCTTTAGAACTGATTTTAACTTCATTTATTTGGTTCTCAGTTTATAAAAATCTCTTCCTGTTTTTATTTCCCAGGAGAGATAAGGGAGAGTGGAGCCATTCAAAAGCACCCTCCAGGGTGACACATAAGATTAAAGATTACAAATACTCTGGTGACAAGTTGGGAAGTGTGCACAGAGAACTTCTGCATTTTTGCTGCATACCGATGCATGATGGTTATCTTGAAGAAAAGTTCTTGTGAGATTATTTGAGTTGCAAGTTGAACTACTCAGTTCTTTCATAGAATGCCATTTTTACTTGAAAGTACAAAAGAGAGACAAACTGTGGATGTTCAGAGTTAGGTATTTGGGAGATGGCATGAAAATGAATGACAAGAGTCTTTCACCTCTAAGAAAATGACTGACAATATTTGTTGCCGGTGATAAAATTCAAACTTTCAAGGGAAAATTTGAATGTTAGAAAACTTGTTTCCATCACCGCTAGCCTGCCAGCTTCCCAGTGTTTTAAAGATTTTCTAATGAGATTGGTGGTATTATTAGTAAATGTGCTTTTTAAAAAATATTATAAAATGCAAGTCCTGCATAATTCAGTGAACCAATATTTTCAAGGTCACCAATGCATGATGTTACAGAATCATGCATGGTAAAAAAAATTCATTCAAAGTGCAAGAGAGGCTAATGGATTATAATGTAGCAGAATAAGAAAAGTTTATTGATATGGTTCAGACTCTACATGTAACTAACCTTTAAGAAATTACTATTTGTTGAGTCTTGATGTACTATCATAAAAGAATACCTACAATGATCTGAAAAGGCTATTAGAATTCTCCTTACTTTTCCAACTACATAGCTGTCTGATGCCATATTTTCATCGTGTATGTCTGCAATACAATGTATAACAACAGAATGAACACAGAAGCAGATATGGGAATTCAGCTATATTCTATAAAGCCAAACAGTAATGAGATTTAGACCCACAGAGGTCCTCAGAGACTATTGACTTGATAGACATTAAAATAAACCTGAAAGACCTTTCTTCAAAATTGTTTTCTTATGCACAATTATAGAAATTTAAGCGATTTCAGGAGCTTATAGGGAGTCTCATATTTCCAAAGAAGAAAAATTGATTGTACACGCATGGAAGTCATGTAGCTATGATAAACCAAATATTCCTAGGTATCAGCAGCCCAGTGCCAGTGAGGTCAAATGAACAGGAAGGTCTTACCTGGCTCATTACACCCCACTTGCATACTTCAGAACCTCAGCATATCCTCTTCAGGGTCTGGCACTTCCTCTAACCCACCAGTGTTTCTGAAACTATCAAAGTGTTTTTCATTTATGTTTGTGAATAGTCAAGTCTACTAGGGGTCTGTCTGGCTCCACATTGCTTAAGCCACAGCTAATATTGTTAATGCTTTCACTAAGACTACTAAAACCAGATGGGCTTCATGTCATTGTCATCAACTGGCTTGGGTCACCACTGTTTGGAGAAAGCTGGGAGGATGTCTTTTTCTTGGAAATGGGAATGCAGTGAGCATCCCAACAGGAATTATAAGCTATGAAATAGAAAGAGAGCCACTGCCACTTCAAGACCATCAGGGAAAAAGAGATGGCACAAACGTAACTTTCAAGTAGAGCTGGACACTGGTGGAGACCAGGTATAGGTCCAGCTTAGCACTTGGTGGAGGGTGGAGGAAGTTAGGGGGGTTGATGAGGTGAGCTGAGCTTCCACAAAGGGCATAGCCAAGTGAGAAATCTGGTTTGTGAACATGTTCTGTTAACATAAACTTTGTCAAGGAAAAATGTGGTTCCCATGACTTCAAGGTGTCTCCAAAGTGTCCACAAAGTCACTCCAGTCAGTAGAGAGGATGCGAAGGGCCTAATGCTTCTCTCCTATCAAGGCTTACCTGCAAGTTGACTCATTCCATTCAGCTCTGCTTTTCATCAAAAGAAGTTCACCTTGATGCTCAGTGGCAGTGCCTGCTGTGAGAGATTGGCATGAGTATGACAATTCCTGCACAGGGCCATTTCTATCTTTTCCTGTCTGTCCATTTCTACAAGACACAATGGATTCAAGTCTCCATGTTCATTTTATCTGTATTCTCCCAAGTGAATAACAGAGACAAAAACAAAACTATTTATGAAAGAGAGAAGACCCAGTGGGACTCTCCCCCTGTGCCACTGAGATCCTTACAGTAGTTCAAACGAAATGACAGCCAAATGACGTCCTTGTTTGTTCCCATCCCTTGACCAGCCCCCAGAATGTGAACAGTTTTGGGGGGAAATTTGTATTAAAAGTTGCTTGTTTTCTCTATTTATATTGCAATTTAATGTAATTGGTTGCCTTTCCCCATTGTTTTCGGGTGATGACACAACTCTGGGGGTGTGGGGATGATGAAGTGAACGAAGAAGAGAAAGAAAGAGAAAACACACATGAAAAAACCCTATCAGCAGTACTTTTTCTTGTTTATAGTGACAACCCCAAGCAAAATATAAAAATACGTTTAGGGAGATGACAGATTTTTTGCTTCTTGATCTCAAACCAGCACTTAGGAGTTCACTTTTGTGAGCAGGTAAAAAAAAAATTTTTTTTAAAGGGCTGCACCTTAATAAAGCAGAAAGAGGAAAGAGACATTGGGTGAAGGGTAATATGTCCTAGACAAAACCAGTACAAGGACCAACATGCCAAGTAAGAGGGAGATTCTCAAATTATTATCTGTGGAGGTAGATGAAAACATCTTTCTGTCCAGAAATTAGAATGTCATAAAGGCAAGAAGTCTTTACACTTGCCTTCTAGTGCTAGGATGTATATTTGATAAATAAAACATTCAGTCTTCAATTGACCTCACATCACAATTCAATGTAAGTATGCTCTGTGCCAAGCCCCAGCAATACAGTGATGAATAAGGCACAGACTCTGTTCTTAAGAAAGTTGCTGCAGTGGAACCAAAAGTTTATTTGAAACTGGGTTTAAAATTTGTAAAGCCTTCACCATAGAGGTAGTGTTAAATGTAGCAGTCGGTTTTCGGTTCCCAATTCCTTTGTTCCTGGGACATTCTTCTGTTATGGTGTGAATGTTTGTGTCCCCCACCAAATTCATATCTTGAGATCCTAACCACCAGGGTGATGGTATTAAGAGGTGGGGACTTTGGAGGTGACTAAGTCATGAGGGTGGAGTCCTCAGGAATGAATTTGTGCTCTTGTAAAAGCGACTCAGAAGGCTGCCTTGCCCCTTCCACCATGTGAGGCAGACATAGCTGGAAGGTGCTGTTTTTATGAAGCAGAAAGCAGGCCCTCACTAGACACCAAATTTGCTGCCACCTTCATCTTGGACTTCACAGCCTCCAGAACTGTGAGATACAAATTTCTGTTGTTTATAAGCTACCCAGTTTATGTTATAGCAGCCTGAATGGACTAAGATGTATTACAATAGGGCTACATAAACTCTTATTTTGTGGAATATACCAAAAGGCATATGTACTTCACAGGGCCTGGTTTTCCAAAGCCTTGCAGTTTCAAATATTGACCTTGCAAGGACAGGAAATTTTCCTCAGGCTATAAGTCTCTGTTGCAAGATAAGAATTGTGGCACAGCAGGTTGCTGGCTCAAAGACAGACTAGTTACTGATAGTTATGTAAAGATACTGAGAAATTGCTATAGGAAGGAATGTTTGCTAAGATCAAACTGTTGTTGATAGGACCACTTAATTGTCTTACTGGAATGTCATCTGGCTTGTTTCACTGAAAGTTACCAGCCTATATTGTTAAACTATAACCCCACCTTTGTTCTCTTCTGTAACTTCCTGGTCTGGAAAATAAATGCAGGAAGAAAACCCAAATTCGGTGTTAATTTCCCAAGGAAGGGCTGCCTCTCACTGGAGGGTGCCTGGAAAGTTAACCTCTTCGGGGCCTCTCACTGCTCAGAAGAGATGGGCTTTGAGTAATCCTTTGCATCTCCGTCACCCAGAGGAAGTGGGGTGACAAATCCGTAGGGGGCAAAGCAATGCAAAGCAACATTATTTCATTAGCACTGTGTTAATTATTATTGTTTTTATGGTGAACAAAAATGTATTCGGAGCTCCAATCTAGGACATCAGAAGTACTTTCCTACATGAATGCATTCAAATGTCTGACATCCCCGGTGCTAAGTCACTATTAAAAAAAGGGAGAAGCACTGGGGGAAGGCAGAAGGCTCCCTACCTGCAGAAGTCAAGTCTTTACCCCAGATGTGAGTGACTGACAAGAATGGTTCTGCCTGTGGTTGAAGACATCTCACTGTTGCTTTGTACACATTTCTTTGTTTTTGTCCTTGTATCCATGCCCAGCTGGTTCATCTAGCTGGACTAGCTGTGAGATCACATGCCATTCCACATAAATGCCATTCTCCAGCAATGCCATGCCCTTTTACCTGCCAGGCACCCGCCTGCCCACCCTTTTCTCCACTTCCAGTTTATCTCTCCTTGTTGTCTCAGTTCTTTCACCCTCCTGACTCTTTCTCTGAACACTCAGCCTCCACAAATCTGCTTTTACTCACCTTATCTTACCTTAACTTACAAATAGACCAAGGAACAGAAGAGAGAACACAGAAATAATTCCACGCATGTACAATCAACTGACCAACTGATTTTCGACAAAGATGCCAAGAATATTTAGTTAGGAAAACACAGCCTTTTCAAAAGTGGTGCTGTGGAAACTGGATAATCACATGCAGAAGATTGAAACTAAACCCCTATCTCTCACCACACACAAAAATCAACTAAAAATGGATCAAAACCTAAATTTAAGACCCCAAACTATGAAACTATTAGAAGAAAATGTAGGGAAAACGCTACACAAAATGGGAGTGGATAGCATTTTTTCGAGCAAGACCACAAAAGCACAGGAAACTAAAGCAAAAATACACAAATGGGGCTACATCAAACAAAAGCTTCTGCACAGCGAGGACCACTATCAGTAGGGTGAAGAGACAACCTACAGAATGGGACAAAGTGTTTGCAAAGTACACATCAGACAAGGGGATAATATCCAGAATACATAAGGAACTCAAACAACTCAATAGCAAAACAACAACAGCAAGAACAACAACAAACAAACAAAAAACTACAAAAACCCCAATTTAAAAATAGGTAAAGGACTTGAATAGACATTTCTCAAAAGAAGACATATGAATGGCCAACAGGTACCTGAAAAAACGCTGAGCATCACTAATCATCAGGGAAATGCAAATTAAAACCACAGTGAGATATCATTTCACCACAGTTAGAATGGCTGTAATCAACAAGACAAAATATAACAAATGCTGGCGACGATGTGGAAAAAAGGGAACTCCCCTACATTGTTGGTGGGAGTGTAAATTGGCACAGCCACTGTGGAAAACATTATGGAGCTTTCTCAGAGAACCATAAATAGATCTACCGTACAATCCAGCAAAGTGGAATCAATATATCAAAAAGACATCTGCACTCCCATGTTCATCTCAACACTATTCACAATAGCTAAGAGATGGAATCAACATAAATGTCCATCAATGGATGAATGGATAAAGCAACTGTGGTGTAGATACACAATGGAATACTATTCAGCTGTAAAAAGAAATGATATCTTATCATTTGCAGTAACATGGATAGAACTAGAAACCATCATGTTAAGTGAAGTAAATCAGGCACAGAAAGACAAATACTGCATGATCTCACTCATGTGAAATCTGAAAAAAAAAAAAAGTGGCCTTCATAGAAGTAGAGAGTAGAATATTGGTTACCAGATGCCAGGTGGGGACGGGTGGGGGAAGAAGTAGTAAACTAATGAGTACAAAACTATGCTATCTACCCTAAGTGAATCATTGTGCAGTACATGCATGTATTGAAACAACACACCTTACAACTATGTACAGATAAATATTAAAGTATTTTGAATAAAAATAAAATAAAATATTTAATGATCTGATACTAGATAATGGTAGTGTGCAATTTTACAATGGACTTTTCAATATACCATGCCTTAAATCAAAGGACTATCTAAAAGTGCAAAATAAGGCACCATGAGAACAAAATCAAGTCACACAAGGGTTTATAAACACTGTATCCATGTGGAAATGGCTCCTCACCTGAATCCTCTGTCCCCTCTCTTACATATTTTTCCCTACCCACTTACTAGATAATTTTTGCACCTCAACTCTTCTCCCAATATACGAGGTAGACTGAGAGCACACATGAGCAATATTCACTCCCTTGAAAATAGTATGATAACACCATGGCCACCCAACAAGAACTAAAATCAAATATACAAGTGATAACCTTAATGAAAGCTTTAGAAGTTTAAAAAGTAAAGAAAACTAGAAATCTTTACTGTGGAGTCTAAAACAAATCTTGAAATAGAGAAGCATAGATTCTTAGCTTTGTAACACAAGACTGAAATTGTAAAAGTATGAAATTCTACCACATAAATTTGTAGGTTTAATTAATTTCAACAAAAATTATAAGTTAATTTTTTATAATTTAGAGTCTAAATTTCATCTGAATGAGCAAGCTTTTTGTGAAGGTTAATTCTAGTATCAACTTGATTAGATGAAGGAATGCTGAGAAACCTGGGAAAGATATCTTATGAGGTGTGACCTTAGGGTGTTTCCAGCAGAGATTAGCATGAGAGCCTGAGTGGACTGGATGGGAAAGACCCGCCCTCCAAGTGGGCAGGAACCATCCAATCCACTGGGGGTCAAGGAGAGAACAAAAGACAGAAAAAAACGTGAAGCTCTCTCTCTATCCACTGGAGCTGGGATACACTGTTCTATCCTGTCCATGGACATCGGAGCTAGAGACTCTTCAGCTTTTGGGTTCCAGGACATACACCAAGGACACCACTGCCTTCCCTGGTTTTGAGGCCTTCAGGCTTGGACTGAGCCACTCTACCATCATCCAGTTTGCAGATGGCCTATTGTGGAACTTTTCTTCACAATCGTATGAGCTAATTCCCCTAATAAATCCCCTCTCATATATTTATAACATATCTCATTGATTCTGTCTCTCTGGAGAACCCTGACTAATGCACTTATAAAGATAGCCAATGCTGTTCTTTTAAAAAAGGGGAACTCTGATGAAAAATCATGGAGTCGTTTCTTAATAATTTTAAACAGACTGGTGTTGGTACGAGGTGCAACCGATAGATCAATATAGAACAAAGAGCATCCAACCATCAGATATTAGCCTATGGAACATTTAGTGTGTGGGGGGGGCTGGTAGCAAGAATGAACAGATAGTGCTTGGTTAGACATGGGAATCAAGAACAAGTAAAATCGCACTTCATACACCAAAAAATTCCAGGTGGATTAGAAGTTGAAGTAAATAATGAAATCCTACCAGCCAGGTAAAAAAGAGGATCAATAATTATCTGATCTAAAAATAAGGAAGGACTTTCTAAGCATAAAAGCAATGAAAGGAATCACAGCCAGAAAAGTGATCAATAAATTGGACTACTTAAAAATGGAAAGTTCTTTGTCGTATATAACATTTAAAGACAAATGACACATTGGAAAATATTTGAAACATTTGTGACAAATTGTAGGAGCTGTCCATCTAAAATATGCTCACACAAATTGATTAAATGAAAAAAACATCCTTAAATCCAATGGAAAAAAGGTCAAAATGACACAGCAAGCAATTCTTAGAAAAAGAAATTCAAATGTCCCGTAAATGTTAAAAAGTGCTCAATGCCATCAATAATCCAAGAAATATGCATTATACAACAATAGAAAATGATTTCCCACCCTTAAGAGTGCTAAAGGAAAAAAAAAAATCTCATTCAATACTTGGAAGATGGTAAGTGTGAAAACTGGTACAACCTCTGATGGAAAATAGTCTGCCATAATATTCAGAGTACCATAAAAATCCTTATCTTTTGATGTATTAATTCTATGTCTGGAGATCCATCCTGAAGCAATAATCAGATATATGCTGAGTTTATTATAGAATATCACAGGGCAATTTTAATATAAATAAAATATCTCTAAATGTCCACCAATAGGGGGAAGATTTAAAATTATACATCCATACAACTGAAGCATTATATATAGTCACTAAATTATGTTTGCAAAGAATATTTAATAATACATAAAAGTGCTCATGAAGTGTCAAATTGAAATAAAACATGTTATAAAGTGGGACAGCCTTCCCAGTACATGATCATATTTAACCATAGTTTGTATATTCGGGACACTTCTGTGCTCATCACCCATTTGATCCTTACTTGGTAGGAAGCAGAAGCATTCCTTGTCTTCTTGGGTTGATAAAGAAATAGATTCAAAGCTAAAGTTTTATCATCTTAGCCTTTAAACTGTTTTTCCTAAGGTTGTCGCTATGTACACAGAGCTACTGAAAATAATTATAGGGTGTGTCCAATTTCTGGAACTGTTCCTGAGTTGCTCACACCGTTAAATATAAGGTAGCATGTTTTTTTGAGTATCTCTTCTCTGGGCACAGAGATACACTGGTGACCAAGAACGAGAGGTTTTGCTTCTTTGGGAATATAGCAAAGTCCAATGTTATAGAAAGGAAGGGAGGAGACAGAGCAAAAGCAAACACACAAATACTCAGTGTGATTCCAGACCTTGATAAGTGCTAAGAAGAAAATCAACAGAGTGTCTTGGTGGAGAATCAGGGTTTGTGGAGTGATGAGAGCAGGATCCTTTATCCGGTAGTCAAGGAAGACTTCCAGGAGGAGGTGATGCTTGAGCAGAGACCTGAATGCTGAGAAGGTGGCAGCCATGGGATGATCTGGGGAAAGAGGGTTCCTGGGAAAGGAGACAGCATGTAAGAGAACCTGGAGGCAGAAAACAGCTAATGAGAAAGCCAGTGAGGTTGGAGCCTGGTGAGCAAGGGAGAGAATGATATGAGCTTGGAGGTTGGAGAGTGCTGGGCTCAGATCATTCAGGGCTGTGTAGGTGTAGAATGGATCATGCTATGGGATCAGTGCACATCCTGCTGAAAGGAACTCAGAGAAAGAGGAACTTAAACTGAACAGTTGCTCAACTAAGCATGATTTATATGGACAGAATGGTGAGGAAGAGAATAGCATCAGCTAGAGCAACAGATCATGATATAAAGCAGATTTAAATGATGACTGTCTCATATGAAAGACCTTTTATCCCTTCCTTTATATCATTCACAGGGAGCTGGGCTGAACTAACCTTGCCAATAGCACTTTTCACAAACATTTAAGAGAAGTTCAGGTATAATCAATGTGAAGCTCATTTTTAGAATTCCAGTCTTTCCTTTGTCATACTATCTTATATTTAATGGCACAAGGAACACAGGAACAGTTCCAGAAAATTGACACCCATCTAAATCAAATGAATGAAAAATTGCTCACACTTGGTACAAGATATAAAAATTAACAATCGAAAGTTTAGTGATAAAATGAGAATGGACAATACGGACCAATCTTATCAGTCATGTGAGGCTAATGAAGAGTGTAACTGGGCTGATCATAAATTTAAGAGAAATAAAATACTTATTGTGAAAGAATAAATACAAGTCTGACACCTTAGCAATGCAATATAAATGAACAAAAAAATCCCATTAGATTCCAATGCTTGGTCGATTTAATTTTATTGCAACTAAACTCATCTCTTCCCCGTAAGCAGATTGCAACATAAATGGATATTTATGACATTTTGTAACTATTCACAGTTCAGTGTTAAGAAAACATCTGAAAATGCTTTTAGTTATTTATTTTGAGATAGGTGGAGTTGAATACCTGCAGAAAAAAGATGCCAGGCTCTCCGTGTGCCTTTGTTGAGTTTTGCTTTCTCTTCACTACTGTTCATATGCTAAAGTCTAACTGACTGCAAGGAGAAAAATTTTAGAAAGTTTAGGATCATTTCTTTCCTATTTGACCCATATATCATGACCCACATTGAACCATTCCAGCCCTTTCCACCTCTTTTGCCTCTTAACCTACCCGTGCTGCCCACCTTGCAGAAATCCAATGCTGGATCAGCCTGCTATTGCAAGGGACCCCAACAAGGGCCACTAGCTGAGGACCTTCAAAACTCTATTGTGCTCCTGCTGCTGTAAGTAAGCCTAAGCCTTCCTCCTCAGCATCTTGCCTCTCTCCACACCTTCATTATTTGCCTCAAGATCCCTGCTCACCATTCTTCTTCACACTCAGTAGATGCCTTTCAATGCATTTTCTTCTTTGTCACAGAAAACAATCGTCTTACTGAGGGGTTCCTCCAATATTTTAATCTCTCCCAACCCACTCTGGTCTTAACACTTACCAAATTATCATCACAACCTCCCAACCATGCCATACCCCAAACCTCAGGGCAGAAGAGGTGCCCAGTCTCATGTAAGCTGTTCTCCCCACCTCCGCCCTGGGGCCTGTTACCTGCCTGCCTAACTAGGCCTGAGCAGACACATTTCTCTAGAATCAGCCATTACTCCTTTCCTCTATCCCCGAATCCACTCAAAGAGATCTTTTAATTTTTACCTTCTTAAATCACTTGTATCCTGATTCCTTTTTCTATTGACACTGTCCCATTTAAGGCCCATGTCTTTCAGTTCCTTCTTAACACTTACCACTGTTATTCACATAGGAAATGTTCATTAAATGCCTATTATATTGCAGACTTTATTCTAGGTACATGCGACACATAAAGAAACCAAATGTACAAAGATCTATGATCTCAAGGAGCCTGAATTCTAATGGCAAAGAGCAATAACAGACATAAAATATGATAAAATAAATACATTATAGGGTACATTAAAAGGTGGCTAAGTACTATGGAATAAAACAGAGTAAAGGGAATCAAGGAAGTCAGTGAGGCTTAAGCGTTGCCATTTAAAATAGGGTGCTAAAGGTAGGCCTTATAAAAAAAGGTGACATTTGGGCAAAGACGAAGTGAGGTGAGGGTGTGTAGAGAGGAACATATGGTCTTATCTAAAGAGAAAACAGAAACAGTCCATTGAATGGTCTTAAAGAGGAATTGCAGCTGGAGAATCTGAACACCCCCCAGCAAGGAGGCCAGAATGGCTGAAGAAGAGCGAATGAAGGAGAAGGAGTAGGAGAGATGAAAGAGGAGATGGGGAAGTCAAGTTAGGTATTTTATTACCTTGGCTGTTACTCGGGGTTTCTTAAAGCAAAGAGTAATACTCATGTTTCAAGAGGATTGTTCTAGTACAGAGTAAAGGTTTTCAGGGAATAAGAGTGAAGGCAGGGAGAGCTGTTAGGAGCTGTGACGATGGCTCTGATCAGGTGGAAGCAGTGTAAGTGGCTGGAAGTGGCAGTGATGACAGTAGAGTACGACTTGCTTGTGGAGCTGACATGGGGTGGAAAGGACAGGAGTAAGCCAAGGTGGTCCTCAAGATTTTTGGCCTGAGCAACAGAATAATGGAGCTGCTATCCCCGAGATGGGAAAGGCTGCCAATAGAGCAGGTTTTGTGGGGTAAGACCAGAAGTTCAATTTTGGACATTCTAAGTTTAAGGTGTCTGTTTGATGTCCTAGGAGAGGTGTTAAGAAGGCAGTTGCACATGTGAGGCTGGAATTCCAAGGAATGGGCTGATATATGTATATATCAGCCCATATGTGTGTGTGTGTGTGTGTGTGTGTGCATGTACACACACACACACGCACACATATACATGCAGTGTCAGCATGTAGATGATATGGCTATATAGAGAAAAGAAGATCAAGGTGGTACTCCAGGGCACTACAACATAAAGAGTTCAGGAAAAGAGGTGAAATCAGCAAAATAGATGAAAAAGGCGTGATCAGCGAGATAGAGACAAAACCCAGAAAATGTGTGCCTTGAAAGCAAGATCAAGAAAGGATATCTAAGAAGAGAATTATGCAACTGTATCACTGCCATTAGGTCATTTAAGATGAGGACTGAGAATTGACCATTGGATTTACAAAAATAATTTCTGTGGGGTGGTGGGGCTTAAAGTCT
Source organism: Cynocephalus volans (assembly GCF_027409185.1). NCBI lineage: Eukaryota > Metazoa > Chordata > Mammalia > Dermoptera > Cynocephalidae > Cynocephalus > Cynocephalus volans. Next base: position 208,830,931 of record NC_084460.1, on the reverse strand, counting down.
GATGGAAGTAGGTTTACAAAAATAAATTAGGAGGAGACAAATTGTAAGAGTGAGTTTAGAAAAGTCTTCTGAGATTTGCTACAAAGGGGAGCAGAGAAACATGGCAGTAGCTGGAGGGAAAAGTGGGTCAAGAAAAGGATTTTTCAGATGGGAAGGATAAGAGGACATTTGTATGAAAATGGGGATGACCCACAGGAAAAGAAAGGCCTTGGAAGAGCCTGGGGAGAATTGTTTTGAGCAGGTGAGAAGGAATGATGTGGAGGGCCCACGCAGAGGGACTGGCTTTAGATGAGAGCACAGCAAGTTCCCTTCTGGTGCCAGGCTGGTGATCTCTGCCAGGCTGTGCAGACCCTGAAGGTAGGGAGACTGGTTTGGGGAGTCTGTGGAGTTTCCCTCTGGTTACTTCCATTTTCTCAGTGAAGTAGGAAGCAAGTCAACAACTAAGTATGAAGTTGGAGAGGAAATGGCAGTTTGAGGCAGCAGAGAAGGGCTGAAATAGTATCTAGGGGAGTGGAGTGAGTGGACACGTAGCATGATTGCTGGACAGCATGAGGAGCTTATTCCTGATCATGAAGATAAAATGAAACGTCGGTGAAACTTCATGTCTCTCTAATCAGCCAGTTGGCTCCACGTGATCTTGTTCACAGTGAGAACCTCATGGCTAGGACCGTGCCTGACATAGCACACAGCAGACACCCATCGCCACCCTGCCTCCAATCTGGCCTCCCTCTAATTCATTCTCCACACAGCGGTCAGAGGGAGAGTTGTAAAAACAATGTTCACATTTTTGCAATCGTTTTCCATAGTCCTCAAAAAAGTGCAAAAGTGCAAATGTTTTATCACAGTATAGGAAGCTTTTCATGGTCTGTTCTCTGGTTAGATTTCAAATCGTGCCTACTATGTTCACCCTCATGTTCCACACTGTAGGATCAACCATTTTGGCCACCATATTGGCCATTGCCATAGTGCTCGATGCTGTCTCTTTTTGGACTATCTTTCTCACCTACAGCTGATTAATTCCTACTGATGTTTCAGGGACTCAGCTCAGACATCACCTCCTCCAAGGAGCCTTTGCTGACCTCCTTCCTAACACTTCCTCCTCCTCATCCACATTACGTGGTCCATGTCATCCTTTGGTGACTTCTATCTTCACATCTCCCATACCATGTGATAATTGTCTCTTCTCTTTGTTCACCAAAACAGCATATGTCAAATTTCTGGTAAGGCAGTATGATACGTATCTGTATCCTGAGCTCCTGCCATGGTGTCTGGTATATATGAGCATACTTCAAAAAGCTCATGGAAAGATGTATATTATCTCTTAATTCCATTTTCTACCAACTTTTTGAAGTACCCTTATAACAGGTGCTCATAAAATATCTGTTGAATTAAGGAAGAAAATACAAGTAGCAGCAATAAATAAATTTTTAAAAAAGCAGCAGCAGCTCAGGCTATTGTCTATTCAGACAGGTTCCGGTAAACACTGATACATAATGCATAGCTGTAAACTTCCAGGCAGCCATGCTTGACTTTTTTTGGATTATGTGCTTAATTCTTTAACCTTTACCTACTCCTAAAGGTACTTTATGTATACCTTTGATTTTTACAAGCAAAACAGTTGTGGCTTGTTTAAGATCTGTTGCAGACATGCCATCAGTAGCACATACTATTGGAATAGTCTTTCAGAGCCTGGAGTTAGGTGGCTCTGAACTGGGCTCACTTTGTACTTACAATAGCAAGGTGGAAGGGGTGCACACTCTGGAAATCATTATACCCAGATTTAATCTCCACTCCCTCCCTTTACCTCTCGGAGTCTCCATTTCCTCATTTGTGATAAGCTTTCCTGGAGTGATGTCATAAGGACAGCATTTTGTAGATGAACAATAAATGCTATGTAGGTATTATAATAGTGACGTGGGACTCTCACCGCTCAGGCAGCTGCGCTGACTAACAAATGGCTATAGACCTGAGCAAGAACTACTGTTTCACTTGACAAACTACCTCTTTTCCCACTGTCCGAGGTCAGCCTTTTTCTCGTCCTTTTACTTTAAACGTCTTTACCTTCTTCAGTTACTCAATTTGAATTAGTTCTCACAACCCTTGCCCCCACCCCAGCCCCGACTCCACCTCATCGCCTGTCATCACAACCCTGCAGCTCCTTCATGGTGTTTATCACCATCTGCAATTTTAGAGTGCAAGTCCCACAATCGTCTCATTGAGAGTAATATGTGCACTGCCCAGTCTAGAGTTCAGAGCATAGACAACATAACTGGATATCTGACGAATGGATAAATTGCACTAAGTTTTGATCATAGTGGTCAAGTAATTTATCCAGGATTTTGGCGGCGTTGTCACCACTTGCCTGGAAGCTGTGTGGAGAGAATGTGTGTCATCCAATGGGATCAGCTCCAGGTACCTAGGGGTCATGATTTCTGAGACTTTTCTTCTGCTTCCCATTTCCAAGGGCTTCACTCATGAAGAATAGTGACAATGATGTTCTGTGTTTGCAGAATAATTTTTAAGTCTGGGCCACCTTCAGAAATTCTTAGCATTACATGAAAACAGAATATTTAGAAAAATAGGTAGTTTCTCAAATGAAGCCTCTGTCAAAAAATATATATAAAGATTATAAAATCTATTGGCCATGCTTTAACGTGCGAATCCCATCCTAGCTCCATGCACTTCGCCAGGGGCGGGGGGAGCATGACAAAATGACATGCTGATCATGCCCCGCAGTCGCTTACAAGCTGGCTGAAGAACTCAAAACTGACGCCCTTGAAATCTAGTGAGAATGCAAGTCGATATAAATTATGGGTTAAACTGTGCTTTACGGAAGAGTACTAGTTACTTTAAGTACAGAATGCCCGAGGAGGGGGAAGATCAGTGAAGGCTAAAAGCTTCCTACTAGGGATGGGACTGGAGGAACACAGAAATGCAGGAACGGGGGAGGCGAGGCTACAGGGCTCTGGGGCAAGAGTGGCGCCCCCTGCTGGTGATAGGCTTGACATTCACAAAGGAAACAAGACAGGACGTGCCCCTGGAGGTGGGCAGTGAGCGCAGTAGTGGGGACCTGAGAGTGAGCCCGCGGTCTGGAGAATGGTGCCGCATGCTTGATGGCCCAACTGCAAAAGCTGTGGCTTCCTCGCCTCCTGCCTTCCCCAGAGCAAAGCAAAAGTAAACCAACGCCACCACAATAACTCCAACAACACAAGACAAAAAAGTCTCTACATACAGAATTGGCAGCAGGTGGAGATTCCAGGTTCCTGTAGAAGGAACCGTAAGGACAAGCTTTTGTGAAAGTGTGTCTGTCTGAACAGTTGTTATTTCCCATAAAGGATGAGACTGAAAACAGACAGCAGCAGGACACACAGAGCATGCCTGTGTGTGCATGTGTGCGTGTCTGTGCGTGCGCGTGTGTGTACTTTGTGCACGTGTGTGATGTGTGGTCATGAATGGTGTGTGTGCATGGGTGTGACTGTGTTCGTGTAAGTGCGTGCATGCTGTATGCCCATGTTGTGTATACATGTGGTGTGCTGCAGTGTGTATGTGTGTGCAGTGTGTGGTATGCGCGCGTATTTGTAGCTAGAGTATGTGTGGTGAGGGGGTGGGGGGAAGGCACCCCCGTCTCTCCTTCCCCTGGCACGTGCTTGGGCATCCTGAGCTCTTGGCTGCCTCACAGGCAGACGGAGGTTTGGGATGCAGCCCCCACCCCCATCTCAGGCGCACCAAGGTCCCTCTTATGCCCTGCCTCCCACCTGCAGGGACCCTTTCTCTGACTGCTTTCCTTCCTGGTCGAGGGGGCGGGGCGCACTCCGCGGGAAGGCTGGAAGGCAGGAGGCGACTTGCGTGACTCTGATGGATCGCTTTGCACGGCAGACCCGGCGCTGCCACTTGAGAGACGCTGCAGCCCCGACGCCCGCACCTTCATCCAGGACTTGTTCGGATGAGATAATTTTTCTCATTAACCTTGATAACTCTCTGCTGATATACGATCTGTTTGCACTAACACAGATTTTTTTTCTTTTTCTTTTCTTTTTTAACTCTTTTTGGTCTTCTGCGCCCTCCAGGGGGGAGATCTGGGAGCCTGGCTGCGGACTGTCACTGCCCAGCTGTTGATGGCCAGGAGGAGGAGGGCAGGAGCTCGAGGCTCGAGTCCCTGTTTTCCCTACCGTGGACTTTCTTATTCATGAAGCTTTCAACAAACATAGTCAAGTGCTGGAGCCAGTGAGCAGTTTAGAGATTTAAGACACTCTTGGGGGCGAGCGTGGGGTTTATCTGCTCCCACTTTCACTTGGCCTTTAGCCTTCGGCAAACCTATTTCAGACCCCTAGCCCCTGCCACATCTGTTTCTGTGCTGCAAGGTAGCATGGCAAGCCCATAACCATCATTTGGGGGTGTCTTCCTCAGCATATTTTGTCTTCTCCCAACTAAAATGAATCTATACCTTCTTTTACAGTATTTATTGCAATGCATTGTGCCTATTATTCAAGTCTTCTCCCCTGGCCGGCTGTGAGCACTTTGAGAATACAGCTGTCACTTTCATCTTTGTTACTTGGCATGAATATAGTGTCTGGCACATAGTAAAACTTTGATAAATGTTTGTTGACTTTTGCTAAGAATTAGACAAGACGTGAAATTAGGGAGTACCTTGAATGCTTGATGGAGTTCAGTTTTAAGGAGGAAGTTATGATTGTAGGTTGCATTGTATGCATTTGGGGTCTAAAGTGGGGTCCCCATGCTTGCTCATCTACTCACTGAACATCCTAAGTATCTTCCCAGAGCTTCTCATAGTGGAGAGAAGCCAAGGTAAGTCTCTATATTGAGGCTCTTAGTCCATTATCATGAATAATCACAAAAATAGGACTCCAGAATTTAATATATCAACAAATTGAATACTTTCATGAAAACCCAATTCAACATAATTATGTTGCCTATGAGGTAAGCACTGCATTCATTTTTAAGATATTTCATAATACACCCCCAAGCAGTGTGATTTAGTCATGGGACACAGTGAAATGATGACCATGTTTCTATTTTGTCTGTGTACAGTTTACACATAAACTAATTTCAAAATTTTGTCAAAATTTTAAATTCAAGCTGCTTCATGGATATGATGCTCAGGCAGAATCTTTTTTTGACTTCTAGTCCCTGGTCTGATCCCCAACCACACACTCATAAGACAAACTCCTCTCCTTTTCCATCTCCACCGGGCAGAAGCCATTCAATATTCTTTGCTTATAAATTGGCACTCCATTTTGGAAAGATGTCATGTACTTTATGAAAAGTGAAATTCACCTCATTAATGCATTAATGAGGCTGACAAAGGAGTTGTGTTGGGTCATAGGGGTGAGAAGCATAGAATTTTTAAAACTCTCCAGGCATTCTCCTCTCTGGGAAATACAGGGAGGTGTTAGCTGGAGCCCGTGTAGATGTATGAAAAAAAAGACTCATACTTAAGGGAGAGGGATGATGTTCTTTCTTTCAACAGGGGGCGGTTCTCAAACATAGGGTACCTTAGACTACAGATTGTGGATCTGGGTGGGTGTGGAGAATTTACACATCTTACAAGTTTCTGGTTGATGCTGCTGCTGATGGTCCTAAGAGCCACTGTCTACCGGAACTTGATCTTAGAAAATACCAGGTTACCTCAAAATTACTGGAGCTGGGAGAGGAGCGAGTGGGTGCTATTTGAATTACAGAGAATTTAAGAGTGTCCTGGACCTTATAAACCATTTAATATGCACAGTTATTTTATAAACAAAGAGACAACAGAGATCTAGTGAGGGGAAGTGATATTATCTTAAAAATAAGTGACTTGATGTTATATATATTTGGTCACAAGGACAACTGAAACCACCCAAGTCGTTGTTTCAATTACCGAAGATGTTATAAAGATTATAGCAATATACAAAATGAAATTAAGAAGAAGACACTGTTCTTTAAAGATTCTGGTTGCTGAATTCACTGTGAAGAAAACTATGTTCAAGTTGTGCTCTGTAAAATGGTGTCTTCCTACTATGTGCCAGGCACTCCACCAGGTCCTGTGGATCCAGCTCACAGTCTGGTGGAAGAGACACATTTTTGACAGTATGGTTAGAGTTGGCCAAAGACAAGTTGTCAGAAAAGCTCTGCCTGCTGGTGCTGTCTATGAGCATGTCAGACAAGGGGCAGAAGATTAAATGGTTGCAAAATGAGTTTACTTGCAAATGTGCCCCAGCCCTTTGCAAATGTAGAGATATATCTGAAGTCAACGAAAATTGTTACACTGTGGGCTTGAGGTTTGAGGAAGCCTGGAAAATTTCAGACAGAAATTTTGTGTTTTCTGCTTTCATCACAAGGCTCTCAACCTCAGTTTCTTGTCTAGCAAAGAGGTGAGAATGGGGCTTCTGGTCAAGATGGTGGAATAGACAATCCCAAGCATCACTCTTTCTCACAAATCAATCAATTTACACCTACAAAAAAGCAACAATAGCCAAGCTGGGGCTGCTAGAGCTCAGGGAAAGATGAGGAGAGACCTATGGAGCACATGAAGATGGGAGACACCACCATGAGAGAAAGAAAAAACAGCTCCAACTGTTTCAAGCCCCTTCCACTTCCAGGTTGGAGCTGCTGAGCATACAGAGCACGCTAGACCACTAACAGTGTTCCTGTGGACCTACATAGGACTGAGGAGCCAAAACAACTGAAAAAAAGGAGCCACTTAGAGGCCAGTGAGTCAGCACAAGGGACCGGAGCATGGCCTGTCCCATGGGAAGTGTTTGGAGCATGGGTGGTGGGGGAGACGGGCCCACCAGGAGAACACTAGGGCACAGCAATACTGCCCCCCAATCAGCATAGGACCACTCAGAGGAGACTGGTCAGGAATATAGAATTGCATGGGGTGCAGTTTGATGAAAAGACCCAGGCTCATACCAGATCTACACAACCCAGGTTCACTGGATCTCTTGAGAGCCGGAAGTACCTATAAAGTCAACCATAAAAACCTGAGCTGCACAAAAAGCCTTTCCCAGGGAATCAGCAGCAAAGCAGCAATTTAGCTAAACCACAGAGCTCAAGTACTGGTCACCATAGGAAGTTCCCCCATTTTAGAAGTAAGCAAAGGACAACAAAATAGTTCCAGCCAGAGTTTAACTGGTGGGAACAGTAAAAAACCCAACACAGAACTGAAGGAAAAAACAAAGTACCCACAACCAGAGACAAAGTTTGATACTAACTAGTAAAGGTCTCATTTCACCAAAGCACACCTGGAACACCTAGAAGGGCCGGAAGTTCCCGGGGCTACCAAGCCAGAAAAGAGGGAGGGCCAGGGGCTTAAGCCATGCCCCCAGATACCTGCAACCAGTCTCAGGGGTGGGGGGCCGAGGGCTTTGGCCATGTCCCCCAACATCGCAACAGCCCAGCGACAACCACCAAGTCACCACAGGAAGCGCCCAGTCTCTCCCAAGCTGGGGCATTGGGGGGCCAAGGGCCTCGGCCATGCCCTCCCGACACGTGCAACCAGCCCAGTGATGACCACCGAGCCACAGCAAGAAGGTCCCTTGGTTCCCAAGCTGGGGTGGTGGAGGGCAAGGGCTTTTGCCACAGCCCACTGACATCTGCATCCAGCCTAGCAATGACCAAGCCACCACTGGAAGCCCCCTGGTCTCCCCCGTGGGAATGATGGGGGGTGCCACAGGCCTCAATCCTGCTCCTCCTCCTTCCTCCTTCTTCCGTCCCATTTCCTTCCCCTTTCCCTTCTCCTCTCCCTCCCAATTTCTACACAACAACATCATAGAATGTAAAATAATATTAATAAAAAAAAGAGGTGAGGATTTAATAAAATGAGATCATGAGAATAAACAGGCCTCACATAGGGCATGTGGATGAAACACAATAAAAATGTAGTTTGTGCTACAACTTTAGAATGTTTAGGATAATTACAGATGTACTTTAATTTCTTTTATGCTTTACTTCCATGCTATGAAATGAATGATGTTATTATCCCCACTTTGCTAAGAAAAACCCAAAGTTTCACAAATGTGGAGAAATGTGTTTAATTCTCACAGTAGGTGTAGATCATAAATTCAAACCCAAGAAATCTAAAACCAACTTTTTAAAAAATTATTATTTCTTAATGAAAGGACGAGTCGACACCAGTTGACGATCCACTGGAGAGAGCCCGTTTATTAGGCAGCACACACACACATATATAGGGCTTTAAGGGAAAAGCTGATTGGCTTAAAATACAATCCCTACTTAGCATACCGCATGGGGTTTGGGGGGAGCTGATTGGTGTGTAATTCGCTCCGGCGGGAAGGAGAATATGGAAGAGAAGGGCAACCAGTGCCATGATGGGGTGTGGCCGAGAAGGGCTTATGTGATCGGGGTGTGATCCCTTGGGGCATTTGGGTCCCTACACTTAATGATATTTTAGCTTTTGGGAGGAGAAAAGTTTGAAAAGGGCTATTTGTTAACTGATCCAGGGAATTAGCTGACTATAGTACTTTTTTCTTTTGATACTGTAGTACATTAATCACTTCAGCTTTCTTAACAATATTTCTACTACAAGCTGAGAGTTAAAAACTGTATCTATGGCAAATTGCTACAGACCTCACCACCCCCTTTTATCTCATACCTAATCTGCTTCATTCATTTATAATACTTGCTTCTTCCCTTTGGTATCTATACTTGTGGCCCTTGAATATTCATTTTACATTTGTTCTTACAAAAGAACCCTGAGGTATCCACACAAAGATTTGTACAGAAAAGTTCATAGCAGCTTTACTCAATAGCAAAAGAAAGGAAAACCAAAAAACAGAAACAACCTATATGTTCAACAAGTGAATGTATAAAAAATTGTGGAATATCCATAAAATGGAATTTAGTGGCACTAAAAAGAAAGACAAAAACATGAATCTTAAAAACATGGATAATAACTAAAAGAAACCAGAAACAAAAAGAAACACTTACTATGTGATTCAATTTATGTGATATCCTAGAACTGTTGTTTTGCAGTCGATCAATGGTTGCCTGGGGTCAGGAGGTGGAGTGGGTGGGGGAATCGACTTTAAGAGACACAGGGAGCTTTTGGGGGGTGATGAAAATGTGCTATATCTTGATTGTTGTGGTGGTGGTTACATTTATCAAAATGTATTAAACCATACACTTAAAATGGGTGGATGCATTTAATTACATGTAAATTATACATTGATAAAATTGATTTTTTAAATTGGTTCTGGAGGGACCAAAGAGCTTTGCAAAGATACAATGTATATGTCTGCAGACTATTGGATTTGCAACTAGTAGACCTTGAGGCTTCTCTTAATGCTGTCACAAATTTTGGTACCTAGGTAGAATTGCTTCCTATTTATTTAGGATGTCATAGTAAAGAAAGCAAAACTTCAGAAGGGGGTTTCCATGTGCTGGATCCCACTCTTCCTAAATTGGAAGGACAGAGATGGTGAAATCATTGAGCTGAAGTAACAAAATGATGAATAAAAATAGTTCTCACCCAAAGGTACTGCCCTTACTTACGAATTGAAGATTCTTTTCGCGTTGTTTTATTTTTCAGTTGAAGTACAACACATATATAATGTACATAGCACTAGTGTATAGCTTGATGAATTTTCATAAACAGAACACACCCATGCAAGCTGCACCCAGATTGAGTAACAGAGCCACATCAGCACCCCAGACACCCCCATCCTGCTGCTCTGCAGCCACTGCTCACTTACAAAGGCTAAGCTCTCTCCTGAATTTTGGCAACATGTTTTGATTTTTTTTTTTAACTTTATGTGAATGGAATGATATAGAATGTACTCTTTTGTGTCTGGCTTCTTTGGTCAACATTATATTTATGAGATTCATTCATATTTTTGCCTATTGTGAAATTGATTGCTCTCATTGCTGTGTAATAGTCCACTGTGTAAATATACTGCAATTTATCAATTCTTAAAGCTGCTCTTTGACTAACAAAAGATTCCTTAAAATATTTGTAACTTGACACCAAAAGCATAATCCATAAAAGGAAAAATTGATAACTTGGACCTCATCAAAATTAAAAACTTTTACTCTCTGAAAGCACATATGAAGGGGAGAAAAAGACAAGCTAAGATTCAAAGAATGTTATCACAAACTCCATATCTGGCAAAGGACTAGTATTTAGAATATGTGAAGAATCATCAAAACTCAATGGTAACAGATCAAATAATCCAATTAGAAAATTAGTAAAAAGCATGAACAGATATTTCACTGAAGAAGATATACAGATGGCAAATAAACACATGCAAAAATGTTCAATATCACTAGCCATTAGGGTAATGAAAAATAAAAGCACAACAAGATATCATTATACATTTACCAGAATGGCTAAAATAAGAAATAATGACAATACCAAATGCTATCAAGGATGCAGAGAAACTGGATTGCTTAGGCATTGATGGTGTAAATGTGAAATGACATAGCCTCTCTGGAAAAGAGTTAAACAATTTATAAAGCTAAACATGCAATTACTATATGACTCACCAATTGCTCTGCTTGGCATTTATGCCAGAGGAATAAGAACAATTGTTCATAGAAAAACCTGTACATTAATATTTGTAGAAGCTTTATTTGTAACAGGCAGAACCTGGAGTCAGTCTAGATGTCTTTCAAAGAGTGAATGGTTAAACTGTGATACATCTATACCATGGAATGTGACTCAGTAATAAAAAGGAACAGACTATTGATAGACACAGCAACTTGGACCAGTCTGGAAGGAACTGTACAGAGTAAGAAAAGGCAATCCCCAAAGGTTACATATTACTTGATTCTTTTTATATGATATTGTCAAAATGACAAAGTTACAGAAATGGAGAACAGACAGTGGTTGCTGAGGGTTACAGATGGGGAAGAAAAAAAGAAGGTGCTTTGCTATCCTTGTGGTGATGGAACTTGACTGCTGTTCTGGATACATGAACCTACACATGTGATAAAAGTATATAGAAATAAATACACACAGAGATACACACAAGTATAAGTAGAACTAGGGAAATCTGAATAAGATTGGTGAATTGTATTAGTGTCAATATCGTGAGTGTGATGTGGTGCTATAGTTTTACAAAATGTCACCATTGGGTAAGACTGGATAAATGGTACATGGGAACTCTCTATATTATTCCTTCATGTAAAATCATAATTACCTCAATAAAAATGTGTAGATATTAGTCCTAGTAATCATTTCTAACTTAGAATAAATTACCCTAATGAGATTATATTCTTTCTAAAACATAGCTAAGATCAACTTCCTTAAGAGTTGTTTTTAATTGAAAAAATTATTATTAATAAGCAATGAAATATTATTATTTGCTAAAGATTTGGGAAAAAATCATTGGGATAATTTGGCATATATCAAAGCAGAGAGCTTTGGTCAGCAAAAGGATGAATGACAGTATAAGGTCTTTGAGAAACTAAGGTATCGGAGGATTGGGTAAGGTCAAACTATGCCCACCTTGCAAACTTGCTGAGGGCTTGCAAGCCTCCTCCTGTCTCTGAAAATACCTTCCAAGGGGTAAGTTTGTCAAGGCCTGAAGAATCACAGTCTTAGTACTCTGGATTTGTTTCACAGAGACAAGAAAAGAAGGCAACATGAGAAATCTAAAGAACTCATATCATGGTGGAAAACATTAAAAATTATGACCCTTCAAAAAGATTTTAGCATGCCATCATATTCTAAGGACAGTATCAGGAAATTAAGCCCATGGTGGCAAAGAAATGGGTGCAGAAATGGCAGAAAAACATGAATGAATAGGTTGATTCTGAAAAGGCAGCTGGTATAAAAGGAGAGAAAATGTTGTCCAAACAAAAACCAAAAACTAAAATTGGAAATTATTCCACATGGAAATACTGATTTGTGATGTTTGATGTCTCATCAAAATGCACATAATGGAGGCAATGTGACAAGTGGCTAACGGAAATGTAGGCAGTATGTGTGTAATACCTGGAATTCACCAAAAATCCTTTATTTTGTTGGTAATTCACACAAATCCCCCAGTGTAGTACCTGACACAGAGTGGGATCTAAGTAAATCTTTACTAGAAGGAAGGGAGAGAGGGAGGAAGAAAGGAAGGAAGGAAAGACTGACCATATTTTAAGTTTGGCTGTATTTATAGACTTAAAGGCCAAAAAAAAAAAAAAAAAAAAAAAGAAAAAAGTAATTAGAAAGTTCAATAAGTAAAAAGAAAAATGTTATTTTTTTTTTACTTATTTCACATACTCTAATCCCCTCCCCCAAATGACCAGTTGATTAGTGAGCTAAATATATGTTTAGAGTCATTTCAGAAGTTTATAATCATGAAAGACCTAAATTGGGATGTCTACTTAGAATAGGTTTCTATCTCCCTATTCCTCCTTCAGCAGACTTTTGGAGAGGAAGGAAGAAACATGGCTAGACTGCTCAGTAGATGCCATGCCCCCACCTAAGCATTTGACTTCAGGAATAGAAACAAGCCATGGTTGTTGAGTAGGCACGGCCGCTCAGCTAAAGGATGATCAATGGACTTCAACGCAGATGCAGAGCTTGATTGACAGAAGATAATTCTCATTCAAGCTAATGGGAACTTTATGGACTCACGGTGTTCCAAAATGAGAAAAGATAAGTATTTGAAAATGAAAAAAAAAAAAAAAATCTCTTCTGTGAGTCCATCCTTTTAGCCTGAGTCTCTTTGATAGTTGACAGTATAGAAGTTTGCATTTTCAAATGATCTTTTTCAGTTTAGATTCCTATCGATGTTCTCTGTTGGTATTGTTTCGTAAGTTTTCTCAGAATGAAGCTAGAAATTGCCTCTATCCTCCAGGAGAAAGTAACTGAGCATTATAAAGGTTTTCTGCCAAAAGCATGGAGCCTTAGATAAGTAATCTCATCCTTCACCCATGATAAATAAGCTATTAAAAATCAAGAAAAAGAGAAACTGTTGGAATGTGTGAAATGCACAGACGACACTGTGGAAACCTCATTTGTAGGATCATGAGTCTTCCCCATTGTTTTAGCCACAATGCTGAATCCTCTCCATTTATATTTTTGTTTGGGGATTTTTCCCTTCCTGGGCTGTGGTGCTTTGTGCATGAGACTGAAAAGCTGCCAGAACTAGTCCATCTGGCTGGCCAAATGGATCGTTCTCACTGGAGCATCGCCAGATGTATACCAGTAGAAAGTTTAATTTCTGGACAGTCTAAAACCCTGGCTCCTTTCTCAGTTTAATGGAGACCACATTTCCATTTTATAGAAACTCCTCCGGTTGGCCTGAATTCTGTCACCTTGTCTGGCCTCCTGTAATCTTGATCTTAGTCTCTAGAGGTCACCCAGCTCAAGGATGCAGCCTCTCCTCTCTATCAAAGCCTAAGCAGGGAGATGATTTTGATGAAAAAGTTTACAGCAAGTGAAAAATCACTATGTTACATTTGATTACATTTGTCTGACCTTGAACAATCTTAGGAGCCAGAGTAGTCATTTCAGTTAAGTAATTTAGTTTAAATTGCTTAATTAAGAAATAAAATTTCATGGAATTCCCTAGATTAATTTGCACTTATACTTAAGAGCATCAACATTTATAATCAATTTAAAGAGGAAATAGGCCTGGAGTATTTTATAGTTTGCAGTGAAACCTAATTGGATTCATTTGGGCCAAAATAGGAAATATAGAGAGATCTGATATATTTTTAATTTCCCACATCTTAAGGACAATAATGGGCATTTAATCTTTGTAAGGCACTGAGTTTTAGACTTGCAATTTCAGAAATTGTGGATTTTGAAGATATACTGGCTGATTCCCCTTGTGTTCTTACCTTATAGGAAGGCTTTTGGCAGGGCTAGATTGCAGCGGAAACCCACAGGCGGGTTGGCCTACACACCATCAGAGTAGGTGACAGGTGACAGAGAAGGGTGCCTAGGACCAGCAGGAGTCTGCTCTTCTCAGGCTTTCTATATACTCTCTATCCAAACTTTTTCCTCCTCTCTTTCTCCTGAAGAATATTTTAAATGAGAGTGTCAGTATTAGATTTGAATGTTTAAGAAGATTCTGTCAGAGATGTAGGAGAGGGATTTGATGGGGAACAGACTGAGAGGAAAGGAAATATTTTTGAACCCGTGTATCTATTCTAGTCAGAGATCCTGAGATCCTGAATTAAGATAGAAGTAGCAGAAATGGAGAGGAGATACTCTAGAGGCAACATGAAACAACAACAACAACAACAACAACAAAAAGAAAACCAAAACACCCGGTGATATATTGAAAGAAGATGGGGAAATGAAAGGGGTAAGGGAATGGAAGGAAACAAGGATGACTAATAGGTTTCTGCCTTGGCCGAAGCTGGTCACACATCCATCCATCAATACATGCATCCATCCAGGTTTGTCTGGGGCTTGGCAGGTTTATGCTTGTAGTATCATCCTTTTATTCTCCAGTGTCTCCCAGTTTGGCAGATAAATTTATATGGTCACCCTAGTTAAAAATATTTTTTTTTTAAAAAATGGTAATCATATTGGGAATTCCAGGGAAGGAGATAAAGATGAAGGGAGGTTTGGGACTATATTTGTATCGCCTGTGTTACAATTGTATTTATTCACTCACCTCCTTCAAACCTTTGTTCAAATCTGCCCTTTTCATTGAAGTTCCTCTGACCATCCAATTTAGTCTTTCAACCTGTGCCCTTGATTCATCCCTGATCCCCCTTTTCTTGCTCTACTTTTTCTTTAATCATAGCATTTAACACTTTCTATCACACTGTATAATTATTTATTCAGTATGTTTATTGACCATTGTCTGCTATCTGCTAGAATGGAAGCTCCTTGAAGACAAGAAACTTGGTCTCTCCTGTTCACTGATGTATTCCAAGCACCTACAACAACCTGCTATTTAGTAGGTGATCAATGAATATTTTTTGAGTGAGTGAATGAATTCAACAAATATGTATCATATGCCGACTGCATCCCAGGATGTCCAATAGGAAGTGAGTCATGTGATTCTGAGGCTCAAAAGAGGGTCCAGACTAAACTTATAAAAGTGTGCACCTATAGCAAGTAGATCGTGATTGAAGCTATGGCATGACTGATACCCTTAGGGAAATCATTTTAACTGAGATAAGAACAGAGCTCAAGACTGAGCCTAAGAGACCAACAACAATTAGGGGAAGGTATGAGAAGAGAAATTTGGATGGGAACTGAGTAGGAGTGGCCAATAGGCAGAATCAAGAAAAATTAGTGTTGTGGAAACTGAGGGGCTTAAGAAGAATTTTTGTAAGGAGGGAATTGTCAAAACTATGAAATATACTACATTATTCAAGTAAAGCCTGAATAATTGCTACCAAATATGCTGGCAGGATGGTTGTTATGGATTGGACATGTCCTCCCCTAAATTTATATGTTGAAGCCCTAACCCCCAATGCAACTGTATTTGGAGACAGGAACTTTAAAGATGAAATTAAGATTAAATGAGGTCATAAGGGTGGGTCTCTGACCCAACAGGACTGGTGTCCTTATAAGGAGAGAGATATTAGCATGTGTCTGTACAGAGAAGAAAGCCATCTTCAGCCCATCAAGAGAGGCCTTGGGGTATAAACCAAACCTGCTGACACCTTGACCTTGGACTTCCAGCCTCCAGAACTGTGAGAAATGAATTTCTGTGATTGGAGCCACCTAGTCTGTGCTATTTTGTTATAGCAACATTACCAGACTAATACAATCATCACTGTTGATATTGGAATCACAACATTTTTAAGAAAGAGTGAAAGCTGATACCTTACAGCAGCAGGGTGGGGAGTTGAATGGGGGTGAGTACAATCCCCTTTCTACAGAATGGTGGCTGTTTGGGAGAAGATAATGACCCAGGAACCAGAGGCTGTGTGGAAACCCCAAAAGAGCACTATCAAAATGTAGTTACCATAAATTTCCAAGAGACAAGCTGATTATCTTCACACTATAATATGCATAATTATGCATATTGATTAGGACATATTTATTTGTTTTGTAACTGAAGGAAATTCTTGGGAGTTTTTAATTTGGAACAGGCAGGAGAATCTTAACAAGGCTATTAGCAATGAAGCTGGCTCTCTTTTGGTGTGATTGTAGGGTCACTAAAGCAGCCTGGACCTCCCAATCTAAATTATATCATGTTGTTGTCAGGCCCCAAGCTGTAGAAAATTTAGAATTGTTCGAAGTCATATCTCAGAATTTTAAAATGTACTTTTATGCATTTCTCTTAGAGTTTATCACTGATGATTTAAAGTCAGAGCTGAGTTTTACCTTCTAGAAGGCATAGTTTACTCCTGCTAATAGAATTTCACTGAATTAATATGTTATGCTCTTCAAAGTGGGTTTGCATTTATTGTGTTTTAATTCCTCTCCCTCTCAAAGGATTTGTTCCTGCAGTTACTGCACGTCTTCCCTGCATCACCAGTTTCCTATCATAATACAAAAGCACTGTTAGTTTCCAATATTAAGAATACAGTTGTCCCTTGGTATTCGCACGGGATTGGTTACAGGGTCCCCACTTATACCGAAATCCACAGATCCTCAATCATGCAGTCAGCCCTACAGAACCCTCCTATGTGAAAAGTCAGCCTTCTGTACATCTGGATTCCACATCCCATGAATACTCTATTTTGATCAGTGGTTGGTTGAAAAAAGTCTGGGTATAAGTGGACCTGCACAGTTCAAACTCACAGTGTTCAAGGATCAACCCCATTTCTCTACTTCTTTTTACAGCAAAACTCCTCAATTTTTTTGCGTGTGATCGTTATCTCCATTCCTTTACCGTCTGTTCTCTTCCCAACTCTCTCCAACCAGGCTGGGTTTGGGTTGTTGCTGACTTCCATCTTGCCAGCTCCAATAAGTCTGTTTTCTACCTTCATTTCTTCACAGCATTTGATACAGGGGACCACTCATTTCTTCCTTACAAACATTTCTTAATTTACCTTTTGTAACCACTGTGCTCTCCTGGTTTTTCTCCTCCCTCACTCCTATTTCTCAGCTTCATTTGACTGCTTCTCTGAATCCTGGGCTCTAAAAGTTAGAGTGCCCCAGGGTCCAGTCCCTTGCCCTCTTACCTTCTCTATAAAACACTTCTTAGATGATCTCATGGTGATTTCATGGATATACGTACCATCTACCATCTCTACCTCAACCTTTGCCCTGGGCTTCTGTTCTGGTAAACCTGGACATTGGAAGTTAATATGTCAAAAAAACCCCACACCTCTTGATTCTCACCACCATCTCTGACCCAAGTCTTACCACTAATATTCTACCAAAACTTGACAGTCACCCTTGAAACTTCTTTCTTTTTCTCAACCCATCACAAAGTTGTATTTGTTCTACCTTTGAATGAGATGCCAATATCAGCCTCTGCTCACTACTTACTATCATGTCTTTCATGGATAACTGAAAAAGGCTCTTAATTGGTATCCTGCTTCTACTTTCTCCTCCATAATATATTCTCCACAGAGTAGCCAAGACTACAGTTTACAAATATGAATCATATCAAGTTCGACCCACTCAACTCATTGCCCTGACCCTCTGGATACCTGGTGCAGTTGGCCTTGTGCGTGGGTGGGGTCATATGACTGGTACTGGCCAATGCTTGTGAGCAGAAGTGACACCTGCATTACTGGGTTGGAGCATTAAACTGCTGACTTGAGACCTTCCAGAATGTACGCTTCTCACTGCCACAGAAACTGGGATATTCCAGACAGTGGTGGCTCCCTCAATCTGGGGCCTAGAGTGAGGATAATGGTGGTCATCACAAAGAGCAGAACCCCCAGCCAACCCCTGGTGGACATGCAGTACAGTCATGAGAAAAATCTATATTGTTATAAGCCACTGCAGCATAACCCACTTACCTTGACTGATGTTCTTTGCTGCTGGGAATGTATCTCATGTGGATGAATTTCCAACATACTTTGAATAAAATCCAAACCCGTTATCATGGCCTATAAGCCTGTGTAACTTGTCTCCTGCCCACTTCTCGATTCTTGTCCTCCAGACGCACTGGCCTTGTTGTTTCTTCTACTTGCCAAGCCCATTTCCTTTTAGGCTCATTGCACTTTCTGTCCTTTATGCCTGGAACAGTCTTTCACCAGATCTTCACATGGCTGGCTCCGTCACTTCATTTGGTTTTCTGCTCTATGTCACCCACTCAGGGAGACATATCTTCTCTCTTTAAAATATGTCCCACACCTCCCCACCCAAATTTCTTGCTATTTTTAATTTCTATATCAGAAAGAATAGTCTAATTTATGTTAAAGTAACAATAACAAAAAAACTCAAGGTTTTATCGTAACCCACACTTACATCCGGCTCTCCCTAAGCATCTAAATGTGGTCAGCAGTGGAGCGCTACTCATGTGCTTTATTTACCTGACCCTCACCTCAACCTTATAAAATTATTATCATCAAAATACCTATTTTACAGAGGAGAAAACTGAGGCAGAGTAAAATTAAGTTACTTGATCAAAACCACAGAGAGAGTGTTCAATACAGTGAAGTCTTGAACCCAGGTCTGTCTGTCTCCACAGTGCACGTCCTTTACCCCTGTCCAATTCTCTCAGGCTCATTATAACAATTTCTCTGGATACTCCCTCCTTTTCCTCCCTTGTATTGGTTGAGTCCTAACTATGTTTTCTGCTTTCCCCAGGGAATATGGTCTCGTCCCTCACTGTCTTCTTCCTGCATCTCTTCTTCATCTCTTTTTCCTCCGGTGCCACCTAATGCTCATCTTCTTTGATGCTTCTCTCTCCCCACCCCTACCCGACGTCTCTTTCTAAGTCCGCTCCTTTCCTCTCCTACCAATTAAGGCCTGCTTTTTTGTTTACATGAAGATTTCAAATATTTGACTTCTTTGAACTTTAGTGACACACTCGGACAGGAAATAAAGGTCCTTACCACATTCTTGCCCACGAAGAGATGTTCTGGTCCATGGTGAAATAGATCTTTATGATTATTTCTTCCTTGGAACATACTTCTTGGGCCAATGTTCCTTACCAGAAGTGCAGACATTCTGGTCTCTCTCATGTTTTCTTAAGGAGTCCTCACAGAAAACTCAAAGGTCATAGTGTAATTGTCTGTTTGTTCCTTTTATTAGCCCTGTCTGTTCTGTTCTTGGGCTTTCCTGCCATCATCGTACTACTTTAACTGTGCATGTGTGTATATTATATATGTATGTGTATGTATGTATGTGTGTATGCTTGTTTGTTTTTCTGAAAACTTTCCAGAGTAATCTTTGGCATGGTGGTGAAAAGCTCTCTCAAAGGTCAAATTCTGCTCTTTGTGCAGGGACTAAGTCCATATAGGACCTCATCTATGTGGAGGAACCTTCTCTTTCCATCTGGTTGAAAATATTAGTTAAAATTGTTTATGTCATAAGAGAAGGTTACTTTAGAAAGTGCTCGTATGGTTTGCAAAACTTCAGGATAAGTCCAATATCAGGACTCCTGGTTACTCACCCTGCAGACTTAGGCCTGCAAAAATAATAATAATAATAATCTTCATCTGAGAGATGATTATTCTGAGAAATCTGGTTGCACAAAGTGATATTTAGATATTACCATATTAGAGCTTGTGCTCTGTATTCTCTTCTAAGTATTTAGACACTCAACCTGAACTTAATTAGGGATGCATCAAGCAATCTTTGCTCATAGAGGTTTCCTTGTGCTCTTTCCTTTCCTCAGCAAAGCACTGCAATAGAAACACCCTAATGTGGATCATACAATCTGAATGAGAGCTACTAGATTACACTTTGATATCGTGCCTTTGGCTTATACCAAAGGTCCCTGTAAGGACTTGCCTTTTGCATCTGATGTGAATTTGGGGTTGCGAATATTTTATTTTAGATCATATATATCCCCTTTTCAATGTAAGAAATCTCTCTCCAAGTTCAATATGAGGGAAAGCTTTGTTCCCTTGAGGAACAAAGTGCATTAAAACATCTTTACACAGTCCCCTCTGCAAATTGGCTGGTGGGAAACTCTCGGGTTTGTGTTCAGTTCCAGAAGCTATGTTGATCTCTATTGTTGGAACATTTGTTTTTATCTTCTTAACTCAAATCTCTCCCAGTTAAACTCTGATTTTTGAGTTATATTAATTATATTTAGCATTTCTGTAAACCACTGCAAATTTTTGCTGGAAAGATAGAGCACAGATACATGAAGCTTTCCTTCCTTCTCAGCATGACCATTTGAATATGATGCTGATTACCATCCACAGTCAGAGCAGGAGGAAGCACGAAAGTCTCACTCTTTGGTTACACTCCTATTGCCATCGCAGGATCTCTTGCCCTTTTTATCCATATTAAAAGCAGTTGGAAGACTTGCCCAAGGTGGAGAGATGAGAAACAAAATCATGGCTTCTAAAACCCATAGGCAGTAACCTCAGAAACCTGCCGAGTTATTAGACTGAGTTCAGCTTTGTGCAGGGGAAGGAAATGGTGTATATTGGAGGAGCCATAAACTTAAATAAATAGATGAGCCAGGCAGATGATGTAAATTCATGAGTCCACCCATTCTTAGGCAACAGGAAGTGATCGAGACTGAAGGGATAAGTGCGTACCCTGAATAAAAGCACTTTAATGAAATGATTTGTTATTGCACCAGTCAGATAAAACCTGCGAGTGGGCCTAATGTGGACTTTTAGGCAAGATTTTTGGACTCTGATCTGGGTTGCCAAAAAAGAAGGTGGGATAGAAGACAGGCAATTTCTGAAGCAAACTCACTCTAGGCTGATTAGACAGTATGCCTGATCTTGACTAACACACATAAGGAAAATAACAAAAATGGTTTTTTAAAAAAGTCAATTCCATGTAGTGGTGTAAGGCGGACCAGGATTGGGGATAAGGCAAGAAATATGCAGTATTATGAGCTTTAGCTTTTCATTTAAAATATGAAATAGTTTGTTTTTCAGTTTTCATGTTTTTAAATGTTCCAGATATTTAGCTTTCAATGAAAGATCTTATAGATTATATGGAGGCCTTTTTTCACCAAATATAGAAAGAAAAAAAAAAAAAAAAAAAAAAAGGACTACCTTAAGCTGTACCCATGTCTTTAAATTCTTCCTCTCTTGCCTTGTTTTTTTGTTTTTGTTTGTTTGTTTCTTTCTTTCTTTCTAAACCACGTCTGTCTAAAATGAGAGAGGGGGACAAAGATGGAAAAGAACTTTACCCCCAGAACAAGAAATTACAAAAAACAGTGCTGACACCCACACACACTGAGGAATGTACAATTTAAATCCCATGATTTTATTAATCCCCTTTTGTTAAAGCTGTAGCACTCTCTTGGCTTTGGTTTGGAAAATTACAGTGGTGAAAATCTAACTTCTATTTCAAAACTCATGTTGGGAAGCAATGGTTTTCCCACCTTGTTTTCCAAATGCAAAGATTAAGAATGGACTGTCCAGGCCAATGCACATTCAGACAGGGTAAACTGAATCCCGATGTCCAATGTGTATGTGTGGCCACATGAAAGTAAAAGAGTGGGTGTCGGGATGGGGTCAGTAGACGAAAGGAGGAGCCTTAGGAGCCAATGAAACCACGTGGCATGAGACAGACTCTGGTTCAGATCCCTCCTCTGCCACTTGACTGTTGTAATCTACATATCCTCTGTAAATCTCCGTTGTCTCTGTAAATTGGTAATGAAAATACCTATTTCAGGGAGTTATTGGGAGGATCAATAAAAACACCTAAATAAAGCTCAATGCACTATGCTAAGCTTAATAAAAGCTCAATAAATGATAGCTGTGATTGTTCTTACTATTAATGTTGTTCAAGAAGGATGATGAAGGAAAATCCCAGCAAATATATCAACAACCAGAAAACGGAATTATTAATGAGTTGTCTTGTATGTACTTTTTCTATGAAATGTGCAAAGCCTTAGGCCTCCTGGAAGACTATGACATAGCAATTTTTTTTCAAGAATTCTATTATTTTTAGTTTCTCTTTCTTTTTCTTCTTTCAAGATTTATAACTATGTATGGCTCTCAGTTTGCTCCAAGTGTGTTTATTCATTCATTCATTCATTTGTTCATTCACTCATTCATTCATTCAAAAAATATTTGCTGTGAATCTTCTTTGTGCCAGACACTGAGCTGGCTGCTGAGGGTATAGTGGTTAATACAGACACAGCCCCTGCCTTTATAGAGAGCACAGTCTAGAAAAGGAGACAGACAAAGCCCATTAAAAATGGTAACTACACGTGACTCTTCTTGTCACATGCAACAGTGACCCAGTGAGCACTCTCACACAAAAGTCTTGAGGAATCCTTCTAGGATTATTTATGACTAACGTAAAGTTCCTAAAGAGGTGAAAGCTTAATCCAAACAAATGAACCTCTAATAGTGGAAGTTGAGTTAATGTGTCTCCAAGAGTAAGAAAGATATTTAAATTGAAGGGTCTGCCAAGAACCCCTAAAATCCCCCCACATAGTTAACTTCTATTCTGCCTGGAAGTAAGCTCTTGATATTCTTTGCACATAATAACTGTTAACCAGTGAGGGATGTTCTCGACCCTATACCCCAAAGTGACTTTCTCCCTCCTTTTTTATAGATAGGCTTGATACAACCTGAGTCTGTTTTATATTTTAAAGATGAAAAGGACTTCCTCACTGGACGAGCAGAGAAGAATTCACAACTGGAAGAAAAAGAGTCTTTTTCATTCTAAGTAGAGGCAGAAAGGCATGGAAATGTGGAAAATGCAATTAAATTACAAAGTGGAATGTAGTGATTCAAGTTGAATGGAGTTGAGTACAGCAGCAGTCCCCAAACACTGCTGCACATTAGAATCACCTGGAGACCTCTTGAAAAATGCCAGTGCCCACACTCCACCTGTACCAATTAAATAAGCATGCTTGGAATCTGAACACTGGGATTATTTTCCATTTAAATCTCCCGAGAAGATTCTATTACACAGCCAGGGTGGAGCAGTGGAGGAAAGTCCCAGGGTCTAGAGATGAACCCTGAAGGTTTGGCCAGATTTTGATACATGGAAGAAATAAAAATGATAGCCTGAAAAGAGACTAGTATGAAAACAAATGGTTAGACTTGAGCCCCAGATTAGGTTGTGAAGAGATGGACTGACCTAAGCCAGTGCCTCCTATTGAGGAGGCAGATGGTAGGGATGGGTTGGGAATACAGGAACTCTTCTACCACAAATAGCCTTACTTAAAGTTCTAATTTAGTTCATGAAGGTTTTGGGGGGTAGCTTTTTGGGTACAATGAGTACTTCATGTTGGACAAAGTGTTGGACAAAACGTTGGCAAAAAATTTCCCCCATGGGTCTCACCTAAAAGAAAGAGAACACTGAAGAAAAAGATGACCGTGCTAAAACTGGGGTCATAATTCAGTGCCTCCAAGCGTCTGGGAAGTAGCACAAATGGTGGTAAAATTATAGGGAATGCGGGGGCCTATGAGACTCCTTACTTAGGGCCCTCACAACAGAGGTTTTGCTGACCAAGGTAGTTACTTTCAAAAAGAACCCTGTGCAAGTGATGGTAAGTGAAAATTAATTTTTTTGTTTTAAACTAACTTAAGATATCTAGACCATAATGGGTATTCTCTTTGTTGTTCCATCTATATTGTTTTATTTCAAAGAACATAAAAATATTTATAAAGACTTCTACACTTTCACTTACAATATTAATGCCCCACTCTAATTCTGTAGGGTGGTAAATTCTCAACCCTGAGCTCTACCAAAATGGAGTTTCCAGAAATGCAAACCTATAGAAGGAGACACTTGTACAGTTAGAAGCCATTCCAGGTAGTGTTCAAAAAAAAAAAACCTAATTAGTATTTAAGGCAACTACCCACCCTAATTCTTTCACATTGCTGAGATTAAAGGCTGCTGTATAAGTTCAAAAGCATAGCCCAATTAAAAATACATTCTTGTACTTGGAAGTTTATATGTTAGACATTTCTAATAATATTGTTGGAAATGAAAAGAGAGAAAACTAAATTTACCAAAACTTTCATTAGAATAATCATTATTTGTAGTTAAAAGGAATAATGTCATAGCCTGCTTTGGGTTGAGATGGTGAGACCACGGACAGCATGACAACAGGTCGTCACCAGATCACCTTCTTAAGAAGATGGAAGTTAAATGCAAGGACTTACTTTACGAAGGGTCCAAACTAGACTGCTATCTTCAGCATTCTTTTTCCTCTTCCTTCCTCTCACATCTCTCCATTTTTCTCTAAAAGAAATGAGTAAAAATTTTTAAAATATTGGTTTAGAAATGTGCCAAATATTAGCATCCCTGGTCTGGCCATGTTTTTATCTCCATCCCTATCTCAAACCTCACCTTCCCTAAGAGTATCAATTGCTCCTGAATGCTCCTTAAGCCCCTTCCCAGTGTTTTGCCTTCTGTACCAGTTGTAGTGGATAGACTCTAAGGTGGGTCCCACCCCCATGTCTCCTACCTCCTGGTGTCCAAGAGAATTACACAAGAATACTTGTATAATTTCCTCCTTTTGGGGGTTTGCTGCAGGGGGAGCTGTGACTTGCTTCTAATCAATAGAAAATGGCCAAACTAATGGGTGTCACTCCACGATCACAATGTTATTTAAGACTGTTAAATAAAAATTATAGGAGGCCATTGTTTTGGACTAAACTCCTGTACCAGGCCCCAACAGACCAGACTAAAAATCAAAATGTAGCCACTCATGTTAAAGTTCCACATCACCAAACTCAAACTAAGTTGTCATCTGACTTTCCAAGAAATCAGGAGAGAGAGATAACAGCTAATTTCCCAAACAGGACAGTTTCAATCTTTAATTGGCATGATAATAAAATTTCACCTGCTTTAATCCTTACACAAAAGAAGTAGCTTGAAGTAACCTGATGTTAACTAATCAATTATTTTTCTATTGTTCTGTCTTCTTGTCCCTACCTTAAAAGAAAAGTAGCTTTGAAACAACTAATATACTGTTCTTCTGCTTTTTTTTTTTTTTTTTTTTTTTTTTTTACCTCTTCCTTGTCTATAAAGCCATCTCTTCTGCTCAGCTCATCAGAACATTTATTCTATTCTACGGAATAAAGTGTTGCCTGATTCTAGAATTGCAATAAAGACAATTAATCTCTTTAAACTAAATCTGTTGTAGTTTTGTTCTTTCACAAGACTGTGACTTGCTAGCAGACTTGCTCTCTAGGCTCACCTTGCTAATTTGAAGTTAGTAGCCATGTGGGAAAGTCCATATGAGAAGGAACTGTGGGCAGCCTCTAGGAGGTGAGAATGGCCTCTAAGGGCTGAGGGTGGCCTCTAGCCTCCAGCCAACAAGATGCCAGTGCCCTCAGGGCTACAACTACAAGGAAATGAATTCTGCCAACAATTGGAATGAGTCTGGAAACAGATCATTTCCCAGTCAAACCTTCAGATGAGAACTCAGCCCAGCTGATGCTTTAATTGCAGCCTTGTCAGACCTTGAGCAAAGTACCCAGATAACAGGTGCCCAAACTCCTGCCCAGTAAAAGGGTGAGATAATAATCATATCGCTGTTTTATGCTCCTAAGTTTGTGGTAATTTATTACACAGCGTATTAGTCTATTTCTGTTGCTTATAACAAAATACCAGGGACTGTGCAATTTATAAAAAAATGACATTTATTGCTTACAGTTTCAGAAGTCCAAAGTCCAGGGAGCACATCTGGTGAGTCTTCTTTGGTGATGGCTTTACAGCAATGCAGGGGTCTCACATGGCAGGAAACGGCAAAGCATAGGGAGCAAGAGTCGCTCATGCTCTAGTTGTAAAGCCCTCAGAACCACTCTCCTGACCACCATTATTAATCCATTCACTATGGCATGGTCCTACAGTCCAACTACCTCTTCACACAGCAGCAGAAACTATCCAGAAGTACAAATCAAGATGGTGCTAAAGATGAGTCAGGCAGGGACTGGATGTAAGTGGAAATACTCCATCTTATCTGTAGCATGTGCTCTGTGGTTGGGGCTTCTGGCTTTCAATAATTCATTTACAGAAAGTTTCATCTGTGAAGTTATTACTTTGCCTCACAAGGGCCCTTTCAAGCTGAAAAACAAGTGAGGATCAGGCACTTTGAGAACACTTTTAAAGATTAAACAGATTACTTCATTAAACAAAAAACTGTCAATTGAATTCACCAGTTGTTCACCAACATGAGAGAGAATAGTTTTCCCCTGTGGATATTGGTTTGCTATTGTAGTTACTATAATCATTGTCAGAGGGAATAAAAATTTCGACTATTTTATGTATTTGAAGATAGATCAATTTATGTCTTTTGAAGCCAATTTTAGGATCAAATGGTCTACTGAAAAAAGAAAGTGGAAAATGCTAGCTGGTCACCTCAAAACAGTATATATATATATACATATATAAACACACACACTAATTCATCCCATCTCAATTCTATTATCTACCTTCAAATAAAGGATCAGGAGAGTCCTTATAATGCAGTTTTAAAAGCAACACTTTGAGTATAGCTGCATAAGTTTTCTTTGTAGGAAGTGTTCTAATAGCAGTGAAGAAGAGCTTCACAAAACTATGCTTAGTTTCTGAAAGTTGTTTTGCTTTTACAACATTAGGGAAGGATATTTAAGCCCTGCCTCTCCTAGGTGAGAGATAAAATTGCCTAATTCAAATCAAATACGGGACTGAAAAGGACAACTCTCAGAAAGTTCCCCAACTGAAAAAAGGCATGATTCCTTCACACGGTATTCTTTTGTATAGAACACTTTAGAATAATGAACTTTTCCTCAATTACTAGGATGGTGCGTAGTTGAACATACTCATAATTTGTAGCCAAGGAAGATTGGATACACTGATTTAGAAGTATACCCACAATACTGATTACATAATTAACAA
Source organism: Cynocephalus volans (assembly GCF_027409185.1). Lineage (NCBI taxonomy): Eukaryota > Metazoa > Chordata > Mammalia > Dermoptera > Cynocephalidae > Cynocephalus > Cynocephalus volans. The sequence continues at coordinate 208,804,110 of NC_084460.1, read as the reverse complement.
TAATAACTTATGTTTGTATGTTGTTTTATAAGACGTTCATGTTAGTGATTTTATGAAATGTAAGGCTGAGATACTACATTCTCCATTTGACATTTGGAAAGGGTGAGAGAAAAAAGAGAGCGACAGAGTGAGACAGTGAGTGGGAAGCCAAGACGCGAGTGGAGATTTTACCCTTCGTCCTCAAGGCCTTACTTACCATCATCCCGCTCCGTTGTATTAGCACCTGGGCAGATGTGGAGACAGAACTTTTATCCATCTACCCTGTATCCAGGAACAGTAAGGAGAAGGAGGAGATTCATCAGCTTGTCCAGAAAATCCTGACTCTTTACATCTGTCCTCTTCCCCAAAGTATAAGCACTGAGTTTGGAATATTTCAGCCCTAGAACTGACTTTTTGAGAAAGAAATGGGGTCCCACAGACATTGCATGTCTTGTCTGATAAGAGTAAGAGCTGGCATGTAGAATAAGGTGCCTACCATTTCCCAAGATCTTACTCTGTGCCAGCCATTTCATATACATCATCTTTAATGTTTCCAAGATGTCTTATGCATAAAGGGGAAAGTGAGGCTCAGAGGGTTTAAGGTACAGGCTTATAGTTGCACAAATAATAAATGGCACATGAGGAATATAAAGCCAAGTCAGTTGATTTGCAAAGTCCATTCTCCTTTTGTAACTAGGCTACTTCTTGAGAATTCAGTTCTCCTTATTCCAGCCAGATCTCCTTTCTTAGCAATAAGTCTGAACCCAGATCTCTGGGTCAAAGATAAAGTTAATCTTATGAGGATTTATCCAGAAATTGTCTCTTCCACAACAGCTGGACTTGGACTTGTGGAAAGGTAGAAGGGCAGCTGCTATCTTGTGGAAGAGTCTTTGTATGAGTGTGTGCATGTGTGTGTGCATGCATGTGTGTGTGCGCGCACACACTCACACACAAGCATACTATTTTATAGCCCTGCCACAAACTGCAGCAAAAGTTGGATGCTCTCTAATGTTTCTGCACAGAGTTATAGTGCTACTTTTTTTTTTTTTTTTTGGCCTTTTATTCGAAGTGTAGCTTTCATTGTTTCCATATGAAGGCTTTTGTCAGCATGTATTAGAAGCCTTTAGGAAAGTTCACAGTGACTGGGCCAGCATAAGCCATTTCAATTCTGGCTAGACCATGCTTCCTAAGAGCATCAGTCTGGTGTCACAGAGGCTGAGCCTCCTCACTGTTTCCCCTCAGGAAAGGCAGCGGCAATTGACAAGCGCTGAAGGACCCTATGAAAGGCACCACACTTTGGGTGGAGTTGGGAGCACAATGTGGCACAGTGTGTACTTACACAACAAATGAAAGGCTTTTCTTGGGATTTTAAGAACAGAAGGTGCGAACAGACACAATTGTCTCTCAGTCACACTTTAACGAACAAGGGCTCCTGGCTGAATGGATGCTCAGTAACAGGACATCTGTGCAGTGAGAATACAAGCAAAAGATGCACGGGTTTGCTTGGGCAGGTGTCTCCAAAGGGAGGAAAACATGACTCATGACACTTGAGCTAAGTTGACATCACTGCCATCACCCTTGGAAAGCAATTTGTGGGCAGAGATCTAGGCTGTTTATAAAAATGACATGAACAGCAGCTTCAGCCTCAGGAGGCTTCATAGGGATAGATAAAGAGGAGGATTACAGAAGCTAAAGCTTTTGTTTAAAGAGAGATTACAAAGCATTTCGTTTGGATCAAGTCAGCCTGAAGCTTAACTCCTAAAACTTGCCTCTTTTTTTTCTGCTTTGTGATGAGTTTTGCTGTTAAACTTAGTGCTCAAATGTGAAGATGAAGACAAGGCTTTATTTGGAAAGACCACAGATGAGGCTGTTGGTCTCTCTCACTTCTGTTAATATGAATTCAGTAAACATGAAGATTAGTAGATATTCCAATCAACTTCCCAACATTAGTTTATTGGAACAAGGGCAAATGTGCTTTCTGGGTATTTGAATATGAAAAGGAAATCCTATAGCAGGAGAGTGGATGCAATAAGATAAATACCTACAGAGTTTTTCACAAAGTTATGGTTTCTGTCTTGGAAATTGTCCAAACTAAAGACTGCCCATATCCCAAAGTAAAAATACAGGTATAAAAAAGCTCAATCAATCCCCCCTCTGAGATGAAATTGGATTGACTGAATGGCTGATCCAGTGACTGTAAAAACCTACACAGTTAGAAGGTAACTTATAAAAAATGAACTGACCAAAACCCAGACAATTTGTCAACTATTTGTAGAGTTGGCCTTTGCTCAGCTAGGGATCATTCCTGATCTTATCTATGGCAGGAAGATATTTTGTTTAAGTCAATCCTTCCCTTTCTTTGGGAATTAAAATCTGAAGAAAAATAATAGAATTCCAAAGGTTCCATGTACAAAGTTACAAGTGTAACTTATTATAATTCATTCATTAATACAGTAGCAATGTCTGGAGTACCTACTACATGTCAGGCTCTACTCAGAGCACTGGAAATCCAGTGACAGACAAGATCAAGTCCCTATGCTTAAGTAACAATGAGGGAGACAAACTAAACGGTTAGCTAAACGTGGATATATAAGAATATACTTTCATAGTATAGTGTAACCAAGAAATTAAAGGGACTGCAGCATAGGAAACAGAAGGGCTGTTAGAATTGACGTCAGGGGAGGTTTCTCTGGGGACGTAATATTCAAGCACAGATGTGAGAATATGTAGGAGTGAGCTGTGTAAAGTTCTGACAAAACAGTGCTCAAGAGGGAGCAAATAGCAGGTATAAAGTTCTTGAAGCATAAATTAGCTTGAGTGTTGTCAGAACCTCAAGGAGCTGGTATGGCTAAAGCGGAGAGGGTGAGGAGGTTCTGCAGAGCAGGAGCTAAGACTATAAGGTGGCAGAGGCCCAGGGAGCCCGTGGCAAGGGGCTTGTTGTTCTCCTAAATGTGGTGAGAAGCTGTGGAAGAGGATTGCAGGGGAAGTGACAAAATCTGTGGTGCAGTTTTAAGGAGTTCTCTGGTGACTGTGTAGAGAACAAATTGTCACGTGGCAAGAGTAGAAACAACAAGACCAGTTTTGAGACAATTTCTAAAGTCTGTGAGGGAGATGGTTTCTCAGAACAGAATGATATTTGAAGAAGTAAATAGAAGTATTGAGAATTGAATATATTTTGAGAGTAAACCCAACAGGGCTTTATGGTAGATTAGATATGGGGAGGGTTGGGGTGAGAGAAAGATCTGAGATAATGGAATGAATTATCTCAACATCTAGACATCTAGAATTGTGCAGTGCACTAACTTCATCCATGTGCAGGCCCTGACTGAACTTTAGCAACTGGATGAAGGTTGGTGTCTGAGGTGAGGGAGGTAGTGAGGGGCAGGCTTTAGAGGGAAGGGGGGAGGTTGATCTGGGAAAAAGAATTTGGATGTGAACATGTAATATTTTAAATATGTGTAAACTACTATTATTACTACTAACTAATATATTAGGGAGGAGTCTGAAGTCAGTGAGAGATGTGCAGTACAAATTGGGGCATCATCAGCATGTAGATGCTACATGAGATCACGGAGCTGGAAAATCACTGAGGGAGACAGAGAGAGAATGGGGCCAAGAGCCAAGAATGGAGGCAGGACGATATTCAAGAAAGGGAAGAGAAAAAGAAACCGGCAAATATAACTGAAGAGGGGCCATCTGTGGAATAAACAAACTTCACAGAGAAAGAAGGGCAGGAGGTATTTGAAAACTTGCTGAATGGTTGAATAATACAAAGACATTGAACTGACTGATGGATGTAGTGTGATAAAAGTGTTGGTGCCATTGATAAGAAGGATTAGTGAGAGAGAAAAAGCCTGATTACAGAGTTAAGAAAATGGAAGATAAGGAAGTAGAGACTGAATGTGGATAATACATTCAATGATTTTGTTTTAAAGGTAGCAGAAAAAGTTAAAGCTGAGATTTTTTTTCACAATATGCTTATATGATTTATTAGTCAGGATAGGCTAGGTTATGCTGCACTAACAAATTAGCCTCCAAATCCCAGTGGTCCACAACAAAGGCTTGCTTCTCTCTCATGATACATGTTCAAGGAAGGCTGGCTGGAAGCTCTGTTCCCCTTTGTTTCTCACAGTCACAATCTGACTGAGGGTCCATGGTCTTATATCTGCACCATCTCAAATATGCAGCCTCCTCAATTGCTGCAGCAGCATAAGAAAAACACTAGAAAAGAATGAATAGGATTTTCACTGTTAGCCTTGAACTGGTGTGCATGTAATTGGTCAGAACTAATCACATTACCTGCCTAACTGCAAAGAACATGGGAAGGAAATGAAGGATAGCAAAGGAGATCTTTAGGGGGCATCACTACCTCTGCTACATAAGCCAATAGGAATTATCCAATAGAGAGAGTAAATTTGATGTAAAAGCCAAATTTTAATAAATATTCATGCAGTATTGGAGAAACTGGTTTTAGCAGCCCTACCTGAGTAAGGATGCTTTACCCATTATATCAGGAAAGAAAGTTTGATATGTGGATACTGATTCATGGAGGCTGAGAGATTTGATGATGGAAAGGTATTCTTTTCTGAATATTTTCTCAGGGAAATAAAAACCAGGTCATTAATTAAAAATAAAAAAGAGGGAATGATTTCCATAAGTTTTAAGAGAAATTGTGTGTATGTATGGTGCGTGAATGATGGTCCTAACAGTGGAAAAACAAGTTTACTAGGAAAATAAGAGAAGATGGCAGAAGCAGTATAGTGTACTGGATATTTTTCATGGAACCTGGAGCCACACTGTGTGGAATCCAATCTTGGCTGTGTCACTTATGACTATAACCTTGGGTAGCTTACTTTACAGCTAAGTGCCTCAATTTCCTGACCTGTAAAACTGGGGTAGTAATAGAACTTACATAATTCTATTGTTTGAGAGTTTAAAACAGAGCCTGACACTTTTTTCAGCTGTTATCATGAGGATATGCTTACCGTGGGACAACTTCAGGTTCACAGTCCTAAAAGTGAAATGATGCCAATTAATACAGCTGTGTGTTTTTTCTCTAGCCATGCTCAGCTTCTCAGTTGATAGGTAGCAGGTGTAGAGCAGGCAGAGAATTTGATGTAAGCAGGCTTAGACTAGATGTGCACGAGAGAGGGCATTCATTCTGTCCAACTCTCTATTGCCAAGTAGTGTTGCTTTCCCAGGCATGAAGATATCTACTTTCACGTTGTATTTCTTATCCTAAATCCTAAGTATTTTTCTATTTTCTATGAGCTATGTCAGATTTCTCAAGATCAAACTGTGTAGAAGCCCTTCAGAATATTCAGAGGGTCAGAATCTCATTTCTGATTAATTTAGTCCTCTTCTCCAAGAAAAGCACCACTTATGAGTCCATGAAAGTGGTACATTTGGCAGCAACCAACCTACAAGTCTCTCCCTGAGGAACTATCACTTAGAGCCACAGAAGTCAAGGAAATTATGTTCAGAGCTTCCTTCTTGAAAGTGGAGAAAATTATTTCTATACCAAATAAAAGTACATTATTGGAATAAAGCTCACAATATTTTTCCCACAGATGACTGCTTTTTGCTCTATTTTAGAATCCCTGAGTATTTGAACCTTGGTCTTTAGTGTAAAACAGTACACGAGGGTATCCACTTCAATTATTCTGCCAGCCCACACATGGCCTTCTTAGTTGTTAATGATCTGAAGCAAATGTCATGAAGAAGGAGAGAGGGAGCATCCCAATGAGACTGAATGGGCAAGCCGAATCCACCTCCTTTCCTCACACAGAATCTGCAACGTGGCCGACAACAAAATCTGTTATTGTGTAGTAACTATAGCACAACTTTTTCCATCTTTGTCTTTGACTTTAGAAAGATTTTCACTTTGGCTTCTCTTTCCCAAAATTGCATCAAGCATCCTTAACAACCCAGCCTTTGCAGAAATCTTTGTGATGTTTGATGGTAGATACTACTCACTAGCTAATTCATTGGAATTCCCCATCCTAAATCTATTAGATTTCTGATTCAAAAGGGCAAGTAGCAAGCACTCTCCACCATAGCCTCTTCTAACTCATTAAAATATGGTTGTAAATACATGCAAACAAAAAATATAGAAACAGGGAAAGATTAAAACTCAAAATAAAGAAATTAAAGTTGAAAAATAACTAAATGCCAAAATCAAAGAAAAATTGTGATATTTACAATTGCAAATGGAGCCAGAAGGAAAGAGGCTCCACATTTCATAATTCTATTTCCAGACACAGAGACCTAAAACACGGATAACCAAAGAAAAATAAGCAATTCTTCTATGGCATCAAACCTATGATGCTTGCTTTATCTGAGTGGTGGAATTGTGAGTGATTTAGAAAATTTTTGCCAATATTTATTTTTTATCTTGTAATTTCTAAATCTAAACAGCTTTTAAAAGAGAACATATAATTTTTACCTTGTAATTTTTCAATCTAAATACCTTTAAAAAGAGAACATATAACATATAGTCTTATTTTATTATATTTCCAAAGATTGTTATTATATTCATATAGTGCCATATAATTAAGGAACAGAATATAGCTTTTAAATTTTATTTATATTTATTTTTGTGGGGTACAGTGTGTTGTTTCAGTACATGCATATTCTGCACAATGAATCATTTAGGGTAGGTAGCATACTTTTGTATAGTTTTAAAAAGACAATGCTTTAGTTGACTTAGAGGTAACTGGTTGTATTACCTTTTATTTTAAGTCATATTTGCACCAAAATATTTTCTTTCCTACTTGGTGTGTTTTATCACCAAAGTGAGAAAGATGATCTTTTTTTTAGGAAGAAGATTAATCTATATAATTAATTTTATTTGGCAAGCAGACATACAAAATAGCTGTCTGGATTCTTCCCCCAAATGGAGCGTATGTTTGGGTGGTCTTCCTTAAAATATAGTCTGGTAGTGAGCAGAACTCAGAGGGCTATCAGAGAGCTAGACTGTCTTGAAACTAAAACTGAAGGTGACTTTTTAAAAAAGAAATTAATTAATTTTTAATCGATACATAATAAGTGCATATACTTATGGGATACACATGATATTTTGATACGTGTATACAATTTGTAATGATCAAATTAGGGTCATTAGGATATCCAAACATTTATCATTTCTTTGTGTTGTGAACATTCCAAGTCTTCTACCTATTTTGGAACATCCAATAAATTATTGTTAACTATAGTCAAAGGGTGAGTTTTTAATAATAACAATTTTAATAATGTGGAGAGAATCACTGAGATAACTTGTGTCATTCTTAAGCTTTCTTTGGATGCAGGAGGGGCTGTGGCATATCTTAAAATACAGATATAAAATATTTTCAAAAACAACTAAAACTGATGTATAATAAGAGACTCTGGTAACTGTCAATTTGGAAACAACATTGTTATTTTATTTTTATTATTGCAATTATTGTTATTTTTATTATACAGCATAATTTATATGCATTGAAATGTGCAGATATTAAATGTATAGTTCTATCAGTTTTGACAAGTGCATAAACCTGTGTAACTGGCATCGTATCAAGGTATAGAACATTTTCATCATCCCAGAAAGTTTGCTCAGGGTTGTTCCCAGAAAATTTGGTTTCTTTCCAGTTTAAGGCTATAAATAAAGGTGCTGTGAATATGCTGGTGTATTATGGTGGACATAAGTGCTCATTTCTGTTGGGCATATGTCTTGAAGTGAGATGCTAGATGTCAGAATGTGTATGTTGAGATTTAGTAGGTACTTTAAAACATTTTTTTCAATGGAGTTGGAACTATTTACACTCCCCCAGCTAGGCAAGAGAGTAACAGTTGCTCCACATACTTGCTAACACTTAGTATTGTTCATATTTTTAATATTACCCAAATAAAAACCACAATGATTCTCATTACATACATACATAATGGGAATTCACTGCTTGTTTTTTTTCTTGTCAGCTGGCCAGAGTGGGGATCTGAACCTTTGACCTTGGTGTTACAAGGCTGTGCTCTAACTGAGCTAACTGGCCAGCCCATTGTGGTTTTAATTTGCATTTTCCAGTGACTAACAATGTGAGTCCATTTTCATGTTCATTGGGTTTTTTGCTATCCTCTTTCAGGAAGGACCTGCTTATCACAATGTATTTTAAATGTCTATTTTGTTGTCTATAGTTGTGCCCTGACCAGTTGGTCTTTGAGTTCCCTTTCTATTAGTTCCCTAATAGAAATAGATATTTCTATTTCTCATGCTTAGCACAGTGCTCTTAGCACATTGCAGATATTAAAGAATATTGGTTTAAATGAGATAAGGATAATTATTAAATATAGTAGTTCCCCCACCCCCTTTTCCATAGTTTTTCTTTCTGTGGTTTCAGTTACTCACGGTTAATCACAGCCTGAAAATATGACATGGAAAATTCCAGAAATAAACAATTAGTGAGTTTTAAATTGCACACCATTCTGAATAGTGTGTTGAAATCTCACAGCGTCTAGCTCCGTCCCACCTGGCACACGCATCATGCCTTTGTCCAGCGTCAACTGCACACTGTAACTCCCTACCATTCATCACTAGTAGCCATCTCGGTGATCAGATCTACTGCCATGATATCCCAGTGATTATGTTCAAGTCACCCTTATTTTATTTAATAATCGTCCCAAAGTGCAAGAGTAGTGATGTTGGCAATTCAGATATGCCCAAGAGAAGCCAGAAAGTGCATCCTTCAAGTGAAAAGGTGAAAGTTCTTGACTATAAGGAAAGGAAAAGAAAATCATGTGCTGAGGTTGATAAAATCTATGGTAACAACAAATCTTCTACCCATGAAATTTTGAAGAAATTCATACTAGTTTTGCTGTCAAACCTCAAACTGCAAAAGTTATGGCTATAGTGTGTGATAAGTACTTAGTTTAGATGGAAAAGGCTTTAAACGTATGGATGGGAGCCATGAACAGAAATGTGTTCTGATGGATGGCAATCAAGTTGGGTACTATCTGAGGTTTCAGACATCCAAAGTGGGTCTTAGAGCAAATCCCCCATGAATGAGGGAGGACTATGTAGCTCCTCCTCTGTGCCAGGTGCTTTCTATGTATTATCTCAATTAATCCCCCTATCAACTCCATTTATGGATGAGGAACTCGAAGCTTGGAGAGTTTTAGATATCATAGCCACAAGGCTAGAAAGTGTCTCGCATGGCTATAGTCTGAAATGAGGACTTTTTGGAATTAGAAACCATTCTGTTCCTTCCAATCCACCACAATGGCTGCAGATTACAAAGAGGGCTTCATTATACTCATTCTGCACCCATTTGCTGTATGTGATTGATGGCAGAGGATGTTGTGCTTTCTGACATCCAGGTTTCTTTTCTGTTCTCTGAGCACACAGCTAAACTACATTACCCAGGATGCTTGAAGTTAGGTTGCTCCTGTGCCTGAGTTATGGAAATGTAATGTGATTTGATGTTGTGCATACATCACAGGTCTCACAGGTTTTATGGGTGAGATCACATCCAGGTCTCACTCATTAGAATCCCCCACATGTGATCTTCTACTTACTGTTTCTGTGGAACGCTTGCAGTGCACTTGTTGAAGATCAGGGTGTCATAAGATGTAAAGGAGGCTAGGTCCCTGAGTGACTGTGTAGACAGATAATCCCACTTCCACCTCCACCCCCTGCCATAACATTGGTCTGTCACAAGTAAACATTAAGCTTTCATTAGACCACAGGGATTTCAGGTTGTTAAAGCAGCCCAGCCCACTACAATCTCTCTCTAGGTACAGGTGATGCAGAGATGAACAGCTGTTAGCCATAGGGAAATTCAGTTTGATAAAGAAAAAATTCTAATAAGATATGGCAAATGTTATAACAAAGGTACAGACCAAGTTATATGGCAAAAGATGGAAGCAGATAAATTCTGCCTTGTAAACTTATGGGATATTAAAGAGCATGGTGCACTTTTTCCTGGAGGTTTATGAAATTCTATGCAGTTGGAGTGCAACTCTCATAAGGAGTGTGGTGAAGACAAGTCCAATAGAATAGATTAGTGGCCAACATTGAATATTCCTTTTTAGAATTGGAACTCAGTCTTATGACTAATAGAGAGACATCTCTTATGAATTATAGGGAGAAGAACTGGACACTGGAAAATCAGCTGAAGGCACTGGAATTATCCAAGTGGAAAACAATGAGGATCAGAACTAAGGTGTTGTGAATAGGAATTAAGAGGTGGATTCTTAAAATTGATCTTGCTGTGGAAGCAAAAAGAGTGACATTTAGACTATTCCTTTTGTTGAGTGTCACCCACTGTTAGAAAAACATTACATAAATCAAGTTCAAATGAATCTTTGGTATTTTCAGGTATCATTCTAGAATCCATGTTTCTTTTTAAAATGTCAATTGTTGATTTCCTTTTCTAACTTCTCAGAACTTCTAGAAGCCTTGTCTTCTTAAAATGTGCTCATCAATAACATTCTATCAATGAAAAAAACAAGTTATGTGTGGAATTTTTAATTTCTTACATGTCGTTCCCTAACAGTTTCTCCATTTCTGTTTTAGATGGGAGACAGCAATTTAATTCCACAACAGTTATTGAGCCCCTATTATTTTCTCAGCCTAGCAATAGACAATATAATGATAAAGGGAAGTATTTGGCTCTATTTCAGCCTTGATGGAATTCTGGTTTAGCATGGATAGAGAGAAAATAGGTTGAGAAAGATGAGATCATAACACCAAATGGCTACAATAGAGTCTAACATAATTACCAAAATGAGGTATTATGAGGGTGAAGTGCTAAAAGGGCTCAGAGAAGTAATGTTAAGGGATTAGGTATGGCTGGTATGATTCTTTGCACACCACACACAGTGTGGTATAGATTTTGATGATAAAGACAATGGTGATGATGACGATGACCATGATGGAGGAGAAGGACATATTTCTTTTAGCATTTTTAGTGATATCAGTTACAGCTGAGATGCCTATGGGCACATGGTCAGGCAGGCCATTCTTCCAAATGCTGGCCTGAACTCCTGTGTTAATGACTCAAACCACTGATTACATAATAATAATGAAAACTGCTAGCCAAAGAGTCAATTTCTGCTGTTTACTTTGCTTCTTCAGGGAATTAAAGGCAGTTTTTGAAAACCTCCATTGAATTTATAGAATAAAGCAAACACACAAGAAGAAATGTATTACCAAGGATTAAGGAAGCTCATGTGTTAGGATCAGTGTAGGAGACACCAGAAGCTTAGCAAAAGAATGAAAGAGCAATTTTGTCACTTCTGTCCCAGAAAATATACTTAAAAACTGAATCATGAGTGATGGGGAAAAGATAGGCCATTGCATGAAAAGAGGAGGGAAGAAAAAAAATAAAATAATAATAATAAATGCAGCAAGCGGGATTTTAGTTTGGTTTTTAGAGGATTAAATTAGGCTGATTCCAGGAGCATCGTGAAGTAAATTTCCCAAAGGGGGAATATTTTGGCAGAACATCAGAATCATGTATTTAGAAATGAGCATTATTCTTTTAACTGTAACAACAAAGACTCTAAATTGTTCCGCCTGGAAATGAATTTTGGAAAGACTATAATAGATGCATCCATCCATTCATTTATTCTCTAAATACATATTGAATGTCTATTATAGACCAGACCCTGCACTAGGTATTGGTAAAAAAAAAAAAAAAAAAAAAAAAAAAAATGCTGAGAGAGTGTAGTCTCCTTCCAGAAGTTTGCAGTCATGTGGGGAGACTCACAGAAGACAAAAACAGCCCATAAGCATGGCGATGAGCACAATGAAGCGATGTGTGGGGCTCCTAAGGAGATGCGGAGAAAGAAAATCTCAGTCTGCCTGGACATTCTGGAAAGGTTTCCCAGAGGAGAAACAATCTTGACCTGGGATATGCAGGATGAGTAGGAATTGGCTAAGAGGAAAAGGTGTGGATATGCATATAAGGAAAAGGGGAAAAAATGAACAGCAAATCAAGTATCAATAATAATTATTGCAGATAAAATTCACTGGCTGATGTTAGAATTAGTGGGTACAAGCTTGAGGACAAACAAAATTTACATAGTCTCAAGGTACCTCCCCCGAAGTAAGTATTAAATACAAAGGCAAAGATAATAATATCACAGAAGAAAATTCCAGCATAAGCCACCTTCTAATGGGTAGAGGTCAACATCATCAAGTAATAAGACATATTGATATTATACACCCCGTGATATGATGGACTAAGAAGAACACAGCATCATTTCTGTGATGTCCTTGCCAGAAACTTGTAACTTCAATCCAATCATGAGAAAACATGGGACAAACCAAAACTGAGGGACATTCAACAAAACAACTGATCAATACTCTTCAAAACTGTCAAGGTCATGAAAGATAAGAAAATACTGAAGAATTTTACAGACTATAGGAGACTAGGGAGAAAGAACAACTAAATGCAAGGTGGCCTCTGGGATGTGATATGGAACGGGAAAAATGTTACTAGAAAACTTGGTGAAATTCGAATAAAGTCTTTAGTTTAATTAGTAATATTTTCCCAGTGTAAATTTATTTTACTGGAAAAATGGACTATCATATATAAGATTAGAGGGGAAGAAGGGTGAGGGATATATGGAAAGTCTCTACTATTTTTTCTCTTTTCTGTAAGTCCAAAATTTGTTCAATATTAAAATAAGAAGACATGCAGGTTTAAGATAACAAAGAGTATGTACAGGCAATTAAGTACATTGGTAGAATCTTAGTGCTGGATATTTGTGGGACATGAAATAGACCAAGTCCATCCTAAGGAGTCTGGGTTTAATCCTATAGGTGCTACCAGGCAATTGAGGAGGTTGAACAGCAGAGCATCATAATCAGATCTGTGTTTTATGAACATCCTTTTGGTGACAGTGTGGATAGGAAGGTTGGGGACACTGGAATGTGGACACTGTTAAAGTAGCTATAAGCCCAGGGAAAGATGTTAAAAACTTGTGCCAGGACAGTTGCAAAGGGCATGGAATAGAATGACAGAGTTCTACAACAGTCTTTTAAGAGATTGTCATTCCCTTGCAACATAATTAAAATTAAATATGCATATTTTCTAGGCCTACATTATATATGAATGTTTCCTAGGCTGTTTCATACCCATCATCCATATACCCTTGTATATGGTCTGTATCATTGTCCATTTTACCCTGATTATGAATTATTTCAGTGAATCATTGTTTTAGTCTGTTTTGTGTTGCTGTAACAGAATACCTGAGACTGGGTAATTTGTAAAGAACAGAGGTTTATTTGGCTTATGATTCTGGGACAGTTGCATCTGGCATGGGCCTCAGGCTGCTTCTACTGATGGTGGAAAACAACAGGCAGCCGGTGGGTACAAGCAGATCTCATGGCTAGAGGAAACAAGAGAGAGAGAGAGAGGAGGTGCCAGGGTCTTTTAAACAACCAGTTCTCATGGAAACTAATAGAGCAGAACTCACTCACTACCCCTCTTCTCCAAGAGAGAGCATTAATCCATTCATGAGAGATCCTTCCCCATGACTCAAACAGCTTCCAGCACTGCCACGTTGCAGATCAAATTTGCATGTGAGTTTTGGTGGGGACAACACATCCAAACTCTATCATTCTGCCCCTGGACCCCCAAAACTCATGTTACTCTCACATACAAAATATAATCATTCCATCCCAACAGTCTCAAAAGTCTTGGCTTGTTCCAGCACCAACTTAAAAGTCCAAAGTCCAAAGTCCAAAGTCTCATCTGAGACCAAAAGCAAAAGTCTTTCCAGCTGTGAACCTGTAAAAATAAGAAACAAATTTATCTACTTCGAAGATACAATGGTGCAACAGACATTGGGTACACATTCCCATTCTAAAAGGGAGGAATAGGCCAGAAGAAAGGAGAAACAGGCACCAAACAAGTCCAAAACACAGCAGGGCAGACATTCAGTCTTAAAGCTCCAAAATCATCTTTGACTCCAAGTCTTGGATCCTGGGCACAATGGAGCATCTGGGTCCCCAAAGCATCAGGTAGCCTCACTCCCACAGTGCTGCCAGGTGCAGCCCATTGGGCTGTGCTAGTGCCTGTGGCTTTTCCAAGCCAGTGTTGTACATTGGCAGTGGCCCTACAGTTCTGGGGTCCTGGTGGCAGCCCTGCTGCCTTGGCTCTACTAGACATTTCCCCAGTGGGGGCTCTCTGTGGAGACTCTGACCCCACATTCCTGCTCAGCATTGCTCTAATAGATGGCCTTTGTGGTGGCTCTGCCCTAGTGACAGATTTCTTCCTGGGCCCCCAGGCTTTACCATATATCCTCTGAAATCCAGGTGGAGGCTGCCACGCCTCCACTGCTCCAAGTTCTCCATGTCCTGAAGACTTAACCTGATGTGGATGGCAGTGAGGTTTCTGACTTGTGCTCTCCAGAGCTGCTACATGAACCACACTTGGTGCTGCTTGAGGCAGGGCTGCTCCAGCCAGAGTAGCTGGAATGCAGGAGCAGGTTCCTGAGGGCAGCTGTGCCCCATGTCTGTCCTCTGGAACAACTCAGGCCTCTTAGGTCTCCAGGTTTGTTATGGAAGGGGCACCCTTCCAGACTTCTGAAATGCCTTCAGGGCCTTTCTCCCATTGTCTTGGCTCTTATCATCTAGGTGCCTCATTGCCAAGCTAATGTCTTTAGCAACCAGTTTATCTGCTTTACTCTTGTGTTTTTCTCCTGCTCTCTGCTTCTCTACCACATGACCAGGCTGCAAATTTTCCAAGTCTTTAAGCTCTGCTTCCCTTTTAAATTTTGGCTTTACATCATGCCTTTGCTGCCATAACTCAGCATAGGCTGTTAAAAGTAACCATGCAGCTTTCTTAATGCTTTGCTGCTCAGAAATTTCTTCCACCACACATTCTGGTTTGTAACTCTTAAGTCCAACCTTCCACACAACATTAATCCATTCATAAGGGATCTTCTCCCATGACTCAAACAGCTTCTACCACTACCACATTGAGGAACAGATTTCCACATGAATTTTGGCAGGGACAACACATCTAAACTCTATCAATCATTAAACTTGACAATGAGCTTTTTCCTTTCCCAGAACACTCTCCATGTAGGCTGCAAGAAACAGAGAAGAGGAAATTCTACTTTTTTCCTGTTCTAGTTGCCAATCCATCTAGTAGATCGAGACCACAAGGCTCAGGATCAAACAAGTGCTTAGGCAAGAGTTGTATTACTCCTCTGCTTGAAGGAGAAGGGAGGGAGGGAGGGAGGGAGGGAGAGAGAGGGAGAGAGAGAGAGAGAGAGAGAGAGAGAGAGAGAGAGAGAGAGAGAGAGACTGGGACTAACAGAGAGAAGAAAAAGAAAAAAAGACTAAGATTGTCAAAAAGAAAGTTCCTTGAACCTAAAAAAAAAAAAAAGGCCACCTTTTAAACCACTTCACTACTTCAGATCTGGCCACTACTTTATTGTGTTTTACTACTTTCTCTAAAATTCAACTACCTGTGCTTTCACTTGAGGTTGTACTCTGGAGCTTCTAATTTATTTTATTTTTTGGTTTCTTTTGGTGGCTAGACAGTACAGGGATCTGAACCCTTAACCTCAGTGTCATCACACCACACTCTAACCAAGTGAGCTAACTGGTCAGCGCATTGGAAGGAGATTCTATTGTAAAAGACACAGAAACAGGAAAGGCTTCAGTAAGATAAGAAGGCCGGCAAATGTATCCTTCAAACCCCTACTCCATCCTGCACACTCTACTAGCTTTTTTTAATGCTTCCCTGAAAATGTAGCCCAGGTAACCATCAGGTGGCTTGATAATAAAGCAAATTCCTAAACAATTCCATAACAAGTGGCTGTTTTAATAGACACTGAGGTATAGGAGTAAGAATGCCTGCCAGCATGAGAGCTTCTAGAAAGAGCCAAACTTAGTAGAGGACTGGGGTGTCAGGGACACAGGGACCAAAGGAGAAGTGAAAATTAGGAAGGTTTAAGTATACTGAATGAAAAAGAATGATACATCCAAAAAAACTCAATATTTGGATTACAACACTGCAAATTTTTAAGCTCCAGAAGATACAACATATCATATTCCAGTTTCTGGATGGGAGACAGAATCCCTAGGAGGATTTCCCTCTCAGATATGATAAATGTATAGTGCCCAAATTAACTTTTGTTCAAAAAGATCTTCCAATTGAGTTTAAATTTACAGGTGATCGCCTACTTAAACAGAGATGGCCTGATTGGTATCATTTGGGGTTGAAATCAAAATTTTCCCCATCTATCCATTTCTTTCAGATACCATTGAATCTTTGATATAATCTTGGATGGCTCCAAATTCTGGATTTCTTTGCTTGGGGTGAGGGCTTGAGGGCTGGGAATTGCCTTCCTTTCTACATTTGTGAGATTTGCAGCGGTACTGGAATAATCTCTTGTGTTTTAATACATCTTGGAGCTCATTAAAAAGTGAGGTATATGACAGACTTGGTGTTGAACTAAATCATTTCCTGAGGTCCAGAGGAATTGCCTGTGTTCTAGTGACATTCATCTCAGGCTGTGGCTTCTAGAGGAACCCAACTCTGCTCAGGCATTGAGAATACCTTCAGCTAAGATTGAGTTGAATACAAGAAGGACTTCACTTTCTTTCAGCTTCACATATCCAAGAGAATATTTGATTTTGGACTTCAATTACTTTAAAGTTTGAAAAATCTAAACTTAAGTTTTCGAGAGGATCTAATCTATGAACTTTATTTTCTCCCAAGAAATTTGATCCTTGGAAGGAGTTTATATTCAGGTACTGGGAATTTTATTATAAGATAAATTTTAAGTTTTCTGATGAGTTATGTCAGGCAATCTGCTAGATCATAATTCAGGATTAGAAAAAATAAGCAGACAGATTTCAGTTGGCTACATTGGCCTTAGTAAATGACCCATTTCAGTGGCAAAACATCTGTACTATCACTGGCCACCTCAGGAAAATCCTTAAAGGAAGAACGATTGATATGGGGGAGAGCTTTATGAAGGTAGAACCAGACCAACGTAATGGACTGCTGATCTGTTCCCCCCAAAAGATAACCATACCATTGTTTTGTTGTTGTTGTTTTTGAAACTTAATGAGTACACATATTCATGGGATACAGAGCTGTCTATCAATACTTGTATATGATATGTGATGGTTGAATCAAGATAATTAGCTTATTTATCATTACAATATGTAATCATTCTTTATGTCCATTAACCAATTTCTTGCTGACCTCCTCCCCATCTGCCATTTCCACTTCAGTAACTACAATTCTGTTTTCTTCTTCTGAAAGTTCAACATGTAATAGTGATCATTGTTTCTTTCCCTCTCTTTCTTTTCCTTCCTTCCTCTTTCTCAATTCCCACTTATGAGTGAGGACATGTGGCATTTCTCTTTCTGTACCTGGCTTATTTCACTTAACATAATTTTCTCCAAGCTTAAGCATGTCACTGTGAATGGCAGAATTTCATTCTTTTTTATGGCAGAGTAGTATTTCATTGTGTATATATGTATACCACATTTTCCTTATCTAGTCTTCCATCGAAGGACATTTAGGTTCACCCCATAACTTGGCTATTGTAAATAGAGCTGTGGTCAACATGTGAGTGCAGGTATCCCTTTGACATGATGATTTCCATTCATTTGGGTATATACCCAATTGTGGAATTGCTAGATCAAATGGTAGTTCTATCTGTAGTCATTGAGAAATCTCCATACTGCTTTGCATAATGGCTGTACTAATTTAGAGTCCCACCAACATTGCAGAAGGGCTCCCCTTTATCCACATCCTTACCAGCATTTGGATTACCATAGCTAATCATGTATTTAAGGTTATGAAAACCAAAGTCCTGGGAATGTCAAATGGAAAGCACTCTTTTCTGGTTCATGTTTCCAAGGGAAGACATCAGTCAGCATCAGACATCAACCAGCTGGCTTCTCTCCTCCCATTTTGCTCACTCCTCTCTAGGGCAGATAAAGTGAGTGATTGGTTTGGTGACAGAGAGAGAGGAACTGGGATGCTCAGTTTTTTCTTTGGTCTCCTTTTGAGCTGTTTCTTTCTTCAGAGAATATGTGTTCTTTTCTGCTCTTGGTCATGTGCTAACCTTAGTGCTTGAGGTTTCTCTTCGGGATGCCTACAGTTTTCTAGTGCTGTTTTAGATTGGGGTGCAGTATTATGAAATCTCCTGTTGCTTTGCACTTAAACTACAATCTCTATCAGTTCTATTATAGAAAAAGTTGATGTTTTGATCTCTCCTTTGCCTTGTTGTAGACACTGGAAAGATGTCTGTTTATAAGCTATATGATCTTTGGCAAAGTACTTAACCTATTATTCAGTTTCCTCACATATAAAATGAGATAATACTGGCACCTACTTTTATAGTATTATTATAGATTAGATGAGTGAATGGAAAGTGCTTAGAAAAATGCCGTATCAGGGTTTTGTATTAGTCTTTCAACTTATCTACCAATTTGTTCAGAATTTTGAGAATGGTGATGAGAAATGCTATTTATTGGATTTCCCATAAAGTCCAACAAAGGATACTAGGTATGCACATACAACAATGTCATGGTTCTGACTTCTAGTGGTAGAGACAAGTAAGGAAGTTGATCACTGTAGTGCAGTACGTAACATATTATAATAAAGATGTGTGCTATATACTACGGAAACTTGGAGATGGGAGCAACTGGCCATACAAAAGTTTCTACAGCTATATTCAAGACTAGTCCAAGACAAATTATAAATCTAAGCCTAAGATGTTCCAGCCATAGAGCTGAACTTTCATGTTAGTGCTCTCCACCATTTTTCTGCCAGACAGTGATCCATGCCCTTGCCCTACTCCCTGGATGCCCTCCTGGAGTTGCTCCTTGAATATTCAGTTCTAAATTCAATAGCAGGTTGGCACAATGGCTGCATGAGATACCCATCCATATGAGCTGCCAAACCATCAGCTGAGGAGAGAAAACATCACTGGATATGGAACAAGGCAGAGAAAATTGAGTTTATCAGAAAAGAAAGGACCTTGTGTACCGCATGAGGTTTGTAGTTTCAAGCAACAGAAGCTAGCTCAAGACGATTAAGCAGAAAAGGAGTTTATCAGAAAGATATTTAGCAGATCATAGAATCACTGAAAGCAAGCTGGAGGCTGAGCATTCAGGGCAATGCCCCCAAACCACACTGCAAAACTGGCCTGGTAAGAAAACTGCACACTTACCACCTAATGTGACTCGCAGCACCGCCACCTGTGCAGCAAGAACTCACTGCTTCTGCCACCACCACTGCTGCCTTGACAGTGCCCCTTTGACACCAGTAAAGAACTTTGCAACTTCTGCAGCCAACATAGACTCCAAATGCTGGACACTTCTATTTAATCACAACAACATAATGGATTACATGCAGTTCTTGCTTTCTCACACTGCTTACTTTCTATCGCATTTTTCAAAAGTGCATTCAGTTGGTGGAGTCTTAGTCACATGCCTGAACTCTAGGTGCAAGGAAGCTGGCAAGGCCAGTTCTGGCTTCTCCCTTGGGGTAGTGTTGGAAAAGTCTGAGGCATCTGGAAAACATGACAAATATGATTAGTCTAGTATATCAAAAATAGTCTTGGAGAAGGAGTGAGACCCTTTAAAGACTTGACTGAATAATTGATGTCACTAAATACCTTATAAGGTTTTTTTTCTTTTTTCCTCAAATTAATACAGAGGCTTTGCTGTGGTCTGAGTGTTTGTGTTTTCCCAAAATTCATATGTTGATACCTAACCACCAATGTGATAATATTAAAAGATGGGGCCTTTGGGAAGTGATTAGGTCAGTTGATGGGATTACTGCTCTTATAAAAGAGACCCCAGAGAGCTTCCTTGCCCCCTCCACCATGAGGACACAGAAGGATGGTTCCATCTGTGAACCAGAAAGTGAGTCTTACCAGACACTGAATCTGCCAACATCTTGATCTTGAACTTCCTGAACTGTGAGAAGTAAGTATCTGTTGTTTATAAGAAACCCAGTCTATGATATTTTGTTATGGCAATCTGAATGGACTGAGACAGGTTTTCTTGTTGTTGTTCTTGGGTTTTTTTTCCTTGTACATGCAACTTTGGAGCCAGAATTCAGAAAAATGTGTGTAAGGCTGAGAACTTACACTATGGGCTCCCTTTATCCAACATTCCCCAAATGATCCGCCTCTCCTTAAATCTTTAAATGTTGAATATATATGAAAAGCAAATTATTTTCAAGATGCATCAAGTTTCTAGTCTACCTGGGGCACCCATGTGCTGTAGTACCTAACAGAGTGCCACCAAAAAGATGTCCCCTTGCCCCTGCAAAGTGCACTATCAAGGACTCTCTTGTTCAATAGGATAGTGTCAGACTTCATCTTGTAGTCACAGCCTTCTGAAAGTTGGACTAATTTACCTCTCTATCTTCTAGTACATTCTTTCCCTCACCAGATGTGACAACCACACTGGACACACTATAGGCTCAAATGTATCATTCTATTTC
Organism: Cynocephalus volans; assembly: GCF_027409185.1. NCBI lineage: Eukaryota > Metazoa > Chordata > Mammalia > Dermoptera > Cynocephalidae > Cynocephalus > Cynocephalus volans. The sequence continues at coordinate 208,783,663 of NC_084460.1, read as the reverse complement.
TGCTTCCAAGTGTTATAAATTCAGCCTTTGATTCCAAACACACTTTCAAGTCTTGGCTTTTAAATGTCATAGATAAGTAACTTTGGTCAAATTTTCCTCTCTAAAATGAAAAACAGCAATACTATCAAGTAAATACTCAGAAAATATTAGCCATAATTATTATCTTTGTTTTTTCTTTACTTCTCTCATTGTTGAAGTTCTACACAACCTCTAAGTCAAAATGAAATCCAGCTGCTCCCAAAGAACCAACTCCCCCTCTACTCTCAAACATCATGTGGTTTTTCCTCCTATTATAAGAGTGCCATGGACTGTTTTTGTTAGAGTCTTATGTTAGCTGCTCCCAGTGCCATCACCTCCATTGTGACCTACTTTCTAGAAGTCAGAGTTGGCTTCATCTTTGTGTCCCCCATGTGTAAGTAAGCTCTCATATAGAACAGAATTTCAGCAAATTATTAGGCATAGAATTTAAAGGATTTTAATAAAATACAGAGTTATCCCTTCATATAACTTATTTATTTTTAAAAAAGGTTTCTAGAACCATGTTGCAAACTTCTTAGGTGTAGGAGTTCCCTAAAAACAATACACATAAGTACCCTTGAGAAATGTAGTTAAGGAAAACTCCATGGTCCAGAGGAGAAATGGAATAACTCTTTGTGTTTCGTAGGGGGAAACAGACACTTTCCTGATCCTTCAGAGAAGAATGACAGTGAACCTGGAGATGACTTCAGGGACCAAGTAGGGTACACTTGGGTTACATGCAGCTCCAAAAAGTAGAGTTATTTTCATTCTCTTCTTCCCTTGAAAGATCATTGATGGATGCTGGTCTAGTAAAAACCTGCATTGCTAGACATTATCAGCCAGCTGCTTTTGGGTACTAAAAGCCCATAGGCTACAGAAGCTGCCACAGACTGATTAGAAAGCCAGCTTCTCTTTCTCCTGATGTGGAAAGCAAGACAGGAGGATGACCAGCGCATTTCTAAACATCCTCTGAGGAACTGATCTAATTTTACGTTAATATGGAGAAACAATGTGTGTCATCAAACTTACACCCTGATCTTTTTAACTTATGACCATGTTTTGACTGTTATGGCAGTTCAGCATGGGTCCAACATACCAGGAAAGGACATGGGGAAGACTGTGAAGCTGTGATGAGAAATACAGAGCAGTACAAACTAGAAGCTTGGTAATTTAACCTGTTCACAGATAACATCGGCCTTAGTTCAGAGTAAGTTCTAGTTGCTATTTATTCTTCCATTGTCTTGAATGGTTTTTTTTTTTATTTTTATTTTTTTTATGTTTTTTTCGTGACCGGTCCTCAGCCAGTGAGTGCAGCGGCCATTCCTATATAGGATCCGAACCCGTGGTGGGAGCGTCGCTACGCTCCCAGCGCAGCACTCTCCCAAGTGCGCCACGGGCTCGGCCCTTGAATGGTTTTTTTGAAGGAAGGAACATGTGAAGTTTGATCTAGAAGAAACTTGGAAATTGTCCAGTCCTTTTATGTGACAGAGAAGTACCCTGAAGCCAGTGTGGGAGTAGGACCTCATAAAGATCACATGAAGTAAACAGCAGAAGTGGAACTGGAATCGGGTCTCTTTCTTACTTGGCTTTTAATCAAAAGCTACTTAAGGTAACTACTCATAGATAGCAGCCTTCTCCTTAAGCATCAGACATACTTCTTTCCAAGTTGTCTCCTTTTCAAAATTACTACTTGGCAAATTTTAGCAGCTGTATTGGAAAACAACAACACAATCCCAATGTTAATTACTATGTAAGAGGGCAAGGGGGGATTTTTAAATACTGGTGTTTACTCTACTTGTATATAAGCAATCCCAGCTATGGCGCTCAACATTTCCTTGTTACTTCTTCCCCAGTCCTAGTCTAAAAATACATGCTCATGAAAAACTTGTTCTGACCAGTCCTTCTTTTTCAGGATAGCAAAACTTTTCTTTTTGTTGTTGTTGTTGTTGTTGTTGCATCTGTTTAACATGGGGCACCTGCAGGTACTGCTTTGGCTTTTTTTCTAATTACTACATTATTACCTTGCTTTTCATCTGTTCTTGGCTATTTAGTCTATGTGGACTTGTTTCCTCTGCCCTGCTGCCTATGGGTTGGGCAGTGGGATAGCTGAAGCAAGCCTGCTCAGACTCAATAGATAACCTTGTCAAATCAATGAGATAACCAATTCTTCCATTAGGCCAAACTAGGCTACTCACCCCCTGAAGCATTCCCTTTGAATCCTAATCCATTATTTAATAAAGTTCTCCAATTAACAACCAGCAATCCATATGGCTTAGGCAAGAGAGCCGTGTGAGTTTCTGCTAACTTAATTTTGGATGCATAGCCTGGACCTGAGCAGCTTCCTGAGAAGTAATATCTGGTTTTAAGGTCATGTTTGGCAGTTTCCTTTGGAGAAAATTTACTAAATAACTCAGAATATAGTTTTCTCTGGACCCCTCTGAGTGTGAATAGGTTTTACATACCCCAACAGAGTAAAACTGTTGATAACCCACCTTTACTGAACTAAACAGGAAACACACTGGATGGTCTGTGGAGCAAAATATGTCTTAGACTTCTTGACTTGTTCCCATCACATCTGAAGAGCCCTCATCAGTTCTGTTCATTTACAACCATTTATGGATTATTGTGAGCAGGGTCTCAGATGGGCCACGTGCTTGGCTGAATGCTCTACTGTTGCTGGTCTTGAAACTCTTAAAAATTTAATCTTTGAGTTTGTTCTGTAAGTGAAGACACATGTGCTTGAGCAAAGGATGTATGTAGAAGAAAGATAAAACTTTGTTCCTATAATGGCACGGTTTTCTGCTTTTTGAAGAAGGGTCTTCCATTTTCATTGCTGCCCTGAGAGAGAATAAGGCACATGTCACAGTGTCCCCTCTTCACCTGGGCCATTTATACTCACATATGGCCTTATACCCCTCTGTCCTGCCTTGTATCCTACTTACACATTTCCTCAATGGCTAAGGTTTATTTTCTCTTTTTCTAACAGTTATTTTAATTTGTTAAGTACTTTCTCTGTGCCTAACATTATTTCCAGCACTGAACCCACATTATTCATGTAATCACCATGGTGGCTCTCCCATGGGATTGGTGCTCTCATTATTCCCATTTCACAGATGAGGCTATTGAGATTGACATCAGGCAACTTGTTCCAAGTCACATGGTAAATATTGGAGTGAGAACTTGAAACCTAACAGGCTAAAGCCAGAACCAGCCACCTAGAAACATGAGTAGAGTTGCAAAATATCAAAAACTGCTAAGCCCAAGAGCATGTTCAGAATATTATCTTCGTATTGATCCATTCCATGATATTACCAGTAGTCTTTTAACCTTTTGTTGACTTATTTTGACCTTTAAAAAAGAATCTTCAGTTTAGGACTATATTAAGTCTATGATTGTCGGGTTGAGTCATAGACTTTTCACACCCATCCTGTGCAGGTCGTGAGCTAGGTAGTTGCAGAAAGATTCTAGGAGCCACTGGCAAGATTGACATGCTTTATTTGGATGTGAGCTCAGCCCCCTAGTGGATCAGAGCTGTTGTCTTCTTTACTAAAGTCAGACAACCAAGGAACGCATGGGCATGTGTCAGATAGCCAAGAAATACATGGGTGCACATGTGCAGTTATACCACTCTTACATAACATATTTACAACAGATATGCTGAGTCATGATCAGCCAGATATGAGGTGAGGGAGGCTGACCATACTGTCTTCATTTTCCTCACAATAATCTACGGAAACCCATCTTAAAGAGGCATCATGAGTTGATAATAGCTGTAATAATAGTGACCACCTCCCTTCTCTCATTTCATTTTCTTTATTAAAAAGGAGGAATACTTGACTAATCTTTGTTCTGTTTATGGTCCTTGGGTCAAAATTGCACTCTCATTCACTTTTAATTATTTTTATCTATTGATCTCTCTCTCTGACTCTCTGACTGTCCCTCTGTGTCCCTTTCTGTCTCTGAGACTCAGTTTAGAAAAATGTATGCAGTGCTGATAGCAAGTTCAAAATCTGTAGAATTCAATTTCTAGAACCTGATTCCAGAGGAAGAATATATGGTCTCCATACTAATCCTGCATATATTTCCCAAAACTCCTCTTTTTAGTCCAATTCACCCTTTAACTCCAAGAACAATGCAAAGGCCTTGCTGCAAGGCGCTCTCTCCCTTGATGACCATAACAGTAATTCCAAGTCCAGATCTTAGATATTTCAGCCTGAAAAGAGGCAGAGCAGTTCATTTTTCACATCATTTCTGATTTTTTCCCACTAAATCGAAATAAAAATGACATGTTGAAATTAAAATGATACACATTCTATAGGGTTTTTCCAAAAATTTATATGTTGAAGCCCAGTATCTCAGAATGTGACTCAGAATGTATTCAGAGATAGAGCCTTTAAAATGATAATTAAGTTAAAACAAGGCTGTTAGGGTGGGCTCTAATCCACTCTGACTGGTGTTCTTATAAGAAGAGGAGATTAAACACACTCAGAGTCAGCACGATGTGCATGCACAGAGGCACGACCATGTAAAGAGGTAGCAAGAGGGTGGCCATCTGCAAGCCAAAGAGAGAGGCCTCACAAGAAACCTGCCCTGCTAGCACCCTGATCTTGGACTTACAGCCTTCAGAACTGTGAGAAAATAAATGTCTGTTGCTTAAGCCAACCAGTTTGTGGTTTGTTATAGCAGCCCTAGCTGACTGATACTTTTCACTAGCAGGCAAACATGTTCTTGGACCACCCACCTTGTTCCCCATCCCCAGCCAGCCTTTGCCCAATATTTTTCACTCTCTGTCACAGTCAACTTCCTAAATCATTTGTATAGTCATCTTTGACTTCTCTCTTTCACTCATACTTAGCATCCAATTTATTAGTAAATTACAATAGCTCTAGCTCTAAAATATTTCCAGAATTTGACCTTTTCTCACCATGACATCTGCTACTACTTGGTGCAAGCTGTAACTGAAGTGGCCCCTGATGGCTCTTCCTGCTTCTTCTCTGCCTCCCTGCTGCAGTTTCTGCTGAGAACCTCCAATAGCCTCACACCTTAGAGGAAAAGACTGAGTATTGAAACAAGATTTTTAAAGCCTGAAATGATCTGCCCTACCCCAAGCTGGCTTTCGTGTTGCTTCTCAAAAATGCTCTCCATGAAGTTGCCTCAGGTCCTTTGTATGTACTGTGTCTTCTGCCTGGAATGTGCTCTGCACAGATATTCTCATGGTGCATGCTCTCTCTTTTCCTCTCATTTCCTATAGGTCTGAGCTCCAACATCTCCTTATGAAAGAGGACTTCCCTGGCCGACTTCTCTGACCTCCCTATATAAAACCACCCCCACCCCCACTTGACAATTCCTATCTGCCTTAATGCTGCTTTATTATTCCCACCTAACACAGTGCACTTTTATTTGTGTGTTTACTGTCTGTGTCCCTTCTATAACAGAAGTAACTTAAGGCATTTTTTAAAATGTATGGCTCAGCCCCAGCATCTAGAACAGTGCTTCAGTGCCTGTCATGTAGATCTCAATAACTGTCTCGTGAAATATATGTCTCCACCTTGTTACTTCCCCTTTATTTTCATATTTATTCCAACTGGTTTGCCCACTTGTCTTCTGAAGTTTCTCTTATCATGGCCTTCAATGACCTCTGTTTTGCTAAATCCTCATCTGACTCTACCTTTCATCTGGCTTTGACAGACAAGATACCTACACTTCTCTGGCATTACTCCTCCTGGCTTCCAGGATTTTCCTTCTTTGTCACTGGCCACTCCTCAGCCTCACCACTCCCTCCCCTTGAACGCAGCCCCTGCATTGTGGATCTCTTCAAGGACCTCACGGAGCCCTCCTGTCTTCCCATAGTCGGTTTCCCTTCAGGTGATCTCCTCTCCTCCCCTGGCTTTAAACACCATCTATTGCTAAAGGCACCAAGCTTGTTCTCTCACTCAGCATTATCCTCTGAGTTTTAGGCCTAATTTTCACTAATAATCTCAATACGATATGTGGAAACTAAAGGCCAAACCTCCTTGTCCTTGAGTTCTAATTCCCTCAGAAAATGGTCTCAACACTTAACTCAGAAATCTGCGAGTGCCTTCCCTTTCCCTTACTTCCTGCGTTCAATTCATCGCCAAGCCGTGGCTGTTCTACTGACAATAAGTACCTGTGTCTGTTGCCTTCCTGTCATCTCTATTGTCATATCTAAACCACCGTAGTTTCCTACTTGGACCACTGCAACAGATGTCTAAATGGTCTTTCTGCTTCTGCTTTTGTCTCCTTTCAATCTGATCTCTACCCTGTCTCCAATATGAGCATGTAATTATTCCACTCCTTTGCTTAAAACACTTCAAGCAACCCTCATCATGAATAAGTTATAAAGCCCATCACGAACCGGCCTCTAACAATTTTTTTGCCTGAATTCTCATACCTCCCCCCACCACTCATCATCTTCCTATACGTTTGTACTCACAAATAACTCTTATTTATTGAGCACCTATCATTTACATTGTGATAGTTATTTAGCCTATTTTACTGTATCATTTTCACATCTGTTATGCAAAATGAGCATGAATTTTCCTAGATTTTAATGAGAAAGCTGAATTCTAATAAAATGAGTCCTAGCACTAAAATTATATTTGCTGAATGAATGAATGAATGAATGAGCTTGCCCAAGACCATATGTCTAGACATTGCAGATCTAGTTTACTACACAGGGTTGTTGGGATGACCACATGCCAACTTTTTGAAAAGCATAAAGTACCAAAATGTAAATTTTAAAAATTATATTACATTTTAGAAGTTTGTGTTACAAAGCCAGTCCTCCTGGGTGGGAAATAAATTTTAAAAAGGCTGAGTCTCCACCATTAAACAGTTGATGTTCTCAAGAGGCAGGCAAGATTCACATACATTAGAACTCATAGAGAACAATATAATGTGGCCCTTAGAAATCCCTGTAAGAATAACTGGGGAAAGTCCTCTTTTGCATCTTGTTGAGAAAAGACAAATAAGGAAAGGGGACCCCACCCAATCAACCTGATCAATTAAGTCACGCAAAGGAGTGACAAATCACAGCCAGTCTCTTCTGTACAATAGGAAAGCCCCAGCACTGAACTTAGCCCAGAGCACATAACCGACAAGAGTGCCAAACCTGACCCTATAAAACAGTATCTAACTAAATATGTCTCCTGTGGCACTGCATGCGCCCACCCCTGCCACTCCCCATCCCACTGATCTCTTTAACCTTTAACCTGGTTTATTTTCTTTCTTCTCACAACCTGACACCATACAGTTATTTGCTTGTGGTTTGCTTGCTTTTGTTTCTTAGTTGTTTCACCCAGCTAAAATATAAGCCTCAAGTGAGCAGGGGCTCCATTTCCTTGCTGTTGTGCCCTTGGTATGTAACAGGGGAAAGCACTTGAAGAAATAATGTGTTAAATGCGTGAATAATGAAGCACTAAGTTCAATAGAGTCTGTTTCTTAACTGAGGGTCTCAATGATTAGGGCAATCATTTTGTACTCTAGTATTATTCTTTCTGGACTGAAAATACCACCTAATTCTCTGCTCTCAATTTTCAGGACTGGCATCCTTGACCCTTAACAAATCTTTTAATAGGGAATCTGAAGCCCCACCCACCCCGTGTCCCTGGGAATATAACCAAAGGCACAGGCCATGCCCTCCTCAGAGGTGCTCTGAGAGTGTCAGTGGGCAGCTGTCCGGTTGTCCCTGTGGACCTCAGTTCCTGCATTGCTGGTTCCAACCCAGAATGCACTGTTTAGGAGGACTGATCCAGATCTGGCTCTCCAGAGCCCAGGAGGTCTCGTACCAGCTCCATTCAGCTATGACGATGTGCCCAAAAGCCATCTCAGGTTTCACTAAATTACAGAGCAAATGTCAGACTTCCTTTGCATTATCAGACACACATCTTACATGGCCTCTTCATTGGGTTTTTATATCTTGAGGGGGTCTTGATAGGATGAAAGGGAGACGTGCTAGGTGCAAATGAGCTCCGTTCAACTATTTAAAGGCACATTTAATTAAACTGGATTCATTGCCTGCATGGGGCAAGTTAAATGAAAACTAAATAGATGGAGTATGATTACATATTATTAAGAAGAGAGACAGCTCTGGAGACCAAATTCTTTTAATGCAACATTAAGCTGAGCTCATTTCATATGCACAGTTTAGCACTGGCCTGTAAGGAGAATGTGTTTTGAGAAAATCAGCAGAATGGTTATGAGCTCTAAACAGCTTTTAATAAAATGCAATGTTTCAGGGAAGGAGCAGCTTCTAAGCTTCACTTAAATATGCTAATTAAAGAAAATGAAGTTTCCCACTGATTCCAGGTTCTCTTTGTTTTCTCTCTATTTTTTATGTTCATCTCACCCAGGCTACTTTCTAAACTCCCAGAAATGCTCCAGATTTCTTATTAAAAAGATGTCAGAACTCAGTGTGAGTTGTTGGGGGGGAGAAAACAAACCTGAGTGTGCCAAACTGGTGACTTTATTCAAACTGGCTATCTGGGTCTGGGTTTCCATTGACTGAAATAACCCCTGGCTTCCAGCAGATATCAAGACCATTTTGACAAGTGGACCCCCTAATTCTGGTGATAATAATAAAAATAGTTTCCATCTGTTGAGTGTCTATACTGGGGCAGGTGCTTTCTAGACATCACCTAATTTGATTCCTGTTATCACCCTGGAAGATAGGCATAGATGTCCCCAATCCACAGAAACTGAAAGGATATGATGACTTGCTCAGGGTCACACAAAGACTCAGCGGAGTTGCTAGGACTCAGACTCAGATCTGATGGGCTCCCAAACCCCTGTTCCCTCACTGGCAAGAACATCAGCCCCAATTCCATCCAGGGTGTCTCACCCACAGGGAGGGGGTGGCATTTGAAAAGTATGTAAAATAGTCAATATAATTTTATATTATGAAAGAGAAAAAAATTCCAATAACTTTCAAAGCATCAACCCCTTTCAAGGAAATTTTCCAAAATCTTCTTGGCTGCTGCTCCATAGGTTAAAAAAATGTTGACAAACATTGATCTGATTTATCCATCCCTGAGTTAAAATCTTTTGACTTTGCATCTCCTTTCTTCTTTCTTCTGGTAGCAACACCTTTGTGTAACTTTGTGGAATCAGATCTCCCCCACGTTCAGTCCATGTGGCCTGAGCTGTGTTTACTCTGCCCTTTAGTTGCATGAGTTTGCATGTGTCTCCATCCTGGGCAGTAGTGCCCCAAATTGGCTCACAAGACCCACTCCAAAAAATGAGCATTAGCCCTGATCATTTTGGCTAGAATAAGAGAAAGAGATACTCTCTAAGGTTGCTAAACTGGTAGAATGTATGTCTGGCATTGCTAGTGGTCCTTTTTCCTCTTAGCATCACAAGGGAAGAGACTGCCTGAGAATGAAGCTAAACTGAGAGATGGAAAGACATAAAATGTCTGAGAACTGGGTCCAGTCACATTTAAAGTCAAATCCTACATCTAGACTTTCCTAGCTCATGAACCAATCAATTCCATTTTGCTTTTAAGGCAATTGGAGTTAGTTTTCAATCACAAGCATCTGCAAAAATATGCTTCCCACCAATTCCAGAGTTGTAGAATCTGAAGCTCAGAGAGGGAAAGCAATTTTCTTAAAAGTTTTACCACCAATTAGTGACATCTTTGTGCCTAGAATCTAGGGCTCCTGCTTTTCATACCAGTTTTGTTTCCTCTTTACCATAAATCTCTATGTCTTGGTTCTCAAAGTGTGAGACCAGTAGCATCAGCATCATTTAAAACTTGTAAAAAATGCAAATCCTCAAACCCCATCCCAGACCTATTTAACCAGAAACTCTGTGGGTTGGACTAGCAATCTGTGTTTTAATAAGTCCTTTGAGGTGGCTCTGATGCCTGCTGAAGTTTGAGCACCACTGCTCTAGATCGATGTTTTTCAAATTTTGGAAGTGTGGGAAACATTTTCTTCAAGAAAATGTTGCATAGGTGCTTAATGTAAATAACAGATAATTGTGAGATATTTTGCTAGGAATGGAGGTGAGGAGCTGAGACCTGCTTGTTCCTGAAGACCCACTTACGGCAGCTCCTGACAACATTTCCAAGCAACCTATAGGACCCCAGGAGGGACAATTTGGATAGAGAAAGACCTTTGAGATGCCATGTTAATGAGCACCCACCCCAATCCTCATCATATTTAGAGGTTTTCTCTCTACCATTTATGCTCAAATTTTCTATAATCCCCGAAGTTTGGCTTTAGGCTGAGCTGTTTACTAATCTCTCTGCTTAAAAATGGCCTTTTGAATATTTACTGAATCAGAAGGGGAGGTGGGATTGGGGAATGTACAGCAACAGAGATCTGCCTTGGGAAGTCTCAGGTCCTGTCCCAGCTGCCTCCAAATCCAAATGTGGATGTAGGAAGCGAAGAGGTAGCAGCTCTTTAAGGCAGCTCAAGACCCAAACCTTTGGTGTCTGGAAATGGTGTAAGAAACTATTTATATTCCTCTCAAACATGGATTGCTCTGAACCTTGCAAATTCAGTAGGGCAATTCTTTGACAAATTTAAAAAACAGGAACATGTTATAGAAGCTGGCACTTTCCCTGGAAGAACTTGGTTTCTTACATAGAAAACTGTGTCTGTTACACCACTGCACACTGAGGCCTCAGAGACTTGGTGTTCTACCTTCCCAGGAAGGTCTGTAGGGAACATGACAGTGTTCAACAGAAAGGGGAACATTGTTGGGGAAGATCTGGGAGCAAGGAGATTTTCCAGCACCTTAGGAATGCTGGTAGCTGCTTCTGAGTCTTTGCAATGGTTAGTCATTATCTCTGATATGTCCCATGACCTTCGACTCAGCCCATTTCCAAAAATTCCTACTTTTTATTATTCTGTAAGTCTGACTATCCCTCCCTTGTAAAACCATTCCTGTCTCCCTGTCTTTCTTGACATTCTTTTTGTTACCACTGATTCTTGTTACATGACTTTCTTATAACGTTTGTCATATTATTTTAATACTAACAATAATTTTTTATAATAATAGATAATAATTTTATACTTGATAGTATTGCCAGTTTGGGAGTATATCTCTCCATTAGGTGGTGAGAGTAGGGACCATATCCATGTATCTCAAGAGCCAGAAGCAGCATCCGTCACACCATCGCTGCTCAAAAATATGTTTGCAGGGAAAAAATTTCCTTGCTATGCTACTCTCAGAAGGTCAGCCATCGAGCTCGCCATTTCAAGAAATAAATAACAGCTGTCGTGTATCCAATGCGTAATATAAACCAGGCCCAGTGCCTGGTGAATTATAGACATCATAGATAAGCAAACGGCACAGAGATCTTGTGAGTGGTGGAGCAAGGACTTAATCTCAGTCTTGTTTGATTCCAAAGCCTTTGCTCTCATCATCCTATCTATCTTCCTTTATTTGTTCATTTATTCATTCATTTAACCCACACGTAAGGAGCATCCCCCTTGCTTCCACAGTGTGGCTGGGCATGTGGACATTCCGAGGGGCTGTCCTTAAGGGTCTCTGACTTCCCCAAGCTCATAGAATGGTGGAGAGAAAGGCCCCAAACTGTGACAAATAGACAAATACAATCCACTAATGGTAAGGGTCTCTTGTCTTGGATCTACACAGTACTGTTCATCTAAAGAATACAAACCTCTGAGTACAACAGCAGTGAGATCATAAAACAATTGTCCTTGTTTCACTACTCTTCCCTACAGAAACAAAGCCCATTACTTTACAACATCCTCAGGCCTGGAGGAAGATGGTATTAAGTAGGTTTTCTTGGCAGTGTTCATTATCCCAGGCCCGCTCACCTATCCCCTACTCTAATTGCTAGCTTTCCTGGGCAGAAATAATTCCAAGCTGCATGCTCTGCACTTTCTCCTCCTTTTTAACATCATCAGGTTTGAAATAGACATATGCTGCAACAGAGCTGCTGAAAGTATTATAGAAGCCCAGTAGGAGATATTTGCATATTGATGAAAATAGTTTACCTTCTGCTATGACAATAACAAATGTTCACAGTCTCAGCAGTTCGATCACTCTGTTTGAGGAAAAAACTAGGAGTGCACTAGCAGTGTAGGAAGGACTTCTGGGAGGTGGTTACGACATGATTTTATTTTCCTTAAGTTATCATTCCAAGAGGTTTGTTTGTTTGTCTTTGGCATAATTTCTTATGCCAGAAATGGCCTTCTTCTGACCATGATAAACATGAAAACTTTTGGAATCCTCTCCAAAATGTGCCAAGAGTTGAAATCAGACTTTGCCAAACTTAGTCTAACAGATTATACAACTCATAGTTCATATTCAAGAAATATACTGTTTGCCTATTTTTTGATAATTATTTATTAATTGAGTAGTATAGAATTGACCTGTCAGTCTTGTGAATGGTTTTTAGCTTTCTAAAAATCTTTCTGAAGATGTTAAGCAAAGGAGGGTGCAAGTTTGACTCACCCATGACTAATTTGTAACATTTTTCTGAGAACAGAATGAAGATTTCAGAAGAAATGTTTTAAGACAGAATGATGACAATGATGGTGCCTCTGATGGCACTGTGTCTCTGGCAGCCAATGTTTGTATTCGACTGTCTCCAGCTACAACAGCAATTTACTGTAATTTTGAAATGGTCTAAAATCAACAAGTGCCTCATGAAAGAAGCTAAATGATGAACTAGAAGTATCATGGTTTTGAGGTCAGAGAGATGTGGACACAAATTCCCGTTCTCTTAGTTATTTGCAGTGGTCTTCATGAAAAAACTTCAACCTTTTTGAACACCAGTTTTATCAGCTATAAAATTGGGATAATCTTGCTTATCTTGCATGGTTCTACAAGCTTGAAATGACAAACAAATCTAGTCCTAGGCACACAGTATTGAAAAAATGTGAGTAAGTGTTTAGTAGCTTCTCTCACAGAGTATATGTTCCATTTTTTACTATTATTCATCTTATAGCTATTGCAAATTTAAATGCTGTTACGTGTTTTATTAATTTCCTGGGGCTGCTGTGATGAATTCACACAAATTTGATGGCTTACAACAAAGAAAAGTTTATTCTCTCACAGTTCTGGAGGCTGGGAGTCTCAAATCAAAATATTGGCAGGGCTGTACACTCTCTTAAGGCTCTAGGGGAGCATCCTTCCTTGGTTTTTCCAGCTTTTGGTGGCTCCATACAGTGGCTTGTGGCCACATAACTCCAATCTCTGTCCTGTCTTCAAGTGGCTTTCTTCTGTCTGTCCTCCTGTTTTGCCTGTTATAAGAACACTTGTCACTGGATTTAAGATGCATCCAGATAATCCAAAATGATATCACCTTAAGATCCTCAATTTAATTACATCTTCAGATACCCTTTTTCTAAATAAGGTCACATTCACAGATTCCAGAGATTAAGACACGGACATATCTTTTTGCAGACAACCATTCAGCCCACTACACCAGTATATTGTGAAACTATAATAAGCCAACTTTTATAAGGTAAATTCTCTCTGTTGCATAGGAGGGTGTAGCAAAGCCTTTATGTAAACTAGGACCTTAGTCATTTATAAACAGTGATGGGATGTCACCTGATGAAAATAATGGAAAGTTTGGTAGGAAGATAAAAAAGAATGAATGTAGGTCAGATTGGGCCACTTTGTGATAGGCTTGGGTGAAGGGAATTTTACTAAAACGTCCCACTCCTTGAGTACAATTGTGATTGTTTTAATGTTAACATGCAAGTCTGGCTAGCTCTAGACTACTTCCCTGCTTATCTGCACAAAGTCTAGTCTTCCCACCACACCTCTGGCTCAAATATTTCTTTAAATCCCTGAAAAGGAGCAGGGCATGGCAGTGAGTTAGCTAATATGGTGAATCAGTCTTGTACGTGTTTTGAAACTGCTAGCAAGAAAGCAGATTCTCCTTGAGACTGATTTTAATTAAGGTATTCTCAAGCAACTAACAGCTGGATTTCATAAATGCTGACCTCCATGATAGTCCCTCAGGAAAATCACTATTAAATCTAGTATTTGTGAATATTCTAGTATCGGGGAATGCTATCTGTGTGGGCCCTGCACCTTAAAGTCCAAGGAGCCTCATCATTTCCCTGTTATAGTGAAAAGGAGGAAGTGTTGTATTTGAATGAGGCAGAAGAATGATGTGTCATCTGTGTTATTTGTAGCTTGGATCCTCAGCAAGATGACCCAAGCTCCCAAGGGTTGCTGTTCTTCAGATATTTAGCAGACTGGATGTTGGCGATGAGGTTCCAGTATCAAATAGCCCACGTTTCCAGGTTCACCAGTAGCCTCCAACAATTTAAGCTTTGGTGCCGAGTCTCATGCAGATGCTCAGCTTCTCCACTCTCGAGGTCTTGTTTTCCTTTTCTGCAATCTGACCTTCAAACACAATTTCTGCTCCTCACACAATCTGTTAAATCTCTGGATTTAGAGCTCTGGCAGTCAGAATTCCTTTTCCTGTTGCCCAAATCTGTCTCAACTCTTATGTAAAAAGGGTAATGCAAATAGACATAGAAAAGTTAAATGCAGACATCCATTCACTAGTAGCATCCAAGCTCCGGACATGGCTCAGCCAAAATGTCCTGCTATTTTAGGATTTTATACCTGGCTTTTGGAACTGCAGCTGTTTATATTTTTAGTTATTATCAGCACCCTTTTCATACATTCCCTGGAAAAATATATAGCTAAGTAAACTGTGCTTAAGATGAAGAGAAGTGCCATCTTTATGTCATGGGGACAAAGAGAAGTTCAGGAATCAGTGAATGAGACCCGCTGAGGAGGTGCACCTTTAGGGAGAGAGTCAAGGACTAGGAAAATAGCCCCAACTTCTTACTGAATCCTTCCTTCTGGAGGTCTTTGCTGCCACAACACTGAAGAGACTTGGGACATTCAAGGATAATAAGCTACATCTTCATGAGTGAATGATCTTAGTGTAGGAGAAAGAGCATTAGCCTTAGAATCAGAGGGACCTAGACTAAAATACTAATCTACCACTTATGGGCCTTGCTTTCTCAAGCAGGTTGCTTAGCTTTTTTGATCATTTGCAACATTATTAAGTTGAAGAAAATATCACCTTATTCAAAGCATTGCAGGGAAGATTAAATAAGAATTGAGAGCTTTGGGCTGTGTTATAATAAGAACCCATTACCTTATATCTTGGCACAAACTCTCACAATTTACAGATTTACTGTCCACAGTGCCTCTAACCCAGAGGATCTTAGGTACCAGACTCACACCTTTGGCTGGTTGCCTCTTCGTCTTTTGATTCTCAGGCCTACCACGGACTTTGCTGCCTGATAAGTTACTGGATGGGTACTGGAGATTTAGATAAAAGTGTTGACATTTTGAGAAATCTCACTTTAAATGAATACATAAAATTCATATTTTTATCTTTCATTTGCTTTTAAAAATAAAGAACTTTCTAACACCCTTAAATGCTAGTTTGAGATCACTCAACTCATTTGCATGGATGACCTCTACTTGAACTCATTTCTCTGGAAATAAAAGTTTAGTGCACTACTCATTCAACTTACAAAGTAATTGGAAGACTTCAGCAAATTAGGAAAATTCTCATTTTATAGGGACTGGGGACTTAATTCAAATGAAAAAAGCTTCATTGATGAAATGAGTTAATTGTGCAGTTAACATGAAATGACCTTACCTAGCATTATAAGGATTCTAAAAGCATCAGTTTGCAGGTATCAGTGATTAAAAGATTCTTTAACAGAAACACGTTTTTTGAATTTTCTCCATGCTCTATATTAAAGGAGACAGTCAATGGTCACTAAAGAGTCTAATACATTATAAAATTTCATTTCATAGAACCCTATTATAACCTCAAAATCTAGGCATAAAGACAGGATTTCTTCAAATTCCAACATACCATACTCTCTCTTTTGCTGAATCCTTACCTTAGATCTCTAAATGTCAGAGATCTCAAGGCTCAGTCCTAAACCATCTTATCTAATTACACAGTTCCTTAGAGATTCCATCCCTTCCTCTGTCTGTTAATACCATTCATGTGCTGCCCAAATACTCCATCTCTGAGGTTGAGTCATATATCACCCTGCCTACTTAACATCACCACTTGCACGCCTCATAGTCATGTCAAAAGTAATGTCCAAAATTATATTCTCAGGTTGGCTTCCCTAGAAGTAGAGCCCCAGACAGATTCTCAAGTGATTTATTATATTGATATTGATTTAGTGATATGCAAGTGATTTATTTGGTGAGTGCTCTCAGAGGGGAGTGAGGAAGAGTAGAGGACTGGGGAGAAGACCTTGAGACCAGCTTCAATATGGTTCCATAAGGGACCTCTGGGATACAAATTGTGTGCTAAATTCACCCCACCTAGAGGCAAGGAGGCTGGCCTTTTCTTCCCATGTCAGGCTTCTGGCTTCCCCAGAAGTGAGAGGTTGTAGGAAATATCTTTCTGAGCACTGCAGTTACTGTCTTACTGGGAAAAATTCTCCAGAGAGGGTGGCAGCTGTGAACAATCAGCAGGACACTCATGGCAGCTGGGCAGTAAGAATATCTCCCAACAGAGAGGGTAAGAATGGGGCACCAATAACATTTGTCACAGAGTCTTAATTACCCCACAATATGTGGTCGAAGTTCTACTTACCAATTATGTCTGATATCCACCTGCATCTCTTCATCTCCACTCTCAATAACCTGGGTCAAGCTACCATCATGTCTTTTTTAGACTAGCAAAATGCTTCCAGCAAGCGCCCCTATGTCTATCCTTACTCATCAGCAATGCATTGTCCTCACAGAAGCCGGAATTGTTTTGTTTTGTTTTGTTTTGTTAAACACAAATCTGATTGGCTTCAAATTCTTTATTGGCTTATTGGCTTCTTATTGCCTTTATAAATGATTTCAAACTCAAGGCCAAGATCTACAAGGCACTGCAGAATCCGGCCCCTGACTCCAGTGCCAACCCCATCGGAGGCTCTCCCCTCTGATACACTGTGCTGCTGAGCCTGCCCTTTGGTCCATTCTTAGGTCATTAAAAGCGTCTGCCTTGTGGCCTTTACTCCTGTTGCTTCTTCTGGTGAGAATGCTCTTGTTAGGTCTCTGGGTGACTTGTTCTCATCACTCAGGTCTCAGGTTCAGGGACACTTGCCTGAGAAGCCTCTCCTGACCTGCTGAGCTCATTCACAGCACTAATCACAATCAGCAAGGCGGTTTGTCCTCTGAAAACCTGACTATTGAATGAGCCGGATTTGATGTATAGAAGCAGAAAACAACTTTTTATTAACCTTGATCTCTTGACTCATTATCCTCTATACCATATAATCCCATATCTTCTTCATTTCCTCTCAGATTAAAATTTCAATCCCAGTGCGACATCTACATTTTTCATTTCTTTGACTTACACTATGTAAAGCTTTTTAGCTCCCCCAGCTTGGAACTGCCTTAGGCTGGAAAAGGAAGATATAATCAGCTTCCCCTGAGCTCCTAATCCCCTCCTGGCTCCACCCAGCTGTGCAGGCTCCCATGTCTTCTGGATTGGAGCAACG
The DNA here is from genome assembly GCF_027409185.1 of Cynocephalus volans. Classification (NCBI taxonomy): domain Eukaryota; kingdom Metazoa; phylum Chordata; class Mammalia; order Dermoptera; family Cynocephalidae; genus Cynocephalus; species Cynocephalus volans. Next base: position 208,766,141 of record NC_084460.1, on the reverse strand, counting down.
GCAGAGCCGGGTGAGGTGTGAAAGGTCTTCCCTCACTTGGGTAATTGTAACCTGGCTTCAGGGCCTTCTTTGTGTTACAGGCCTGACTGCTGACCCTTTCTCAAGCTGGAGACACCCCATCTGCAGTTTTCTGGTGTGGTTAATGCTTTAGATGCCGGTTGATCACATACCCTTGAACTCCTCACTTCTGTGGCCTACTCCCCCAAACAGCCCTCACTCCTTCCAGCATCTCTCTTTCCAGATAACTCAAGGACAGGCCCTTTTGCAGAGACTACATCTGGAGCAGGGAAAATCATTCAGCTTTGCCTTGCCAACCTGGGGCATGCAAGACCTTCCAGTGAAATCTGCTACCACAAGTTATGCAAGGTTGGATGGAGGCTGTGAGCCGTGGGTAAGACATCAGACCCTGTGTCTCCCAGACTCTGTTTTCTGAGAACAAAACTTTCTGAGCAGGAAACAACCCACCCCCCTGCACCCCGAACTGCGCACCAGCAGCACTCTGTTCATCTCTCCCTATTTGCAGTCCCCTCTTGATCCACTTTCTTTATAGCCAGGAGGTGAGTGCTGGCAACAGGTGACAGAACCGATTCTACCAAGTCTTCTCGTACAGCCAATGTGGAAGAACTAACACTTGGATTTAGAATATGGGGATACTTTATACCTACTGTTCTCAGCTTTACTGTCTCAGTTAAAACTTCAGGATGCAGAGGTGGAGAGGCCCCCTTCTAACACTATTATTTTTTCTCTTTTGTCTGTTACTATCACTAGAACATACATCGTGGAAGGTAGGATCTTGTTCATCTGGTTTTCTGATGAATCCCCAGTGCCTAGCTCAGTCCCTGGTGCACAGTCTGTGCTGTAAATATTTGTTGAGTAAATTGATATTGCCACATACACACGCTTTATGCTTTTCCTTTTCTTTTCTTTTCTTTTCTTTCTTTTTTTCTGCTTAGTTCCTGTATCTGTACAATTTGCTGAAAACCTGATTCTCAGGGTGAGGGAGACAAGTGGAAAACTTATTCAGCATAGAGAGAAACGAATAGGAGACTGATGTTTAGATTATAACCTTTATTTAGAACATGAAGGATCTCAAAATGTAGTCAGTATCAGAGATTCACAACCTCCCACTGATTCCCCATGGGGCTTTTGTTTAAAATATAGTATTTAAATTTAGTGCGTTTTTTTTTTTTTTGCCCCAGCTCACGGTAAATTTTTCTCAAGTAGTTCATCTTCCTATCTACTCTCCTCTGAAGAATCCATCAACGTAATTCAGGCTGCCTCGTTCTGCAAGGTGCTTGAAGAAGCCCTTTCCCTGACCAGGTGGTTATCAATCTCACCAGGGTTGTCCTGCTTCAGCCACTCCTGCCTCCCTCCCAGGATTCCAGAGAGCCACAGTCACACATCTCCCAGACGTCTTTACATCAGGCAAAAAAAAAGAGTTACCTGGAAAAACTTCTCTATTATTGGGTGATCCACACTTCATAGTTATTACCATAATGATCATTAGCAGGATTATTATGCTATGTTAGCAAGCACCGCTGGCACAGTTTTTTTCTGTAGTGGAAGTAATGAGCCTCCTTTCATCACAACTGCTCTTTGTCAACACATATTGTTGTTCCAGCTAAATAAGCAAACTAGTGTGTACTTGCATGGTTGGAGTAAGCAATAAATTCTGCAAAATATGTTCAAAGGAAAGTGTATCCATCAGGAAGAACTAAGAATTCCACCCTGGAAGCATCTAGCTTATCTGAGGGTCTCCTTGTGTGCCAGGGAATGATCTTTCCAGGGTAGTGCAGGGGAGATCGCTTTGACTGTACTCTTGGAGAAAGGTCAAGAGGAAAAAGTACATGGAAAATCTAGTAAGATAAAAAGCAAGGCAAAGCAAAACAAAAACGACTAACAAGTCTTTTGATAGGAGAAGGGTAAAGACGAGTTCTGAATTTTCTTCCTCTAGTTTCTTCAAAACTAGTAGAGAGAAGAGAGGAATGAAGGGAGAGTTAATTCAAAAGATCTCTGTGGAGACCATAAAGTTTATTATCAAAGTCGGAGAATACTGTATCAGGTCTTTTTTGAGACTGGTGAGATCTGAAAAAAAGGCAGGGAATTATTGCTCTTATGTAAAAAATAGAGTGCCAACGCTGTTAAAACAAAATCCCATGAGTTCTGGTAAAACATCTAGAAGCAAAGAAACACGTACAGTCCTGAATTTAAGTATTTAACTATAGGGATAGCGTCTTCTTCCCTGAAAAATATGTTGCATCGATACTGCACTTTTAGGGACTGCAGAAAGGGTTAAGTTCCCACTGATAGAAGAGTTTGCCTTGATTAATATTATTTTTTCACCATCCACCTCTTGTAACCATACTGACATACCTAATTGTGTGCATTTATGTGACCATTGACTCAACCTAATACATGCGAGACTAAGAAAGTGCCAAAAATGTTTACGATTTATGTCTGGTACCTTATTTTGTTTTTATGGTAAGCTCTAAGTCGCACATCCTTCTAACATGCTGATAATGAGAGAGCATCCCCTTAGATCCTAATGGCCCGGGGCTGTACCCTGTTTATAACCAGTGTCTCTGATGGCTCCCCATATGGCAAATTTGTACAGATTTGGAAAAAATACACTTTTCTCAACGTGCTTTACTTCCACCTTTTAGAAAAATGTCATAGCACTCTGTCATTTTTTTGAATAAAACACAGCCATCTTCCAGAAAGTTGTTCTACTCAACATACAAGTCTACCATGAGTGTAATGGGAATGGCAGATGGGACCCTTTGCAGTGTACGATGTGCAAACCACCTCAGTCCTGCTTTTTTTTTTTTTTTTTTTAAGCTGTGTGAGCTTGTGAAATTATTTAACTTCTCTCTGCTTTTGTAAATGAAGGCAATAATGAAATTCTGGGGATTAAATTAGCTAATACTTTAAAGTACTTAGACAGGTACCTCACAAATAGGAACCATTCAGTATATATGAGTTAAAATCATTATTACTAATGAAGAAATAGACTTTGATTAAACAGCTTCCCTAAGGATATCCAGCTGGGATATGAATTGGGTCTGGTCTTTCACCTCCAAGTTCATTTTTTGTCCCTGTTTCATGCCCACTCTTGTGTCAGCGGTGTGGTCCATGGTCACATATCCAATGCTTTGGTTCATCAACACTGAGTTTTTACCTGAATGAAAAGTAGCTGTGAAATAATCTGTTATTAGGAGGGAAGGGATAGATGTGCTATATTTTTCAAGTAAAAATGTGAACAATTCCCTCTGGGAAATCATGTGGTTCCGTTCAGCTTGCAGGTCCTTTCTGTCATACAACTTCTTATAAAAGAAGGTATCATATTCACTTCCCTATTTGGGATCTACTGTAAGTAATTATACCCTTTATAACATGATCTTTTAGAACTATGCTTAATAGCTGAAGTGGATTGAATTATGTCCCCCCTAAACTCACTGGAACTTGAATTGTGTCCCTCCAAGTTTTATGTATTAGAAACTTAGCCCCCACTGTGACTGTTAAGAGGGTGGGAAATCCTATTATGGTAATTGAAGGTGGAGCCCTGAAGGGTGATTGGATTATACAGATTAAATGAATGAAGTAGTAGTATAGATTAAAAAATGATGGTCAGGGGCGTGGCTCTGAGGGCTTTAAAAGAAGAGGAGAGTCTGTCTTTCTCTCTCTCTGCTCTCTCTGCTTCCACCATCTTGCAACGTGAGACCCCTGTGTCACTGTTGCCACCACCAGATGGACTTTGGACTTCCCAGCCTCAGAAACTGTAAGCAATAAATTTCATTGTAAGTCACCCAGTTTCAGGTACTTTGTTATAAACAACGGAGTTGGACTAATACAATAGCCCTTTTGAGAATTTATGGATTCCTGAAAATCAGAGCTCCAGGAATGGGAAGAAATTTTACAAATATCTGTTAACACTGGGAGGGGGTAGGAAACCGAGTACTGGTGCCCACACCTTAGACCAGACCTCACACCTGATATGTTCCTTAGGGACAGAGGGCATGGCCCTGTGGGAGCTGAAGCAGCCTCAAAGCTGGAGGCTCTTCTCTCACTCCTCCTCCTCCCTATCCTATTTCCTGCCGGCTTCCCCACCCCCCAACCCCCAAACACTGCCACCTACCCCAAGCTGTTCAGAGTAAGCTTGGTTATGCTTCATACCCTGGAGGTTCCTATAGGCATCTTCAGATCTTCTGGGGAAATTAACTTCTGTCTGCTAGAAATGACTGAAATCCCATCTTGTGCGCCTGTTTGTGGAGCTGTTTGCCCTCAGATTTATTTCTCTGCTTTCTCCCTTATCTGTTTCACAAAGAGTGGGGAGACAGTGAAGGGAGAAGGCTTGCTTACCCCAGCAGTCTGTGCTTTCCAGGTCCTATGCTGTGTGCACAGGCACACACTTATGGTTGGTTTGGATAAGGAAAGCACCGATGGAAGATTGGAGGTCAGTGAGAAGGAGAGAAGCTCCCAGTTCTGTGCCTGAGTGAGATTTCCAACAGTAGCTCTTTCTCCTCTGTGTCTCCAGCAAACCCTGCAATGACCTGCCCTGGCTCTGGCTTTCACCAGGTGACCCTCACCCCAGGGCCCCAGTAACAGCACTCCTGTTGTATCCCTTCAGATCTCGGGTGGTAGATGCACCTGTCGCTCATCTCTGGGTTGTTTCCCTGTTCTGCTTCATATCTCAGCACCCTCCCTTCACCCATACAACTTTGGGACCAAATCCCTGTATGTGTCTGAAATACTCAGAGGGGTTTGTTTAACTAGTTGGACCCTTTCCTATAGAGGCTGATTCTAGAAAAGTTGTTGTTGGTGGTGGTGGTGGAGTAGAGATGAGCATAAACTCATGAATATGATAAGTAGAAGAAAGACTATGCTGTGAGGAATGAATATGTTTGGAAAATGATGTTGGCTCCTAAAATGCTGCAGTGCAGGAAGGAGGTTAGTACTCACCAGCTTTGAGATGGGGAACCATCACACCTAGGCCTTAACACAGCAAAACCACAGGCTTCTTTCATGCAAGAATACAGTACTGTGCTCCCCCTCTGAGAACTGCTTCATAGCCAGCAGGAGAGGAAGGGGGTCCTGCCAGACAGGAAGCAGACAGGAGTCCCTGTGATAGTGAGGATGGGGGATGGAAATGCAAACTTCAAAATAGTTACTTAAAAGGGGTATTTCTAATCCACAATTCACAGGGTGACAGTGTTTGTACAGTAAAACTTTAAGGAAAGGTAAGTAGTTCGTTTGCTTGAATGCCTGCTATGTATTATGCCATTTTAGGTACTGTGGACAGAGCAGTGAGCAAATAAAAAATGCCCTGTATTTATGGAGTGTAAAATCTAGGGGTAGAGGGATGGGGCAGACAAACAGACAATAAACAAAATAAATAAGTAATATATATGTTAAAATGGTGAGCTATGCTATAGAGAAAAATAATGCAGGAATGTGAACAGTAAGTGTTGGAAGCAGAGGGATCAAATTTTAAATAGGAAGGACAGGGAAGGCTCTTAAAGTGGCATTTAGAGAAAGACCCAAAGAAAGTGAAGGACACAGCCATGGGTCTTCAGGGGACAGAGCATTCAGGCTGAAAGACAGGTAAGACTTAGCATTATCCTGGGGTGGGCTCTGGGAAATAGAGAGGATTTCAGGGGGAATTCAAGGTTTCTGGCCAGAGCCCCTGGAAGGATGGAATCATTATTAATTAAAATGGAGCAAAGATGAGATAAAGGAGATTTTCTTGGGACTGGGGACAGGAAGATTAGGAGGTTAATACTTGGACATACTAAACTTGATAAGCCTATTAGATATTTAACAGGAGATGCCACATAGACAGTTGCTTCAATGAATCTAGAATTTAGACAGAGAGATCCTGGAGTTGTCAGCATATCTACTCAAATACTATTTAAAGCCCCAAGGGAATAAGAGTAGCATAGATAGGAAAATAAAAGATCGAAGATTGAGTCCTTAGCCCACTGACATTAAGAAGTCAAGAACATGAGGAGAAACTCAAAAAGAAGTTTGAAAAGTAGGGGAAATGAGGTGTGAGGCAAAACATAAGGGATGGGGTGGGGGTGTCCTGAAATCCTAGTGAAGAATGTGTTTCAAGATAGAATGTGTCAAGCACTGCCAACAGATGGGCTCAGGCGAAGACTGAGGCTTAGCATTGGCTCTGAGGTCACTGGTGATGGTGATAAGGGCAGTATCAATGGAGTAGCATGGATAAAACAGGGTGGGCTCAAGGGAAAGTGAAAGGGGAAAAGTGAATGACAGTGAGTACAGAAAACACTTTCTAGGAGAGTTTCTGTAAAAGGAAAGACAGAAATAAATGGTGCTAGAGAAGGAAATCGAGTTAAGAATTTTTTAAGGTATAAATTTAAATTTATAAATATTTTTAAGGTATACATATTTTAGAAATGAACAGCAAGTTATGTTGGTAAGAAAGATCAACTAAAGAAAAGAAAATCACGGTTTGGGAAAAAGAAGGGATGACTGTTGCTATGACGTGTTTGGGCAGACTGAAGGAGGTGGCCCCAGGTGCACCCCAGGGGGAGGTGCTGGCAGAAGCTCGGAGCATGCACAGGGCATTCGTAATGCTAGGAGCAAGGGCAGAGTACACAGGAACAAATGAAGTTAGGTGAGTAGCGGTGGGGGGAGTTTGAAGTTTTTTTCTCGTGGGTTTTATTTTCTCAGTAGAATATAAAGCTCAGAAGGAAGAACCAAGTCACCAACTAAGGTGGAGGACGGAGGAAGAGGTATTGGAGCCTTAAGAACTGAAACTATGAAATACTCCACTGGCAGAGTGGGAGAGAAACGGATATGGAAATATAATTTCCAGTTAGCATTAAGAGCCCACTTGAGATTAGCAGTTATGAATTTAAAGGGAGGCCATTCACACGGTTTTATGCTTTTCTTCAGTTGTGTTCAGTTGCACAGTTGCAGGAATCAAGTAGACAAAGAATTGCATTTAATTAGGGCTATGGTTTTGCCTGTGATGAAACTAGAGAGTGGCAAAGAAGTCATGGATATATGCAGGAGAGAGATTATAATTACCAGTTACTGGAATTTAGAGTTGATGAGAAGGAGATTGAATCCAAGATGGGTCAGGAAGAATAAAACATTGATGTCATTGATAAATTGTAGGTTCTGATGGGAGTTAAAGGAAGGTTGGAGGGGTGTAGCAGAAGAGTGGGCTGGAAAGATAACAGGTAAGGGGGTCAGAGAGTGTGTAGTGGATTGAATTATGCCCCCCCCAAACTAACTGAAGCTTGAATTGTGTCCCTCAAGTTTTATGTAATAGAAACTTAGCCCCACTGTGACTGATAAGAGGGTGGGAAATCCTATTACGGCAATTGAAAGGTGGAGCCTTGAAGAGGTGATTGGGTTGGTGGAATGTGCAGTAGTGAATGGATTAAAAATGGTGGTTGGGGCATAGTTCTTAGGGCTTCAAAAGAAGAGAGAAGAGAGTCTGTCTCTCTCTTTCTGCTCTCTCTGCTTCCACCATCTTACAATGTGAGACCCCTGGGTCACTGTAGTGACCACCTAATGGACTTTGGACTTCCCAGCCTCAGAAACTATAAGCTATAAATTTCATTTTCTTCATAAATCATCCAGTTTCAGGTATTTTGTTATAAGCAACAGAAACAGACTAATACAGAGTATGATGCTGAAAACAGAATTTGAAAGGTTCATAGTTTAAGTAATGACAAGGTCTATGGTATAATCATGGAAATAACTGAGGAGAATAGATAAGAAGAATACAGTCAGTGACACAGAAGGCAGGATATGAGAAGGATCATATTAGATTTACAAGGACATAGAAATCACCAAGAAACAGGAGTGACATAAAGGAGAGTGACACTTAGCCAGAATCATCCTCCGAGATCAAGAGGATGTGGTCCAAGCGTGAGTCAGTAGCTGCAACAAGGAGGACTGGTGTGTGGAATAGCCAGATGATCTGAGGTTCAAAGGTGAGTGTTTTCATGGAGAAAGAAGAGAAAATAGCAATGGGAGATAAGAGGATACCCTCCTCCTGCAAGCCCAGTGCATGGGAAAGAAGAGGGCTACCATTTGAAAGGGACATGGGGAAGTTGTATCCTCAAGAGAGAGCCAGGTAGAACATAAGGGATTGAGAATATAGATGTTTCTAATTATAGTGGGCCAGGAGTTCTAGAAGTCACAGTGTATAAGTTTTAGTAATTTGGAATAGTTAGAAGATATAGTTAGAAAAGGACTTCTTGGGATTTAGAATATAGAGAATGAGAAACAGCCTGGTGACCAGGACTTCTTGTATGGCTTTCTTTTGTTGAAACTAACTTTTTTCAACAACTGACTTGTAGCTGTGTCTAGTTATGGAGGGACTGATTTCTTATGGGCAAGGCGCGTAGGCATGAATACATATGTACTGGGTTGTGTTTAAGAGATAATCTTCACTGGGCTGTGATGCATAATGCCTAAGAGATAATGTATAGAAATCGGGTGGAAAGCTCAGGATAGTAAGATCTCTACATGGCAAGAGAAATTTGCATAAAAGTAGGAAGAATGGATTAATAGAATGTAAAATACCAGATTTGAAGTACCAGAGCCTGTCTGATATTATAGGGAATGCTCCTTCTACTATTATGCCAAGGACAAGATGTCACAACCTGGTATTGGTAGTATAGATTTTGAGAAAGAAACTGACTTATATAGATTTTTGAGTCTTTACATGAGCGATAGATACATATTTTGAAAGTCACAAAAACAAATTTTTATTTTATTTTTTTACAAATTGGACTTAATTTCCACCTAAAGGTGGAAAATATAATTCAGTCACTTTCAGATAAATTCAGACAAATAAAAGATTACTCAAGTCAATTCAAGTAAAAGTTCAAATTTATAAACTTTTTTTCTCCCCAGCTTTCTCTCTAGTGTCAACACTCTGAGGTTGGGATAGGGGGAGACACAGCTTCACTGCTGAGGGAGAGCCAGTGCTCTCACATTTGATTTTATAGCAACAGTGACTTGAAAACCATAGAGCATGGTCTCTGTCAGCAGAGCAGCGTAATCTCTGGCAATCGCTATGCTCTCACCAGCTTCCAGCCCCCCTACCCAAGCAGTCCTCTAAGACTGCATCTCTACAACATAACTGTGAGATCTGTTGGGGACCAGTGGCCATCTGTCAACCCTTGCACAAGACCTGCTTGGGTGGCAGTGGGTACAGTGAATAGGAATCTTCAAATGTTTACTCAGCCACTCTTGAGCTTATAGGAACACACCTTGGGGTGTGGTGTCCTCTGTTGCTCTCTCTTTCAGGCTTGGCTATGCTCAATTAGAAGTGACAGTTCTACCCTGCAGTTGCTGCCCATGATTACAGAAATATTTCTCCATGAGATTTGCTGTCTCCCTGGGCTTCACTTAGATATACTCTACGATCAGATCTCCAAATTTGAAATGGATTCTTCTATGTCACGTCATACATTTGGAATAGAGTTAGGTATATGTGTCTCTTCCCCAACTCCCAACGACAAGCAAGAGTTCTCTCTTATGTCTAACATTCCAGTTTTTCCAATCACCCTACTCCCTATTCTAAGTTTAAATCATCTTCAGTTCATGAGGTCACGGGAACTTAGCCAGGGCAAGGAGAGGAAAACATTACTCACCAAAGTCACATGCTCTATTCCTGGGGTAGGGCAGTTGACGCCTTTGTTTTTTGGTTCCCCATGAGGGAAAACATTGGTGGTATCATTGGATAAGATACATGGTAGGTTTTTACTTTCTCTTGAATTATCTATTTTTTATTCTAGTGAAAAGCTTAAGTTGATAAATGAAATAATATGCAAAGCAATTGGTAAATGCTATATATGAATAGAAATAATTGTTTTAAATTCTTGAGAATGAGAAAGAGATGGAGAGCAGATGGCTCATCTTGTTTTTGCTGGCTTTCAGGTTAGTTCCAATTGGCAAACAATAGCCAGGGAAAATATTTGAAATCAAAATGACCCTCTTCTGCTTGTTGAGAATATTTTAGGACTATGTATACTCTGAAAGTCATGTTCACCACTACAAAAGGACATAAAACTTGAAAAAAAATTCAGTGATTTATTAGAGCGCTAGAAAGAGAAGAAAGCAAGTAGGGAAAAGATATCCACCACCAAATGGAAAAGATGCTAACAGAGGAAGAAGAGAGTCCGAGCACACTGTGGAATTTGAAGTTAAGGTGGCAGAACTTTTACCTGGGTGTGGGCAAACTCTACATGCATGATTTTCTAAGGACCAGAACTATGATCAAATGAAAAGTGAATCTTGAATTATGTATTTTGTTCCAAATACATCAAAGACAACATTATATCATTTTGGTACACCAACAATCTTTATGAGAAAATATTTTACTTTTTTTTTTTTTTTTGCTTTTACTTAAGCACGAAATCACTGTATTTTGAAATAGCTCTTGAGAATAAAATTAAAGCAGAATGGTACATATTTGAAGAGCATTAATCAATTTATTTGGGCCTAGAAAAATAAAATGAAAAATAAAACATTCGAAGGGTAATTGGTAACATAAACTAAGTATTAAAGAGTGAAAACTGGCTCTCTCAGTGATCTTACTTGAGATTAATAAAAAGACAAGAGGGTTAACGGAGGCTAGAGACAGTGGCACAGCCTGTGCAGTCAGTAGGACAGAGTCTGAGGTGCTGCTGTGCCACTTCACAGCTGTTTGATATTAAGCAAGTCTTAACCTAACTTAGGTTCCACTACTTGCCTAAGTATCAGTTTCTTCTCCTGTAAAATGGAAATATTAGACCCTACTTAGTGATTTGCAGGAATGCAATGAAATACGTATTATACCATTTAGCATAGTGTCTGGGGCACAGATTTAAGGTTTTGCATCTAGTCCCTTCCAGTAAATTTGGTGTGCAAAGGATTGATTTGATATCACCTAAACTATTAGATTTTTCTTAAACACATTTGGGAATAAATTTTTAAAAAAGACACATTTCCTCTGCTTTTTCTCACTTAATGACTGACTAAACCTGAGGGCCAGTGTCTCATTGGAAAGAGGCTAGAAAAACTCAGATATTAGAATTTCCTTGAAATAAAAGATTTATTCCTTCTAGCCTCCTTTGAAGGCTCACAGTCTCTCTAAGCAATTGGTGCATTCTGTCTCTGATTTTGTATTTGTCATCATTAGAAGTTATAGCAAGTATAAATTAGCCTACCTCACCCCAACCTAATGGTCATTTTTATAGTAGGAATCTATTATTCTCCTCATGTTGTGACGTATCCCAGGACAGGACATTGCATTGTGGGATTGGGATGAGGTCCCTGAATAAACATGGGATCCTTCAGGATTTCACTTAAATGTGTTCTGTTCATGAAATCTGCTTCTTTAATCCTCTAGTTAGAATTCTAACTTTCTCTTGAGTAGTGTCTATAGCTCAATTTTGCATTTATGTCTCACTCTGTCTTGTATTATATTTGTTTTCTTACTTGTCAGTCTTCCTTAGAAGTCAGTAACCTCTCTCACAGCCAGAACCAATCTTATCCTTTACTCTTAGCTTTCTCACTGGCCCAACGTCCAGTCTTGCACTCAACAGGTGTCCAAACAAGGTTAGCCTGTATCAGTCAATGACCCTCTACAGAACTCTGAGATGTGAGCATTTTGGTTACTGTTAATATATCCATAGACATGCGTGTCCTTAATTTGTGAATTGAGGAGGCTTTTCAGGTAACTGTAGTTATCTACAATCCCATTTGTAGGTAATTAAGAAAGATTGAAGATTGTATAACCAGTGGGTCATTGTAGTGGATTGAATTATGTCTGCCCCAAACCCCCTGAAGCTTGAATTGTGTCCCCCAAGTGTTATGTAGTAGAAACTTAGCCCGCACTATGACTGTTAAGAGGGAGGGAAATCCTATTATGGTAATTGAAAGTTGGGGCCTTGAAGAAGTGATTAGATTGTAGGACCATGCTGTAGTGAATGGATTAAAACTGGTGGTCATGGGTGTGGTTCTGGGGACTTTAAAAGAAGAGAGAGGGGAGTGTTTCTCTCTGCTCTCTTCTCTGCCATTTCACAATGTGATACCCTGCATCACTGTTGCCACCACAAAGACCCTCACCAGATATGTTCCCTAGACTTTGGACTTCCCAGTCTCTGAAACTGTAAGCAATAAATTTTTTTTTTTTTTTTTTTTTTTTTATAGAATACTCAGTTCTGTGTATTTTGTTAGAAGCAACAGAAACGGACTAAGACAGTCACGTAATGCAGAAAGCACTTTCTGGTCCTGCTGGCATCCATCTCCTTGGCTGAGAAATGTCACAGACTGGTAAAGCTTGCCTCCAAGCCAAAGGAACATCTATTAACACAGTTTCAAATTTACATCTGCTTCTCAAATGCTCCTCTCCCTTCAGTCATGTTTTCCCACTGCTCCATGTAAATTCTTCTATTTTCAAATTATTGATCTGAAGGGGATGGAAGTAAGGGTCTTGCACAAAAAGAAAAATGACTTCGCATATGCTGTTGCCTCAAATGCCTGACATTTGCAGTTAGCTGTTACCCTTCTAAAAATTAAATAATGTCCTTTTAAGGCACAAAACTGGAACTGTTACAAATTCTGATTTTTAAATAGCCATAGGTATTCTGGGCTGGATCTAAACATTTTTCTTGGTGGGAAATTATTATGTCTTACAGATATCTTCAATACTATTATGCTCAAGCCAGCAGACCTCTGTTCTTTTTGATTGGAAAATGTAAATCATACTTAAGAATTGTTTCAAAAAAAGTCTTGAGCTGAGTTCTTGGATGCAAAGTTGCAGGTCACGGCAGATTCTGAGAGTTGAGTTACAGCTCACTGAAAATCAGGCGTTTAAAATTGAAGCACTGACAAACCTTCAAGCCAGGGCAGCACAAACGGCACCTTGATAATTTATAGTCTACAGGCAGCTCTTGGGTTTATTATCACAATGACAAATGCACTGTCATTGTTAATAGGATATTTCCCAGCAAGGACTTCTTGTTATGCAAGCCAGGTTCGGTATGTCATGCAGCATGATAGCAATAAAGTCTACAAGAATTTGTAATGAACTTCAATTACTAATAGATTATGGTTAATGGGAAATATGTGCAGTAAAGATATGGGTTTTTATATGCGCCTTCTGGTATTCTATGAGGCAGTGATTTATGCTACAATTTATGTTAACATTTTCCACTACGAAAGGGCTCAATTTGGTAGAAAGCCACTTCATCCATAACAAATATTTAAGATAATTCTGCACATAATATAAATGAAGGTAGAAAATTAGATAATCTATTTAATTTTAGCATTTTTATTTTTTACTGAAAATGGAGACTTTTTCTTTTCTGAGTAGTAACATTGGTTAAAAATTCTTCCTATAAAACAAAAGCATGAGATTTTTTTTTTTTTTTTTTTGACCGGTAAGGGGATCGCAACCCTCGGCTTGGTGTCGTGCGCACCACGCTCAGCCAGTGAGCGTACTGGCCATCCCTATAAAGGATCCAAACCCAGGGCCTCTGCGCTACCAGCACTGCACTCTCCCAAGTGAGCCACAGAGCCAGCCCAAACGCATGAGATATATTGATGTCTCTGTGTTAAATGTAACATCTTGTGTGCTAATTTCTTTGTTTAACTTCCTTCCGTAATTAAAGACCCTGTTAAATTTGATATATACTGTTGTCTTGCTTATGCAACTATTATTTTAAATTAAGAAAATCCACAAGTATTCATGTTAAATTAAGATAAATTTGTAATCCACATCACATTTCCTCTCACTGTAAAGATCAACAGCTGTAATATAAATGTGGAAGTGCATATATAAATGATTTATGTGTATGTGTGTGCATACATACCTAAATGTACACACACACACACACACACACACGGCCTATATACTTATATACCCATTGACAAAAATAGTTCAGTTCCATGAATTCTGCTACATTATTTTTTAAAGAATTGATCTCTTTATAGATTTCCTCCTTCGTATCCTGTATAGTTTTGCTCAGTTCCTTGTGTCATCTAAAAAAATTGAAAAACACTAACCACAACTTAGCCAAACACATTGAAAAAATGCAATAAAATTAAATTACCAAAATGAAGCAATTCACTAAAAGATTTTGAGTTACATTGTTGAGAATTTAAAATTATAAAAATAAAGCAATCACAATCTCGGGAACCCATCAAATGCATTTTTACATCTATAAAATGTGTGTGTGTATGTGTGTGAGAAATAGCTAAGATGATTTATAAAAGGCACTTTAACTCAGAAAATGTGTTTTTATGTTCTTCTTTTCTTTCAATCCCTGAACTCATGTTTTTACATATGTTCTTGTAGTGGACTGGATTATGTCCCCACAAACCTCACTAAAGCTTGAATGGTGTCCCCCAAGTTTAATGTATTAGAAACAGCCTCCACTGTGACTGTTAGGAGGGTGGGAAATCAAATTACGGTAATTGAAAGGTGAGGCCTCAAAGAGGTGATTAGATTGCAGGGCTGTACTGTAGTGAATGGATTAAAAATGTTGGTCAGGGGTGTGTTTCTGAGGGCTTTAAAAAGAGAGTGAATGAAGAGGTTAGTGTCTGCTCTCTCTGCTTCCACCATCTTGCAATGTGAGACCCCTGGATCACTGTCACAACCACCAGATGGATTTTGGACTTAACAGCCTCAGAAACTGTAAGAAATAAGTTTCATTCTCTTATAAATCACCCAGTTCCATATATTTTGTTATAAGCAACAGAAACAGACTAAAACAGTCCTGTATGATATCTTGCAAATGGAGGCTACAGGCACAATGACCACCTATACACTCACCTACTTACTACTTACTTAAATAACCTTTGAACTGTAGTTTTTCTCTAAATGATCATGGCTTTCAGAATCAATTACTGGCCTTACTGCCTAAGAATTAAATATTTGCACCTTGTAGGGTGACAAATCTAGAAGAGATCCAGCTTTGTCACTTCTTAGCATAGACTGTGTGCAAGGCTATCTAAATTTATCAAACCTCAGAGTCTTCATCTGAAAAATGACAATAATTAATGAAGTCTGGCTTTTTATCATGAACATTAAATGAAATTACTGTCAAGAATTTTGTGTAGTGCCTGGGACATTCATTGTAGATAGCATTACTATTCTTATTTGCAGCACTTAAGGAAGTACTGGTTTAGGGAGGTCATTGAATAATTTCATGTTTCTGTAAGTATTACTATTGATTGTTATTACAATATTCCACACAAGGTTAAATATCTTGTAGGTCTGGAGGCTCTGGTCAGCCAGAGAATCACCTGGTCGATTCATAAAGACAGATTCCTAGGCCGCACACATGGGTTGGATTTAGGATAGAACCAAGAAATTTGCATATCTTAAAAAAATCTCTCAGGTGATTCTGTAGCGCACTGAAATTTTAGAACGGTACACAGACACCATTCACAGAATCCATAAATGTTCATATCTCTATATTTTGTTGAAATATAACTAAATACCTTGATGAATGACTAAGTCATCCGTTGGGTATTTGACACCATGCAGATTAAATATCTAGTATCCAGGTGACTGATAAAATGGGTACACTTCTCTATTTGGAAAATTTTTTTTTTTTTCCTCAAGAAATAGTCATCCACTTTCCTAGTCCCAAAACAACCCGTGTTGTATTTTCTAAAGTTTTTTTCTTATTTTCAAATATTCCATTTGGCCTCCTTTACAGATTAGAAAAAAGATTCTGAAAAAGGTGGGAAAGACTTGGGTCAGATTAACTTACTGTGGTAGTTAAGGCGTGGGTTTCAGCTGCTATTACTCCCCAAACGTTAACATTTTCCATGTGAGATAGAATGCTATTTCTCTCTTGTAACAGTCAGAGGGTAGGTTGTCCACCCCTCACATGGCAGCTCTGCTCCCTAGGTCCAGGGACCCGGCTTTCCTACCTTGTGGCCCTGCGTTTCCCAGGGTATTGCCGCCCTTGTCTGCATGGTGTGAGACAGCCCACTGCCACGTCCACGGTCCAGCATGCAGGAAGCGGAAGGGAATTTTAGCTCTTTCTTTCTCAGCAGGTCCCACAGATTGGGTTACTTTTTCTCACATCCCATTCGCTAGAACTTGTCATATGATTATATCTAACTCCAAGGCAGTATGAGAAATGTAGTCCTCATCTGGGCAGCCGTGTACCTAGCTGTAAGTGTAGATATTCTATTGCCACAGAAGGAGGGACAGCGGCTAGCAGGAGACAGCAGCAGCCTCTGCCACGTTACCTCACACCTCTGTGGCCAGCTGCAGCTACCCAGGGCTTACCATTTGCTATTAAAATGTCTCTTGTTACATGTCCTCACTCATAAATGGGAACTAAAAAATAAATAAATAAATAAACAGAAACAAACAAACAAACAACAATCACAATAATACCTTGAACTTTCAGAAGGGGAGAGCAGAACTGTGGTTACTAGATCAGGGAAAAGGGGAGGGGGAGAGAGAGGAGCAAGAAATTGTTTAATGGACACAAAATAACGAGTTAGGAAAAATAAGTTCGATTGATTTCCAGTCAAGCTAGGCAGCTATAATTAATACTAACACTGTACGTTATCAAATGGATAGAAAATAGAAGATCAAATGTCTTCAACACAATGAAGTGATAAAGTTTTTGTAATGATGATTATGCTAATTATCCTGATGTGATCATCACACATTGTACACAGGTGTTGATATTCAACTCCGTTGCCTACATATATGTACATTCAATTACGGTTCAATGATAAAAAAAAGAAATTCTCTTGTTATGAATGCTCGATAACTGAGGATATGTTTACACAGGATCAAAATAATAGATCAATTCATTGGGATTGTCCTCTCCTGCCCAAGAGACCAGGCCACAGTCCTACAGGTGCCGATGTTTGAAGATAAAATATTGTTGGGCCAAAATTGATCAAGTCAAGTAGGTGCTATCTTCATACTAGAGTCACCAGATGAGATCAGTCCCTGGGAAATGGAGTGAAAATTCAGAAGATAGGAAATAGCTCCTATATGAAACCTGAAGAGGAGAGAAAGGGACAGAGAATCAACAAGGGTCAAAATTAAAAGTAACAAGATGTAGTGGTTATGAACATGGTCTCTGGGGTTAATTTGTGTGGATTGGTATTCTGCCTCCACTAGATGTGATAACGTGGAGACATTATATAAGCAATTTAAACTTCAGTTTCCTTTTTTGTGAAATTGGAATAAAAATAGTAACTAACTCTGTCATGAACTTGTAATATGGATTAGATTATGTAATGCATTCACTTAATATAGTGCCTGACACATAATAAGCCCTCAATAAATATTAACTATGAGTATTATTAATGTGGAGTCCTTAAAATTCTCTGTGGTTTGTTTTATTTTGCAAAGACTCTTCCTCCATAATTAACTCTATTTCAAGACAGAACTTTATAAATTACAGAAACCCAAGAAAATGGAGGGAAGGAGCCAAGCCAAAGCAGCTTTTCTTCCCCATTCTGAGAGCACACACATGGGAAACCCATGTGTTGCCAACTTTGCCCAAACAAATCCATCCCATGAGGCTTCTCCTGGAGCAGTAAGTCCTGGCTAATTTCCTTGTCCCACTTTCTGGATAACTTTTATACAATAAGAAAGAAGTCCAAACTTCTCACAATCAGCCTTGGAGAAATAGGAAACCTAACAAAAATAATAAACAAACCACAAGGACTGTAAGGCACCTCCCATTAAAAGCTATTGTGGGGTAGATGAAGCTCTTGGAAAATGTAACAAAACAGCAGCAATAGCTTGACAAATAAGCTAAGGCTGCAATGTGCTTATGCTGATAATGAGTATCATGGAACAACTGCCTCTTCTACAAAATCCTGGGATTTATGTCCAGTCTGCCTGCACTGAAAACTAGAGAATTAACTCATGAAGCCCATACATCAACACATGTGGAAAAAGGAATCAAGGTCTAGAAATGAAATTAGCATGAAATTAGTTAGCTGTAGGACATAAATAGAGGTAATGACATTTGCCTGTGTCTTATGAATCAAATGTCTTTGGAGAACTCACCGAGCTTGGACTGCAGCTGATGACCCCTGTGATTTATTTCAACATTTTCTATCCTAGGCAGGTTGTTTGCAAAGTCCTTCAAGTATCATTAAGACAAATCAAGAAACACAGATAATTCTTCAAGAGAAGAATATGATCATGGGAAGACACTGCTTACACAGAATGTCCACAATGTGTCACTACAGCCTCCAGAACAATGCCTCACTGTATTTATTAATCCATTGCTACAGAGATTACAGTGATCTGACATGGAACCCTAATGAATTTTTGGCATGCTCGGAAATTGTGACTGCCATTGCCCAGGGATCCTCTTAAATCAACCCCCCTCTTATCCCAGTTGCCTTTTCATGGTGTATATCACATTGAGAAATGGAGTACATGATCCGTAGCTTTAACTACCCTGCATTAGTCGATCTCATACTATGGATGCGTATTGCACAGTGTATGAATCATATGGGAGCTAGGATATGGTGACAGACAATGTAAACATGAAGTTGGTAATGCCTGGAACCTGAGAAGAAAAGAGGCTGAGAAATATAAAGAAAAGTCAAAGCAACTGGATAGGACAACCCAGGTGTTTGTGATTAGCTTAAAACAAACTTACTAATGAAGTGTGGAGTTTAGAAAGAATTTAATTTCATTTTTCAAGGAGGTGATTTTTTTTTTTTTTCATATTACTCTTTGATACTCTGATTACTGCTTCTTCCCTTCTGTAATCGGATCCCCTTCTGTTTATAGATGGACATTTGGGGGCAAAGACAGTTTAGTTCCATTTAATCTTACTCTGCATTTAACATAAATGAAGACCATTAAGTTTAATGTGCCCAATATATAGATGCACGGCAATGAAGTCAGCAACTATGGGTCTAGCTTAATTCCAGTTACTGACTTGCTTTGAGAGCAGGGCTAAGCTATTTAACTTATCAGTAAATCAGTTTCCTCAACTGCAAAATGGGATAACAGCTAATCTTGCTAACTCGTTAAGTAAGAATCAAAAGAGATCTTACATGTTGTTCTAAATAGGATATTTGGGAAGCAAAAGGCAGACTCCCACAAGGATACCTCCAAGAAATGGGTATGTATTTTCATGATAGACATAGACGGAACTGGAAAAGGCCAGGAACCTTCTTTGAGTTAGCTCATCTCCCATTCAAAGGACATATGGTTTTATTCTGCTGTCATCTCTCATTCTCTCTGCAATTCTACTCCGTTCCTCTCCTTCACATTGTGGCACTGTACTGAGGTCTTCCACATGTGTCTCACATGCCACTTGACTTAAACCCATCACATAACTTTCTGCTCAGCTACTACAGAAAGCCACCGAGGCTCCGTACTGTTCTTCAGGTATGTCAAGCTCATTCCCACATCGGGGCCCTTGTCTGTACTTCCTTCTTCTTCAGACGCTCTTCACCCAGCTCTCTGCATGGCTTGCTCCTTCACTCCATTTACATCTCTGTTCAAATCTCACCTTTTTAAGGGGCCTTCCCTGACTACTCTACATAATAGTACAACCTCTGGGACCTTTTTCCCCTTATTTACTTTTGTTCTCTTAATAGTGCCTATCGCTCTCTGACATATGGTTATATTTTGTCTATTTAACCCTTTAGAAATCAGGTGACTGAGGTCAGAAACTTTTTTTCCCCTGCAGTAGCATCTTTGCTTAGAATAATCCTCACATCTAAGACGTATTCAGTAAATATTGGTTGAATGTATATTTTATGAATGAGTGAATGAATGCCCAACTGCCCCAGATTTGTAATTCCAAATTTGTCAGAGGAAAATTTAATGGATCTATTTCATATTTTTCAAGAGAGACTGCTCCAATCAGTTACCGACTGATCCATGAGGTACCATTCATGTGTCAGCTGCCACCCCTTGGTCTAATCAGACAGGGTTGAGATGGCACCATTCACACAGTACAGAGCATAAGCACTTAGAGCGTCAGGGGCTAAGGAAGGCAGATCCCTTAGAGTGGGGCTTGAGTGGCCCAGCCCTGATGGTACTGTGGACTTCTTGGAGCACCAGCTTAGCTCTGATAGATGCAGAGGCGCCACAAACCTTTGCCCAAGAATCTCAAGGTTGGAAACTAGGTTGACTCCTCCAGATACCAGCTCTCTGAACTCAGTCATAGCAGTCCTCAGTCTTGAATTTTTTATTTACTTGGGATTTTATATTGAATTTCTATAAGCACCTAATAATAAACATAGTTAATATTTTTGAGTATTTCCTATGAGTCTGGCACTTTATGAGCATATTTACATAGCTTAACTCCTGGAATTTTCATGACTATCCTCTGAGGTAGGTACTATGATTCTTTTCACTTTGCACATGATGAAATGTGAGAATACAGAGAAAATAAGTTTCCTGAGGTCACTTGGTGAGTAATTAATACAACCATTATTTAAACCCAGGAAGTCTGGATCTGCAGCTCCATCTAACAAGGCTATTTGTATCCATTTTTTCCACTGTGAGACTTAGTAAGAAGTCCTTATTTTCTTAGAAATAACATGTTGAGGTAAACACATATAAATATGCTTTTAAAACAAAAAAATTGTACGTGTAAAATATTCCTATTAAATAAAGATTTGAAGTACATTAAATGTACATTTGGGTCTGTGCAGTTTCACAAGCTTAAGATCTAGTGTGCTGCATGATCTTTGCATGTCTAACTGGCAAGTATTCATGGGGATTTTTCTCTTAAAAAAGGCTTGTGTGTTCATATTACATTAAACTAAAGGAGGTGAAAATTTATGAATTCATATATTTTATAGTAAAGGCTTTTATAGAAATGAGAAAAAGGCTATATTTATAAACACCAATTTATAGACTACTGTTCTTTTCTATCTTTAAGTATATTAGTTTTATTTTTCTTTGCTTTTGTACATGTGGCTTTTACAAAAAAGATACATAATTTGATCTGTAGAGTCTTGATTTCTATCTTTTTGCTGAAATTGTTCAAGGTCATAATGGCCCCATATCCATCAATCATGTGGGCCTCACATATTTCCTCTGTCAGTAGTACATATCAGTATGATGGCTCAGTGTTCATAGTCAGGAATTGATTGTATTACTGTCATTTCATTTGTTGGAACTTATAATTCAAGAGAAATGAATAGAGTTGTCTGAGAAAAGAGAGCAAGGTAAGTCAGTTTTAGTTATTATGAACAACAAAACTTGGTAATTTGTTAGTGTAAATAGGTTCTCTGAGCCAGTGCACTCCCTGGGGATGATCTAGGGGGTTAGGGAGGGGAATTAACTCTTTTAAGTGACTATGCTCCAGCATTTAGTGGTAGTCCCGTAACGTGAAAAAGTGAATACAACACTGAGTTGAAGGCTTCCTCACCGGGAGGATAAGGGTTCATGAGCTATGTAGTAAACCTTACTTGCATTCTTTTTCTGATAGGGAGTAGTAATTACTTAAAAAAATCACTTGTTAATCATTAAATTACTTAATTATTCACTTATCTAAAGGAAAGTACTGCTTTTATAAAAATGATAGAGCCCTATTATTAAAAATAAAATAAGGAACATACAATAAGTTTTCAAAATTCCCCTGAAATTGTACTGTCCAACGATGACTCCTGGACTTAGAGGAGGACTTAGCGCAACATGAGGAACTATAAAGTATCACAATGTAATCAAGGGCTGGCCCCGTGGCTCACTCGGGTGAGTGCAGCACTGGGAGTGCCGAGGCCATGGGTTCGGATCCTATTATGGGAATGGCCGGTGCACTCACTGGCTGAGCGTGGTGCGGAAACACCGTGCCAAGGGTTGCGATCCCCTTACTGGTCAAAAAAAACCCCAAACAAACAAAAAACACACTCAAGATTTTCTAGAGACTTAGTAAATGGTAAAAGGTGTATTTTAAGTTACTGGAGGTTTTTGTTTTTTGGTAAATTTAAAAATACCTTCTTGCTATTATTTTTGGGGGAAAAACCAGCTTGTTCTCAATTCCACTCTTATACAAATTTCAAACATATTAAATATTTCATTTTTTAAAAAAGTGATACTATAAAATTATTATGATAACATGCTAGTACTAACGTATTTCAAAAAGTTCATGGAGAAACAGAATTAAAAGATAATATGAATCTTTCCATGAACTTTTTTGAAGTATGCTTGCATTTTAAAACCTTGGTTTCAGAAGGCTTTTTTAAATGTGTCAGAAAAAAGCCTAAATTTGGCTGTGTAAAGTAGAAAACCTTCAGTATATCAAAAAGAAACAAAATACTATTAAATCATAGATAAAAGTACAAGAGAAAGCAAGATAGAAAGAAATAACAACACATGACAAAGTTAATTTTGTAATATTCTAAAAGTACTTACTCTTAATAAGCAAAAAATAAGATAGAAACTACAATAAAATAATGTACGAAGACAAATACTTCTTCACAAAAGAGGAAAAACCAATAAATATAGTTTCTTAGTGTTCGAAGTATCAATAAGAATGCACTTCACTAGAATTTAAAGAATCCATAGCATATATTTTATTAGAATTCTAGGAAATTCCAATACAATCAGCAAATGGAAAGGATTTTATTGTCAATAACCCAGGGAAACTCATTTGTCTCATTTTTCCAGCTTATGTGGTGTTTAGCCTCTCATGGTCTCTCTACCTGCAAGAGGACAGAATAAGACCAACAGTATCCCACATGATTCTACATGGAAGTCCAAGAATGTCTTGGAATTTTCCAGATTTCATATATGATATGATGCTCTATCTACGTTGATTTTTAATTTTAATATAGAAATAAATTTGTAATTTTAATATAGAAACGAATGAGCGACATTGTTTAGAATACAATTTTTGAATACACTCTTGTGTATAGTTATGCCTGAACCACTATGAAACTCAGAGTATTATTAAAAAGAACCTTCCCCTCTTTCTTAAAACTAAATTCAGGCTCTTGTAGATCTTTCATAATTTCTGCTTTGAGATCAGGTGGTGCTGTTGTGCTAAAGTTGCAGGTTTCAGTCAAAAAATCCCAAAGCAGGTCTCCATTTTCATTACCATCAATAAAACAGTCAGATATGTCCATGGTAGACAGAAGGTCATAACATTCATACTTAATGCCCAGGTTGTCCAGCATCTGAGTGAGATCACACGATGTGACATACTGGCAGAGGTCATCCAGGGGAAGGCGGGATCCATACTTTTTCCACAGCTTGTCCCAGCCACTGTTTCCTGTGCAACAGAACAAAATTCGGGCTTTCATTTATTCTTTCTTTCATTTACCTTCTGCCTGATGCTTGGAATAAAGCAATGAAGAAAGTAATATTCTTGCCGCTTGTGGAGCTCACAATTCAAGGAGTATGAGGGGGATGGAGAAAATTAAATAAGTATATATATCTTATGTCAGATGGTAATAAATGCTCATCAAAGTAAGGGTTAGGGAGGGCCAAAGAGTTGGATGGGCTGCTATTTTATCTAGGGTGGTCACAGAGAGTCTCTCTATTAATGTGATATTTGAGCAGAGACCTGATAGCAAGCCACGTAGACATCAGAGAGAAGACTACTCCATGTCAACAGAAGAGCACTGGCAAAGGACAAGAAGCGGGAATGGGATTGGCATGTTTAGCAACCAGCCGGGGGCCAAGCCCTGGCAATTGCTGGCAGCGATGGCAATGTCAGCTGCCACTCTCAGGCTGCCACCACTTTACGGGCTTCTCCCTGGGGGAGCACAGATGGAGAACGGAGGATGCCAGGCTATTGCGTGGAGTGGAGGAGCCAAGAGCAGCCTCCTCCACCCGCATGGAGGCAAGAAACAGAGCACACCTGGGTCCTAGGCAAGGAGCGCACAAAAAATATGACTTCCTTGGGGATGGCCCACCACAGCCACCACCAAAGCCATGGCTGCTGCAAAGGTGGCTCGATGCCTCTGCGGTAGCCACAGCTACCATGCAGATGGCCCACTGGACACTGGACTGCAGTGACACATGGAGAGATACCAGCAGAAACAGGAAAAAGAAGATGTCTCTCCCCTCAAAGCCCACTCCAGCATAATAGAAGAAGCAACTGCTCTACCATGTCCCTGTTTTACTTCTGATTTTGGTGATTTCTGTCTTCTCTCTTTTTTTCTTGGTCAGTCTACACAAAGGTTTGCAAGTTTTGTTGATGCATTTAAAGAATCAAAAAAAAAAAAAAAAGACTTAAGCAGTCTATAAACCACCATTGAAATAATATTTTAATCAAACATTAACTTTACATAATTCTTTTAGGGTATAATAATCTTTATACATAGTGTAACTTGTTAAATATGTAACTATCATTCATTTTCTTTGGCAGACTATGTTCTGGGAGATTGAAATCACACTCA
Organism: Cynocephalus volans; assembly: GCF_027409185.1. NCBI lineage: Eukaryota > Metazoa > Chordata > Mammalia > Dermoptera > Cynocephalidae > Cynocephalus > Cynocephalus volans. Next base: position 208,741,784 of record NC_084460.1, on the reverse strand, counting down.
AAACTCATTTCACATTATCATCTAAGTTTTCCTTACTTTATTTCTTTTCTACATCTCTGATGACAGTTTTGAATTTTCCAAATCAGAGAGTTAAGAACATTCTTGTTTTCAAGAGTTCATCATAAATACATTTCTATATTATTAAATAAAATAACTCCCATGTTTATTGCAGCTCTATTTACAATAGCCAGGTGATGGAACCAACCTAAATGTCCATCAGTGGATGACTGGATAAGGAAATTGTGGTATATATACACAGTGGAATATTACTCAGCCATAAAAAAGAATGAAATTCTACCATTTGCAACAAAATGTATGAGCCTGGAGAAAATTATCCTAAGTGAAACAACCCAGGTATGGAAAGAGAAATACCACATATTCTCACTCATAACTGGGAGTTGAATCCATAAATAAACAAATGAAAAATAATGAGAGACAGAGAGGAAGAAAGAAACAACAATCACAGTAATAGAAAACTAGACATGGAAAAGGGGAGGGAAGGGGCTCGTGAGGAACTGGTCAACGGACACAAAGAATGACTGTGTATTGTAATGAGGAATAAGCTAATTATACTAGTCTAGCCACCACACGTTGTACATAATTACTGAAATCAACATTGTACCCAGCATGTATGTATAATAAAAAATAAATTAAATTAAATTTTAAAAATTTTTTAAAAGTGGAGTACAGAGAGGGCATGGTATTAGAATTCTTTCTGAAGGTTTTCAAACTATGCACTGTCCCTGTCCCCACACTCCATTTCTTGCCAGTAGAGCTCAAAGCTCAGAGACCACTACTTTGGAAAAACATAGACTTGGGTTTGATTTCTGGCACTTACTAGTTTGGGCAAGGTGATTGACCTCTAAGCCTCAGTCTCCTTGTCCATAAAATAGTGACAGTAATAACACCCACATCATGGGATTGTCACAAGGATTAAAAGGGATCATGTGCAAAAAGCATTTAACACGATGCTTGGCATGTAGCAAAGTGCTCAATCAGTGTTAGCTATTATTATTAGGAAAGACTGACTATGGAACAGAATTGAGAATATATTTCTTTATCCAGTATTTTTCATTTGAAACAGAGAAAGCTCTTAAGTCTTTATTATAAGTTGTTTACCATTATAAGGTGATCTTAGAAAACTCTGTAGTGCCAGTTTTATTTGGTATATTTTTCAATGAAGTGAAACCATGAATTAAAACAACAACAACAACAGCAACAAAAAACCAGCCAGGAAGCCAGCAAGAGTGGAATTGAGTGAGCAAGAGAATAAGAGGGAGAGTGGAAAGAGATGACATTGGATGGGGGTGGGGGAGAGGATGAGGTGCTAGATCCTGTGCAGCCAGATGGGAAAGCACTGCAGTGCAGTCTAATAGAACTTTCTGGACTGATGGACATGTTCTATATCTGTGTTGTCTAATGTGGTAGCCATTCACCACCTGTGGCTATTAACCATTTGGAGTGTGGCTAGTGTGACTGAGAAACTCAATTTTAAGTATTATTTCATTTTAATTAATTTCAATTTCAACTTCAATAGACAAATGTGGCTTCTGTATCGCACGGCATGACATTAGAGTGACCTAATTTACATTTTAATAAGGTCACTCTGGCTACGCAGATGAGAATAGACTATAAGGGTACATGGACAGTAGCGGGGACAATGGCAAGGAGGCTACTGAAGTCACTTGGATGATATATGATGGTAACTTAAACCACTGAGCTGGGAGGCAAAGAGAAGGGGTTTTTATGTATTGTGCTCCTAGATCCAAAGAGGTGTGCCAACAATTTGGATATAGGGTGTGAACAGAAGAAAAGAGTCACTGATGACCCCAATGGTCTTTCCCTGAGCACCTGAAAAGGTAGTATTGCCACTACTGCAGATGGCAAGACTGAGGAAGGAGTAGTTTTAAATGTATCATCAGGCACCTGGTTTTGGAAATATAAATTTGAGATACCTATTGGACATTCGGATGCTGATAGGAGGAAGGCAGTTGCTTACGTTAGTCTGGAGTTCAGAGGAGAAGCTCTAAGAGTAAAAATTAAAAAATGGAAAGAAAGAGCACAGTAAATAAATAATTTACTGAAACCAAACACAGGGTGGCCTCTCATGCCTATTCACCACTTATAAGATTCTGCCTTTGGACTGCCAGTAACTAGGTTAATTTCTACAAATGTTTCCACAGCTTTAGAAGATATATTAGTAATGTCTGTTGTATTTAATTTTAAATCCAGCCCATCACAGAAGCTAAGAGATGCATGATCTGAGGGAGAGAGACTTAGGCTGAACCTTCTTCAGACACTTCATGAATGAGATGATGAGGCTTGTTATTTAATCGCTTAGATCCTCAGTTTCCTCATCTGTAAAATGGGGATTGCTATACTTACCTCCAATGCAATCACAAGTATTAAATGAGATAATTTAAGTGAATCATTGCACAATGGTAAGCATGCAGCAGATGCGTAATAAGTGCTTATAAAATAAATGAATTAGTTTGCTGGTGTATTTCCACTGGTTGTAATTTTGAGACTGTAAAAAAGCAAACCTGCTGTTCATAAATCTGTAATAATCACAATGAGCTTCTATTGATGAGCTTTCTAATATATGCATGTAACATACACAGTCAGTATGGTACAGTAATTAAGAGCATAGCCTCTAAAACCTGACTGCCTGAATATGAAGCCCGGCTTTCTCTGTTACTGGCTTTATGAACCCGTACCTCCCCTTCATCATCTGTAAAACAGGGATGATAATACAATCTATTCATAGAATTGCTCTAAATATGAAGTGAGTTAATAAAGTAAAGGCACTAAGAACTATGACTGGCATATGGAAAAGCTGCTGAAGTGTTAGGTCAAGGCAATATAAGACAGAAACCTACATGTTATATGTGCTTCCAGGATTAAAAGTAAAAATTTCAATGTCTTGAGCTTTATTGGCCCCCGCAATCTTCTTTATCAGGTAATGAAAGTAATCGACTCTCCAGAAAAGTACACCAACAATACAAACAGTTCTGCATATAATTATAGAATGCTCTAAACCCTTGGCCCCCGTCCATGTATTGTGCTAAATTCCCAGATTTAACTCAACACAAGAGACTATCCAAGAAAGTTATCAGTAAATAATAAATAGCTTAGAGAACTGATGTTCTACTATTATTTCAGAAGAGAGAGGGGGATAACTGCAGGATATAGGAGAAGGTGGAATTGAAATGAAGCAAAAAATAAATAAAATCTCAATTCAATGAAAAAAATGAGGGTCGTGAGTATGTATTAAAAAATCTTTCTTTCCAAAGTCAGCAGATTGTCTTCCTAAATAAAAGTTTGCCTCCGAACAAGACTTTACAAGAAAATAAGCAAGTCAGTGGTTGAAGAGAGGCTCTGTTGTCATTATCATTATTTTTCTAACCTGGCAGACAAAAAGAACTAAACACTAATGCAGAAAATGTGCTGGTGTCAAAGCTGTTCCTTGGTGCCATTTCTGAGCTGAGCAATTATGCACTTTCTGACTGAGGCATTATCATAATGCCTCTCGGTGGGCACAACATATGCTGTTACTTTTGTCTTCAACATGATATAAACCAGTTGGGTTTTTTTTCCCCCACTGTATTAAAAATAACACACAGTGAGTTGCCTCCTTCCTTAGCCAGGTAAGGAGAGAATGGACAGAAAATTGCAGTGATCTACTTCTGGTTCATCTCCCTTAACCAGATAGGTTGCCTTTAACTTAGCAACTCTCCCAACCGATCCCTGGCTACAGCATCTGCAGAAAAACATGCCACTGACATCATTTTTGTGTGGGATATATCTCATCTAAAAAACAAAATCCTGATTGCGATGGTTGTAGAAAAAAGTTTAAAATAAATTTTAAAAATCCACCTCTCTTGTTCTTATTACTCTTCCTTTTTATCTCCAAATCAAATCTTTCATCTTCATATTCAGGAATTTCTGCTAGTTATTCCTAAATGGATATTCACTGAGCTGGACTAGCTCTTAGGAGCACAGAAAAAAGGTTCTTTTCCCTCAAGCAACATGTATTCCAATAGGCTGACCTGTAAATGTCATCATTTAATTCCAATTTCAATTTTTCTTTCTTTTCCAATAGTTTTACTTGCTTTTGTCTGGTTATTTCCATGTGCCATGGGTGTGCATATGCATACCTTCTTTTTGAGCCATTTATTCCTATTTACTAAATCCATCTGCAAATCTCCAGAACTTTCTATGTTCTCTGATTTCATGTCTATTATGTAGTCAGTTTTAGCCAAAATATATTCTCTTTTTGGGATGGATGTTCACAGTTAATTTTAATTCTGATATCATAAGAACAAAAAACAAAGCCCAAAAAATTATTCAGTTTAATTCAAACACATTTACTGAGTATTTTCCATGTGCCAAAGGCTTTACAAAGATCTGGGAATAGAGATGAGAGGCAGAGATCCTGCTCTCAACAAATTCTCCTGAAACTCCCTTCATGCCTTGGACAGGAAACTTAGCACATTGCTGAAGGTGTTTACATGTCTGAATCCTCCAGTAGATTAGGAGCCTTTCAAAAGCAGAGGAAAAGTGATGTCTAGGAACAGTATCTATTAACAATGTTTTCCTCTTTGGAACAATTGTCTCCTATGCTGTAAGCAATAATAAAGAATTGTGAGCTGCATATTGAGAAAATGGATAAAATATTTCCACCATCAAACTATATTAATTTAAGTTTTTGATTCAAAGTCCTTTTTTAAAAAGCTAACTGATTTTGAGTCTTTACTCCCTTTTTTGATTTTCCCCATGTATATTTGCATAGTATATGTATTATGTATGTATTCACATAGTACATATGAACAACATATACAGATAGATGTAATAAAATATATAGGTTTGAGTATCCAGAAATAGGCCTTGTATAAACTAAGATTCAGACCAAGTCTGCACAGCTAAGAAGTGCCTCAGTGCTCTTGCTCTAAGTGTCATCAGACATGCCACTGGCTTTGTTTTGGTTTTCCAATTTCCTGATGCCAATTAGCCATGGATTGTATCAGTTCATTCATGATGTAACAGAATACTATATCTGTAAGGGCACTCAGTCAATTCTCATTTGCTTGCAGACTACTTATGCCCTTTTCTAAATCTTAGGCTGACTTTTTCTTATTGGTAGATACATACTTATAGAATGCTTCCTCCTAGCACCCGAATATTTAACTTCTGAAAATATTTTAGAACAAACTGAACATAAATAGGAGACTGGATTCATTACATATCTTCTGGATGAATTACTATTACAGTCTGCAATATTTTTTCTGTATTACTGATGCAGAAGAATAGACTGCCTACAATGTTGACAACTAAGTTTACTTTTCTATTTCTAAATGCAGTATAAAGTGCTTTAGCCAAGTGTCCTCAATTTAGAGAGAGGTTAGTAGAAAAGATCCAGTTTACATAACTCCTTCTAAATGGGAAGCCAGACCTCTCCCACATAAATGAGTATTTTTAAGTAAGCAGAGATAAAAATAGTATATCCAACTGTTCCCTTCAAGAGGAGGTCATGTAGAGAAGTTCTGTATTGCCAAACTTCCACATAAGTTCAAGCTCAAGATTACAGGCAACAACCATGTTTGCCATCTTTAAATCTATTCCTCATCTTTAAAAACAAACTAATTTTGTGACATACGGTTTTTGAGTATGAGGTCTGCTATAAGCTTAGGAAGATAGATAATGTTGTATATTTAAAATTAACCCAAAAGCACTGGGTGGGCAACTCATAAAGACCACTGAATGAAAGAAGTAATGAACAAATGACATCAGCAGTGTCAATGCTTCCTTTTCTAATGTTCTTATGTTCTCTGTGTGGTACTTACTATATCCCTGGAAACAGCATCACATGATCAAATGCCTTCTTTGAAAAATAAAATATCTCCTCAGCATCTGGGAAATGCAAATCAAAACCACACTGAAATACCATCTAACCCCTGTTAGGATGGCTAAAATCCAAAAGACCCTGAACGATAAATGCTGGTGAGGTTGCGGAGAAAAAGGAACTCTCATTCATTGTTGGTGGGACTGCAAAATGGTGCAGCCTCTATGGAAAATGGTATGGAGGTTCCTCAAACAATTGCAGATAGATCTACCATACGACCCAGCTATCCCACTGTTGGGAATATACCCAGAGGAATGGAAATCATCAAGTCGAAGGTATACCTGTTCCCCAATGTTCATCGCAGCACTCTTTACAATAGCCAAGAGTTGGAACCAGCCCAAATGTCCATCATCAGATGAGTGGATACAGAAAATGTGGTACATCTACACAATGGAATACTACTCAGCTATAAAAACGAATGAAATACTGCCATTTGCAACAACATGGATGGACCTTGAGAGAATTATATTAAGTGAAACAAATCAGGCACAGAAAGAGAAATACCACATGTTCTCACTTATTGGTGGGAGCTAAAAATTAATATATAAATTCACACACACACACACACACAAAAAATAACCGGGGGGTTGGGGGAAGAAGATATAACAACCACAATTACTTGAAGTTGATATGACAAGCAAACAGAAAGGACATTGTTGGGGGAGGGGGGAGGGAGGAGGGAGGGAGGTTTTGGTGATGGGGAGTAATAATCAGCCACAATGTATATCGACAAAATAAAATTTTAAAAAAAATAAATAAATAAAAGAAAAATAAAATATCTTCCCAAAACAAAGCAAAAGCATCACTTTTGATAGGTATTTGAGAAAAGCTACAATAAGCAACGGCTAATTGCTAATGGCTCTAGTAATGCAAATTAACCATATATGATGGCATTCCAAATATTTAAACTTTTATTTGCTTATTAATAAACATCACAGAGGGAAAAGTGACACTTAAGCAACATAAAATAAGTAAATACACATTTACTATTTTTAGTCTCATTTTAAAACTCCTATTAGTTGAATTTACTCTAAGTTATATAAAAATAATTCATATATAGAAGACAAAGACATATTTTCCCATGAGAAAGGAGTAAACAGACGTTTAATTCCACCACACCTGCTAAATTGAGAGCTGTTGTGAATGACTTTCCTGATAGCATGAAAATTAATTGACTTTGATCAGAGACCAAGGCAAGAATTTCATAACAAAGACAAAATATACCAGCTTTCTTCAAACACATAAATCCATGCATACATATGCTATTGCTGTTTTAAAAGTCAGGCTGAATGAAAATAACTTACCTGACACAAGAACAGTGAGAATCATAGCATTAGTAGCTAAGAGACTATGGAAGAATTTCAGGGTAGCTGGGATGTCTCTTACATAATACAGCATCTAGAAAGAACGGAAAAGAAAAATGAGACACTTCTCTAAGTTGAAGTCTTTGTTGCTTGGACTAGATACTCACTAGAAAGTTCGACTTTCAAGTTGCATGGATTTTTGTCCAACAAAACACTTAAGAAATATAAAGATTAACGATGTTATACAGAGAGAGAAAACAATAATGTGAAAAAATATTTGGGGAAAAGGAAAACTACAGTATTTGCTCAGCTAGAGCCAAATAGTTTTAAATTTACTCTTCTGGCTTCCTCAACACAGACATTTATAGCTGGAGACACTTAGTCTCCATTCCACATGGGAACATTGATCCTGTGCCTATTCTATATTTTGTGAATTGTAGTTCTTCCGGGAAAAGCTGTCACCATAAAAACAGACCCCATTTCATGGAACGTTGCTTTAAAATTAAGCCTTTCGCACTAGCTTCTCCATATGCTCACAGATGCTTTTTTTAAATACAAAAAAAATGTAATGGGCTCTGATGTTGAAAGATTCTCTAGGAAATTGGACTGGATAAAGCATGCATGAGGTTACATGCTTGCTCACAAGGTGTTAGGCCCACCTATTTTTAATCATTCTGGACCAATCTTTAGTGAAGTATAGGCCCTTCCACCTAATAGAAAGAGTTTGGAATTATGCATTGGCATTGGAAAATTTTTCCTAATGGCTTTATCTTTGGAATCCACTCTCACAGATGCCTCCTTTCTTATATCTCATCTTCATAACTCTTGGACTAGAATTCAATATTCCTTGCAGCATGCCCATAACGTAATTAATCAAATAAAGGCAAAAAACTTAAGCTATGTCTCTTTCACATAAGTGAATGAAATAAAATGGACCTGCCCATGGCCCATGCTGCCTAAGGGACCATATCTGGTATCATGTCATTCCATGTTGTCCACCTCAGGGACTAGAGAAAGGTGCCCAAATACAGCTAATCAATAAGAGGGCTAACAATCTATGACATAACCTGGCTAAAAAAGAGGAGGTGGGCCATAGCAGGTGCCTTGGATTTTTATCTAGGAGACACTGAGATTCTCTGTGCTGACACTGAATATCAAGTTGGAAAGAGGTCAGGAGAGTGTTAAGACTATAAGCAGCAGTGATGAGACAGAGACACAGCACAGAAAAGTGCAGAGGAAACACAGGGAGAAAGAGGAATAGAATAGTGATGCAGAAGGAAGCAGAGCTGCTGTAAGAAAGAAAGCACAAACATGGACATTTTGAGAAAAATAAGAGAAAGAAGCTCATCCCTGAAGCCACAGCATTCTATAACCCAGAGAAGAATGGAATCCAGTGCACAAGTGGAGGGATTGGGTTTTGATAAGAGGAGGCCTTTGTAATTAGATGGAAGAAGAGGATGCACACAAGTGCAGCTACTTTTGCAAGTTTAGAGGGCGGAAGTTGACTTTTCAACCAAAGGTTCCTATTTTCTCTATACAGTATGAAGTGAGGCCATAAGCTGGGAATGAGTGGTCAGGAGAGGTTACAGAAAAAGTAAAGAGAAAGGAAAGTTATGAAATAGTTATGTGAGGATGTGAGAGAGCAAGTCTGATAATAGAGAAACATCCTAGGCTTGTTGGGCAATGTTAAGTACTCCCTTATACATAAAAAATTTTATCAGTTAAGGGAGCAGAGATGTAGTATTGCTTGGATATGTCAACCTTAGAGTCATTTCTTCTTTTGATTTCTTGTAAGTTTTTTCCTTTAGGGTGACTATGGTGTTTGTTGTTAATTGAGTGGTATTTCTAAAAATATGCACATCTCCCAATGGTAGCCAACTTCCAAAGTCTATCCCTTTTGCTAACCAGAAATATCAGTGATTCCTGGAAGTCTAGCCCCATGCCATCTATTTAATAGTCACCCCCTTTCCAAGAAATACATGAGTTAGTCTGTCAGTGCTGGACAAAGGAAAAAAACTTTACTGATCTGAAGCATCACTTAACCTATCCCTTCTGCCACGTATGCACTAGCCAGGCCACCTACAGAAGGCAAAAGCAAGAGGATTCAGAAAAATCTCTGGGACATTGGTCCGTTAGAGCAACTGGAGAACTGTGTGGGATATTTTAACACTCTGTTGTCCTCAAATCTACATATAAACTTTTGATGCTAGAAACATTAATTAAGCCAACATCTCTAAAAAATCGATAACTGTAGAGGTATTTTTAGTACAGAAAACTGGTTTTTTGAATGTTAAAGAGAATCTTAGTGTTATCAACATCTTTATCCTCAATTTGGACAGACAATGCTCACTTGTAAAATTAGAAATAGAAGATTTTCATTTTTCTTACAAAACTTAGAATATTAGGTACTCTTCCTACATATTTCTGAAAAATCTCCTTTCTGAACATAAATTATAATAAATATTTCTTACCTGAATCATATGAATAAAGTCCCACTTTTGAAGCTCATTTTTCTCCATCACTCTATTTTGATATTCAGATGATGTCTCCTTATGCCAAGCAAACTTTATGTTCTCGAGGTTTGATGTCTTGGCTACAAGCTCTAAAATACAGAGAAGAGGTGGCACACCATCAATTTTAATTGCAAACGTGGAACCCATTTCCATTTAGAATTTTAATGCAATCAGTGTTATATACATAACAGATATAAAGCATATTTTTCTTTTTTACATAGCTCTGGGAGACCAGAGAGTTCATTCTGCTTTTTTTCTAGTATTACATAAAATTAGAGGTGAAAAGAAGAGTCAAGAGGAAATAATTATAAGAACCCTGAGCAGATAGGTTATATTATCTTACTGTGAATGGGGATTCAACTGGGGAATCTTGTCAAAGAAAGTTCATGTGAAACAGGTGATATGGTTATGTAACTCAAGAATAGGGAAACCACAGCATGGGGGCTATACCTGGTCTGCCACCATATTTTTGTATGGACCACAAGCTAAAAACATATATGTTCTACTTCATAACTTGAGGCCTCTGTTATTCATGTTTCATTCCATTTTTAAATGGTTGAAAAAAATCAAAAGGAGGATTAATATTTCATATGTGAGAATGATACAAAATTCACATTTCAGTGTTACAAATAAAGTTTTATTGGAACACGCCCATGCTCATGAGTTTATGTATTGTCTACAGCTGCCTTTGGGCCACAATGGCAGAACTGATTAGCTGTGACAGAGACTGGCATTCAAAGTCTAAAATATTTACTATTTGGCCCTTTTTAGTAAAAGTTTCCTGACTCCTGCCATAACCTACTAAGCATAAGCTCTTTAAAGATTCTGTTTAAATATTTCTGAGTGAATAAATGACTTTGTCCCTAAGAATAAACATCAAAACTAATAGTTGATGATGACTGGGAAATGGATAAACAGTCAATAGAAAAGGAGTCTAATTATTCACTGTTCACACTCTGAGATGTTTAGTCATGCCTGCCAAGAATTAATTAGGTTCTTCTCCCAATAAGTTTACAAAGAGCATACCATAGTAATTATGTTATTAATCATTTAAGGAAAAAATCTGAGCTGATGTCTTTGGAGATAGAACTTGGCATATGGCACTATGGGTTACAGGTACCTTTGTACTTGGTGATTTGTTCAGCACTCGGTTCAACAACCTCATTGTTAATATGTACTCCTGGGTATTGAGCCTGGACTTTGGAGAGAATGTGAAGATCAATTTCACCTAGAAGATAAACAGTACAACAGGTCAAATCATTCCAGAAAGAAATGATTAAGAACAATTTGAGCTGATTTATTTTCTGCCTTATCTTTACTAGGAAAGCCTACCATAAATAAAGAATAATGCTCAACTGTCACCCTGCCACTATGCCTGTGATACAGAACAGCTAGGTTTTAAGTAAGAATAATAATGTGATCTGAGGAGGGCTATGAATGCCATTCATTCATTTATATAACATTGATTTAATATCTATCACTGTATTTCATTAAATCAAAGGTGCCACTGATTGTAGGAGGCAATCAACATTTATTTTTATTTCCTTAAGTCAGAAAAAAACACTGTTAATTATAATTTTAAGGTTTTTATCAACTGGAAGACATAACTTAATATCAAAGATATTAAAGTATGAAAAAATGATAAAATAAGTTAGGCCAGAAGAATACCAAAAAAAAGTCAGATTGAAAAAAAGATACAAACGTATGTCAGGTACAAGAAAAGGTGAAAAAAAGTCTGTCACACTTCTGTCCTGAGAAACACTCTTGTCTAGTGTAAGAGAGAGACACGGAAATAACCCTGGCTGGATTGGCCAAGGTGGGAAGAGAGAGCATACAGGAGAAGAGGCCACAGTGATGAGAGCTTCACAGAGATCACTCTCGAGCTCCATCTCTCAGGGTAAGTGGGAGTTAGCCCAGAGACTTCGGGGAAGTGAGGGATAGCAGGTAGAGGGGACAGGATGCCAGAGGCATGAAGTCAGCAAGTAGAAGAGTTTACATGCAGCTATCAGCAGTTCAGAGTTCATAGTGTTGTGCAAGGCAGAGCCTCCAAGCGAGAGATGATCCCAGAGAGGTAAAGGAGAGATTATGAGCAGAATGGATATTTATTCATTAATTCATTCATCAACTATTAATTTACCATTTGCCAGGCGCTGCACCAGGCTCTAGAAAATGATGATAAAAAGAGTGGGTAGATCCCTGTCCTGATGGAAATTCAGCCTGTACATGATAGTGTAAGAGAGATGGTGGTAAGCCAAATGGACTTGACTTCCGAAACTGTCTTCTCCACTTACTAGGTGTGTATGACCTTGGGCAGTTTGCTTTGCCTCCTCAAGTTTCATTTTCCTCATCAGAAAAATTAAAATAATAATAGTACCTAATTTATTAGTCATGAGGGTTAAATGAGGTAATGCATATAAAGCGCAGTGCAAAATAAAGTTTGCACTAAATGTTAGTTGTTAATTATTTTTATTACTGCCATTGAGTCCCTCTTTTTAAAAAATATATCTCTTCTCTTTCTATTGCTGATTCCTCCAACTGAAGTTCTGCTCTTTTATTCAATTATGTTGACTTTCATTAAAATGGAAATACCTCCTGGCAAGATTAGCATATGAAAATGATGTTAGTCTTTAACGTTTAGGCATAAATGACATTCACAGAATCTTTCCAATGTTAAACATGGAAGGCAGCCTAAGTATAGGTCATGAGACTGGGGGGTCTGGAAGGAAGAATGAGATGAGAAAGATAAACAAGAACAGAAGAGACGAGTCTAGGAAAAGAGGGCAGTCACATGGCATAATGAGAGCCCCCCAGCACTAGTGATAGGAGACAGTGTGTGGGTGGGAGGAGGAGGGTGGGAAGGAAGCTGAAATGAGGGAGGAAGCAGCTTATGCGACAACTTTCTCCAAAGCCGGCCCTACTTATGTGAAATCTTTTATTCCTTCTCTAGTAACTACGCTGCTATTTATTGATCACCTAGTATTTGCCAAACACCGTTCTAGGCACTTTCCTAGAACACCTCGCTTAATCCTGACAGCAAGCTCCAAGATATTATTGCCAACTGGATAAAGTGATTTGAGTTTTTTTAACACTCAGGGGATATTGATATGTCTAAAGTTGAAGGTTCATCTGTCTAAATCTAAACTGTTTGTCCTTCTAAATACTTCATACCAAGAAATAGACACCAAATACTAAAAGGACATGAAAAGTCTTCTCTCCAGCAACTATATTTTTGAAGGAAAAAATAAAATAAATAAGGCAAAAGACTGATAAGAATAGTTGTGGGCTAATGAGAAATAGAGAAATTCCAGCTTACTCCAAAGACAGAAGCCAAAAGTTCTGTTCTTGCCTCTCTCAGCCTAGCCATACATTTTAAATAAAAGATCAACAATTATCAGGAGCCCAAATTCAACATTTTGAGAGTGATAATTGAAATGCAATCATTTCCCTTTGTGGCTTGATGAGCTCTACTTCTTCTGAGATGGATCTGGATATTTCAGATCTTCCCAAGTGGCAGAATGTATTTAGCACAGCCCAGGGCATGTTCAGAGCCAGGCAGTCCCTCCTCTGAGGGCACTGATGGAGAACACAATGCTAGAATTGCAGCTAACATGTGGAAACCATGGGTTTATGTAACAGTAAATAGTTTTTTTTTAAAAAAAGAACTATTTCAAATAGACCAGTATAAAACAAACATCTTCAATACAGACTATTTCAAAAACTATAATAATTTTAATTCTTTTACCTCCAACTCCATTTTCCAACTCTCATTCTCAAAGGTATCCTAGATTGGACAATAAATAACACCACTATGTTCACAAGGCACTTATTTTCTGCACTATTTTTCTTTTTTATAATAGACTTTAAATTTCTTACTATTATATATATATAAGAGCTAATAGAGTCTATTATCAATAACTATATCTATCTATATCTACCTATATCTATATATGCATATATATGTGTGTATTTGTATGTGTATGAGTATATATATATATAAATATATGTATAGATACATGTGTATAGATACATGTGCATATATATATATATCCATAAGATATAAATACACAAAACATATCCTGCATTGCTTCTTAATATCTCTCAGAAATAGGAGACATGTATTTTAAAAAATAACTTACATCCAGGATAGTTAACACATTGCAGAAGAATAAAGATGGAGGATTGATACTACCTGACTCCTAGATTTACTATAAAGCTACAGTAATGAAGACAGTATGATATTGGCAAAAGAATAGACAAACAGATCAATAAAACAGAATAGAGAGCCCAGCAATAGATACATATAAATACAGTCAACTGATCTTTGATAAGGGAACAAAGGCAATACAATGGAGCAAAGACAGTCTTTTCAACAAATGGTCCTGGAACAACTAGACACCCCTACATTCAAAAAAATAAATTTTAACACAGACCTTATGCCCTTAACAAAAATTAACTCAAAGTGGATAACAGACCTAAGTGTAAAGTGCAAGAGTGTAAAACTTGTAGAATATAACATAGGAGAAAACCTAGGTGACAACACCAAAGACATGATCTATGCAAGAAATAACTGATAAGCTGGACTTCATTAAAATTAAAAATTTCTGCTCTGTGAAAGACAGTGTCAAGAGAATGAGAAGATAAGTCCCAGACTGAGAGAAATGTTTCAAAGAACACATCAGATAAAGGACTGTTATCTAAAATATATAAGGAACTTTTAAAACCGAATAATAGGAAAACAAGCAGCACAATTTAAAAATGGACCAAATACCTTAACAGAGACCCAAGAAGATACACATGTGGCAAATAAGTATATGAAAAGATGATCTACATCATATGGAATCAGGAAAATGCCTATCAAACAAATAAATACCTAGAATGGCCAAAACTCAGAACACTGACAATAACGAATGTTGGTGAAGATGAGGAGCAACAGGAACTCTTACTGTTGGTGGAAATGCAAAATGGCACAGCCACTTTGGAAGACAGTTTCTTAAAAAGCTAGGCATACTCTTGCCATATGATCCAGTAACTGTGTTCCTTCGTATCTCCCTAAAGGAGTTGAAAACTTATGTCCACGCAGAAACCTGCACATGGATATTTACAGTAGCTTTATTCATAATTGCCAAAACTTGGAAGCAACAAAATGTTCTTCAGTACGTGAATGAATAAACTGCAGTACATCAAGACGTTATTCAGTGATAAGAAATTAGCTACCAAGCCGTAAAAGACTGGAGGAACCTTAAATGCATACTCTTATTACCAACTGAAAGAAGCCAATATGAAAAGGCTATATACTGTATGGTTCCAACAATATGACATTCTTGAAAAGATAAAACTATGGAGATAGTAAAAAGATCAGTGATTTGCAAGTGTTGGGGTAGAGAGATGAATAGGCAAATCACAGAAAGTGTTTAGGGCAGTGAAAATACTGTATGATGTGATAATGGTGGATGCATGTCATTACTCATTTGTCCAAACACAAAGATTATAAAACACTGTCTTCATCCAGTTCTGCTGCTATAACAAAATACCTGAGACTGGGCAATTTATAAATAAAAGGAATTTATTTTTCACAGTTCTGGAGGGTGTGAAGTTGAATATAAGGCACCAGCAGAGTTAATGTCTGGTGAGGGCTCTGACTAGGTGTCCTCACATGGTGGAACGAGTGGAAGGGGCTAGCTAGTTCTCTCAAGTGCTTTTAAAAGGTCAGGGATCCCATTCATGAGGGTGAAGTCCTCATGACCTAATCACCTCTTAGAGGTTCCATCTCTTCATACTATGACCTTGGGGATTAAGTTTCAACATGAATTTTGGAGGGATGCAAACATTCAAACCATAGAAACACAAGAGTGAACCCTAGTGTAAATTTTGGACTTCAGGTAATTATAATGTGCCAACATAGGGTCATCAATTGTAATAAATATGCAACTCTGTTAGGGGATGTTGATAACAGGAGAGCTATGCATGTGGTGGGGGAGGGGAATATGGGAAATCTCTGTACCTTTCTCTCAGTTTTTCTGTGAACCTAAAACTGTGCTAAATAATTAAGTCTTCAAAAGAAATTTTAAAAAGATTTACATAAACTTCTTCCCCAGCAAAAAAAAGGCCACCAGATAACTCATATCTTTTCTCATATACTAGTCTAGTCTAACCAACCATTTAGCATTTAGTTATAAGAATTTTCTTGAAATCTATGCTGTTCATTATCTATCTAGTTGCCTAAGCTTTAATCTTTCCTTTATCCTCCTTCCATGACCATCAGATTTTCCTACTGAGTGTTTCTTTACTTTCTCTTTTCTGTCTCTTCCAGCAATGCCCTTCTTCAGGCCCAAATTATCCATCTTTTGGAATACTGCAATATCCTGAAAGGCCAGCCGAGCTCTGGTCTTGTCACCCTCAAAGCCCTCACCATGGCAACCATTATAAACACTGAGCTAACTGGGCCCATCATTTCTCTGCTTAAATCCTTCTAAGGACTTGATCAATTGGATTAAGGTCAAGCTCCTTGACTAATTGAACAATTTGGGCCGGTTTGATCAACCACTCAAAAGCACCCTGAGGGGCTATCAGACCGTATACTACCATAAGTCTGCAGTAAAAGAGGTTCAAACAACAACAAAAGAAGGAGATCATTCACTCCTTCTCAACTGAACCCTCCTGAGCAGAAGCCCTAACACTATGAGTATGTTTTGGTATCAGGCATTAAGTGCCCTATAAATGCTTTTAGAGAGCAACAAGCCAAAGTAATGTGCAAAAAGGATGGCAAAGGGTAAACCAGATTTGGATCAATCAAATAATTCAGAAATTGTCAGGAAATTCATTGGTAAATGAAAGAAATGTGGAAGCCAACAGTCTGCTTTTATTCTATGTTGCAAAACTTTCTGGGAATCTTAACTTTGAGACACAGCAAACAACATTTAAGGAGAATAAGGCAATACATGCTCAGTTTATAGTCAGTCTCCTTTCACATGTGACCTCTCATTAGGTATTAGCTGGTCACAACTAACAATTGTAGACTACTTATTTTTGACATCCTAAGCCTTGAGATACATAAAACACCAATAATTGTTTGGACTATTAAAGCCTTATTAAACAGTGACATATTAATTGTTTCCCCTTAAAGGAACAAAATCTGCAGTTTCCTATGACAAAAGGAGATATAAAAGACAACTCTACTCCAATGTCATCTCTCTTCTCTTTCCTTTCCTTTTATCTTCTCTTCTCTGTTCTCTTCTCTTCCCCTTCTGTGAGTAGCAAAGCAAATTAATGATTTTGGAGTCCGTACATGATGTAATGATTTTTTAGTTGATTAATGTGTAGAATTTGAGCAAAGTTAGGCAACTCCAAATACATACCAGCAAACATCAATAGGTTATAGCGAACTTCATTTCAAATATAGTGTTTAGAAAGCCACTATTTACAGTCATGGTTATCTCAGGGTGGTGGAATTATGTTATTTTTAATTCTCCTGCTTATCCATAATTTAAAATGTTTCTACAAAAGTTTATTTTTGAATTAATTATTTTTAAAGTGTTCCTTTCCCAATTATAAAGCCCTTCTGTGATGGTTAATTTTATATGTCAACTCTACTATAGAGTCCCCAGATATTTGTCTAACCATTATTTTGGGTGTGTCTGTGAGGGTGTTTCTGGATAAGATTAACATTAGATTTGGTAGATTGATTAAAGCAGACTGCCCTCCCTAATATGGGTGGGCCTCATCCAATCAATTGAAAACCAGAATATAACAGCTTGAGCTGGGACACTGGTCCTTTCAAACTTTCTGACTCAGACTGAAACATTGGCTCTTCTTGGATTTCAAATCTTCTGGCTTTCGGACTGGAGGTTATACCACTGGTTCTTCTGGGTCTCCAGTCTGCCAACTGCAGATCTTGAGGCTTCTCAGCCTCCATAATCATGTGAGTAAATTCCCAATTTTATGTATGTATACACATATCCTATTGGTTTGTTTTTCTGGAGAACCCTGACTATTACATCTTCTTATCACCATCCCACCAAAAACAAAACAACAAAAAACTCTGCACTATGAAATAGGTGCAGTTCTGAATTGGTTCCAGTTATTCTTTTACACACAAATAACTATCCTAAGGCATGTATAGCCAAACATGAAACAATGCACATTAGCAACAATTGGCATTTAGCTTACTGTAATTATTTAACCTCTTCACAATAATTACCTTTTAAGGTTAGTACCATCTTAACCATTAAGTATCTAATTAAACATATTTTAAAAAGTGATTGCATTAATTTTTCTCTCACATATGGGTTGAATATATTTGATTTTATAAAATCATATATATTTGATTTTATAAGGCATGGCTGCACTATAGTAAATGTTAGTACACTGAAGATGTGACCACATCTTAGATCACACATAACCTTTATCTGGTGACTCATAGGACTGGTCTTCTAAGTTGGAGACTTTCTGTTCTGCGTAAGTACACTAGTAAAGAAGGTATAAAATAAAACTTTTATTCCTTAAAAATATGGATAAGTAGGTAGATGACTGGTTAGATAGATGCATGAATGCATGGACAGACCTACAGACTGCTACTAGTAAAATAATTACGTGGATGACTGGAAGAAAAAATGTATGTAGTAAAAAGGGAAGTCACAACTTGGAAAAATAGGTTTTCTAGGTGTTTAGTTATGACAAAAAAAAAGTATTTTTAAAGGGTAAGATATAAAGATAGGCTGGAAGGAAATCCCTAGAACAAGCTCCGCCAAGACCCTGTTCTTAGCAGGCACATTGTGTGAAATCCTATTCTTAGGATATGTTTTTGAGTTGAACATACACTTCTTCTACTTCCATCATTGATGGATGTATGTGTTTGTCATCTGAGAGCCCAAGGCAGTAAAGGAATGGAGTTAGAGTGGTTTTGTAAATTCTTAATTTACGGTGGTTTTTTTTTTTTTTTTGGTTCCTATGGCATTACACACACATTTTGACTGTGTATATTTTAGACAGATAATCAGAGGATAAGAGTCTTACGTGTTACACCTCTTCTATCTATTCTCTATTCTTTTAGTTATTATAAAATGGTAACATTTATTTGCTACTATTCAGAGAAAGACTGTAGAACTTGGTGTCACTAGTGCTAGGGTATCAAATCTTTTATTAATCTCACAATGATTATATTTCACTCACACCTAGCCAAATGGTCTGATCCTTTTCATTTTTCCTTACAGTGCTACCAGATTTCTGCATAACTTTAATGGGGTATTTAAATCTCTCGTGACCTGATTTCCTCATTCATAAAATGAGAAAATATAACACATTCATTCCTTATGCCACAGGGCAACATTTTAAAATTTTGATTTTTGTAGATTTCTTTAGTTTAATTTCCCTATATCAAACTTAAAAACAATCTTCAACCATAAAATCACAGCAACTGGTTAATATAGCTAATTAGTTCAAAAATTTAGTCCCGATAGCTATTTGTTATTCAGATTTTGAGATAACAAAAAAAAAAATCAAAAATTATTTGATCAAACCCAGAGACTAGTTTGGGAATTTTTCATGCTCTAATGCCTTTCTTTCAATCATGCATCTACTAAGGATCCATCAAATGCAAGGAAATGCCCAAAGTGTTGAGTTTATAAAGATAATTTTAAAAAAAAAATTAATAAGGCCATTGATAATTGCTCAATCTCATTAACAATCAGAGATGAATATTAAAATGGCAATACAATATCACTTTATGCTTATCAGACTTGCAAAAAATCAGAAAGCTAGAGAATGCTAAGTGCTGTCTGGGATGTTCAGATAGAGGAAATTTCCTTGAGGCTGGTAAGAATATAGACTGGTGCAGTCATTACAAAGACTGATTTGGTAATACTTATTCAAATTAAATAAAAAATGTAATCAAATTCAAATCAAAAAGTTCATGGAAAAATAGAATTAAAAGACAATACAAATTTTTCCACGAACTTTTTGATGACCCTTCATATATGAATAACCCATGACCCAGGAATTCTGAATAGGAATATAACATGAACACATAACTCAAAGAAATTCTCACACAGACCAATAAGGAGATACTGTACCATGATGTTCATAATTTCATTACTGGAAATAGAAGGGATTTGGAGGCAAACCGTAAGACAGAAAAATTGGAGTGGAAGCACAGCACTCCGTGTTCTGTAACAGCTGGATCCCCTGATTAGATGTATACCTAGCAATGTAAGTGAGTGTTGAGAGAATCTCAGGAGAAAAAGCATGAAAATGAGTAAAATATCGAGGAAAACCAGAATATGTCACCCTGGCATATGCCTCTTTAACACAAAAATTATTTTTGAGCTAAAGGCATTTAAGAAGCAGCAAATGAAGGAAAGCCTCTCCCTATCCACCCATCCTCCCACTTTTCTGCCTAATGGCAGAATGTAAATTTTCTTTTCCTGTAGACAACTCTAGATTCTTCTCAGCCCAGGGACAGCATCAGAGGAATCTGCAAACAAAGCTTATTCTTCTTTTTCCTCTCTTATACATACCGTCCTATAGTTTCCTGCCCTTGGAAGCCTAAAACTATTTTCCTTCATCCTGTCATTTCCCCACAAATGCATTGTTCTTTGTTGAAAGTGCTCTGTAAGCCAGAGTTTTAAATCAGCCCTGCTTTGAGTTACTTTTCATTGAGGTTTCTCTCATGTGATGAGCACTGCATATGTTAAGAAATGCTTGCTTTTCTCTTGTTAATCTGTCTTTTGTTACAGGGGTCCATCCCAACTAAGAAGTCATGAAAGTTGAGGGAAAAAAAAAAATGTCCTCCTCTACAGTATATATCATACAAAATATACAGTAGAGAGGAGATGGTAATGGAAGATATATAACATATTAGGTGCAATAAATTATTACAAGTCATCATAACACTCTGTAGAGCCAACAGTGATGGAACCAAGGCAGAGTTATTGGCTGTAGTGAGGAAGGTCTCCCCCTTTCCTAGAGGCTACGGAGGAGAGCAGTACATACTTCATAGAGGAGATAACCCTTGTGCTAGTCTGTGTATCCTATTGTTCTCTTCCAGGTTTTGAATCACTTACTTTAGATTCTAGAACTTTCTCTAGCATAATTATGACCAACTATGCAGGATCAGCCTATTTATGGTTGAGGTTTTGTGATATAAGGGAATACTGTGGACTTTAGGGAAAATTAGACCAGGGCTTGGATCTCACTCCTACCATCTATTATCTGATGATATGCATCTTAAACCATCTGAGTTTCAAAATATCTAATGCTGCACTTCTTCATTTATAAATGAAGCCCCACAGACTTGCTATGAGAATAAAACATGATGACACATGTGAAGAGCCTAGTAATGTGCCAGAAAATAAAAGGTCCTCAAAAAGCTTAGCTCCTTTTGATTCTTCCAAAATATGTAGTACTTAGGAGGTTTATGTTATTATAGCATATTAAGGGGGTGAAAACAACTTTTATTGAAAACTATTTTAATTAGTAAATGTTTGGAAGCTATCTGGCTATAAATTACTTTAAATGTTAATAAATTTTAATCAATTAAAAGTTGTTTTCTAATAGACTGGATTGTGAATTTTCTTCTGTTCTTTTCACTCCTGTATTATTTTCTATCAAACAGAATATGCTGACTTTTTGATTTGGAAAGTTAAATGATAACCAAATTTAAAAATCTCCTTCCCTGCAAATTTCTATCCTTTGAATCACCCTGTCCCTCAAATCTGCTGCAACTGTGAACTCAATTCTCATGTCTCCTTTCTGGGCTCTGTTGAGTGTTTTACTTAATTTTAAAGTCAGATATGTTTGTGATTATAATATCTTGTTTCATACAAGCCATATTTTAAATTCAGCATGCCTTTATTTATCAAGGGACACATAATTGAGATCTTTGACAGTGGAACTTATAAAAAGTTCAAAAGGAAGGAAAGAGCGTGTCTCATTTCCCAGACAACTTTTCTCTACTCCCTGAACTTCAAGGATACATTTAATGAGATAGCAGAGTAACGGTGCATTTTTGTTTAAAATCCAAGGTCATTTAGTTAAAAATGGGGAAAAAATGTGAAAAGGAAAAATTAAGGGGCTACAGAGAAACAAAACTGAGCTCAAACTCAGTATTCACCAGAATTATTTTATTCAAATTTGTTAATCTCTCTGTCCTTTAAACTGCATATCTGTAAATTAGGACTAATATGGCTTATATTATAGGGTCACTGTGAGAGTTAGAGGTATTATATGGAGATCACTTACCAGAGTTCATGGTATATAGTAATTACTAAATAAATTGAAGCCATTATACATCAGTTCAACAAACTAAATGCCAGGTTCTAATCACTGGAGATAAGGCAATGAACAAAACAGGCAAAAACATCCAACTTGTATCAATGGTAAGTTTGATGGAGAAAACTAAAGAAAAAAGAATGAGGGGAAACCAGGGTATGAGGGCTTTGTAATTTTCAGCTGGATTGTCAAGCAAGCTTCATGGAGAGGGTGACATTTAAAAGAAGCCTGAAGGAGAACAGAAACAAGGGAAATGAAGATTTTTGCCTCTCTAAATGGGCAGGTCTGCAATAAAATGACAACTTAGAAGAGCACTCATCATGTATTCATGATGTCTGGCTTGTCCTTCTGACTGATCCTACATAAAATAAAACACAAATCCCAGCTTGAGAACCCTGGAGCTTCCCCAAATGAAAAAATCTGCAGGTAAGAAAACAGAGGATTAAAGACTGTGGCAATTTTTCCTGCCATTCGATTTCACTCTATTCTTGCTTCATTTCTCATATCAAAATATATGTGAATTCTTTAGACTATCAGCAGGAAAAAATTCATTCTATTACATGTTGCATTAAGATTATTATCATCCTTGTTCCCTCTTCTAGAACATCAGAAAAAAAAAATTGTTTCTAGGAGGAAAGATGGCCTAAATAACTCTGTGCTTGCTGAAGAAAAATCATTTCAGATATGGGTTGCAACCAGATCAAACACAATCTGATTTTGAGGTGCAGTGTGAAAGACAGAAGATCCTTGACAAGAGTCTTTCTTTTCCTTTGCTCTCTCTTTCTCTGTCACTTTTCTTTTTCCTGGGTGCCTCAGTATTGAAGCAGTTCTGTCAATGTGGGAAAAAGGAGAATAAAATATTAAAATAGCCATAGGGTCTCAGGAAGGGGATTATAAACATAATTTCTGAGTCAAAAGGGCATGGCCACTTGCTTTCATGTGTCTTTTGGCCCTTGGCCCAGAAACTCTACAGCCTGAAAGCTTTGCAGTCTCAGGAAGCCTAAGAAAAGGGATGCAACCAAAATGTTCCACGAAATAGACTCGGAGACACTGTTTCAAAAAGTGTCAAACGTTGAAGTGTAGACACATTTGACGGACAATTCAGAAAAGACTGAATTTTGCCTAATTTTTAATTTTTAAATTTTAAACTTATATAGACACTTGAATTCTACTTCAGCATATGCATAGAAAGAGGGGTGAATTCCATACCTACAGTACGGTAATGTTTAAAAGTTATACTCAGTTACTCTTAAGAAAGTACTTTCCCTACCTTCTTTAAGCCCAAAGACAGGATTTATAAAATGAAACTAGTTGAACTGGCAAGGGTAATCCGAGATAATCATGTGATTGTTGTGGTTTCACCCAGGCTAGGTCTCTTTCCCTCTCTTTCTCTGTCTCATCTGGGCTTCCTCCAGTAGCCTGCCACATAAATAGTGGTTAAAACACAAATCAACATTCTTAGTCATTTAGAACTTAATGTGAGGAAAGAGACTGCGAGCCTGCATCGTTGTGTTGTAAAATTCAGGGAACCAATGGAAAAAACATCAAGTACCTAAGGAAACAGAGGACAAACACCATCTTCTCGATCAATACCGTCCTCACCGTCACTGTGGCTGACATGTACTTGGAGCCAGGCACAGGAACATCTATGAGCTCTGAAGAAAAGCTCCAAAGTCTGCAACATCACTGGGACTGTTCTTAATGTATTTGTGCAGGTATATTACTATTACAGTTGAATGGAAATCTTCTGAAGGAAATTTGTGATGAAAACGTGTTGGACCGGTGCTTTGGGCTTCAGCCACTTAGCCAAGGGAAATGCAAGAGAAGCCAGTGAGTTCAGTCCTTAGCATTACCTCTCATGTATAAAATTAAATTTTCATTTGAGTTTATTTTTCCCATCCCTGGCTATAAAATTAATACTGTAGAAAGCTTGAGACATAGAGAAAGGTATAAAGTAGAAAATAAACATTTCACTGCTAGAGAAAGCAAAAGTTAACATTTTGGTTTATTTCCTCCTAAGCTTTTCTTTTTTCCTTCAAGCAAATAATTTTCTTTAGTGTACCCACTAAAGAGCTCATGATGTATATGAATTACGTTGCTTTTCTCACTTAAGACTTTAACCATGAATATATCAAAATTTACTTGAATGTGTTATTTGTAGTTGCAATACTATATTACCTTAAATGGATATGTGGAATAATTGATTTAATTATTAACTTTTCATATATACATAATATAAATAAAAGTATATATTTATATAAAATACATTTATGTTTGTACTTTATGTATACACTTACATATGAGAATATATATGAATACATATATATGGAAGTATATTTTATATATAGTTTGTTTTACATATACACAAACTAAGTATACTACATATATATATAAAACTAATAGGTTTTTTTGTTTTTGTTTTTTATTTTAACATTTACTTGTACATATTTATGGGGTACAGTGTGTACTTTCACCTCCTGCATATACTGTACAATGATTCACTTAGGGTAGATAGTATAGTTTTGTACCCATTGTCTATCACCTCTCCCTATCTCCCACCCCCTCTCCCCTCCTGGCCTCTGGTAACTATTATTCTACTCTTTACTTCTATGAGAACCAGTTATTGTTTATTTTTTATAGATTCCACTTATGATGAGTGACACAACGTGTTATTTGTCTTTCTGTGCCTGACTTACTTCTCTTAACATGATGGTTTCCAGTCCCATCAATGCTGATGCAAATGACAGGATATCATTTCTTTTTATCACTGAATAGTATTCCTTTGTGTACATATACCACAGTTGTTTTATCTATTCATCTGCTGATGGGCATTTAGGTTGATTCAATCTCTTAGCTACTGTGAATAGTGTTGAGATGAACATGGGAGTGCAGATGTCTTTTTGATATATTGATTTCATTTCCTTTGGGTATATACCCTGCAGCTATATAGCTGATCAAAAGGTAGATCTATTTTTAGTTCTCTGAGGAGCCTCCATACTGTTTTACATAATGGTTGTACCAATTATACTCCCACCAACAACATAGGAGAGTTCCCTTTTTTCTGCATTCTCACCAATAATTTTCATTTTCTGTCTTGTTGATAATAGCCATCCTAACTGGGGTGAGATGATATCTCGTTGTGGTTTTAATTTGCATTTCCCTGGTGATTAGTACTGATGATCATTTTTTCATGTATCTGTTGGCCGTTTGTATGTCTTCTTTTGAGAAATGTCTATTCAGGTACTTTGCCCATTTTTTAATTGGGTTATTTAGTTTTTTACTGTTGAGTTTTTTGAGTTCTTTCTATATTCTGGATATTAGAATATGTGTCAATATTATGTCTGATGTGTAGATAGCAAACACTTTCTCCCATTCTGTAGGTTGTCTCTTCACTTTGTTGACAGTGTTGCTTGATGTGCAGAAACTTTTTAGTTTGATGTCCTATTTGTGTATTTTTGCTTTAGTTGCCTGTGCCCTTGTAGCCTTGCTTGGAAAATCACTGCCTGCTCCCCTTTTGTGTAGCATTTCCCTTATGTTTTCTTCTAGTAGTTTCATAGTTTTGGGTCTTAAATTTAGACCTTTAATTCATTTTGTTTTGATTTTTGTGTATGGTGAGAGATAGGAGTCTAGTTTCAATCTTCTGCATGTGGACATCCTGTTTTCCCAGCATCATTTTTTGAAGAGGCTGTGCTTTCCCCACTGCATATCTTTAGCATATCCTTTACTGAATATCAGGTGGCTGTAAGTGTGTGGGTTTATTTCTGTCCTCTCTATTCTGTTTCATTAGTCTATTTGCTGTTTTTATGTCAGTACCATGCTGTTTTGGTTACTGCAGCTTTACAGTATATTTTAAAGTCAGGAACTGTGATGCCTCCAACTTTGTTCTTTTTGTTCAAGATCTTTTTTTCTATTTCTGTGAAGAATGTCATTGGTATTTTGATAGGCATTGTGTTGAATGTGTAGATTCTTTTGGGTAATATGAACATTTTGATAATTTTAATTCTTCAACCCATGAACATGAAATATCTTTCCATTTATTTGCGTCCTTTACCATTTTTTCACCAATGTTTTGCAGTTTGCATTGTAAAGGTCTTTCACCTCCTTGGTTAAATTTACTCCTAGGTATTTCATTTTATTGGTAGCTGGGTTTTTTTGTTTGTTTGTTTGTTTCTGGCAGCTGGCTAGTGTGGGGATCCAAACCTGTGACCTTGGTCTTGTGAGGCTGCTCTCTAACCAAATGAGCTAACTGGCCAGCCCAAAGGTACAGTCTCTCTCTCTCTTTCTCTCTCTCTCTCTCTCTCTCTCTCTCTGGTGGGAGCTGTTGTGAATGGGATAACTTTCCTGATTTCTTCTTCAGCTATTTTGTTATTGGTGTCTAAAAGGCTACTGATTTGATTTTTGTGTGTTGATTTTGTATACTGCTACTATACTGAATTCATTCATTAGTTCTAGTAATTTTTTGGTCGAATCTTTTGGGTTTTCTATCTATATGATCATGTCATCTTCAAATAGGGATAGTCTGACTTCTTCCATTCCAGTTTGGATGGCCTGTATTGCTTTCTCTTGCCTTACTGTGCTGGCTAGTACTTCCAGCATTATGTTGAATAAGACTGGGGAAAGTAGGCATTCTTTTCTTCTTCCAGACCTTAGAAGAAAAGTATTAGTTTAATACATAGTTAGTTTTAGATATTTTGCTATTATGAGGTACCTAACAATAAACCACAAATTTTTGTGCTAAAGTCTTAATTTTTTCAGGTTAATTCCAATAACTAGAATTAATGATTAGAATGATCCTCTTGATCTGTGATCATATTTAAAAACATCAACAACAAAACAAGCCTAAAGACAAGAGTGCAAGCTGCTCAGAAAGAATGCAGGCTGAAGAAATGTAGCACAGTCTTAGATGCCCTTCTGGGCAGGCAAGACCAGCCCAATTGCTGGAGCCATTGGAGTTGAGGTACTGGTGTGGGGAGGATGTCCAGGAGGAGTTACTGAAGCAACATCTGGGACTGTGATGGGATGGCAGGGGAGTGTCTATTTAGCAAGTATTTCAATAGTTTAACAACCAGCATGGCCAGACCAGTGTGTATTAGATGAAAATCAGAACTGTTCTTATCCACGATGCCAAATTACTTTCAGGAAAATTATATTTCATTTCATATCCTTATCTTTTATAAATGAAAGTTTTCAATCACTGTAACCTCATCAGTATTGTATATTATTGGCTTTTTAAATCTTCTTGAATTGTTCAAAGGGAATATTTGAACTTTTCTTCAAATAGACATTTTTATATTTTAATGAAATATATTATCAGCTAACTAACCAAATAGTTTTTCATCATTTCTCTCAGTTTGTTATTGTGAATAGAGACAAAGCTAAAGGAGACCCAGGACATTGACCCCAACCAATCTCTACAATCCCCAAACCCCTTGTGGCATATGTTACTAGGTTCACCATCTATAAAATGAAGTTGAAAACACACTTCCTACACCAGAGTTGCATGAATATCTGCATAAACGTGCAAAGTTTTATTCAATATGAATGTCAAGCAGAAACTTATTCATTAATTACAAGACTGTGTACCAAACTGGCACAAGAACTAGCAAGATACAAACTTGTTCTTCAGCAAAATTACAGATAAACACATACCATGGAATTTCAAGTAGATTATAAGTAAAACTGGGAATGGAAAACACTCAAATGTTAATAACAACAAAAAAAGAATGAGGATCTACCATATTGTTTTTTTTTTTTTTAATTATTTTACCTGTATCAGGCCATTGCTGCATTCCGATTAATTCTAAGACTTTACAACTGTGTTTATTTGCTTTTCTAAGTACACAGTCATTTAATCTGCAAATAATGATAGTTTTGTCTTCACTCTGCTCATTATACCTTGTTTTTTGTTTCAAGCCTTATTGAATCAGCCAAAATAATCTTGTTTACTCTGCTTTTAATGACAATGACTCCAATGTTATAGCATTATGTACCATTCTCTGAAATCTGTAATGTATCTGTCCTTAATGATACTTCCATGTTCACCGAAAGTTTTAAAATGAAATACAATGTGGTAAACTATTTTGGTAAAATTATATATGGAGATTAGTTTACTTTTAATCATATAATTATAAATGCCTTTAACAATAGTTTATATGTGAGACACACAAACTGGTTATCTAAAGGAGACAGTCCTAAATCCTATAGATTAGTGTGTCACTAGAGTCTATATCCTCCTAATAATGAAATAACTACTATAATGCTGCATAGAAGTAAACAAATTCTTACTCATTTAAGTTATAAGCAATTAAAATCTATTCTAAAAATTATCTGTGTCTAGAAGCCCCATATTATCTTTAATTTTATTTTTCCATAAACTTTTTGAAATACCCTTGAAGAATACCACTTCCTCCATATAACCAAACATAGTGACAGCCACATCACTCTGGAGAAATTCCTATCTGTTTCTGGCAATTTACTTATAAAACCATAGGTTTTCAAGACTGAAAGCACCTTTAATGACCCAAACACCCAAGACATCAATTCCTGAGTCCCTTCTATAGCATGTCTGAAAAGTATTTTTCCAGCCTATGCTGATGCTCTAGAGTAACAGATAACTCTTTACCTTCCAAAAAATGAAAATTAGTTTCCATTTTTGTACAGGTTTGATCATTAACAAGTTCTTATACTGAACCGAGAAATGACTCTCTGGAACTTTCAACCACTGGCCCTTGGGGGGCAAATATTCTGTAGTTTGTTCAACAGGAAATATTTGAAGACAGCAAAAAGAGTACTCAAATTCTTTTTTTCTAGGCAAAAATCCCCAAATTCCCTATTTTTCCGCAATTAGTCCTACTTCATTGATCAAGACTATTGGCTTACTCTCGATTATTGGAAAACATTAACCTTTGCTTCCTGTCACTTCTGGGTATCTAAACTTGACAAAATGGCTCTTCCAGTCATTACTTAATTGAATTCATTCTACCCACTGCTGTCCAACTAGCTTAAAGCATTAAACTTCTGTGTCACCTTAACATGTCCTTTATGAAAGATCAGATTAATAATCAGATAAAATTAGATTTTCAAATAGCTGATAATTACCAAGTGCCTAATCTCTCCTTTATCAAGTAATAATTAACTTTTATATCTATTTAGTACAATTTGCTGGACTGGACTGAAGTCAAAAGAACTAGTTTTTTTTTCTCCCTTGATGGTGTTCAGTTTTCTTGTTGAGTGAAGGTGTTGATGGTCTCTAAATTCTCTTTATTTTTTAACCTCTGTAGGAATACTGGTTTCTGTATGTTTCAGAATAAGAAAACCACTTATTTTTTGCTGACATATGCTCTCAACATATGTCAGCAAAATTATTTTCAAAAAATTGTGAGGGGATTTATAACACCCATGTCTCATATGTGAGTTGCTTGAGCAGATTAAAAAATTATCTATAAACATATATACAATTATATTATATATGGTCTAGCAATTGAGTTGGTACATGCTAGGTTTATAAAAATAGAAGTAGAAGGCTGGAAAATGAGATTAGTTGAATTATAGTCCTGTCTAACCCTTATAAAAGTTTCTGGAATTTAAACATAAGAACTGAACAGCGGGACAGATAAAATGACTCTCCTTTAAGCAAAGCCCAAAGCAACGAGAACACATTGCCTATTATTACATTCTGGAACATTTTTCCAGGCATAAATATATGCACTGTAAATTAATAGTAATCTCCCTTAACAAAAAGAATATGAATTTCTTTTTTTCCATGTACCATCTAGCATAATGACAATACTTATTAAAAGTTGAATAATAATAAAACTCCATTGGGTGTTTCAACTTTCGAATGCATCAGTGAAGATGGACCAAAAAGTGGATTCTGTGAGATTTAGAACGTAATGCATTTCAAAACCTAAAAACAATAGCTGAAATTAACATGATATGAATAAAGCAATTCTGGCTACTCACTGTGTTTCACTAAAGCACACAGACTCATGCACACGTAAACACACATATCTTTATAGCTCCCCATGTAGGCTCTGTAAAAGCTACATGGTCTGTATTTCTGTTCATGGTTTGCTTTCCTCCTGATTTCCTCTCTTTCTTTTTATTGGGTTTCTATCATATTCATTTCATACATTTTCCTAATATTAGAATATATAATCTATCGGTAATAATGCTGCTTATTAGCTGTATTTTATTGATGTGGTAGATTACTTACAGACAAGACCAAAGAGTTTGCTTTCAATTTTCTTTCTTTTGAATTGCTCGAAGCCTTAGTAATTGTTTCGCTTTTGAACTGAAGTGCCAAATACCTTTTTCAAAAACCTTATGTCCTCTCTTAAACTATGGAAACTCTTTCCACATAAACACCAGCTTCTAAAGACAAGAGGTTAATAGGTAGGGTGAAAATCAAATAGGCCCTCAAAGAACATGAGCACTAAGTGGTAGAGAAATAGCAATTTCATTTAAGGAGGATATTAGTTTGTTTACTTTGGGTATGTTTTTCAATCGTGGTGGAAATAGTAGCACCATTATGAATGCAAAGAGAATATTTGCACCAAACTTATGCAGAGAGTGACCAGCAGCTGTCTGGATAACCAAAAAAAGAAAATTTAGGAAGTGAAACCAGAGAGAGGCTGGTAAGTTAAGATCCTATGAGATGTATTATTAGAGCTGAGTACAAGGTACTGGACAGGGCCAATGACCTTATTTGCCAGGAGCTGGAGTTCAGGAACTGATGTGGAGGGACACTCCAGCCATGGGATAATGTATAACTCTTAGGCATGCTGGAGATCATAGGACATCTGAGGAGAACATTTCTCTAAGGCAAGAATAGGAAGTTTCTCTCCATATAGCAACATATTATTTTTCTGCATAGTGCTTGTAGTTAGAAAATGACATTATTAGATAACCATCTCCGAGTTGCTATATGAACATTCAAACTAACTGAAGTGGAGTGTCCTCTCCCCTCAAAATGCTGCTCTTTCATGCCAAAGACAACAAGATCTAGGGATTTTAAATGCATTGCTTTTGATTACATGTAGCTTATGTGGGTAGTGAAAGCTAGGTATGGATAGCTGGAATTTCTCTTGGAGATTTTCTTATGTTTCCAATCAGTTTCTTGTGAAGAGTGACCTTAAAGGGCACTCATATTATCCCCAAGACAGAGTCTGTTATTAGTACAATATAGGGCCCAGTCAGAAGAACTCCAACTGTTGCTCCCTTTATTTTGATAAGTTTTCTATATTAGCTCCTATATGCACCTTTATGTACAGAATCATTGTGCAGGCCAAATGCTCCTTTCTCTAGGTAGCTTATAAGCATCTGGATAAATTTGCATTAGAAATTCAATTAACTTTATATTAAAAGGTCAATTAACTTGGCCATGATAGAGATTGCTTTTAATTACTTTTCCTTGTAGTGCTTCTCTTCTTGTTCAAGCACAAGTGACACTATCAAATGATAGTCTAATTGCCTGTTGGTCCTGAAACAAATATGAAAAACACACTTGAAATGACTGTCTTGGTTAAATGAATTAATATGACACTCTTTGGGCAATTCATCACTATTATAATCCTTTGGGCTTAAAGTATCAGTAAGCAATAATAGAGTATTTTAGCTTAAACACTTTTTATAGTACTATTCATGACAATAACCTCCATTATTTGTCCTTGTTGGTTTCTATTTTTTTGGTGAAAGATGATAGTCAAGTAAATGATGTTAAGGATTAGTCCTTATTATGTCATATAACAATGTATTTTATGAAAAATAAACAAATAATGACATCAAAACTATACCATTTCATTAGTTGGCTCTTCGTCATCTCTGTTGTACATATGGGCTACAATTCAACTCATTCATGTGGCCCTAGAATACATACTTAACAGACTCAAGGGTTTACCACTTGGCACTAAGTAACAAGTGGCAAGATAGTGTCCATTTGTTACCAAACAGTAACCATTACTATGCCATCATTCAGACAAAAACAAAACAAACAAACAAAAAAAACACAAAAAAACAAAACAGTAACTAAATAATATATAATTTATAGACATATTTTATATATTAATACAGTAACTCAAACTTCCAGATGTCTAGCAATTTAAAAACTAAAGCAAACACTATTCAAGAGTTTGATAGGAGGCAAAATCTTGAGATGAAATGTTTCGTTTTATTTTTGCAGAAGGGAACAGACTTCACTTTATAGGAGCAATAACAATGTTCTAAGCACTTTGTAAACATTATCTATATTATCAGTAAAACCCTATAAGATAAAATTCATTGTTCTCATTTTACTGGAAAGCAAACTGCAGCTTATGTTTCAGACAGGGTCACACAGCTCTTTAGGAGCAGAGCAACACATGTCAATCTGCTTTTCCAGAGTTTTCATTTTCCCCTCAGATAAAAGCACTGACTCTAAGAATAGTGAGACTAAGAAAAGCTTACAAAGAGTTTGGGAGTGTTTTGGATGCTTACAGGTCAGTTTTGGAACTCAGTCAGAGGAAGAGAATGGTTTAGGCCAATGCCACTCAAAGAGTGGGTCCTCAAGAGTGTAAATTAATTATGTCATTAAGGATATTCTTTGCCCATAGTGGGACTTTCTCAATAAAGGGAGCTGTGCATATATTTACATTCCGGTACATGTTTCTAATCTCCACATGGACCAATAAAAGTTTGCAAACCAGTAACTAGTCCCTGGGACAATGCTTTAAGTGTTACCATCTTAAGGAATTACTTATGAGATTTTCTCTTTCTGTGAACACGTAAAAATCATTTTGGATAAAAGTTATCCTCAAAGTTATCTTATATGTTTTTCCATTTATAAAAAGAATAAGAAGGTCACACCTAACATTACAGATAGTAATGAAAGCTAATATCCTAAACCCTATAAATCTATGAGGCAATAATTTTAGTTGAAGTGATATTGCTAGTTTTAATAAGCTGATCTCTCCCAAAAGCAAAGAAAAATAGCTTTTCTAAAGAATGAACAATATTGCTGTCACACAGCATGATGTTTGGAGTGAAATACAAATTTTTAAAATGTGTTATTCATACCTGCACCTCCGCCTATGCTTAGAATCTTAATTTCTGATTTTGTGTTTCCAATCCTGAAATTAAAAAAAAAATAGGTAGTTTAAGAAACATGTGTTAGGTGCTTTATAAAATCTGATTATCAAGTCTAATTGAAGAGAACAGACTAAAAATACAATGAACAAAACT
Organism: Cynocephalus volans; assembly: GCF_027409185.1. Lineage (NCBI taxonomy): Eukaryota > Metazoa > Chordata > Mammalia > Dermoptera > Cynocephalidae > Cynocephalus > Cynocephalus volans. Next base: position 208,708,584 of record NC_084460.1, on the reverse strand, counting down.
AGGCTAGCATGAATGGTCCCAGTCATTTCAATGGTTATATTGCTGTCTTTAGAGTATCTTTAAAAATGTAGGTTCCATTTATTAGCTATCTTGAAGAGGGAGACTTAAGAATAGCACTATGAACATCTCAGAAGTAGGAAATGGCCTCTGTTTGGAGACCGTGTAGAGAAAAAGAACAGAAAAAGTGGACCTCGAGTCTGGTAACACAACAAGCCATTCATTGTAGATGTAAGAAAGGGTAGGAAGGTTTACAGTGTCTCTATGATGTCTTCCTTCTTTCCTTCCTTCTTCCTACCTTCCTTATGTTTAATGCTTATCAAACATTTATTATGTTCCTATCCTAGGAACTGAAGTTATAAAAATGAATAAGATACCACTTTGCTCTCAAGTTGAAATGTGAGATAATAAAGCCCTGAATTAAGGTCTAGTACTAGAAATAGAGTAGAATAGATGGATTGGGAAGTGAGTCAGGAGGACTTGCTTTTAAATTGATGTGAAGGGGTCAAAAAAAATATATAAATGCACAATGGCTGCCACATTTCCAGCTTGGAAGACTGACAGAAGAGTGGTGTTGAAAGGGAGGCTGGAGAACAAAGTAGGACAGCAAGTTTACATTTTCTGGGTTTTTTTATTTATTTTTTTAAGTAAACCTTAATTCAGCAGACATTTATATGAAGATTTAAGCTGCCTAGATCAATGGTTGATGGAGAGAGATCAGGATCAATGATATATTTTAGAGAATTATCATCGTCAAGTAGTAGTCAAAACTTGGAGAGTGAGTACTATCACCCAACAAAATTGCAAAGAATTAAAAGAGTAGTGGGATGATGAAGCAAGACCAACTTTTAAAAGTCACTGGATTGTGAGGAATACAGAAAAGAGAGAGAGAAAGCAATAAAACTCAGAAAGGTGCTAGGGGAATGAGAGACAGAGAAGTCCATCAGTATGTCCAAGGCAGCAGAGTATACTACCAAGAAATAAAAGAGGAAAAATGTCCTTTTTGATAACAGCTGTTTTAAAAGAAGGATAAGGACAGAAGTCAGATGGCAGTGGGATTAAAAGTGAACTCAATTGAGACACTATTGAAACAGGATGGAAGAGTGAGAAGAGGAAGTGATGGCTGCTAAGGGGAAACATGAACTGAAGGAACTGTTTGTGCATTTGCACTGCATTTTGGCTGAAGTGAAAGAACCTGTAGAAAGGCTGAAGTGAGGTGCTAAAGGAAGCTGGAAAGGCTAGAGTCAAGGACACCCATGAATGAGTAGCATTTCTCAGTTCTAGTTATCTTCCAACTTGCAATCATGAGTCTTAACACTCCCATCCCTATCTAAATCTTTTGTTTATTCTTAAAAATGTCCATATCTGTGGATAGCATCGGGAAGCTATGGAGCAGGGCATCCAGGCTGAAACCCATCTAACAGATATGTTACCTTGAGCAAGTGACTTGATCTCTCTGTGAAACAGGATAAGACCACCTAAATTACAGAATTTTTAATAATTGTATCTAACTCATGGAGGAGTTATGAGGATTAAACGACTTAATTCACATAAATCTCTTAGAGATGTATCTGCATGTGACAAGCACTCAACATACATTAGCAATGATTGTGATTCTAGACACAGCAAAGTGACTTACACTAACTCTTTGAATTCTCACAACTCCTCTATGAGCTAGATACTATTATTATCCCATTTCCTATATTATAATGATAACTAATAATTATTGATAACTTACTATTTTCCAGGCAAACATCTAAATGCTTTACATTTAACAACAATAATAAACTTTACTATTCATGGCTATATAAAATAGCTCCATACCCTCCCAACCCCTATCCTATCCTTCACCCCAGATAGGAGATTGAAGAATTCCTCTCTGGAGAAAAAAAAAAAAATCTCAGTGAGTAAATTTATTGACATCTGAGGATCTCCCAGGAAACGGCTGAGTCCACACCCAATTACTACAGTAAGCCACTCACTAAACAAACCCTGTCCTTCCATACACAAAAAGAATCACAGCTGCTTTTTAGGGCCTCGTTATTTGATTGGATGAGTAACCAAGGCTCATCAGGTAGTTGGGGAGCTTCCCTAAGACCTTTAAGCAGCAATTTTATAGGCCTTACAGCAGAATCTCATTTCAAACATTACCTTTAGGAAAAAGGTTACCTTCTTAACAATGAGTTTGATTCAGATCGTTCCAAAAACAAAAAGGTCACATGCCAAAGATGAGGAATTTGAATGTCATTAGATTTTTTAACAACAACTTCAGTAGCTAAAAGGCAATGAATAAGTACTTTTAAATTGCAATACAAAATCATTTCTAGCATAGAGTTCTATACCTAGCCAAACTATCTAACAAGAATGAGCATAGAGTAAAAGCATTTTTATTAAACATACAAAGTCTTGAAAAGTTTGCCTCCTATTCACCCTGAAAGCTCTTAAAGGATCAGCTCAATAGAAAAAAGGACCAAGAAAAGAAAGGCATGAGATCCAAAAGCAGACATCAAATTCTGAAGAGAGAAGAGAATTTCCAGAAAGTGGTATAAATTCCCTCATCAATAGCTGTATAGCAGGCAAAAAGCAAATCTTCCCTGACTGGGGGGAAAAAAATAAAAGAAAAGAAAAAAGAAAGAAAACAGAGGGTCCCATGGTGGAAAATGAACAGATTACTTGATATATTTTAATATATTGAGAGGAGATTAATACTTCTGCATGGAGGTCCAAGTAGTGATAGGTACATAGAAAATAAAAAGAAACTGAAATGAAGACAATAATCAATCTAGGAAAATCAAAAAGTTATTTATAAAAGGAAATGTATTTATAGTATTATATATTGCTCAATTATAAATAATACGTACATAGGCAAAATGATATAAACACTCAAATTATTTAATAAAATATTGTGACATAAATGCATTGCCCCATTGGGGGGAAATGTGAGTGTTTATTTAGCTATTTTTATACAGCAAAATTAAGAAAAAGAATAATAACATGTTATTTAGAGTTACGAAAGAAAATTCCATAAGAAACAAAGGATTTCAAACTGTTGAAAGTGGTTGCTTCTGGAGGTAGGAATCAAGGCTGGAGTGGGACAAGGGGCTGCTATTTTTGTTGGTGGTGGTGGTATAAGCTTTTTAGAATGATTTGAATTTTTAAAATATAGCATGTCTTGTTTTTTTTTTTTTTGTTTGTTTGTTTGTTTTGTGACCGGTAAGGGGATGGCAACCCTTGGCTTGGTGTCGCCCACACCACGCTCAGCCAGTGAGCACAGCGGCCATCCCTATATAGGATCCAAACCCATGGCGCACTCTCCCGAGTGAGCCATGGGGTCGGCCCATGTCTTGTTTTAATAAAAATGAAGAATTAAGTAGTCTGAGTCCACACCCGATTAACAACTGAGTCCACACTAAATTACTACAGTGAGCAACTCACTCAGCAAACACTGTGCTTACACAAAGAGGATCTGAGTCACATGTTAGTGTCTCATAACTTATAAACAACTTTCAGTGACAACTTTAAAGGCCTTTAGCTAAATCTCATTTCAAACATTACCTTCAGGGAAAAAATTACTTTTTTAGTAAGTGGTACTTTGATTCAGATCATTCCTAATTATATTTTACCAATATAACGAAAATTCTTCAGTCTTTCACAAATTTTATATTCAATATTTCCAATTAGATTGTATACACTTTGAAGACAGAGAAGGGATCATCCATCATTCATTATGTTATATCCATCCTGGGTATCTCTTCCAGCCAAACGATATAGCTGAAGAAAACCAAGGACCTGGGTAAACTACAGACATGAACCTGTACTTTACTGGAAAAGAACTGAGAAATTAACTCATTGCCTTTAATTTTAGAAAACAGTAAAATGACCCAAATAAGTAAACTCTAAATTAGTTCCTAGATAAGAAGTTGTCTCTATTTGCTACCTTCTTTGATTTTTGTAGTTATCCTATTACATATTAATTATTACTATATCATATAATACTCTATTTTTTAGAAACTAACTTTTAAAGACAACTATGCAAAATGGAAAATAGAAAGGAAAACAGAATTCCATTTGTTTCCAATTATGCTGCTCTGGTCAGTCAGAGGTATTGCCCCCACGAAAGAATTTTTCAGGCCTATGATAGAGAAATTCAGCAAAAGATAAACTATCAGTTTCCTTTGCTGTTTGCAAATTGAATACACAGTCAGTCATATTCCCCCCGGTTTTCTATCTTTATTTCCTGAAGCAGAGTGAGTTACAGCAGTTCACCCCCAGATAGGTGATTTGATTATCTTTAGCATGTGAAATCTGTTACTCGCATAAAGCTTATCAGCTCTGGCACAAATTGAACACATTAATAACCAAAAAGAAAAAGAAGGAGTCTGCAAGAAGGCTAGAAACTAGTGAGTCTCACTAATAATGAGAAAATGCTCTTTTTTAAGGGCCACATTGCTAATATTAAGTTGAAAGGAAAAGACACTTTTGGGGGGGGGGGGCAGTGATAACTATAATAATAGATAAATGGATAAAGAAAATGAATTTAAATGGATGTTATGAGAACTGAAAGACACCCACTCAATCCTCAGGGGTAAATAATACTGGGCAATTACTTATATTTGATTCTAATGAAAAGCATACCAGACTCTCTTTGGGACTTTTTTGAAACGTAAAATTTGGAGAAGGGCTGAAAAATCTGAGTTCAAAGATTTGTATCTAACATTTTCCCAAATGAACGAGGATCTCTGCCTTCAAATGGTTAATGCTTATCTCCGTGCAGCTGGAAACGCAGCACAAATCAGAGGCTTTGAGTGTTTAAAGCAAACATCTAAGCAAAACACAGCAGGAGAAAAGCAGGCAGGGCGGCGAGGAGGGGTCGGGGAGCTGCTGTGGGCTGCTCGCCCTTGTCCCCGCGCCCAGCCTGCCGGACTGCGCTTGGCCCATCTATCACTGGTGCACAGCGAGTCCCAGGCCTGCCCCTTGGGCAAAAACGTCCCTTTTTATTACCTTGCTATTATGCCTGGCAGCTTCTTGTCCACGAATTCCTTCATGCACTGGTGTTCCGTGGAACTGTTGAGAAACCTCCGAAAAGATTCAACATATCTGCTGTGATCTGAAAACAAGCTCCTCATGGAAGATGCCATGTTTGGCTTTCGGAGGCAGGCAGAGAGGGAAGCAAGGCTTACCCCTCCTTTTCTTCCCAGTTCCCTCTTTCTCTCCCCACCCCCACCGGTTTCTATCGAGAGAAGAAAAAAAAAGCTAAGCTTGCTTTGAATGTGACATGCACCAAAGGCGGCTGTGCAGAGCTCATGACTAAGTCAATATTTGTACAGGACACAGTTGTTTTATAAGAAATAGAGGTAATAAAGCAAGGCAGTCAATCACTGCTAAACTTGTTTTTAAATTCCAAAGTTCAGAAAATTGTAAAAACAAACTGCATTCAAATCATTTCCTGTTTTGTCACAGCTGCCACAAGTTCCAAGTGGGAAAGTGGCTGCTGAAAGCACAAACACAGGGACAAACAGGACAGCTACAAGGCTACGCACCACTTTCAAAAATCTGCAACTGCTCCAAAACACTGGCATCTGACTCTGCACTGTTTACAGAAGAGTTTCGTGCCTTAACATTGCTTAACACTTGAACTTTAAACTCCTCATCCACCACATTGCTTCAAATGCTGATTGATTTGTAACTCAGATAGTCTCTTCAGAATAAACCATGGAAGAAGGAGCATGAGAACTATTAGCTAGAAAGTGTCAGAAGCTGGGGATGGGAGGGAATGAGACGGGTGAGGGAGGATTCCTGGGACAAACATGCAGGACACCAGGGTCAATGCCTAGTCCACAGGAGTCCTTCCCTAAGTGCTCTGAACATGGGATCATAGATGCTTAAGGTTAAGTGAGCCTTTGTGAGATAGGAGGGGCTCAGTTTCCAAGAGTTCTGGTTTCATGACACAACCCTGAGTTTCAAGCAGCTCCCCAAGAGGAGAGTTGCTGTTGCAGGTTGGACCTATTTTGGGCACCGTGCAGCAAATTGAGACCTCAGAGGGCAGATTTATGCAAATTCATTGGCTGGGCATGCTCATTAGAAAGGGGTTATATAATTCTTAATAGCATGCTCAGTAAAGTGGAGTTTCTCCTTTGAATAACCTTCCCCTAGAGGTGCTAAAGAGCACAGAATATTCTTGAGTATGGTCAGTGTATGTGATAGAATTTGACCAATGAACATGCCCTAAAAGGAGACCAATTGAGCATGTGCAAGACTATGTTACATAACTGGGAACCACCCCTTTAGTTGAATATTCATCAGATTTATGAATATGTATTAGATAGCAAAACTATAAAAGTTGAATACCAGCAGAAGGCAGGGTTATTGCTCACTTTTCTGGGGCCATCCTGCACTTTGGTGGTTGAGGCGTACATGCTTTCTTTTTGCATCAAACTTATTTTCAGCAAGCACTGCTCACTGTCTTGAGCCAGCCTGCACTCTGTACTAAACTTTAAGTGCATATTTCTTACTTTTGTATTAAACTTAGTGTGGGCCCTCTGCTCAGTCTCTGGAGCTAGGCTGCACTCTCTCTGTGAAATGCGTTTCTCTTATGTTACATTAAACCTGTTTTCATCTTCTACTCCATTTCACTAAAGACTCCGTTCTTGAATTCTTTCCTGTAGCGGAGTCAAGAACCTGGTACGAGAATGAGGTGGGTTGAAGTAAGCTATCCGACCTCACCAGAGTCTGGGCCTCCCCAGAGTCTCTCCTCTGGCATCATTTGGAAGCCCAGTTTTCTCACCTGCAAGAAGACCCAAAGCTTTACAGTATCCATCTACACATTGGGCTTTTTACCTGGGAAGTGGTCTTTAAGAGGGCCATCCTTTATCTAACCTAGGGTTATTAATAGTAGAATCCAATTCACTGCGGAGTTGTGAGGATGAGTTAACTCTTAGAGATGTGTCTGCTTAAAACATTCCCTTACTCTGATTGAGGTCCAAAACTCCGTTAAGCATTCAAAACATTCCCCAACTCCCTTTTGCAAACATGTCTTGGTCTCAATACTCTTAGAGCCAGTGCTTTCATCATAGGAGAAAATGGAAAGTCTGGAGTGGCAGATTGAACTGTGTGACTCTTCCCTAATGAGCTACATGACCTTGGCTGAAACCAAAGCTGCAGTTTGCTTGTCAATAAAATGGGAACAATAAATTTTACCTCATAGGGTTGTAGGGAGAATGCTATAGGTAATATTTATAAAGTGCAAGGTGCTCCTTTCTGCAAAAATAGAACAACAAAAAGTGTTGCTTTATTAATGGACACTGACATTTGACTTTCATATCATTTTCACCTGTGACGAAATATTACTCTAATTTGGATTTTTTTAACCATTTAAAAACAGAAAAGTTATTGTAATATCATGAGCTGCACAAAAACAGGTGGTGGGCTGGATTTGTCCCATGGGCTCTCTTTGGCCAACTCCTGATCTGGCTCCTTCTGGCCTTCACTCATCACTGGATGATGTTCTGAACTCCCATCCCTCTCCAACCAGTGTTTCCCTTCCTCAAACTGACTCTCACAGGCTTTTGGTTCTTCTATTATCATCTTCCATTCTTCTCTGTAGAGCTCAATCCATATCATTCATTCATTCATGTATTCATCTATTGAACAAATATTTAATAAGCATTTACACTGTGCTATTCTGCTGAGAAGAAATGTCCTTGACCTCATCTGGAAAAAATCCTGCTAAAACCTCCCTTAATTGTAGCTCAGTCTCCTGAGGCCATCGCCTCCCTTGCTTGTTGTCAAATCTTCTCCAGCAGAGTCTGCTCTTCATGTGTGTCTCCTCCAGGATCCCCTCTCCCTTCCCACTGCTTCCACCCTACTGGAGATTCTCTTCATTTTTCACCTACTGTACTATTTTTCTTACTGGTCTTCCTGCTTTAGGAATCATGCACATACTAATCAATTTTACCACCACTGCCAGATTCATTTTTTTTTTTAAGTAAGTTTGAATAAAGTCATTTTTCTGTCCCAAAATGTTTAGTCTCTCCTCTGACCCCCAAGTTGAGTAGAAGACCCACTCTGTGGGCCCAAATAATTATCCAGAATTATGTTCCATTTTCCCCTAGGCATGCCATTACCTGCCATTAAAATTGTGCTGTTTATCTGGATATATCCATAAGATTTCCTGTCTATAGCCTCTCCTCATAATAGTTCCTTGCTCTGTAACATGCTGTTTCCCCTCTTACCCCAACCATCAAAATTTTTCCCATTCTTCATGGTACCACTTTCATAAAGCCTTGCATACTTCCTTCAAAAAGATTAGCACTTGTGCTCATAATTTCTGAGCCTCTTGCAAGCATTTATCCTTGTGTTGATGTTGTTGGATGTATTTACCTTAACTCCCCTGTTTGTCCCCATGTGATTGTTAGCTTATAAAGACAGGAATGAGTCACAGCTACTCTCCCTGATATTTTGCCCACAGTAGGCTTACAATTTTTTTTTTTTAATGATTAAAAATGTACTTGAACATTTCCACTATTGATATGCTCTCCTTTCTTTTCATTATTGGGTAGCTTTAAGTATTACTAATAGCACTAACAATTACCTTTACTAAGCACTTACTATGTGCTAGGAATTGTGTGGGTCTTTTCAAATTAATTTTTTTGCTTTTTGTTTTGTTTTGGCTGCTGTACAGTATGGGATCTGAACCCTTCACCTTGGTACTAAAAGACTGTACCCCAACCAACTGAGCTAACTGGCCAGCCTGATCTTTTCAAATTTAGTATAGGATTTACTCTTTGCAGTATTTCCATGAGCTTCTTTATATTACAGATTAGAAAATTGAGTTTCAGAGAGGTTGAGTTCTTTGCTCAGGATACCTAGCGAAGAAGTGGCAAGGCTGTCGTATAATTCTAGTCTGTCAAACCCCAGGATCAGGGCTCTCACAAAACTTTTTATATTCAGCCCAAATCTGTCTCCCTATAATTCCTATTTCTGGTTGTTTAAACTAAACAGAATGAATCCAATTCTTTCTCCATATAAAAAATTTGTAATTGAAATTGAAAAATTTGAAATGGACTCAGAACAACCCCACTTCCCAAAGTGTCTCTTTTGTCATTCTTAATTATTTATTTTATAATATAGCTTTATATAATTCATTATTCTGGTCTCCTCCTTTGGAAAACTTTTACTGTCTGGGTTCCTTTAAAAAATAGTGTTTGGAAATAAATACATTATCTTGAAGGCTACCTGACCAGTGGAGATTATGGCTGTCTAGGCTTAGGTTAATGTTACCCAATGTTCTGCTCAGCCCAAGTTCTTTCAGATTTTACTAGGTGCTCTGCAAAAAAATTGGGTTCTGTGGTCAAATAGAAAAGCGCTGTATTCAGTAGCTTTCTCTGGATATTCATAATGCATAAGAGTATGTTAAAGGTTCATGAAACCTTTGTCACATTCCCTCTTGAAATGCAGATATTCTATGTCTATGACATTTCTCTGATTAGTCTTGCAATCCCTCCCCACCCCCACTCCCAAAAAGAGGAAAGCTTGTTGCTTTCAGCATGACTTGCATTTGATTAAATGCTGGTCTTAGCAATCACGATTTCCTTTTAAAAGTTCACATAGAATATCTGTTCCATAATCCATAATGCATCTAGAATTTCACTGGGAATTAAAACATCTAGCTGGCTAGTTAAAATTATTAAATTTTCAGAATTCTCCTTTCCCTCCTCTTTGAAAATTGAACAACGATCTAGCCCATCTACCATTTGCTATGACTTCTCAAAGGTTACTGGCGATGATGTCATTATTGCTTTTACAAGTTCTTTCAGCACATTGGGATGTAATTCTTCTAGGCCTTGAAAAATTGTCTCGTTTAAAATTCTATTTATTTTCTTACCAATTTTGGGTTCCCATCCCCTGTTATCTACCATTTATTAAGCTGTTATTGTGTCAAAGTGCCTTATATACTTTACATCTCATTTAATACTCCTAACCCTCTGGGAACAGAACTATTGATATCATTAAGTGAGACTCAAAGAAGATAAATTGTACAAGATCACATAACTCCTAAGAGAAGAGCCTGGATTCAAATTCATGCTTGATTCCAAGGCCCAAAGCCCATGTTTTAAAAATTATACCATACTACCTCTTGCCACTCTGTATCTTTCCAGTATGAATATTATTTTCCATGTTAGAGAAGACCAGAACAAAGAAAAAGTGGAGTAATTCTGTATTCTTCTTAGTACCTATTAATAGAATACCATTTGGGTTAGGTCAAAAAACAAAGGCTTTACCTTGTTTGTTCTTCTTGCTCTGTATGTTCTATGTCAAAAAACAAACAAAAGAAAAAAAATGTAAAAACAATAGCAAAATCCTCAGAACCCATTTTCTAATACTCAGCATTCTTCAGATATCTCCATTTACTCTGGTCTTTAGTCTTCCAAATGCTATTCTGGCCTCCTATCTTTCGTTATATGCCCCACCTTCTAAATAGCATAACACATGTGTGTATAATATTGACAATACTGTTAAATTATCTTAATCAAACAGTTCAAAGAATTCTGGGATTTTCCTTCTTGGCAAGAATAAAGAAGGAAGATATTTTATACAAATTGATTGGCTTACTTGATCTGCTGGTTTATTTGAAATTTGGCAGGCAGGTTGACCCAACTGTGGTCTCAAAGAGAGATTTAGGGCTGGTCAGTTAGATCATTTGGTAGAGCGTGGTGCTAATAACATCAAGGTCAAGAGTACAGATCCCTATACCAGCCAGCCACCAAAAAAAAAAAAAAAAAAAAAAAACCACAAAAAACAAAACAAAAAAAGGGAGAGAGAGATTTGAAATCATAGTACATAGGATTAGACATTATTTCAGGCAAATACTGGAGTGCTATACAAGCACATTCTCTTACAGAGTAAATGATGTAACTGCTCAAAACTTGCCTTGTTTTTTCTCCCCCATACAAATATATGACAGAAAAAGTATGCTAGATGATTGTTAAGGTTCCTTGAAGTTCTAGTTAAAAGTCTTTATCTTTTAGAAAAGACAAATTATTGTGGGCCTGTGAATCTAAAAGTAGATACATATATTCATACCTAGTAGAGCTACTTTATCCAAAGACTGTCAATAAATCATAAATGATAACCTAAACAGTCACTGAGTAAGAGGCCCCTTGACTTTGTACAAAATGTTATTAGCCACATTTTACCAATGTGAGTTTTTTAAGCTCACATGGCTGGTTATAATGCCATAGATCTTGTTGTTTTTAATAACATAGTTGTTTCAATCACACTTTATTAATGTGAAGTTTATAATGGTTTTGTTTTATTCAACTTAAAACAGAAAAAAAAAAAGGCCGCAAATACCCCATCAGGGACAACCAAAACAAGTGATGTAAAAGCAATATTTGGGGGATAATTAGTTGATACAGAAGAGAGCAGATAGGTAGACAAATGATCTTAAAAGCCATAGAAGAGTAACCAGTGATGTCATAGGGACATGAAGCTTACCCGAAAGGTTCAAGGATGGGAACAAGGAATAAGATAAGACAAAGAAGAAAGTCTGAGAATTAAGTTCCTATTTAATAATCTAAAATTTTATAGTCACATGGTAAGGTCTAGGTCCCCTTGCAAAATTGAAGGTCAGTAAGCATTTAGAAGCTGGCAAATTAGCAGGAACTGGACAACTACCAAAACAAAAATAAAATAATACAATTCATCAAACAAGTTTTGCCTAAGAGCTCATGTTACAGATCATGCAAACTTCATTCAGCTACCCTAAGAGATAGATCTAATGGTGAATTGTGGATCTGGTGAAGGGAAAATGCTCACATAGGAGGAATTTTTATAAACAGAGAGGTAATGGTAAGCAAGCTTCTCTGGCATTTGGTGAAGAAACATATGCTCAAGTGTATGCTGGGCTCAAATATTCTCCTATCTGGGATGCCTTGCCTGTGCATGGGACCCAGAGATTAGTTTAAAAAAATCAAAGCATAGTTTACATACAATACGGTATACAAATATCAAGTACACAGGTCGAGGAAGTTTTCTGCATGTATAAATCCATATAGCCACCACCCAGGTGAAGATATAGAGTATTTCAAGCTTCCTAGAAGACTAACTCATGCCTGCAATCAATTATATTCACCCCACACCCCCAATATACCCACCATTTTGACTTTTATCCCCATAGATTAGTTTTTCCTATTCTTGAACTTCATATAAAAGGGCCATATGGAATATATTTTTGTATCTGGCTTCTCTAGCTCAACACAATATTTTAGACATTCACCCATATTTTTGTGCAAAAGCAGTTCACTTTGTTTTATTGATGTACATTATTCCATTGTATAAATATTCTATATATTTTAAACCATTTTTCATTTAATGGAAATTTGGGCTATTCCAGTTTTAGCTATTATGAATAAAGCTGGTAGAAACATTTCTGTATATGTCTTTTGATGTATATATGCACTCATGAGTGAATTTGGCATGTCATAGGGTAAGCAAATGTTTAGCTTCAGAAGGTATTGTAAAAAAAAGTTTTGCAAATGTCCACAAACACCAGAAAGGTATAAGAATGTTAGTTGCTCCATATCCTCACCAATTCTCTGCATTGCCAGTTGCTTTTGACTTATCTCTGCTGAGGCTGTATAGCAGCATCTATAATTTAGTCAAGAAAAATTACTTGCCTTTTATACCTTTAGTCAGTGCTATGGGGAGCTGTTAGTTAGAATTTCAGAAATATTGTGAGCAGGCTGGCATCAAATTAGTAGCCTGAAGTCAGCTATGTTGGGAATATTTACATCATGGTAATTGGCAAACTCCCCTGGAGAGCAGATTTTTAAACAATTAGCAACACACCACTGCCTGCAGCCCTGTGATTATTTGCAAAGCGGCTGTGGTGAACTTGAACCTTCTTCTAAACTGGGTGAGTTGTGGTAATGCAACAGAAGATTCCTTTCTCTGGTCCCCAGTATAAACTTTCTGAAGAGTGTGACTCATATCTGTGTGTGGGACCACCAAAAGAGGCAGTACCATCTTCCAGCATCCCTTAATTAATTAATTGGTTTCACCCTTGCTATGATCTAGAGACTGATCTAAGCATAGCTCCTAGGTCTGCCAGTTACTAGTATGGCATTAGGCAGGTTATATTCCTTAACCTTATTTTCCTACCTGTGAAATAGGGGTAATACTATCTACCTTACAATAATTTGTGAGGATTAAATGAAATAACAGGTATCAAGTGTTCAGCCTAGTGCTTAGCATATAGTAAATTCTCTGGGGTGAGACAAACTTCTCTAACATTCAGTTCAGGATAAAGACAATAATGACATTAGTAAGGTTCCAATCCAAAAGGCAGAAACTATGTCAGGTGCTCCAGAGGAGATTTTAATACTGGCAACTCATTATAAAGGTGTTGGAAGAGCTCAAAGGGCAAACACCCATCAGGAGGCAACCCACCAGGACAAGATGCTCCTACCACCTCTAGGGCTGGAGAGATAAAGGCAGAACATGCGTTACCAAATCTCTGGAACAGGAGCTACCCGATAGAGCTAGAACAATGCCAAACCACTCCTGGAGATGCTGCCTGAGAAAGCAGGAAATGGGCAAGAGTACCTGACATCTCCCCTCTTCCTACCCTCTCATCTCTGCCAGTTTTCCCTCTTTTCTAAAACTAACTTAAAACCAGTTGGCAAGAAAGCTTGGATGACATAACTAATAAGATTCAGCCCCTTGAAGTACTGAACAAAACCAAGAACAAGAAATGGATCTAGTGGCAGACAGGCGATGAGCAGCGTTAAGTATCTTCTATATTAATTTGTGTGACAGTTAAAAAGGGGTGGGGAATATAAAGCAAAATACTTAGAACATATTAAGTGCCTATTGAATGCTAGAGAATCACAGTAAAATAGCGAAAATGAGAAGTGGCTACTATGATAGCCACAGGTCAAAGGAAGGCTGGTATTTGTGAAACCTTAAAGGTCTGAGATGATTGACTATGATCACTAACTCCCCAAGTCATCATGAAGATTGGCTTTGTTTTATGTGTAAAATATTTGGCTATTTCTTGGGAATCCGTCAGGGTTTTGGTAAGCTTGTCAGAAAGGACAATTACCAGACAGCTGACAGTCCTCTCACCACTGTGAGTTTCAGAGGTGGCCAAGAACAGGGCCATGGATGGTCCCTTTGTCCTTGGACCCTCATAGGGAGTCAGTGAGTAGAGTAGTGTGTGACTTCTGTGTCTACTTCTTGCTACTCTGCTTACTGGCTCCCTGGGTGACTTTGAGTGAGTACTTAATTCAGAGGGGCTTGAGTTTCTTCAAATGTGAAAAACTAAATCCCATCATCTCACTTCCAATTCTAAAATTTTAAGATTATTTTAGTTTAAGACTGTTAATCAGAGACATGGCTAATATTTCAGGTTGGAAGCAGAATGCCATTTCTAAGACATTTGGCACTCTGTGTGCCTCATTCTCTGACTCTTTGGTACCCCTTTTTTCCTAACACAGGTTCGAAGCTATTTTTCATTTTTAAGCATAGATTGCACTATCATGATACACTAACCACTTGGAAAACATAAGGGGATCGTAATAATTACCCATATGTTCTCAGTTAGTAGAAAATAATTAAAGTCTGTTTATCGATATGGCTAATTAAAAACAAAAGCCATACATATTCAATGTTTATTTTTATTATTTCCAATATATAGGATTCTAAGATACCTATAGAAAAACTAGCTCCTTTCCCAATATGGTCTACAATCACACATTATACATGGGGATGTCAGTCTGAGTAGCTAGAAGAGAACCTCCTGCAAACGCATTGCTGTTACATTTCAGAGTTATAAATTATGAATGCATTTTGTGTCATCAAGTGAAATTCGTAGTCAATAAACACATGATTAAAGACAGATGCATGATATACACAAAAGTGCATTTAAAGCCTCTCTGTTCTGCTAGTCCAAATTAATACTTCCACTGGTACAGATCTAGAAGCAATGAAATGCAGTTTGGGTCAAAGATGATGAAGGTACGTGGGATTAACTGGGTGACTTTTAAAATTTGCTTTTTGGTAATTCTAGATTGACAAGTGGACTATATTGTCTCCAAAATTCCAAGTTACTAAAAAAAGAAAAGAAAAGAAAGAGGGAAAGGCACAGTGATTCTTGCTTCCCACAAATGCACTCTCTGTTTTATAGTCTGCTTTTTCTTTGGATGCCAAATGAAATGCTGGTTGGAATTTCAACGTTTGTTAAAACTTTTCACAGTATTTGGCCTTTTACTGGTTAGATAAACACTGAAATGCTCATGTTTTTCATAATATTGCTGCTAGAATAATTTTTCTAAGGTTCATTTTTATCACCTTTTTATCTCCAGTCAGGATAAGAAATGAACACATACTGGAATTAATTTGTTTAGGGAATTCATTTTGTTTAATTGGTTTTAAAATACTAACTGCAATTCAGTATTGAGAGGAGATAGCTCAAACTTCATAACAGCCATACCCAGAGAGATTTCCATAGTGAAAATGGGGGCAAAAAGCAGATATTGGCGATATTCAAGCGAATAATTTCAGAAAAACTCATGGAATGAGCCAAAATGATGTATAAAAACTCAAATTGAAATTAGAATTCAAAGCAAAGTCTCTGAATACAGGGCCCTGCACCTTGTTGCTAGATGGCAGACACAGGGAAGGATAAATGAGTTCCAGCTTTTGAGAAGCTTAATTAAAAGTTACATCAAACCTGGGATTCTCCAGAAAGAATTTGTACTTACATTAATAAAGGCTGTTTCTCATTGAGAAGCAATTCTAATTTTATACCAGGGTTGCAATTCTGAGATGAAAATGGCCTTTCTATGAGATCTTGTTCATTTTTGCAAACACGAAATATCCTCCCCACCCTCAGAACCTTCCTTTGGAACCCAGACAGGAGAGAGCATTTGCCAAAACAATGACAGGAATGCTCTGAAGACAATAGCTCCTCTATGAACTTTGTCACTCTGAGCTACAGTTGGTAAGACGGAAATCATATCTACCACCCAGATGAAAAATTTTTCATTTCCAATTTTGTTTTACTTTTTTAAAAATTGGGACATAGTTGTACATATCTGTGGGGTACAGCATAAATTCTAGTAGGGAAAGAGAAGAGATCAGTGGTTTTCAGGGGTTAAAGGTCATAGGAGGTTTGGACTATAAAGGAACAGCAAGAGGAAGCCTTTTTGCAATGAGGGTACTAATCTGTATTCTGAGCATGGTGGTGGCATTTGACAACACTCCTAGAGCTGTACACCAAAAAGAGTGAATTTTACTGTATGTAAATTTAAAAATAAACAAACATTATCAATTTTTAAAGTTTTTAAAAGTGTTTCAATTTGCTTTAGGCTGGACATGTCCATGAGTAGACTTGACCTTTGACCTAGTAAATCTCCACATCCCTAGTTCCCATTTCAAAGCTGCCTTCCTTCTCACCTCTCCCTAGTTTTCCCCTTTCTCTAGGGTTTGCTATGATTTCTTGATTTCTTTTCTTTTGCACACACACAAAAAACCAACTTTGGGAGCCAAGGCTTCAAATTAATCATGGTGATGAAAATACTTCAGGCCTGGAAAGGAGCATTCCGAAAGCAGGGAGAATGTGCTGATGGAAAGAATTCACCAAGATGAGGGGGCAGGGAGACACTCATTTTTTGTAAGACATCTATGAATCTAAAGGGGGGAAAAGTGACAAGAATATCATAATAATCCTACGTTATATCTGTAAACTATGTTACAGTGTACAGTAATTTTCAACTAGCTCCTTTGACACTCAATCATCCTGCAATGCCAGAATCTTACAGATGAGAAAACTCCAGCCCAGAGCAGTGAATTGCCCCTGGTCACAGGGCTAGGACATGAAAAAACTTGACTTAAGGTATGAATCATGCTTTCCAGCTTGGAAAATATTTCAACTAGCAGTTTCTGAAAGAATTGTGTAGGTGGCAGGGTGGAATTTTCAAGCAGCAGGACACGTTAAGAAAGGCATCAAGAAATCTTAAAATGGTCTGTGTTCTTGGGAAATAAGAAGTTATAGGTGACGGAATGTTGGCAATGAGGGGACATTTTCATTCCCAGAATGAAGATCAGTAGCAGCTATGTGCCCATATCTTGATGCCTATATCATGATGTTGCTTTGAAAAAGTACAATTGCTAGCTTACTCCTAGAAATGTTTTAGGCTGCTCATTTTTCTTGTCTCTTTCACTGTGGCTCTGTCCACCTATCATTTCTTTTTTCCATAACTACTGTGACCACCATGTCTTCCATTGCTCAGTAATTCAGGAGAGAGAGAAAGGCCTAAAGTGCCAAGGCCAAATAGAGCAAGAGACATGAGGCAGTGGTGTCCCCATCATGCCAAGTCCAGGGTGTCATTTCAGGCTTGTTTCTGGCCAGCAGCCAACAGATCCGCTTCTCCAGGCCTGTGATGCTGTGAGAGAAACAAAAGCCTTCAGAGGATTAAAATAAATGCCTTATTTGCCCACATCAGCTAGAATTCAGTTTCTGTTCTTAATAAAAAGAAATTTTGAATACTACATATACTTTCTTTTTGTTTATCTGACTTTATTTCTTGGAATCTTTTGGTTTTGCAGGTACCTCAGGAGCAATGTGGAAAAGACAGAGGACAGCCAAGCCTGTGGTCTTCTGGGTTCTCCTTCAATCAGAGCAGCCCTACTTAAAGTTTTCCTATAAAAAAGGGTTTTTGCTGTCAAAAATAAAGTTTGGAAACTACAATATGGGTGGCAGGAAAGAAGTTCTTTTATTTCTACTAAATTCCACTAATTGTTCTGGACTTTCTCTAGATACCAAGACAGAGCCTTCCAGACTCAGGTGGAAGATTCTAGTAGTATAGTGACCCATAGCCACTGCCTGCTATTTTCTCAGTGTCTAAAGATTGTCCAGCTTTATATTTGTAACCAGGGGTCTAGAAACACAATGTAGATCACATTTTTGCCACATCTTAGCCATGTTATCTTGGGCAAATAACTTATTTGAAATTGAATTCTCCTTTTTGTAAAATATAACTAACACTCCTCTGTCAACCTCATATGATACCTGTGAGGCTCGAATAATATAATAAGTAAAGTCACCTTATGCATTTATAAATTATTCTATACAAGCCAGATGCAATTATTATTACTATTATTGTCCGGCATGAAATCTTAAGTTAGCTTTTTCCTGTATGCATTATACCATAGCTCTGTGGTTAAATTCTGAAGTTACACTGAAATTTTACAATACATAATCTTTAAAAATCAAGGGTGTAAAGAGGCACCACTGAAGAAGCCCAAGACCCTCAGTGACCTTGCGCCCTAAGGTGAAAGCGCAACTCAGCAAACAGGCACTGCCACTGCCAAACCCCACCCCAACCCCGGGAGAGTGCGTGCCAACCAGAGAGTCACCCCTGGAGAGGCCCGGTAGCTGTGGTGACCACAATTCCCGAGGTGCCTGTGTGGGAACAGGTAGGCACCACTGCTGGACTCCCAACCCAATCCAATCCCCAAAGCCCAGAGAGACCCAAACTTTCTGTGCATAGGCACAGAGGCAGCCATGCCAATAGGCAGTCCCAGCAGGATCCTAGCCAGACACTAGCGTCGAACCATTGGACCATGAAATCCCTTGCCACAATGATTAAACATCAAAGGAAAGATACCAGAAATATGAAAAATCAAGAAAGTACACCACCAAAGGGTAATAACTCTCAAGCTCTTGATCCTATAGAACAAGAAGCCCTTGAAATGACTGACAAGGAATTTCGAGTGATAATTCAAAGGAAACTAAATGAGATACAAGAAAACTCAGCTAGACATCATGATGAAACAAGGAAAAGTATACAGGACCTGAAAGAAGAAATGTACAAGGAAATCAATGCCCTAAAAAAGAATGTAGCAGACCTTGCTGAGCTGAAGAATTCATTCAACGAAATAAAAAACACAAAAGAGAGTTTAACAAGCAGGCTTGCAGAAGCAGAATAGAGAACTTCTAACCTTGAAGATGGGCTGTTTGAAATACCACAGGCAGACAAAAAAGAAAAAAGAATTAAAAACATTGAAGAAAATCTAAGAGAGATATCAGACAACCTTAAACGATCCAATATCCAAGTCATGGGTATTCCAGAAGGGGAGGAAAAAGGAGATTGCATTGGAAAAATGTTCAACAAAATAGTAGCAGAAAACTTCCCAGGTATAGGGAAAGACACAGATCTTCAGATTCAGGAAGCTCAAAGATCCCCAAAAGTATTCAACACAAAAAGGTCTTCTCCAAGACATGTTATAGTCAAGTTGGCAAAATTCAAAGACAAAGAGAAAATCTTAAAAGCTGCAAGAGGGAAGCATCATGTCACGTATAAGGGAGCCCCAATCAGACTAACATAAGACTTTTCATCACAAAACCTAAAAGCCAGAAAGAAATGGGATGATATATTCAAAATACTAAAAGACAAAGATTGCCACCTAAGAATACTTTACCCCACAAGTCTATCCTTCCGAAATGAAGGGCAAATACTATATTTCTCAGACAAACAAAAACTGCAGGAGTTCACTACTACACAACCACCCTTACAAGAAATTCTCAAGGGAGTACTGGGTTTGGTACATGAAAAATAACTACCACTACCATGAAAACTCAAGAAAAATCAAAACACACTAGTGAAATAAAAAAGCTAACAATGAAGAAAAAAAAAAAAGTTTATCTACCACACAAGAAACCAACAAATACAGAAGACAAACAGTAAATCAAAAAGAAAGGAACAAAAGACACTGAAGACATCAAAACAAAAATCAATAAAATGCTAAGAGTAAATCAACACTTTTCAATAACAACTCACTGTAAAAGGATTAAATTCCCCACTCAAAAGACACAGACTGACTGACTGGATTCAAAAGGTGGACTCAACTATTTGCTGCCTTAAAGAGACTCACTTCACCTACAAAGACACACATAGACTAGAGTGAAAGGATGGAAAAAGATATACCATGCATATAGAAATGACTAACAAGCTGGAGTAGCTATTCTTATATTGGATAAAGTAGTCTTTAAATTAAAAACCATAAAAAGAGATAAAGAGGGCTGCTGCATAATGATAAAAGGATTCATCCATCAAGAAGACATAACAATCATAAATACATACACACCCAATTTCAGAGCAGCTAGATTTATAAAGCAAACTCTATTAGACCTAAAGAAAGAAATAGACACTAATACCATAATAGCAGGGGACCTAAAAACCCCACTATCAATAATGGACAGATCATCTAGACAAAGAATCAGTAGAGAAACACAAGATCAACACTGTAGACCAATTGGACTTGGCAAGTATCTACAGAACATTCTATCCAACAACCTCAGAATATTCATTCTTCTCATCAGCACATGGATCTTTCTCCAGGATAGATCACATGTTAGGTCACAAATCAAGTCTCAACAAATTCAAAAAATTGGAATTATCCCATGTATTTTTCAGATCACAATGGATTCAAATTAGAACTCAGTAACAAATGAAATTCTGTAAACTATACAAACACATGGAAATTAAACAGCATTCTACTTAATGACATATGGGTCCAAGAAAAAATCAAACAGGAAATAAAAAAATGTATTGAAACTAATGAAAACAATGATACATCATATCAAAACCTGTGGGATACTACAAAAGCAGTACTAAGAGGGAAATTTATCGCATTAAAGGCTTACTGCAGAAGAATGGAAAGATGGCAAGTAGTCAACTTAATACTTCACCTTAAAGAACTAGAAAAACAAGAACAATCAAAACCCAAAGTTAGCAGACATAAAGAAATCATTAAGATCAGAACAGAACTTAATGAAACTGAAACCCAAAAAACTATACAAAAGATCAATGAATCAAAATTTGGTTTTTTGAAAAGATAAATAAAACTGACAAACCATTAACACAGCTAACTAAAAAAGAAGAGAAAAGGGCCAAATAACAAAAATTAGAAATGAAAAAGGTGATATTACAACTGATACTTCAGAAATACACAAAATCATTAGTGACTACTATAAACAACTATATACCAACAAGTTTGAAAATCTGTAGGAAATTGATAGATTTCTGGACACACACAAACTACCAAAACTGAGCCAAGGAGATGTAGAAAATCTGAACAGACCAATAACAATAAAAGACATTGAAGCTGTTATCAGAAGGCTCCCAAAAAAGAAAAGCCCAGGACCAGATGGATTCACAGCAGAATTCTACCAAACATTCAAAGAGAAATTGATACCAACTCTCTACAAACTATTCCAGAAGACTGAAATAGAGGCAATTCTCCCAAACTCATTCTATGAAGCAACATCACCTTGATACCAAAACCAGATAAAGATACAAGTAAAAAAGAAAACTACAGGCCAATATCCTTGATGAATATAGATGCAAAAATCCTCACTAAAATACTAGCTAACAGAATACAGCAACACATATGAAAAATTATACACCATAATCAAGTGGGATTCATCCCAGGGATGCAAGGTTGGTTCAACAAATGGAAATCAATAAATGTGATGCACCATATCAATAAAACCAAACACAAGGACCATATGACCATCTCTATAGACGCTGAAAAAGCATTTGACAAAATTCAACACTTGTTCATGATAAAGACTCTCTACAAATTAGGTACAGATGGAAAGTATCTCAACGTAATTAAAGCCATGTATGATAAACCCACTGCCAATATCACCCTGAATGGGGAAAAGCTAAAAAGCTTTTCTCTTAAGAACAGTAACTGGACAAGGATGTCCACTCTCACCATTCCTATTCAACACAGTGTTGGAAGTATTAGCCAGAGCAATCATAGAAGAGAAGGAAATAAAGTGCATCCAGATTGGAAAAGATGAAGTCAAACTGTCCCTGTTCGCAGATGACATGATCCTATATATCAAACAGCCTAAAGTCTCTACAAAAAACATCTTGGAGTTGATAAATGATTTCAGCAAAGTTGCAGGATACAAAATCAACACACAAGTATCAGTAGCATTTCTATTCTTCAATAGTGAACATGCAGAAAGAGAAGTCAAGAAAACTACCCCATTTATAATAGCCACCAAAAAAATAAAATACTTAGGAATAGAGTTAACTAAGGATGTGAAAAATCTCTATAATGAGAACTACAAACCACTGTTGAGAGAAATTAAAGAGGACACAAGAAGATGGAAAGATATCCCATGCTCTTGGTTTGGAAGAATCAACATTGTGAAAATGTCCATACTACCCATAGTGATATACAAATTCAATGCAATCCCCATCAGAATTCCAATGACATTTTTCTCAGAAATGGAAAAAACTATCCAGATATTTATATGGAATAACAAAAGACCACACATAGTCAAAGCAATTCTGAGCAAAATATAAAGCTGGAGGCATAACACTACCTGACTTTAAACTATACTACAAAGCTTTAATAACCAAAACAGCATGGTACTGGCATAAAAACAGACTCATGGATCAATGGAATACAATAGAGAATCCAGAAACCAACCCACACACCTATAGCCATCTGATCTTTACCAAAGGCACCAAGCCTACACACTGGGGAAGAGACTGCCTCTTCAGCAAATGGTGCTGGGATAACTGGATATCCATATGCAGGAGAATGAAACTAGACCCATACCTTTCACCATATACCAAAATCAACTCAAAATGGATTAAAGAATTAAACATACACCCCGAAACAATAAAACTTCTTAAAGAAAATGTAGGAGAAACACTCCAGGAAGTGGGACTGGGCACAGACTTCATGAATATGACCCCAAAAGCATGGGCAATGAAAGGAAAAATAAACAAATGGGATTATCAAACTAAAAAGCTTCTGCACAGCAAAAGAAACAATTAACAGGGTTAAAAGACAACCAACAGAATGGGACAAAAATATTTGCAAAATATACATCTGACAAAGGATTAATATCCAGAATATACAAGGAACTGAAACAACTTTACAACAAAAAAACAAGTAACCCAATTTTAAAAATGGGCAAAGGAGCTAAATAGGCATTTCTCAAAGGGTGATACATGAATGACCAACAGACACATGAAAAAATGCTCAACATCACTCAGCATTCGGGAAATGCAAATCAAAACCACACTGAGATACCATCTCACCCCAG
Organism: Cynocephalus volans; assembly: GCF_027409185.1. NCBI lineage: Eukaryota > Metazoa > Chordata > Mammalia > Dermoptera > Cynocephalidae > Cynocephalus > Cynocephalus volans. The sequence goes on along the minus strand of NC_084460.1, from coordinate 208,685,447 downwards.
TTAGGATGGCTAATATCCAAAAGACTGTGAATGATAAATGCTGCCGAGGTTGTGGAGAAAAAGGAACTCACAAACATTGCTGATGGGACTGCAAAATGGTGCTGCCTCTATGGCAAATGGTATGGAGGTTCCTCAAACAATTGCAGGTAGATCTACCATATGACCCAGCTATCCCACTACTGGGAATATACCCAGAGAAATGGAAATCATCAAGTCGAAGGTATACCTGTTCTCCAATGTTCATTGCAGCACTATTTACAATAGCTAAGAGTTGGAACCAGCCCAAATGTCCATCTTCCGATGAGTGGATAAGGAAACTGTGGTATATCTACACAATGGAATACTACTCTGCTATAAAAGAAGAATGAAATACTGCCATTTGCAACAACATGGATGGACCTAGAGAAAATTATATTAAGTGAAACGAGTCAGGCACAGAAAGAGAAATACCACATGTTCTCACTTATTTGTGGGAGCTAAAAATAAATAAATAAATACACAATTAAAGTGGGGGAAGGGAAGAAGACACAACAATCACAATTCCTTGAAGTTGTTATGACAAGTGAATAGATATGAGGTTGTTGGGAAGGAGTGGGGAGAGGAAGCGGGGAGGGAGGTTTCGGTAACGGGCCACAATAATCAGCCACATTGTATATTGATAAAATAAAATTTAATTTAAAAAAAGATGCATTTTGAAAAGAACCTTGATAAAATAAATAAATAAAATAAAATGAAATTGACAAATTGAAGCAGACAAAAAAAAATCAAGGGCCTATAGGCTTTCGATGAATTATTTGCTTTTGGTATGTTATATGTGGAGAGATCCAGCAGTAATAAAAATGGTTGAAGAGCAATAATCCTTATATTTTAATTTATATGAATTTTTATATTTATAATTATATACAATATCAATGATTGATGTTTTAAACATATTCTTTTTATTTTATATTTATATATTTTATTATTCTATTATATGAATGTTGATTATTTAACTACAAATTTGTAAATTTGTAATTTGTACAAATTTTATTAAGTACTTTCAATGTACAACTCTATGTGATTCTATGCTTGTATAAAGGTGGATTGGCCTAGGTTGTTATGAACTCTGATTATTAGCCTGAAGAGCTTGGATCCTACTCAGTAGTTGTTAAGAAGCCATTGAAAGTATTTGAGAAGATCGATATGACAACAGCCATGTTCCAGTATGAAGAAAAAGTTAATTGGATAATAGCAATTAAAAAATTAGAAGGGTGCAAAATAATTCAAAATTCCAAACTTGGAAAATTGAAAAAATGGTATTGCTCACCGAAAAGGATTTGGCTAGACATGCTAGATGAAACCTCAGACCACGGAAAAGTCTGCACGTGTGGCCAGGATGAAAGGAGGGATGATGAGTACAGAATATTCTTTTTTCTCTCCTTTTTTCTTAAAATATAAAAGATATTTTTAAAAATAAAATGTATTGATTGTACATATTTTGGGGGTACAGAGTTATATTTCAATGTAAATATATAATGTGTGACGATCAAAACAGGGTGGTTAGCATATTCATCATAATAAAAATTTATCATTTCTTTGTGATAAGAACATATGAGCTCCTGTCTTCTATCCATTTGAGAACATACAATAAGTTATTGTTAATTATAGATGCCTAGCACTACTGTATAGAATAGCCCTGATTTGTATCCGCTTTTAACAACCACTGCCACCTAGCGGCTGGTGACCCTGTTTTTTATTGAAGGAAGAAACCCTGTAGATTCTCTATTCTGCAGACCTAAGTGGGGCTGAAGAAGCAGGATAGAAAGAACACTGGTCTGGTACACCAGAGATCTAAGTTTTTGGAGCATAGGGGTTAAAGGCAATAACCAGGAGGATAATTCTGAAGAGAAATTGGATAAATGTGTGATAGACCTTGAGGACACCAGATTCCATGAGGTTAGGAAATGAACAGTTTATGTAAAAGTCTGTGCACTTGTAACACCCTGAGCTTTTAATCAGTTTCTTAGAGTCCCACTTATAACGTGTAGGTGGTGTTTTCCAACAACTGGGTTTCATCCTGGAGGTTGATAAAGGTTTGGCTCTTTTACTGAGGATCCCTATGCTGACACAGCATGTAGACATAGTTTCTGGGGCTCTCCCATTTCTCTAGAGAGGACTCCGCCACCTTTGCCAGGGATATAGCTCCTAACTACCTCTGGAAGCAAGGCAAGGGAGCATGTCTGGGCAGCCTAAGGTTAAATATGCAGAACACAGACGAAAGAGAGGTAAAGATTAAAAACCAAAATAATAATACCACTGACAATCTCAAATGGATAACAGAAGGTGTTATATCCATAGAACAAAGGTGCTATGAAAAAGGAAATTAAAACTACAATAGCCAAGATAAATTCAGTAGAAAAGTTAGAAGATAAAATTAAGGATATATCCTTAAAAATAGAGCAAAAAGGCTAAAAAGAAAAAAATAGTGAAAGAGGGATTCAGAAGAGGTAAAAGCAGATAGATGGTGTCATGAGAAAGACTTGATGACAGAGGGCCAAGAAATGTGGGCAGAAGCTAGAAAAGGCAAGAAAATGAATTATCTCCCAGAGCCTCCAGAAAGGAGTGCAGCCTGCCAGCACCCTGCTTCTAGCTCAGTGACATGCATTTTGGACTTCTGACCTCCAGAACTGTAAGATAATAAATTTATGTTGTTTTAAGCTCCTAAATTTGTAGTAATTTGTTACAGCAGCTATACAAAGCTATAAAAGGCTATATTGCATTTATCATTTATTATCTCCCCTGGTTGTTTTATGGCATTTACTCTAGTCTTTTTTTCTTTGTCTCTAACCCCTGATCCCCAAGAGTCTATTCTTCCTACAAAATATAGTCTCTGCTCTTCTAGGACACATTGCCACCACTATTGACTGCAGTTAGACCAGTCCTAGCTCCTCACTGGCTTCTGAGTCCCTGGGTCACAAAGCATTGTTGACTGATCTCAGACTCTGGCTGTCCTAACCCACCTCCACCTTGAGCCCCTAATGACAAAAAACCAACCCCTCTCCCCCACACCCGAGCTTTCTGAGCATTACCACATGGACAAAGAAAGTCCTGTACTGTCTTCCCTCCACTGCAGGGCTCAAACGTACTTCTGCAACTGTTTTCAACACACAGATGAATCTTAGTTACCTTGGTTAAACTCTCCATGTACAGTTTCTAATAAGACAAATGCCTTCAGTTAACCATCTCTGGCTGAATCCTTGATGTCGGTCAAAAAAACTATGCTACTGGGATCCAGTTCTTGCTAGTTCACAAATAATTATTAAGTAAGGGTCCTTCATTCAGGTTGTAAAGGATTGCAAGACTGCTGAAAACTGAGATCATTAGACAGATGTTTAAAGGTGAAAAGGATAAGTGTGTTTATCAAGAAGTAAGTAATGACTGGGAGATCCAAAAAAGAGAGCTGCTGAGTGCAGAGAGACATTAGTAATGGGGGAGACACCGAGAGTGATATGAGAGATTTGGAAGAGGCTGGGAATCTGCAAGGGAGGTCAAGTTCACCTGAGTTCAGAATCTAAGTCACTTGAGAAAGTGCCTGGCTTGATGCCAGTTTGCCCCAATTACACATTTCCCTCTGACCTAAGACTGAAATCAAATTACACCCAGATCAACAAGAAAAGAGGCCTGGTGGGAATTTAATATCCACAGCCTCTGTCTGATCTGTTTCACTGAGCACAAGGAGGTGGCCTGCAAATGTAAACAAAACTTGCAACCAGGAATTTTGCATCAGGCAGGCAAACCCTCATTTTAGGAGACAACCACACTGCTGGGGATAAAGGACAGATGCCCCCGTCTCCTATGAGTTGCCAAGGTTATTTTTATTACAATGGAGATTTCTAGAGCTTTACGTGGGGCTCACCTATTGATGAAAGAGCTGCCTAACCAGTAGCAGAGCTATAATTTTTGTCTCATTCCTAAACTCAGCACTTGGCTGTTCACTAATTAATGCTGTGCCCCAAGAGCACACCATTTCCAAACTGTGGGCTACTAAATAAGACCTCTGTCAACACAGCATTGCCTGTGCATTAGTGGTGTTGTTGCTTTCTGTTACATACATCTAATTATAATTTTATTCATTTTTCATTTGATATGCCTATATTGAATTTCTAGTGTGATAAGCCACTTTATTAGATGCTGTGGAGGATGTAGCAATAAATAGGATAATGTCAATGCCTCAAGGTGCCAAAGGCTGGCAGCTAGGGTGACCTCTAGAGTAATGTAGAAAGTGGGGCCACCAGCTTGGAGTGAAGAATACAAATCCCAAATCACTTCCTTCTACTGTAAGTCTTCCATTTTTACTGTCAACAAAAGTTTTTTCTTAATAATTTTAATTGCAAAGTAGCAGATTCATGACACGTTTGGGCGATGCTGTTAGACTATTGAACACTGTGGTCAGTGGTTAATATCCTCATAGTAACCTTATGAGGAAAATGACATTGCCCTCCTATTATATGTAACCTGCATTTCCCAAGTCTTTGTGAGACTGTCACAAATGAGGTGAAATAATTATCTATAACCTATATCCTACTTACTCCTGCCTACACTCACCAATAAAGGACTTCCAGGAACACATGCATGTCTATTCAAACAAGCCATTGTTCATGCAAAATGGACTCAAGGCTGTCTGCTACTGGAGGGTCCACACTGATAGCCCATCCAGCAAAGTCTGTGTTACTGTTGGGGTTCCTGCTCTGCAAAGATGAGAAAATTAGGGCCTCGTGTGTGGGTGTATTAGTTCTTTTCTGATGCTTATAATAGAGTACCTGAAACCAGATAATTTACAAAGAAATGAAATTTATTCTTATAGTTTCAGAGGCTGCGAAGCCCAAAGTCCAGGGAACACATCTGATGAGGGCTTTTTTCTTGGTGATGGATCTCCACAGGGACACAGGGTACCACATAGTGAGAATGGGCATTTACATTCCTTATAAAGCCATCATAACCACGCCCATGACCACCCATTAAACCAGCAGTGGATTAATCCATTCACAAGGGCACATTCCTCACTATCTAATCACCTCTTAAAGGCCCCACCTTTTGAATACCATAATAGGATTTCCCAGTCTCTTAACACTGTTAACAATGAAGATTAAGTTTCCAATACATGAATTTTGGGGGAGACATTTAACCCATAGCAGTGGGCGAGTTGCCCAAGAGCACACAGTTATGAAAAACTGACCCAGAGCATCATTGTGCCCTCAGACTCCAAGTGCAATATCTTCCCTCTGTTTAAGTCAATCCACCTGTTGTATATATACAAAATTCTCACAATTGTCTTATTTATGCACATAACTACTTACTTTCACAACCACACAGATTTGTTTCTGTTGGCAGATAAGCTGAAATTGCAGCAACTGGGTGGCAGGTTAGGAGAGAAGGTCAGGGGAGAAGAGCTGGCATCTGAAAGAGGCCTCCTGAGACCAGAAGGCAGTAGCTCCTAAGAACAGGGACTCAGCGTACAGGTGTGTTTGAGGGGTGGGGGAGACAATGCCAAGCGCAGGCCTCAACATTCCACTGGGCTGAGCATAGTTTAGATGACATGTACTGAACGCTAGTAACCAGACCACAAACATCATTAGCTAAGCACAAATCCAAAAGGATACTAATCAATTGCCACACTATGCCAAACACATACACCATCGTTAGGTGTTGTTCATGCATCTGTGCAATCTTCTCAACAGACCCGTGAGGTCCTTTGGGACAGAGAATGCCTCTTGTTTCTCATGCTCCCTCACTGCCTTTGGAGTAAGACATGATTAATAGATTTCGTTATCTCTAATTTCAAAGTGAATCGAAATTAAGCAAATATTAACCAAATAAATTTTCCTCAAATATGGCCAGTGCCCTCACTTAAGATTCAACTCCCATGAACCCGATTACAATGAGCAACTCTGTAGTCATTTATTTCTGCTCTCCCTTTTGAACATCGTGGATGCATTACTTTTCTTTTTTTGCAGGATCAAGGAAGCCAAACCCTCAGCCTCTTAGAGAAAGTGCTTATCTATTACAGCTACAATAACTCTTCCTGGAGGACCATGACCTCAGAGAGGTGAGCACTTTACTTTTTCTGAGGCAGTGAATATTTCACCTCCCTTACTTTGGACAGGTGTTGAACCATATATTATTCCTGCTGGCTGCCCCCATCTGTTCACTCTAAGCTCTTTCTTCTGCTCTCATCTTCATGTGAGAGCTTCAAATTGCACAGGAATTCTAACTGCACCATTCCTTTTACTCTTGACATTTCTATGAGCTCCAAGTACCCAAGGAGAATTCTGTTTCTCAGTGTTTACCTACTGAATTGGTGTAGACAGGAGGGCACATACCATGCACCATTTGCAGGAAGCATTTCTTATGAACAGTAATTTTAAAGCAATGCACCTCCTCGAGCTCTTAAATATGTCATCCCAGGAGCTGCTGCTCCCCTTTGCCCGTCTCCTTCATCATCCATGTGTCAGACACCCCTCGGGCCTGCTGGGCATCTGCCATTTACCAGCAGGCTCTTCTCTGCCCCAGCCCCCTGGTAAAGTCCTCTGAGGAATGAATTACTGGAAACACAAGTGCCCATGGAGAATACAATCTAAAATGTTTAGTTCTGGCTTGGCAAAAATAGATCGTGAATTAACTGAATGTTTGCTCACTGAAAGCTCTGTTCATAGCCTAAAAATAAAAATTAAAAATAATTCCTCTGCTCCTGTGGTTACTGAAGTGCTCTACATAGCTTAAGATGGTGCTTTTATTTTATGTGATCAATCAGAAGTTTGAGAGGTAACTATGGATCAGAAATTTTATATAATTCTGGTGATGTTTGGATGAATACAGCATCTGCAAGGCTAGGCCACAGACTTATTATAGGAGACAAACCCAGAATGAGATAATTAGAGCAGATGTGGATAGTACAACAGTAATGCTGTCTGCCAATAAGAGTGCGGAGGAGGGTCACGTGGTACAGTCTAAAGGAGTTTCCCAGGGAAACCTAGGAATTCTCTGGAAAGAAGTAGCACCTAAATTGAGGCTTAAAGGTTGAACAGCTACTATCTCTTTGAAAAGGAAGAGATTGGTATAAACGAGGAAAAAAATTCTCAAGTCTCTTGTCTTTTAGCTTGTATATATTATTAGCAAACCCTGAGAAATCTGTAACTACTGCTTCTTCAGAATTCATTACACCTGGTGAATTCCATGGGCCTCTGCACCCATATAATTTCTATGCATTTGCTTAATTAAGACACTGTGATAGACTGGGAAGACATTTCCTGGCAATTTATGATCAGCTGGAGGAGCTTAAGTCTTAAAGCTAAGCTGTGAAAATATGCAAGTATGTTTACATAAAAAGTAGCTGAATTATTACCTTTTCGTGTCTTGATAAGCCAAAAGTTGAAAAGGCACATTGCTGTGGTTGACAAGTTGCATTTACAGCTTGGATTTTTTTCCTAATCACTAAAAGCCATCCACAAATAAACAAAGAGAAGTGCACACTCTGAGGCTGATACTTTCCCTTTCCCACTGGGTATTTGGAATCCAATTTAATTCGAAGCACTTTCCTAAGAATCACTGCTGGTTAGCACTGGGATAGGTTACCTAGAGAGCTCTTTATGCAACCATCATAAATGTATTTAATCAAGATAGGTTTAGCGGAGTTCTGCCTACAGATGATGGGATGGGTGGAATGAGCCCAGTAATAGTCTTATAAAATGTTTTGAATTTGTCGATTCTAAGTGTAATGCTTGGATTTTTTCACAGAAATTAGCATATGGTAGTGTTATTTACATGCACTAAGTTCATAGAAGATTCCAAGTTCTGCACCAAGTGTTTCACATATGTGACAAAGATAAGGTTTTGGAGATACTTTCTCACTTAAGTTCTCTTATGGATAAACTGATTTCTTTCCTTGCACTCTGCTACGGACTGAATGTTTGTGTTCCCCCAAAGTTCATATGTTGAAATCCTAATTCCCAAGGTGATGATATTAGGAAGTGGGACCTTTGGGAGGTGATGAGGTAATGAGGATAGAACCCTCATGAATGGGATGGGTGCCCTTATTAAAGAGACCCCAGAAAGACCCCTCATCTCTTCCATTATATGAGGACACAGGGATGAGAACATCTATAAAACAGGAAACAAACCCTCATCAGAGACCAAATCTGTAAGTGCCTTGATCTTCGACTTCCAAGCCTGCGAAACTGTGAGCAATAAGTTTCTGTCATCTATAAGCCAACCAGTCTACGGTATTTTGTTATAGTAGGCTGAATGGACTAAGAAACACCCAATTCAATCATCTGAGCTGAACCATGAGACTGGAGTCTTAAAGGAAGTTAGGAATGAGGAGCAAATGATATAGGACTAGTTCCATTGAGACAGGAAGGGAAAATAAGAGAAAACTTACCCCTTCCTACCCTGAGGGATAATAGAAGAAAAAAAAAATGGGAAACTGTCTCATTCCCACTGCCTCACCTAAGAATCATACATCAAATGCAGAAGTCTTTTAGGAACAAGAAATAGGTACAGGGCAGCATACAAATATCAGAGGAGTAGCTTCCTTTCCAGAACAGTCTGTGGGGAAGGAGGCTGCAGGCCCCTGGAACAACCCATACCTTCAGCAGGAACCCAGTTCCAACGTGGCTGGAGTGATTCTATGGGGAGACAGCAGGGCGGGCTCAGATGTGTGAATCCAAGATGCAGCTCCTGGCTCCTGCTGTCTGCACTTGGTAAGACAGGGATCCAAAGGTTCCCATATGCCCCATAGGGGATGGGGAAGTGTTGAGAAAGGAATGGGGCAACCTGTCAGAGGCTTGGAGTCAGAGCGAACAGGATAAACAGCAGGCAGGTTTGAACACACACAAGTGCCTGGACCCATGGACTGCAGAGATGGGTGCAAAACCTTCACTCCAAAACAGGCAGAGCTCATCACATCTCAGCAACCCTCAGCACAGGGAGAGGTAGCCCGGCCTGTCCACAGCTGGGAATAGAGGGCACAGGGGACTCTGCCTGATCTGAGCCCTCTCTCCTCTCTACCACAAGGACAGAATAACCCCTCTCATATGCCTTGGTGACATTCTAAGGAAGTCCAGGCGAAGGGGAGGGAATCTGAAAGTCTAAAGAGCATCTAAAACAAATTATACTACCTAAATGACTTGTCAATTACTGGATCAGACCACAATCACGTAATTGCCTCCACTATCAATGGGGGTGCAAGTTTATGAAGGTTAGACCAGGTATAGAACACTAAAAAATGATATGTTTTTCCCATCCTGGCTGCACATGTGTTGTCTCATTGAATTCCCAGAACAACCCCGCAAGGTCAATACTGTAATTTTTCAGGTAATGAAACAGACCCAAAAAGGTCATGTAATTTACCAATAGTTTCACAGCTGGACATGTAATGTAGATTAGAATATAGATCAGTCTGAATCCAAAAGGTGTGGTCTTCCCATGAGGAGTTGTGAGTTCCTCTTTGTCTGAATGGAGAAACATAGGATGCTTTGTATTTGAAGAAAGCTAAATATAACAGATGGTAGGAATGCACTGTGCCTTTTGTCTTCAGCAACTCTTATAGGGACCTGTGGGGAGATAAAAAGAAAGAAGAGTAGCCTTTTAATAGGTTTAAAGGTCAATGCGGCATAACCGGGGGATGGCTGTAGGCTGTGCCTCCAGAAGTGACATGGTTAAAGACGGAGTGTTACATCTTTGGAGCTGTAGGTTGGGAAAATGAAGAAACACAAAAATAGTGATTGCTCAAGAGGTAGCAAGTGGTACGTGGTGTTGATTTAATTAGGAAAGGAGAGAGCAGAACTGAATGATTTAATGCAACAAATGTTTATGAAGCTCCTGCTGTATACATGGCACAGTGTGAGAATAAGATGACACATAGACCATGACAGGATACAATAAAATATAGTATAAGAGGGTGCGCTAGTACTGATCTTTTTTTCCTTTTAAAAGCGGCTTCTTTCTTGCTCTAATCTTTTTAAAACTAAAGGCAAAATCTGCACCTGTGTGGAGGAGATACGGTGCGGAGCTTTCCGGAAGGACGGAGCCACTAATAAATTTGCAGCCCCTTTTCACCTTGTCACCATCCTGCTCTCTGCACTGCGGTATCTGCTGCCTCCATCGCATATTATGCTTCTCTTATTTTCTTTTTACTCTTATCCTGTTCAGCTTTGTTTGTCGACTCTTATGCAACCTACGCAAGTGGAATTCTCCTTGGACTCTTCCGGCTCAAACATAAATTGAAAAACAGCAACTTTGGCAATGGCCTGTTCGACACATTTCAGTGCACTCATATCTCAACCAACTGCGTCTAAGAGGCCAACTTGTTTTCACTGACAACCTAAAGACAAAGGCAAAGGGTTATGAGGAAGACTTACTTTGAAAGTGTAGTGAAGGGGCTGTATGGGAAAAAACAAATGACAATGGAATTTTACTGTTTTCAGGAGGCAAAACATTAGAATTTTTAGACTTTTAAACCCAGATTGCTGGAAAAATAACTGGGCTTTCATTTGTGCTCTTTAGAAAAGAGCAAAATCATGCTGAGTTTAATACTCCTCAGGGAATTACCTGGGGGTGGAAGTGTGCTCTTAGGAATTTCTCACAAAAGACTCAGTGGCATATTCTGCCCACCCAGCCTGAGCTAGCTCAGCCTGCTTCCTTGGCTGGGAGACACCAAAATTATCATGTGATTTCAGTGGCACTGGGAGGTCCCCTACATACCTGACCCAACCAATAGCGTATGCTGAGAGCGGCACCAAAGAAGGTCCCAGTGACATGGGAAAGGGTGGGCTTTCTTCCTGGAGAGAGAAATCTGTCTAAACAATGACAGAATTCACATGAGTTTTCCTGGAAAGACAGTGGAGGGCATGAAAAAAAGATGCTATGCTTTGCCATTGCCTTATTCTAGGGCCATATCCTGGCTCTCTTGTTGTCCATTCCCACCGTGGCAGAAAACATGGAGCACACACAGGGACTTTTCTTCTCTTGTATATGCACAGATACTGTACACAAATCTGGTGACTCTGAATGCGAGGGTCTCAGACTCTCACATACTCACCGCTCACTGCACTTCCTTTCTCACGCTGGTATGCGTTGGCTCTTCCCTCTAGCCCTGAAGCACAGGCTGGTGTGGCCTTATACTCCTCTCCCTGTATGAATACATTGCCCATGCACTTCCTGAGTTACACAGCCCCAAAGGCAAAGGCAAGTGGAAAATTTTGAAGAAAGGAGCCTGAAAGTAGCATGGTAGATTACACTCTGGAAGAGCTAAAGAAAAGTGCACTTTTTTCCCCCTCCGTGTCTAAGAGGACCAAGAGCTGCGAGGGAGATTGAGTTTGGGTAGCTATTCACAAAACTATTACTTGTCCCCCTGCGGGCATGTGGTTGACAACATTTCCCTATATCCCTTGCACTTATGTGGCATGCTACTGCATCTGGCCAGTGGGATGCGGGCAGATGTGACTACAGCCCTTGGTCCCCTACTCTCCTCTGAACAATCCTCTTTCTCTTCCTCTGTTGCTGCTGGATGTTGACACTCAAGGAGACCCCAGAAGCTCCACGCTGGAGCTGGTGAACCCTCGTCCAGCCTGGACCTCTGAAAGACTTTGTTATGGACTGCATTGTGTGCTTATAAGAGGAGGAAGAGAGACCAGAGTGCTCTCATTCTCTCCCCCCCAACTCCTTTGAGAGTACAGAGGGAAGACCACATGAGGACACAGTGAAAATGCAGCAGAGAGAGAGGTGTCACCAGAAACCAACCCTGACGGCACCTTTATCTTGGACTTCCAGCCTCCAGAACTGTGAGAAAACAAATCTCTGTTGTTTAAGCCACACAGTGTGTGGTATTTCGTTATGGCAGCCTGGGCAGACTAATGCAACCATAGATCCCACTCTCATCCCCACTCCTGCTGCAGATTGGATTTTACCTGATGAAAAATAAACCTTTTTTTTTTGTTAAGCCAGCGAGGTCTCAGGCTTTATCTCTTACAATAGCTAATGTTTACATTTCTAATACAAAGACCAAGCAGAGCTAATCAAGTGTGTGACAGCCCTTTTCACAAAGTGTACAGGCTGGTTTTTTTTTATATGCAAAGTTTACCTTAATCATTAATAATCGTCACCAGATCATTTAAAAAATAAATAAAAGCTAAAACTTCTTTAACAACTGTTAATAAAAAATAAAAGTGCTTATTTAAGCCGGTTAACTTTTCAAGCATTTCATGAATATTAGCTCATTTCATCCTTATAGAAATCTACAAGGTAAACTTATTATTATTCCTGATTTACAGATGAAGACACTGAAGCACAGAGAGGTTGCGTTGTCAACCCCAAGGTTACACAGCTGGGAAGTGATAGTCAGCGTTTGAACAGACATTCCGACTCCACCGTCTATGCTCTCAACCACTACCCATACTAACTTACCTTTGTTGTCCATGTTTTGATTTTTCTTTAACCTATAATAGGACTTTGCTTTTACACTGTCTAGGGATGAGGTATGAATATTACTAATAGCGGGACAATGTTAATTGAAAGACACATATTTTACTTTATTCTAACACCAGAAATAATCAGCCCTATTTTGACCGTGATTCTCAGCCATTTATCTCTCAAACTGTTCTCTATAGACCGTGGGATGAAAGGACATAGGCTTCGAGTCTGAGAGTCCCCTCTCCCCTCTCCTCACGGGAAGGCTTCATACACTAGTCAAGTTTGAGGAACTCTGCTTAGATGGGACTGCCTTGAAAGGCAGAAGCTTACATTTTATGCCTACTGTTATCCTTTATACTTTGCACATCACAGGTCATAAAAAATAACCTGGTAGAGATGGTCATTTTGGATTTTGAATCCCAGATTGATAAAACTTTGATTAATATATTTCTCTTTCTACATAACCCAAGGCTCTAAACCCCGCTTTTTTTCTACCTAATGTTTATGTGGCTTGTTTTATGCTCTTTTTACTTTTCAATGAAATCGATCTTTTGTAATAACATTTTGTGTTCAGTAATGTGCCTGTGCTTGGTTTTCAGCTTTGTTATTTAATTTTATTATCTTACTAAGGGACGGTCAGGAGCATCTGCATTAATTAGATGATAGTGGTCTAGTAGAAAATCACAGGCCTCAGAGTCAGACAAATCTGGATTTAAATCCTAGCTCTAACAAAGTCCATGACCTTGAACAGGTCAGTTATGCTCACTGGGATCAGTTTCCAAATCTCTAAAATGGGTGTGATAAACTCTACCTCACCACATCGTGGAAAGGACAGTTAAATTATTTGAGAACATGTTATTGTGGTGTCTAAAACTTACAAGGTGTACAGCAAGTCCGTATGATGATGATGATAGTTTTTAAATTATCTATTAAAGGTCCCAGAAGTTTTATTTTAACTTGTAGATTTGTATTCAGCAGAGAGGCAAATAATTTAGTGGATAGTATAATCCCAAATGTTATTATGTGTTGCTGTGTAAGATAATAACACTTAACATTTATATATAATTCAAATGTCTTATCCTAACATTTCTTTATTAAGTTGTCTATAAATACCTAGCTCTTCAAATATTCTTTGAATTGGTCTTAACATCTAACTGGTTCCCTCATTAATTAATGAGTTGAAAAAAATCCTTGCCATGTATTCATCTTATATTTGCATGAGTCTTAATTTTATCTTTTTGAAATTATACTTTAACAAAAGGAATAGAAGTCAGTCAAAATGTTAGTGCTTACCATAAGAATGATTATATCAGTCAGAGTTTTGACAAGAAAAATTTGTTGCTCTAAAAATCCAAATAAGATAGTTTAATACAGTAGACAAGAAGCTCACACAACCACTGGAAGACTGGAAAGCTGAGGCCAAGTAAGCCCCGGTGGAAAACCTCAGTTGGCTCCCAACCGAGTGCTCTTTGTCAATTGTCCATGACCCCTAAACTTCTAGAAATTTATTTTACACTATCACAGTCAGCAACAATGGAGGGAGGGGTTTTCCAGTGAAGCTTCTCAGAACCTCGTGTCTGTCCACATTTCTGCCTATAGCCACCTCTAGAAAATGATGGCCTGTCATTCTTTTCAGCCTTCCAGATCTCAGGCAAGAGACCCCTTCTTGGTAAGCCAACCTGTTACCATATGACAAAGTGCATTCTGCAAATGCAGCTCCCAGCTTCTCTGAAAGGCAGAGGAAATCTTAGAAAGAAGTGGTGGTGATCCCACATTGGCAATAAACCACCCAGGACTGAAGCTCAGCTTAGTACCTGTCTCCATAGGGCACTCACTCACTCAAGGAAGGTTGTATTTACTCAATAAGCCAAATAACAGACTGAAGGATCACTTGGTTCACATAGAATCAGACAAAAAGGGGGTTAAATCATCTTTAAATAGACTTGATCAGGCTGAGAAGTCCCAAAGAGGTATTATTTTTCAATATGATATTACAGCATGGACTAGCAGAAAGAGCACCTTTTAACCAACTAGCTGGGTGAGACTTTAGTCCAGTGACTTCACCTCTCTGGGCTTCAGGTTTCTCTTCCATAAAATAAGGAAAATAATATCTGTCATACCTCAGAGAATCAGCACAAGGTTAACATGTGTGGAAATACTTTAAAGTGTACAAACACTACATCAATATTAAGGTTCCCATGTCAACATAAAGGCCTAATGTTTACTCAGCTTAGTCTGAAGAAATCTTCAGCACAAGGCTGGACAGATAAAAATAAAGAAACAAGGAGTGGTGCTGGCATACTCTCAGAGTTCATACACATGTGTGATGTTCTTCAGATGTGGTCTGTACAAGTTGGAGCTATCGGTTCAATATTTATAAAGAAAAGTTATGTTTGGAATGTAGACAAAGAACTTTTTGTTTAAAATGCTATGATTCACAACAGGTGTTTGGAGTAGTGGAGAAAGAATCAGAATTAGGAGGATCAGAGGGTAATATATGTATTTGAAAATAAACATAATATTTGGCCACAGAAAAACAAAAGCTCAACCTATTCAGGTTCCAGAAATACACAGAAAATAAATGATCTTCTATCAGTGGTTTTAAAGGGAGACAGGAGGGAATTGCCTACCTGAAAATCCATGCAGCTTCACAGAACTTTTGAAAAAGGGACCATGGGTTAAAACCACTTGAAAAACTAGAGCTTAAGATTAATTAATTAATGAAAGTCACATAACCCACCTGAGCCTCAGTTTACTTATCTGTAAAATGAGGATATACTGAAATAGTCTATGTTTAAGATATGTGTATGTGTGAAGAGCAATGTGAATTTATATTTACAAAGGTCAAGGTTTCTTTAGTTGTTGTATAACAGTAATAAAACAAATGAAGCAAAACATTTTACTTTCATGACAACCAGGTCATCCCATCAGGTAATGCTGGTCTTAGAGCAATAGCATCTCTAGTTTCCAAAGCCTAGATCTCATGTCTCAAAAATAACAGTGCTTAGCCAGAAACATGGTGTGTATTCACCTTGTAATAAAGAAGATGAAGATGAAGGAGGAAGATGAGGAGGGGAATCTGCTTGCAAGATTAACTAGAGTTAACAGCCATTTCCCCTGTAAGACCACATTTTCTGAACATTAATTTTATCTCCTAGAGCAGTAAGACCCCACCCATGTACCTAGTGCACCCAACCAAAAGTCTCCACCACCACAGTGGAATTAGATCATCAAATCATCTGCAATAGACTGATGTCCCCCCAAAATTTATATGTTGAAACACTGACACCCAATATGATGACATTAGAAGGTGGGACCTTTGGTAGGTGATTAGATCATGCCCTCACGAATGGGATTAGTGCTCTTATAAAAGATATGCCAGATAGATTCCTTATTCCTTCCACCGTGTGAGGACACAGTGAGAAGACAGCCATCATCTGTGAACCAGGAATTGAGTCCTCATCAGACACCAAATTTGATGGCCCCTTAATCTTGGGCTTTGAAGCCTTTAGAACTGTGAGAAATAAATTTCTGTTGTTTATAAGCTACCTAGTCTATGGCATTTTTGTTATCACAGCCTGAATGCACTAAGATACCATCCCTAAGTAGGGTAGTCATTCTGAAGCCATTATAACCCAACAAGAACAAAGAAAAGACTTAATCAGAGAAAACTCCTGAGATATAATAAAGCAGGTGAATTCAGTAGTGGGAAATGACCCTGTGAGGGTATCTTTGCCCTCCAAAGCATGTCAGAAAAATTCAGATCATTATTTTCTGGGTGGAACCGGTTTGGGAGTATGCATAGTACTTTACTGGCTCTCCTTTCCCTTCCTGGGGGAATAATACTTCCCAGCACACAACTCAACTCAAAGCTGCGATGTATCCTGGAATTTCATGTAACACTTAGAAAGGACTTAAAAGTCTGAGGGGAAAATATAAGGTATTGGTGATATTAGGGGAGAGTGATGGGGAATTTTGTGGGTAGGAAGTATATTTATGTAGAGAAAAATCATGCAATGGCACTTTCTGAACAGCAAAGAAGAAATAATTTTGTTGTTGTTGTACCTAAGAATAAAATACTGATTCCATTTCCAAATAAAAGATCTTCTGTTAATTTAGGACTTTTCTTACAATGGAAGGGCTTAAATTGTGATTAAAATAGTAGGCAGAGTGTACACCTATGTTCATAGCAGCGTCATTCACAGTAGTCAAGAGATGAAAGTAACCCAATTACCCATTCATGGATAAATGGGTAAAGAAAATGTGGGGTGTGTGTGTGTGTGTGTGTGTGTGTGTGTCTGTGTCTGTGTGTGTGTGTATAGTGGAATATTATTCTGCCTTAAAAAGGAATGAAGTTCTGATGCACGCTACAACAATGGATGAACCTTGAAGATATTTTTCTAAGTGAGGTAAGCCGGTCATAAAAAGATAAACACTGTATTATCCCAGTAATATGAGGTATATAAAGTAGTCAAATTCATACAATCAGAAAGTAGAATGGTGATTATCAGGGACTGGGAAGAGGGGGCAATGAGAAGTTGTTTAACAGGGATAGAGTTCCAGTTTAGCCAGATAGGAAAGCTCTGGAGATTGATTGCACAATAATGTGAATATACTTAATACTACTGAACTGTGAACTTAAAAATGGCTAAGATAGTAAACTTTTTGTTATGCTTATTTTATAATTTTCAAATCAGTAAAAACAAATAGTAGGTAAAAATTTACTTCTAATTGTGGCTTCCCAACACCAATTTCGAGGGGCTTTATTGTGGAATTTTAGCTGGTTTACTTTGTCAAATTTTATTGCATTATGGGTTTGTTTTCCCAATGGAAAATAACTAAACTGACTGAGCTTGGATGCTTGGAGAAACTTAAGTTGCTTCCAGGAGATACCCTACAAAGTTATGTCCCAAGGGCCTTGACTTTGACAAGATTTATAAAAGCTGTGCTGCCTTTTCTTCCTTCCCAGTACATCTTATCTTCCAGGACCAACCTACCCCTCAAAAGAGTAGAAAACATAGGGAAATTACTTCCAATCACCCTACTAGACTATCTAAATGAAGTAAGAGAATTATTAAATTTTTGCCAACCAATACACTATTTGAGTTTAGATTATAAAGCAGTGTTTACTCTCACAGTGCCTGGCAAAAATTAGGCACACAGTAATTTTGTGTTCAATGTACAGATGGTTTTTGCCCTTCTGAAGCTCAAGAAGGGGAGCAGTAAAGCAAACAAGCTTAAGCACATTTTGAGAAAAGCAATATGGTGCACAGCCTGGGGCTAGGCAGGGCTGGGTTCAGGACCTTCTTCTGCCATTTACTACCTGTGTGACCTTAGGCGATTCACATAACTTCCCTGATCTTCATTTTTTTGCCTGTGTGAAATAATTAAATTAATAAACAATGTCTGTAAAATGGAATGTAAGGGTCAAAGTGATAATCCTGCATGTCTTCTACTCGTGGTCTAAGCATTTATCCCAGTTGACCCTTCCTTCAGCTGCAGTTAATGTTGCTGATGGTTTTATGCGTGGGGTTCCCAGAAAGCAATCTAGAGACAGAAATCCTCAAAAATACCTCTCTGGAAAGGTGAATCCAAAACTGACCTTCCGAAGGGAGGTTGCAGAATGTTTCTCTCTCAGCCTGCAGTTTGATAGAGGGACAAGGTATCAAGATGAAATTCTGCAGACCTGAGTATTTTTAATGGATTTTATTATTTTATTGAAGACCTAAAAGTGACTGATTATAAATATATTCAGAAATTGTTTCAATATTTTAACTATATAAAAATTTTAACTATATAAAATCTGCATTTAAAATAGACAAAGGGTTATCTTTGGTCTACAGCCAAATAGTTTCACTGATAAGGTAGTTTTTAGAGAAATATCATAGAATAAGAGGCCCTGACTCAACAACGGTAATTGCGGTTGGAAAGTGGTATTTGCTCTTGTGGGAAATGCTGATTTCCCCCTTACAGAGTTTATATCCAATGTGGTGTTAACAAATAGGTTCATTGAGTAGGAAGTTAGTTTTCATTAAACTATTGAGTAGAAAGTTAGGTTCCATAAAGAAATAGTTCTATTTCTAGTTCATTGAACTATTTGCAATATGCTCAATACAAAACCCTGCTTCTGTCTTCAAATGGCTTTATTCTCTGTGTCTGTGTGTCCTTCCCTCTTCTTACAAAGAGACCAGTCATTGGATTTTTTTTTTTTTTTTTTTTTTTTTTGGCAGCTGGCCAGTATGGGCATCCAAACCCGTGTCCCTGGTATTACAAGGCCATGCTCTAACCAGCTGAACTAACTGGCCAGTAGTCATTGGATTTTTGATGCACCCTAATCCAAGGTAGTTTCATCTCAAGATCCTTTTTATATCCCAAATACATCTGCAAAGACTGTATTTTCAGATATGATCACATTCTGATGTTCCAGGTTGCTGTGGTCTGAATGTTCGTATCCCCTGCAAATTCATATATTGAAAACCTAATCTCCAATGTGATAGTGTTAAGAGATGGAGACTTTGGGGAGGTGATTAAGTCATGAATGGGATTAGTGCCCTTATAAAAGAGATTTTTAGTGCCTTGAGGCTCGAGGGAGCTCAGTCATCGCTTTTGCCATGTGAAGACACAGCAAGAAGGCACCACCAATGAGACAGAGAGAGGCCCTCACCTAATACCAAATTTGGTGGTGTCTCGGTCTTAGGCTTCCCAGCCTCAACAACTGTGAGAAATCAATTTCTATTGTTTTCAAATTACCCAAATATGATATTTTTGTTATAGCATCCCAAATGGATATAGATGCACTTAAATTGGGGGGAAAGTGTTCAAGCCACTAACAACGTCTTTCCTTTTTCATTAATTTCTATTTGATTAATGATGCCTATGGTTTATTTAGTGACAAGAACATCAGTGGTCAATAGCTGAGATTTTAATTAGAAAAGGAAATACAGCATCAGCAGCCAGCAGAAAGCGTGGGCCAATGGAAATCTTACCTCATTCCTCAGGCTGGAGGAAAAAAATCGAGACATGAAGATATGAAACGTTTTGTGCGTCTAAGTTTTCCTGTAGCTTCTATGTATTTCAATCTTTCACCTTCAGCTTTCTTCATATCTCCTTTTTAAATTTTAGTACAAATGAATGTTTTATGTCCTTCAACTTACCGTTATTTTTTACACCAATTGTTGGTTTTGTGTACATGTGGTGTCAGTTGGTTTTAGTGTTCTGGAGTATGTATGTAGGATGTGTGTGATTGTGTGTGTATATGTGCATGACCTAAATAAGTCTTTTTCCTAAGAAGGAAAAATATCAGCATTTAAAAATCAGGTTAATAGAACTCACTTTTATTAATGTGTCTAGGCACTGAGCGAAGCAATAAGAACAGTGGTGAGTAAAGGCCATCCCTGCTCTCATAGACCACAAGGGAGCTGCAACCTTCCAGCAAAACAAACAAACAAACACAAACCACGGAGCATGTTTCACTCTGCAAAGGCCCGTCTTCACTGGTTGGGAAGGCTCTGGGAGTAACAGCAACTTTGTAGAAGAAACTGCAAGGAGACCATTGCTATTGTGTCTCTGCATCACCATGACTGCCAGTGCCATGGAGACAAGGGTCCCTTCTCACAACACAAAGGGCCTTTGTCCATCCTTCTGTGCTCTAAGCTTTCGTCAAAATAACCCTTTGTGAATCTGCACTTCTGGAGAAAAGTACACCCAGGTGGGGCATGTATATGCATAGGAAACAAAATTTCTATAACTTCCTAAATATTCTTTCTGTTTTTGTTACCTCATCATTAAATAAAATTTCTGTCTCCTTTGGCCCCTCAAGATCAGTGCTTCACCTGCATGTAAATGCCTCTTGCATTTATTCTTCCCACAAACACCCTGCTTATCCCCCTGCATATTGGACCTTCTAAGATTGCACATACGTAGTGGCTGCAGAACAGAAAGCTACTGTCCCTCTCAGCAGGATGTGGCTCATCCAATCTCCCTTCCTGCTTTGCTAAGTTGGATTTCAACATTTTGTCAAGTCTCAGATGAATCAGTAGGTTTGTCTTTCCTGCTTATAGCTTTAATTGCACTTTACCCCTGCTATTATTTTCCATTTAACTTCTCAGTTAGGCTTGCTAATCCCATAATGTATTTTGGGACAACACTGGTATGGAGATATCATAGCAGTGAAGTGGGAAAGGAATGAACTTCAGCATTCTGGGTCAGGGTAGCTTGACTACCTTGAAGCATTTGCTTTTTTATTTCATCATTGCGCTTTTATTTTTCTCTCTATTCTGCGGTAACTAATCATCTGCTTTTGTGCTTTTCAGGCGCTACACTTTTTTGGTCCCTGGGAGCACTGGACAACAATCTGTTAACACTTATATTGTTAACAATCTGTGTACATAAATATGGTGCCAGAGCAAGTTTGATGGTAAGAAATTAAAACCCTTTATCCCACTTAAAAAAAATCTGTTTACAGTCAAGGTTGGTGACTACTGAGGGCACCTCCAGTGATGCCCATACCCATTGCCAGCCTTCTTCGGAGGATTACAGTTCATTGAGACCAAGTTTCCCCAGGACCCCTATTTTCCTCCACACAAAACTATATACACTATTTCTAAAAACTTTGGACTAGCAATTGTATTCTCTCAGGCGTTGACCAGCAATTCACTCTAACAAAGGTGCAAGGAGCTGGAGAGAAAGAAAATTATGTCACCTTTTGGATGGACTTAAGAAGGGCCAATTTCCTCACAGACTGTTAGAAGTTGAGTACGTATGCAGTCAAAAAGCGAACTGCAATCAACCATCAAGTTGTGGATGAGTGGAATGGGATTCTCCATCTTATTTTGTTCTTTTCTTTAACATAAGAGCCAATTTAACTGCAGGGGCTGAAAGCCCTGTCTGTCAGGCACCTCATACTTGGCAGAGTATAAACAGACAAGGTAAATGACAATGGGATGTGCTCTCTTGAGTTGACATATTTGTTAAAAGAAGAAATTGTCCTTTCAGTATCCAGATTCCGAAGACAGACAAACCAATGTTTTAGTTCCAGTCCCAGCCCCTTCTAGTTGTGTGATAATCAGCAAGTTTCTGAAAATGTTGGAGCTTTGGCTTTGTCAGCTATAAAGTGGGAATAATCATATAACCTGTAATTATTACCAGGCCCAGTTGGGGACAGTTGGCATGCTAAAAAGGAATAACTGGAGGGAGTTTAATGAAGAGGTCATTTAGGGTGTGGCCAGAGTGAAGGGAACCTACCAGGAGTGGTGAGGCACCCAGGGACTAGTGGTGGTGAAGGCCATTATGGCTATCAGACCTATAGGGGCAGGGGAGGTGGAGCCCTTTCCAGAACACTGGACAACTTGTAGACAGAAGTGACTGCCCAACAAGAGCCACTCCATTGAGGAATGCTGCCAAGCCACTGCCCGGCAGGATGGGGGTGAACGAACACCCCTACAGCTCTTTCCTCTGGCCTTCCAATCCCCTGACAATGTTCTCTATTGGCTGCCGTAAAATGTACCCACAACCGCGAGAAAGAAATGTGACTATCCCATGAGCCCCACTCTATTTTCTCTTCTTTTATGCTTTTACTCTGGTGATTGTCCATTTTGCACCAAAAAAAAGCACCTCATTTTATCAACAGTTATAAAGCTAGCAAGAAATAAAGGAATAAAGGATTATAAAATATTACATTCTATAAAGAGATACTGCTCCAAATGCATTCACAAAGAACAATGTTCATAAATGCTGGTTTGTCAATTATGATGGTAAAATACATGTGGTATGATGGATGCTATTGGAGAGGCTTTGGCAAATTTATTAAAATTTCTTTTTATAAAAATAGATAGAAAATAAATGTCTGCTGTAAGCAGTCACATGAAAATAGATAAATACAAAAGCAAGCACACGAGTATTCAGCAGAGAATTTTGAGCCTGAACAATCAAGTTTCAGGCAAATCTTGTGTGGTTCATAATTTTAGCCCTTTATTATGCAAAGCTGCCAATTCAATTTTACAATGCAAAGAAATGTTTGGCATGATTATCAAGTTATATTTACTGTTCTGCGGATCTACTGAAAGATGCACTATCTTGAAAGAGTCTGTTCAAATTACCTCTGAACACGCTTTTAGATCCTCATTGGTAAGCAAAAGTTGACAGAGTAAAATGTATTATTTCTTAACTAGCATCAGCATGCGAGACTTTAGAAAACTGGTGGAGCAAATGATGATTCAGTTGCAGAGCCAGACAAATAATTTCCAAATCAACAAATTCAAACAGAGAAAAAAGTTGCTGATCGTAGATGAATTGCCACACGTCGCCACTTCCTTTCATTTGTGCCTTGGTAGAAAAAATCGTTTATAGAATTGTTCTCACCCACCAGAATAAAGTATTTGCTATTTTGAATCCCTATCTTCTATTCTGCATCCTACCTTCTAAAGAGAGAAAAATTATGATCTCAAAGAATCCATTGCTAAACCCACAGATAAGAGTTTAGGATGCAGGTTGGAGAAGAAACTAGGAGAGCACTGAATTCTGTATCTCTATTCCCCCTCCAGCTTCTCCCTCATTCATTCATTCATTTTTTTTCTTTCTCTTTCTCTCTCTCTTTTCTTCCTTTCTCCCTGTGTCTTTCCGTCTCTCTCCCTCTCTCTTTCCGTCTCTCTCCTTTTTTTTCTAGCAGAAGCCCTTGAAAGAGTCGTATATTTTTGCAGAATCAAATTCTTCTCCTTTTCTCTTCTCTCTTCAGTGGCCTCTGTTCAAGTTTTTTTCCCATCTCTCCACTGAAACTGTTTGAGTTCACATCTTCCATGATCTCCATGCTACTAATACCAGTGTTCCGGTCTCCAGGCATATCTAACCTAACCGCAGCAACATGAAACACAACCGATTACTCCCTACTACTGCAAGCACTTTCTTTTCTTGTCTTCCAGGAGTCCACTCTCCTCTCCTAGTGTTCCTTCTCTCACTGGCTGCTCCTTTTCAAGGTCCCTCACTGGTTCCTCTTCTTCTCTCTAACAAGTTGAAGTGTTTCATGGCTCCGTCCTCGACCCTCTCATCTGCACTCACTTCCTTCATGAGTTCATCTAGTCTTGTGATAACGCTCAGATGTGTAATTTTAGTCTAGGCCTCTCCCCTGAGATAAAGACTCAGAGACCCAGCTAACTACCTGATATCTCCACTTGCATGTTTAACAGCCATCTCAAGCCCAACATGCTCAGAACCAGACTTCTGATATGCACCCCACCCTCACCAAACTTCCTTCTGCACAGCTGACCCCAACTCAGCTGATGGTGACACTATTCTTCCAGAAAGGACTGGGACTGGGGGAAGCAAGCCAGGGGCTTGGGCACAACATTAAAGGCATCCAGAGCATGATGCAGGTGCAGACCCTGCTTTCACATGGCTCTGCAAGTCCCTGTTTATATTTTATATCTTCAACATCTCACCCTCGTCTCATCCCTGCTTCTACTTGCTCAAGCCAAAAACCTAAGCATAATTCTTTATGCCTCTGTTTACATCACTCCAATCCATCATCCAATCTATCCGGAAATCCTGTTGGCTCCACCTTTGTTAATATTTCTGGTACCTCACCTTCTCAAGATTTACTTCTTTCCCTTGAAACTCGGCATGGCTATGTGACTAATTCTAGATGTAAGGAAAGTGGAAGAAGTTTAGTCAGAATCTCTTACCTTACATCTGTTACAAATGGGCAAGATTCAGCACATTCACTAGAGACAAGTTAAAAAAGTAGTGTAACTGTGCATGTGTGCGCATTTACTGATTCAGCATGATTGCTGTAATTATGTAATGCTTGGCTTGTGGC